>NC_092877.1:231967355-232585992 GCF_028372415.1 Notamacropus eugenii | reverse complement strand
CCACTTCCTTATTGTGAGGATCAAATGATATAATGATTGTGAAGTGCTTCACACAGTGACTGGCACATGGGAAGTACTATTTAAATGTTGCCATTATTATTTCTTTATTTGGGTGTAATTGTCCCATACTTGATAACTCTACACATTTAAGATGTGATTTCTACAAAATGCCAAAGGTGACAAAATGATCAGAAAAAGCAAAATAAATAATCACACAGGAACAATAAATCACACACGGTGGTTTCCTTAACATGTATATTTTTTCAATCCTAATACTTCGAATTTTAAAAAAATTTCCTTAACTGAAGAACTACCACCAATTATACATTTTTGCAGTCAAAAATAATTTCCAATGAAAAGAACAAGTTTACCTACCAATATCACATATTTAACCTGATGAAAACTGAGCTGACTAGATTCAATTTAATAAACAATTAGCTCCTACCGCATGGGAGGTACAGTGCCAGGCACAGTGTGCCAACACAACTCCTCCCCCACTGTAACTAAAATTAGAAACCTGAATTCTGGTCAAGGTTCTAGATTTACTCATACGACTCAATACACTTTGCTAGATGTCAGTGCTCTTGTCTGTCAAATGGAAACAGAGGTAACATTATATTTTATAAGTCTGCTCAGAATCAAAGGTGATACCGATATAAAAGTCACAAAAACTCTACATTTATGGAGTTAAAGCATTACTATCAACCCTTTAATGGGGACATACTGAAGCCCAGAAGGTTGAATGACTTGAATGATTTATGTCCAGGACCATACAGGTAATGAATGACTGGCCTATCCAGGACTCAAACGCAAGTTTTCCTACTCTATTACACCTTATTGGCTCCCAAAGGCTCAAACATTTATAGACAGACCCATGGCTCTGAAAACCCAACTAGCTTTATTTGTAATTCACTTTTTTTCTGTTCCTACAAACACTTATGGCTTTATTCAAAACCGTTATCTTCTCATGCCTTTCCTCTGTAAACAAAGACAAGAATTCATGGGGAAATTAATCTGAAATTAGCACAAAGATTAAAAATTGGGAAAAAAAAAAAAAAAAAACTTGAACCAGTCAACATCAAGAAAACCTATCCATTATAAAAAGAGCTCAAAGAAACATCACCATATTCATCATCATCACCACCATTATCACTGACATAACACTTAAGATTTTTTAAAGCCCTTTAATAGCATCAAAACATGCTATGGGGTAAATATTTATTGTACACTTTTTACAAGAAAGGAAACTGAGGTTCAGAGAGGTCCATGGTCCAAAAACTGCTGAAGTGGTAAGAGGCAGAATTTGATCCCAAGTCTTTCCTGATTCTAAGTCTAGCTTTCTTTCTACTACACCAAGTAGTATATTATATAAAGTGTGCTGATAAACACTAGGTGAAGAAATATTCCAGTTACCCAGTCCCTCTGTCATATGGACCCATTATAGCAATTTCTCTTGATGTTCTTTTTGGTTACCTCACATAATAGAGAAAAACCACAGAGAAGTGATTGTACTCGACATTGGCAACACTTGACAAATTGACCTACCATCTAAATTCTTGTCTGATTTCTTGAGAGTTTCAAACAGTTCCTGCTTTCATAAGAGGCTATCTAAGAATGCTATGGAAGCACAGGGTAGTTACTATTTTTGGTTGAAGGGATAAAAGAAAAGTGCCATAATTAATCACATAAGCTATCACATGCCACTTCTGGCTCACCACTAACAGACTATCAATGCCAAAAAGAAAAACCACACACCTCAGTTTCACTAACCAGACTATATGTATGTAACACGAAGAGATAACCGCAAGATACTACAAAGTAGCTGCTAAACAACAGAATAAAGCAAAGTGATCACAAAACAGCAAGAAGAAGAAATTAATTTTTAATAATATGTGAAAGAAAAGTTTCTAGACACAGTTCCAAGTTCCTGGGAATCCACACAGCTACCTACTGCTGCGGTCATCAGATGACAGAAAGTGTCTTCCTAATCAAAGAATAAGCTTTCACATAAAATTGCAGGTTTTTTCAGTCATACCTTCCTTTAAATACCATTAACAATCCCATATTAGTATAAGGGATACAAGTATTTATATTGGTTGGTTGTTGTCTTTCCTTCTCAAAAAGGACCAAAATGACATCACTGTGCTAGAGTCAAGTTTCAGTATGACCAACTGTGAATGAGCTCAGAATGCTCTACCACAACCTGGGCAGATAGTTTGTGTGAACACATCCGTGGTGGACACTCTAAATTTGAATATCCTGCATTTCCTTTGAGCTGTCTCAATTCTGCTTTGCTCATAGATCACAGCGCCTTCTCTGATATGGGCACGCTATGCTGAGCGGTCCTGTGCCAGCGTCTCCCATGTCACACAATCAATTCCAAAGTTCTTAAGCAACACCTTTAGAGTGTCCCTGTATCACTTCTTCTGACCACCATGCGAACGCTTGCAATGTGTGAGTTCTCCATAAAAGTCTTTTTGGCAAGCGTACATCTTATTTGAACAACATGGCCAGCCCATCAGAGTTGTGCTCTCTGAAGCAGAGTTTGAATGCTTGGCATCATTTTACTTCGCGTAAAGACCTCAGAGTCTGGTCCCTTATCCTGCCAAGTGATCTTCAGAATCTTCCTAAGACAATTCAGATGGAAGCGAGTCAGTTTCCTGGCATGGCGATTGTATATGTCCAGGTTTCACAGGCATACAACAATGAGGTCGGCACAAAAGCTCTGCAGACCTTCAATCTGGTAATCAGTCTTAATACCTCTTCTCTCCCATACTTTCCTTTGGAGCCTTCCACACACTGAGCTAGCTCTGGCAATGTGTGTGTCAACCTCATGATCAAGGTGTGCATCTCTGGAAAGTACACTACCAAGGTAAGTATTCAAAACTTCTCCATTTGCTGTAACTGATGGTTCCACGTATGGATGCATCCACCTGTTCCACCCAACTCTCACCTGCGGCTTCAAGAAGCACTCCATGCGTGGTGGCCACACCCTGGTAAACCATTTCAGCAGATGGGCTAAACCAAGGGGTCTCAAACCCACTGGTGAGTTAGGAGGGTGTACACCCCACGCATGTGAAGACTTTACCTAGTGGAATGGGTGGATGAGAATAATTTCTTCCAACAGTCATGAAGGCAGATGAAGCAGGTACCATGAAGCGCTTAGGGCTTGGTCAGACATCAGATGCCAAGGTCATCCCCTGCATCTTGAGCCATCACCAGTAGTCTTGATTCTGTTCTGCCACTGGACTGTGATGACTATGGAGGAGAGAGTGAAGCAGATGACTTCCATGAAACTTTGCCTCACTTAAATCCAATTTATGCACAAATAAAAGACATCACCCCTATCTCAAAGTCATGTGGCAACAGGCAAGTGGTGAAGCAGCAGGTGCAGAAACACTGGGAGCTGTAGTCACAATCCTGCACATAGGTGGCCCAGGTCATAGGGTCATTTCTTATTGGAAGCAGTAGTGGGATTCATCTGCCCCCTGGGTGTCTGAGCAGCCTTTTAAGGATTGCACTGTTCACACCTCCTCATGTGAGGAAGGGGGCTAGAAAAGGTACCCTAAAAATTGTCTGCTTACCAAACCCTGGCCTGATTGCTGCAGCAGAGTAGGAACCCACTCTATGGTTGAAACACAAAAAATATATAAAAACTTCTGCAGAGACGATTCCACTTACAATCAGGACATGGAATGTGTACACACTTATAGACAACACAAAATCCAGCAGACCTGAAAGACAAACAGCTCTTGTTGTAAGAGAACTCAACAGGTATTGCAACCAAATAGCAGCCCTAAGTGAAACAAGGCTGGCAAATGAAGGCCAGCTTACTGAAGCTGGAGCTAGATATATGTTTTCCTGGAGTGACTGCAATGAAGCGGAGCGTCGGGAAGCTGGTACAGTTTTGCAATCAAAACTAATCTAGTCAGCAAGCTGGTATGCCTGCCAAAAGGAGTGAATTATAGGTCCATGACAACATGACTGCCACTTGCAGGAAAATGTCACACCACCATCATCAGTGCTTATGCTCTCACCACGACAAATCCTGATGAGGAATTTTATGAAGAACTGGAAGACTCTTAGCATCAATGTGCCAAAAGAAGATGAGCTTATAATTCTGGGTGACTTGAACGCTAGAGTAGGCTCAGACTCCCAGACTTGGCAGGGAGTCCTAGGGAGGAAGGAAGCTGGAAACAGCAACAGTCATGGCCATTGACTGCTGAAGACTTGGGCATCTCATGACCTTCTCATCACCAAGTATTTATGTAAAATGTTCTGAAATACATTGATTCACCATGTGACAAAGCAAGATTTTTGTTCATTCCTTTAATAATATTTATTATGGACCTACTGTGTCCATCCTTCTCTGTGTTCAGTAATAGAGGTACAAAATAAAAAAATACATAGTCCCTGCCCTGATAAGCTTACGTTCTATGAGGAAAAGAATGTACAATAGATGTATATTGGTTTTAAAATTTCTTTACAAGGGTTCTTTACCTACAGATGGTCATTTTTCATTACTTTATGTATCTTATTTCCACTTTTATATGAACATTTTATAATTATGCAAAATGCTACACCAAATTAACTCTCCATTGTCTGAATCATTTAGAAGGGACACTGGTCCACAGAACTTAAATCTGTCAACAGTCTTCCCTTCCTCCCCCACCTGTTGTTGCCCTGCTTAGCTAGACCAGTAGACAAATTCACTGCATCCCTCACTTTCCCCAAAATGGGCCTTCTCAGCCTCTAATTCCTTTTACCCCACCACTGTCATGTAGACTCAGGTAAGAAAGGAACACTGGTACAACGAAGGCTCCACTCTTCTCACTAAAACTCCCTACCACCCAAAAGCTACAATATCTAACTGGTTCCTTCTACACTGCCAGATTCTGTCATATATAAGTAAGACAAGGAAAACAATATTCACAGACAGGTCATCAGGAGCCTAGTTTAAGTTCTCTGGAGACACAGAGTAAATTTGTATTCTCAATTGAAGTATATATCCTAATATTAAAGATTTAGAGTTGGAGGGTATGTTAAAGGGCCACTAGTCCCAACCCCCTTATCTTGAAGAAGAAACAGGCCCAAAGAAGCAAGGTAAGGAAGAAAAACAAGGCCTATGCCTTATTTGATATACATAATTCCCCTATGAAGCTGCTATTAAATTACAGCATGCGTGCACATGTGCGCACGCACACACACACATACACACACATATATTTTACATGTATATTGCACATCTTAAAATATAGCCTATCTTACACATCAGGAAACTGAGTCTCACAAATGATAAGTGACCTGTCCATGGTTTCATACAGCTATTAAGTTTTAAGGGGGCAGATTCTAACCCTGGTCTCTCCTGATTCATAATTTAAAATTTTCTTGATGACTGAGGAATATTATGAATCTCAGTTTGTAAGACAGTGATGCCCTTAGGTCAGTCAGTTAGCTAGTACTTATGAAGTACCTACTATGTAGTACCAGGAGCTACACTGATCACTGGCACTCTCTAGTTTTATACATACATATATATATACACACACACACACACACACACACACACACACACATATATGTATGTATATGTATGCATATTCATCTTTATCTATATAGATATGAACACATACATATATACACAAAAACATTTATATGCAAACAATCTCTATAAATTAAATTATAAAATCTATCTATACATACCTACACACAAATATACGTGTGTATATGTATATGTATACATACCATACAGGATAAATTGGGAGGGGTCTCAAAGGGAAAGGCAGTAAGGGTGAGAAAGACTAGCTTCCTGAAGAAGGCACCTTAAGGTCTATTAAGATAATTAGGGCAGTTCATTCCTATGCTAAACAAGCCTACACTGCTACTACTTCCTGGGTCTTATTTCTACTTTTCTCTTGTTAACACGGTATCCATGGCTGCCAGGTAATCTGTATATAAAGGAAGCTATTATTTACCTAAGGCAGAAAATTGTTTTTAAAATTTTTCTGGTTGATGGCACTGCCCTACCTTGTTTCCAAAAGATCAACCATTTAATCTACTGCAATTAATCAATGTTTGTGAAAGGAGGGCCCTCAGATAATCCAAATTCTCCTTCCTTCTCTTTCCACCTCATTGAATATTCTTGGTAATTATTTCAGAAAATGAGTCAGACTAGTTTCCATAGTCCTTGGGAGATGAGTCAAACTAATAAAGTGAGGAAACCAGCGTCAGTCCTAAACAGAATCAGAATCTGTGGGCTAGACAAATGACGGGATAAAGAAAAGAAAAGGGGGTGGTAGTGAAAATTATCTTCAAATGAGAAGAAAGAATGAAGCTCAGGGAGATATTTCAACAACATGATGCTCCACCTTTATGTAACGTACTATGCTAAATGCTATGAATTCAATTATAAAAAAAAATTCCCTCCTAACAAGCTTGCAATTTACAATATGGGATAGAACGTTGGGAATCCCAATATGAGGAATTAAATTTTTGGTATTGTCAAGGAGTAAAAGAGAATTCTGACAAAAAATGCTTCAGGAGAATTTAATGGAGTGATTACTTTCAGTTAATGGATCAGGGAAAGCTTCATGGAGGGTATGATACCTGAAACAGAAAATGAATGAATGGATGAATGAAAAGCTAGGTGACAGATACCATGGGAATACAAAAATTAAGCAACAATCCTTGTCATCAAAGAACTTATATTCTATAGAGGGAGGTGGATTTGCATATGCATGCATGCATGTGTGTGTACATGTGTGTATATACACACATGTACACACATGTGTTTATACACATACACACATATATGTAAGGATTTAGACAAGCAGGGATGAGGAAGAATTACATATGGAAGACAAACCTCAAAACAAATTATTCCTTAAGATTATAACGAAAAAAACCTCTAATATACACATACACACATGTATTTATTTAAATAATAATCCTCTCAACTAGTCACTAAAAAATTCAGCCCTCTCTTGTACAGGAAACAACCACAGCTGCATTTAAAATTGATCTAACAAAATCTTTAATTGTTTTGTTCATGAATGTATATGGCTAGCTTGCAGTCAGAAAAACAACAGAGGCAAAAACTTCCTTAAGGCTTTGACACTATTCTAGAGAATTCAAGCCAAAAATGGAACACTTTGTAGAATGTAAAAATGTAGCTTTCCATTTCCAGAATTTTTAAAATTCAAATATCTGGTGTCTAACAAAGCTACTGAAGTGGTATACACATACACCATATAAAACAAGTCCAATTTCTCCTTCCCCTTTGTAAATTCTTATTAAGGCTTTTAAAGTTTGGAAGAATATTGTGAAATAATATGACAAATTAGAAGGCAAGAATCTAGTTAATAAGATATTAAATCTTACCAAAAACAATTCTGCCTATTTTTCTTGCATACAATTTTAAAGGGGCTAGGAAAAAAAAACACTCACAGGGTTACTTACTTCTAATGACAGTACATTTCCCAACCCAAGGGCAACAAAGGACCATTTTTCTCAGATGTTTTAAACCTTAATCATTCCAAAGCAGACTATTTTCTCTTTTGTTACGTTTTGTTTTGTTTTTCCCATGGTTTCTCCCATTTGATATAATTCTTCTGGGCAACATGACTAATGTGAAAATGTATTTAATGGGAATGTATGTGGAGATCCCATAAAAGATTGCATGCCATCTTGGAAAGGGAAAGTGGAGGAGGAGGATAAAATTTAAAACTTACAGAAGTGAATGTTGAAAAGTGAAAAAAAAGAAATATACAAATTTGGGGGCAAAAAACAAAAAAACCTAAATCATTCCTCCTCTTACCTTCCAGAAACCTTAATATTCTATCTCAAGCCTGTTCTCTGGCTCCCTATAGCATAGAAGACTGCAACAATAATGGCAGCTGAGGCCAACAATTCTTTAAACACAGAAGAAGAGGAAAGAAAGAAAAAAAACTGAGTCAATTGTTTTAAAGGATCCCAAAGGGAAGATACAAAAAGAGGGAAAGGTTTGAAAACATCAATGAACAAGAACTTCTGGCTTTCAGGTATGCACTAGGGACCTCTCTAAAAAAGTAAGTTTTTAAACAGAGATTCTGGGCAGTCAGCACAGGACATAGATCTCAATCCCTGACCAGACAGTCCACTAAAACCAGTCAACCCATGGACAATTTTGCTTCTGGTGGGGAGAAAGACAGCTTCACATTCTAGCCAGCCAGCCATGTTTACCCTCTTTCTACTGCCCCCCCTAACAAAACTCCCTACTGTGCTCACTTCTCCCCTATATGGGCCATCTTCCCTTATTAGAATGCAAACTCTTTGAAAGCAGGGATTTTTAAAAAAAATTTTGTATCCCTCACACTTAGCAAAATAACTATGGCAAATACCCAACAATTGGATGCTTTTATCATGTACCATCAATATATTTGTTGTTGTTCATTTCTAAAATGGACATATTCCTTTCTTTAAGAAAATCTTCAATTAAAAGAAAACGTTTTTATTAAAATATTCTACAGCTGCTAAGGATTTTGTGAGTTCTTAATAATCTTTGGGGTTTATCAGTCAACATAAAATACTAAGTCTTCAGGAATAATGTTCTCACAGGAGCAAAAACATTGTCCCTCAATCACAATCACCTTGGGTGCAAACCTTCCTAACACCACAGACTGGAAAGGTATGTGTTGCTTCACAACAGATGAAAAGAAGTCTGTGTAAGGTTACACACCTACACACAACAGTGTGATTTCATGCCAGGCTTTAATTTTCCAAATCATGAATAATAACAATTCACAGGTTTTGTTTTTATTTTTTAGTACTTTGAAGAATGCTACAAGATAATAAGTAGTGCAATTTAAGTATTATATCCATTTTGCTGATGAGGAACCGAGGCTAAGATATTCCAAGATGGATGACTCAGCTAGTAATGCCTCAGGTACAACTGAAACGTAGCTGTGCAGGGCTGGATTCATTACCCCAAGCTGCCTCACATCAAACAATGAATAAATCTATCTGGACTACGCAATTCCATAGAGTTATTAAATGAATTATCTAAAGAGATTCAATACACTCTCAAAACTATAAGAAGCAAAATTTAATAATGCAAATTTATTAAGACTATTAGAAATAATTTTCTTTTTACCTTAAGAAGTGCCAAAGTTTGAACTGAATGCTCAATGACTGACTGGATTTGTGGGTTCCTACCTGAAATAAGCCTTTCTGACAGCACCTTTCTTTCTAATTCCTTTGGGCACTTCTTTCTAGTCTTACTTTCTCCATCTGGCATGAATTTTACAACCAATTAAAAGCACAACATATTCATCATCCTAACATAAGTAAAGTATTTGCTTTTGCTTGCAAACAACTCAACTGCAGTGGACAAAATGGGGCAACTTTCTGTTTCTAAAATTGAATTACAACCTACATTTTCAAAAAAACCCCGAACTCATAACAATCAGATATTCAAGATAAAGAAAATTTCATGAAGAATTCATAGCACTCTTTATGATATATTTCTCATTCTTACAGCTACCATTTTAGTTAAGACCGTTTTGACTTCCTGAGGTCAAAAGCCTCCATGTTCTTTTTTCCAATCCATCTGACATGACTACTGGATGAATCTTTCCTAAAGAATCACTCTTACATCTCATTTTTCTAATAAAATTTTTTTCAATGGCTCCTCTTTACATAGCAAATTAAGGTAAAACAGCTTCCCCTGGCTTTCAAGACCTTCCAATCTTGCTCCAATCTACCTTTCCAACCTTATCTCCCACAACCCCAATATATTCTGTACTCTTGACTATCCTGTATTATTTTTCCACTTTCCATAACTATATGAAGATCCATTGTGTTCTTCTACTTGCCCACCCTTCACTCATAGTCTTCTTGGTGTCTAGGATGCATTCCCTTTGCTCTCCTTCCACCCCCATTTTCAACTACAAAAAAAATCCCATACATTCTTCATAGCCTTCATGCCCTTCCTAACCACCCAACCAAAAATGAACCCGCCCTCTTCTGAACTATAATATTTAATTTATGCTATTTATGTGATGCTTATTATACATTTCCTAGACATATATATGAACCACAAGCTCTTTGAGGACAGGAATGATTTCACTGGTGACTTTGGAAATGAATAATTACTTTTGCTATTCAGTCACTTAAGAGTCATTTAGTCGTGTCTGACTCTTCTGGACCCTGTGGAGCACATCATACCAGTACTGTCCATGGGGTTTTCTTGGCAAAGATACAGAAGTGGTTTGCCATTTCCTTCTCCAGTACATTAAGGCAAGCAGAAGTTAAGTGAGTTGCCCAGGATCAAACAGCTAATCAGTGCCTGAGGCCAGATTTAAACTCAGGTTTTCCTATTTCAGGCCCAATACTCTATACACTGAGCCATCTAGCTGCCTCCAATGATTATATCTGAATATCAATAATAATAGCTAATATTCTAAATTTCACTGTTTATTTTATGAATGAACAATCCATATAAACTTTGAATACCTGGTGCAGCCTATGTTTCTGGGAAAGCCGCCTGGCCTATAATACTAGAGACTAAAAACTGAATTTTATATTATCACCATATGAGTTATAGTCTAAATTTCTTATTCATTCAAAGAATTAAATCTAAAACTGAAGAAAAAAAATCACCAAGTAGTGGAAAGTTTCTTAAATGCAAGATCTGAATTAGTGGGGATAAGCTGTAAGGTGCTTGTTTACCTGTTTAAAACATAATTTGACAGCTGTTTCTTAAAATAAATAAAATATTTTTAACAAATAAAACATTTTATTTAAAAAAATTAAAGTGGCAAGATCTATGTTAAAGATAATAAAAAACGCTTTTAAAAAGAGAATTTAAGGTACAATTCAGCACCTTCCTCAGTAATATAAATATAATTTTATCCTTTGCTAAAATGACTTTTGTCTCCCTTGCCTTCCTTTCCTTGCAGTCACAGCCTTTCTGGACTTAATAAAAAGTTCTACTTGCTCCAAAAATACTGGCTATGGTTACTTCAGCTCAGAGTCACCGCCTTGATTACTGTCTTTCATGGTGTACAGATACATAATCTCCTGCAGATTTCAGGTCCTTCAAAGTCAGTCTTGCTTTCTTTCCACAGAGGAAACTTCTGAAGGCAGTAAGAAAGCAATGCCATTTCAGAGAATGAATTCTACCAAAAATTTTTTCAATAGAGTTTCTCCTCCTAAGCATTAGGATAATAAGACAGTCTCCTTCAGCTGCTTGAAGGAATTTAAAATTTCTAACTCCTTTAGCAACCCCTTGGAAATCTGGAACTTTTACAAACTGTCTTTAGATAGATCTCCTTTCCTTTGTGGTGTTTACGGAATAAAACCAAACATGCCAGGATGGAAACATAAAACACTGATTTTAAAATAGAGATTTAAGATAGGACGAAACATTGTTCATTCTCATTTTGCATTATAGTTAGGCTCTCATTAGAAAATTCCACAGTACAAGGGTTATAAGGTACAATTTAATCAAGTTTCATGCATGGGTGACTTAAGACAAAATGAAATCAAGCTATCCATTTCACTTGTTCAGCATCCTGTTGAACTGCAGTGGAAACAATATAGAGAACATTATCTTCATCTAAAAGTGTGTGTACTGTGTGTACCCACATAGCATCTCAAGGAAAACTGGACAGAAGAAGAATGAGAAAAGGATAGATACAAAGATCAAGAAGAGAGGACAGGCCAAAAAACAAGATTCTTTGTTTAAAAAAAGGGGATTCTTTATCTTAAAAAAAAAGCAAGTGGGAGATATATATGACTGCTATCAAATCAGTTTGAACAGACATAAAGTCTAATTCCCCCTTTTTTAGATATGAGGAAACTTATGGCCCAAAGAGAGAGAAAAAGGGGTCAAGGTCATACAGATAATAGAAGTTGCAAAGTAAAGATTCAGATCCAGGTTTTCTGACTTCTACTCTTTTTTTCCACTAAAAAAAAAAAAAAAAAACAGCTACTCATCAAATAATAGGATTCTAGAAACAGGACAGGGGAACAGGTAAATTATGACACACAAAAGGACTACTCTGCACAAGGCAGTAAATTACACAAGTCCCTACCTCCGGGCAGTAAGGTGTCAATGGGGATAGAGCACTGGCTCTGGAGTCAGGAAAACCTGAATTCAAAGCTGACCTGAGAAGTTACTGGGCAAGTACTTACCCCTGATTGCTTACCTCTCCCCCGCCAAAAAAGAAGAAATCGCTACCTCCAAGTATGTTTCAGATATCTTAAAATAGCATCAAAAAGTTTGCAAAAATGGACAGAAGCTAGATGCAGGAGGACAATTAGGGGCCTATATCTGACCCACAGAAGTATGCATCATTTAATAAATGTTTACTGATTAATTCATTTTGATGTTAAGAAGGATAATTATGTTGCTTTCAACAAACCATCTTTTGCTGTCACTGTCACAGATGGAATAAATACCAGGCCAGATGAACAACTGACCCTACCCAGAATAGTAATGCTTATGTTTTGGGAAGGGGAGAATCTAGCGATTTATCAGGCTCTGCAGGTGAGCTCCACTCTGCTTCCTCCTCCGAGTTAAGTGTTAGCTGAAAATTGTTGCAAACACTATCAAATAACCATGCTGAATGAAAGTAATAACTGTGCAAACCAGTCTAACAAGGCAAGCAGCTATGAACTGAACACTAGGAGTCAAGAGACTCAGCTCTGATGACCCTAGCTCTGCCACCAGGTAACTGAGCGTATGAATTATGCCATTTCCACGTCAGGTATTTCTTTCATATATGTATTTGCCTATATATGTATATTCACACATAATATGCATACATGCATTATTTATAAATATGAACAACAGTATATATTGTGTTATCCCTGCATGAGCTACAGTTTAAATTTCTTATTCATTCAAAGAAATGAGTCTAAAATGGGAATTAAAAAGCTACCAAGTAGTGGAAGGTATCTTAGCATATTATGTATGTGTGTATGGACATGTATAAACATATATGTGTATGTATGTGTACATATATGTGTGTGCGAATTTCTTAACTATAAAAATAGGAGTGGCATTACTATCCTATGTTATTGGGATCAGGCACCCAACTCACTGAATCCACAAACTTAGAATGCCCTTCATTGTACTCTCTATAAATCCCAAATACAAGATGTGTAGTCAAATGAATGGGCTATAACACTACTAATTCAAACTAAATTGATAGTGCCTAGTACATTGTTCTTCATTCATGAACCACTTATGTTTGCTCAACAAATTTTTAATTTATAATTTACTCATCTGTTTCTTTGCCACTGTCACTGCCTCATTTTTATTAGTGATGGTTCATTTGCTGACATTTTCACTCACTTTAATTTCATATTTAAAGAAGTAAATACTTCAATACGCAAGGCAGATTTGACTATGGTATTACAAGTCACCTTTTTTGGTAAGAGAAATGCCCCTTCTACGTTCAAAAGAAGACTGATTCAAGCAAGATGCTTCAGGGAACTCCTACAGACCCATCACCGGGACTTTGAATGACTGAACAAATGAGATCTGAAAAATGTATGAGTCAAACTAATTTAACTTTTCATTATACAACCCACAGGTAGTAGAGAAATAGCAAAAGATCAAAAGCCAAAAGTAGTCATAGATCAAAAACTGAAGGTGAAAGCCAAGGAACTCTTGATGTGCTTATGTGTTCAATAAGCTTAGCAAGGTACATTTCCCACGATGCTATTCAAAACCACAAACTACTAATAATTTAACTGCTACTCTGTTGATATAATCCAACTTAATTATTTCCCAGACATCAGGATTAAGACAAGGTAAGCATTGTAAGGTAAAGTCACAAACACCAAGGCACAACACAGAAAAAAGCCTTTCTGCTTTGCCATGACATCAGTTTTCAGCCCTTAGGGACTGACTTGTAGGAAATGACGAAGAATTTTATTTCTCCATTTTCTGTATGCTACTAGAAATAAGAATTTAGCTCTTAGGGAAATTTAGGATTCCCACGTTTCTTGTATTTCAAGTGACTTTTGAGAGCATTTTCTCAACTTCTTAAAGGGACAATTGTGTTATGATAAGCTACCCAGCAAATTAATACCTTGGGGAGGTGCTTACATTCAAGTAAGCAAATTAAGTCAAGGTTGATCAGATTTCCCAAAGGCTAAAGGACTACTTTCCAAGGTATTAGTGCAAACAGGAAAAAAACAGGTGAACAACAACTCACCAGGCCTTGAACTACAATCTCTATCTTGTCTGCTTTACTAAGTCATTATGGCATACCCAGAACGATAAAAGAATGTCACATATTCATACTTACAGAGGCCAGACCTGGATATACATAAATGTGGATCATCAGGAAAAAAAAAATACACACACACACACATATATATTTTGATTTTGAATATATATATATATTTTATACAGGTAAATAAAAATGATTTTGATATATACATATACATATAAAAACATACGCATATATAGTATGTGTGTATGTATGTATATATCAATCATGCCTCTTCACATGCAGGAAAAAAGGCAAGATCTAAAGACAACCTCCCTTGGATGCCATTTGCCAATTTTATATACATCTTGAAAGATAATAATGATAATTATTTACATTATTATATAATTTATGTTATTTTAATTCAAGTTTTTAATTTTTAAAATTTAATTTAATTATTTAAATAATATATATTATACTAATTTATATTATTACATATTATATAGTTATCTATAAAAATTGTAATACTAATTTATAATAATCTTGTAAATTAGCCAGGAAAGGTTGTAGTACAATCACCTCCATTCTACATACAATCAAACTGAGGATCAAGTTAAGTGGTTTGTCCAAAGCTGCTCAAATAGTCACTGTGCCTGTTGCATAAAATGACACATTTTACCCACTTCATCTTGAACGTAATTCCCAGACATAAGCCCTTTGCCCTGATGGAGGGAAAAGAAAAAACGTCTTTGTACCAGCGTATCCATCTTCTTCATGAAGTCCTTCCAGATTCACTTAACTGACAGTGCTCTTGCTCTGTCTCAAACTATCTAGTATTTAATTAGTTAATTTGTATTTGTATTGTCTTTCTATTCCTTATACCCAAACACTCGCTGTCTCCTCTATAATGATGTAATCAATCCTTATGCAAGTATGGATTGAGGTATTCTCACAGTGCAGGAACACAGCAGGGATTTAACAAATATTGATTGGCTGACATGTATAGTATTTGTTGCCATGGTTTTGTTTTTCTTTCTTTTTCAATGGGGGAATTTAAAGGCAGACAGGGAACTGGATTAGGATTCCCTCTCCCCCAAAAAAGGGAAGTAAAGAAAAGGTCATTTAAGCATTTTTAAAGTACAAAAGAGAATAGAAGGTCAAAATTACAGATAAGCCAGACAACATATACTTTAAAAAAAGAAAAGCTAGCTAGACCTAACAGATTCGGTTTCACGTACAATTTTGTTTTCCAGTTCTACTGCATATATGTAAACGTTCATTTAGTTGGTGTTTGCTAATATCAGACTTTTTTTTAAAAAGTAAACAAGTGAGGAAAAGAGTGATTTCCCAAATCAAATAGTAAGTTTTCAAACAATCTGGGATAAGCTTCAATCAGTGACCAAGACTATAAACAATAAACAAGTTATAATACTATTAACTATCTCATTGAGACTGGCTGCGTGTAGCCATGCCATCATTTTCAATGAACAGGACTGAGAAATTACCTCCTTGTAACACAGATAAGAACCTGATTTGGAAACTGAGGTGTGCAGGGCTGACATTTTCGATCTCTTTACAACTTTATTCTAGATGTTTATGATTCTACTACTACATTGTATAATCAGACAATGAAAAAGATATTTGGACAAAAATCTTATACCGAAAGCACATCAAGAGTTTAAGACATTAAATCACTCATATCTAAAGTGGGCAATATTTCTTAAAGTGGTGAATGTGAAAAATGACTTTCAATTAAAAATATTAATCTCATTATCAAATTACAATCTATTTCCCTGCCAAGAGAATTCCCCTATGATCATGTTGGGGTGGAGGTCCATATTTCTCCTAGTTGCCATACACTCCACTGATTTTTTTAATATAAGCACAAAATTAATTTCGTGCCATCTACTGACTCATTAAAATTATCGAAAAGATAGAGAATGACCTTCACATCTATTAGTTCATTTTATAGATAAGCTTCTTGTGTCACTGTAAACCAAGTGAGTTTTAAAATGTCTTTTCCCAGGTTCATTTTTAAACATAGACTTTACTAAAAAAAAAAAATATATCACTGAATCATATATTGGCATAGAATTATCAGAAATATAATTTACAATTCACTTTAAACCCAAAAATATAACTTACAATTTACTTTAAACTTGCTTCTAGCAAGCCTATGGTCAGAAGTACTCAGAGTCGAACTTGGTTTGATCTAACCTGATAATGGGAAATATACTAACTATATCCTGCAATAGCTTCCTTGAAACAGATGTAATGTAACTGGACTTCCAAAAAAAACATAAGAAAGAGTAGAGGATTTTTACAAATTCTAAAAATTTACAAATGATTCTTTGGTTTTACAGAAATATTCATGATGATCCTTTTAAATATGAAGTCAATTTAAACATAATATATTATACAAACAACTTCCAACTATTGCATAAAATATGGAATACGTAAACTCACTTACCTTCCGATAAATCATATGGCACATGGCTACTCGAAGTTTCATTCCAGCACGCTGTACATGATAAAAATATAGGTGGTGCAGTATGGCCAAAACGAGCGTGCAGAAGGTCAGAGCGCCAGCATAGCCATAGGCCCAATTCAAAGCTACCTTATCATGGGGATCATAATGTTCAAAATATTCAATAATTTTCCCCAAAAATAATGGTTGCACTACTTTGGTGCTTTCCTAAAAAGAAAAGAACAGGTAATTAAGCAAAATGTAAACCACAGAATCCAACATACCAATTTTTTCCTGCTTTGGTAGAGAAAAATCATGTTATCATGATTCATGATTCATTGTGGTATGAAGTTTACTGACTCCTCAAAGGCCATGCAGCAAAACAGAAGAAGCTTGAGAAGATCGTAAAATTACCGATTTAGAACAAGAAGAGCCTTCGGGGGTCATTTCATCAAATGGTCTTATTGAAAAGAGTTGGGTTATGAATGTGTGTAGGATTACAGGACCTAATTAGCCAAGTACAGAGCGCTCACCAAAAGGTCACCTTCTAAATGATAACATTTTCCACCCCTTACAACAGAAATAATGTGGAGGTGGAAATGCAGTTGGATATATGGAGGCTGTACACCCATACTGCTAGAATCACAGAGCCTTCAAAGTTGTGGGCAGCTGCGCTCGCACCGTGCATGAGAGGGGAGGTGGTTAGCGGAGAGGGGGCAAAAAACCAAAAACTGCCTAATTTTATTAGGACGTTTAAACAAAGTCTTTTATCAAGTTCTGAATGTATTCCTACCCTGGGGAAAAAAATTCTAGTTTCACTAAGAAGTCCATGATACCTTTATCAGAGGTTTGGAATATAAGTTACAAAAGGCTAGGAACTAGTAGGTTCTTTGTAGTTCCAAGGACATTGTGAAGGGTAAATATTGCCATCAGTGCCTGAAAAATTGGCAAATCTCTTAGTTATTGATTTTGGAGATGTAAGGCAGCAGAGGACCGGGGAAATGGGAGTGGAAAGGAAGGAAGTGAGTTGTCCTAAATGAGCAGAGACCCACTCTCTCGCCCTTCCTAGGTCCTTCGCACTCCCATTTTCAATTTGAGCTTCATTTGTCAGTTAAGTTAAATTTATGCTGACCTCAGAATAAGAGGATAAGCTACCGAATGGCTGGCTAAGGGCATCCCCCAGTTCAGACCATGCATTAGTACAAGACAAGGAGAGCACAAGGTTAGAAGGTTTCAGTAGGTACGATCAGACAATCCATCTGAAAGAAGAATTGGGGGGAGGGGAGGACAGGGGGATAGACGTTTAGCTAATTGTTTGCTCCATAAGTCTACAGTAACATAGCAGTCTGATTAAATATTACATTTCAGGGTGAACTCCCACTAACAAATTCACACTGAAGGACAACTGAGGTTATACTATTTTTGTATCCTGCCATGGTCAGATTACCCCTGAATTATATCATTCAGTTCTAGATACCACATTTTTGGAAGTTCATTATTAGCAAGCTGTAGTGTATTCCAAGGATGGCAAGATGGATGGTGATGGAACTAGAAACCATGCCATACTAGGACAGGTAGGAAGAACTGGGCAGATCTGGCATTTTAAAAAAAGAGAGACTTAATTGCCCTAAATATCTGAAGGGCTATGACACAGAAGAATGATTAGTACTTGTTCTACTGGGTGCCAGAGGGCCAGGACTGGGAGAAATAAATAAAAGTTTCTAAAAGGTAGTTTTCAGTTCAATACAAGTTAAAGCTTCCTAATAATTAAGTGAAATAGGATGCCTCAGGAGGTAATTGAGATCCCTATCAAGAGAGGTCAGCAAATAGGGGCTAGATAAATAGTCAGAGATTTTGTAAAAGAGGTGCTGCGTGTTCAGGCATGGATTGGTTATATGACCCATGAAGTCTCTTCCAATTCTGTAATTCTGTGTACAATCTACCTGCTACTCATATTTCTGTGCATGAATGTTGCCCTTTGGGCTGAAGTCAGACTAAAAGATAGCAGCTGACAGGTCAAAATTAACAATAGTCTAGACATACTATAAATATGAAATTCTAATAAAATGAAATATTAATTACAACCAGAGACCCCAAATAAAGAGAAGAGATTTGGCTCTCCAAGGCAAAAAAAAAAATTCTTGCCTATGACCTAGACTCAAACCGACTACAAGCTGCCAGGACCACACAGGCTTTCTAGTATTTTACCACAAATCCATGCTATCTATCATCTATGCCCAAGAAAACATTGGCAACCCCTTCTAACTCAGTCTTCCTCTCCTTCCTCAGAAAAGAAACCCATACCTCAGATCCAAACTTCATATTTCAAACCCAATATTAAAAAAATCAGGACCTCTAACATCTATCTCCTTTATTCAAATTAGAAGGGGGAAAAAAATCAAACACAAGTATTCAAAATTCTATTTAAAAACATTTGGAAATGTGCTGAAAATACGAGATTTTAAGCAGCCGCTCAGTAGCGATCTTAAATAAATGTTTAGTTTTTATTTTGTTGTTTTTATTTTAAATCACACACGGACAAGAAGATAAAAGGAAATTAAATGGGCCTATCAAAAGTCTTCCAGTGGAAAATGAGCATGGTCATTCATAAAAAGATTCTTCTATTATTATGGGAGGAATGACCAAAGTTATCTATAAAAAGAAAAACTCTAATTCCACATGTGGTCTACAATTTACACACTGAACAGGTCTTCAAATGAAGCAGAAAGTAGCCTCTTTCTTAATGCAAGTGTTGACTGTGTGAATTTATCCTGCATATAACTTGTTGGTACCCAAAATGCTAGCCATTAGGCTGTGAGCCTCTTGACAGAGAAAGGGTTTTTTTCTTTTTTATTGTAACTCCTGGGCTTAGCACCATTACTAACCCATACTGGGCACTTAATAAACGTATATTGACTGGCTACTGTGAATATTTAAAAGTGAGAAGAAATGCATGTTGAGACTTTAATTTATTTAAGCAAAAAAAAAGGTATCAAATGGTACTTATATATATCCAAACACATAAAATACATATTTAGAATATATATGTGTATGTACATTCACATGTGCACATGCACATTTAGGGATGAATGAATGTGTGTGTATAGCACATGTGTGCGCACGCGCACACACACACACACACACACACACACACGGCCACTCATCTCACGTAAGCAATGTGATCAAGTTTTTGTCTGCTAAATAGAGAAGAAAAAACTGCTATCCAAAAGTGAAATTTGGGCAACATCAGTAATACTGCATTTCTAATATCATTGGACCTTAGCTGAGGTCTTCTAGAAAAGGCTGAATGATCACATCTTCGGTTTGTGATAGAAGACAATCTGTATGACCTCTGTATGAAATACCTTCTAATTGCAGGATTCTCTGTGTTATCTGTGGTCTCCTTGCAGAGGCCAGTCAACATCCAAAACAACTTTTATAGGGGAAAATCGTAAGTAATGTCACTAGATGACTGGCTACAAGCCACCAGTCTCAGACAAAACATTCTTAATAAAAATTAAAAGCATGAAAACTTTACAGATCAATGTGATAAAACAGTAGTGGAAGACTTTCCTACCCAGCCTGCGATTTGACAGAAAAACATTTGTAATTCAATGAAAGCTTTCTAAATAGTAAAAATAATGAGGTCAGGCTGCCGTACTGGAGACATCTCTTCGGTTTAACCTTGAATGAAACCTGGAATATCTCAGAAGGTGAGGAAGGGAATTGTCTGTCTTCTTATTACAACAAAATGTTTATCCTTCCCTGAAAACTATAGCAGGCAAGGGAAGAAAAATCAAGTAACTCCTTTAGATACCCTAACTCCTATCAAAGAATACAACCTCTCTGACCATCTATTTATTTTCCACAGTATAAATTTCTCATGTAATTCAAGGTTGGAATTAGAATTCTTTCACCTTTGGGGGTAAAATACACAGGTGCTCTAAAAATCTCAAAGCCTTTTTTATCACCTGACCTTATTTCTGGGTGCCCTATGGACAAGTTATGAATGCAAGAACTTTAGCTTTTGGTCAGCTCCAGAGATAGCTCTCTCCTATCCCAACCTCACATCCTGTGTCAAATCAAAAGAAGGATAAAGAATGTACAATCTTTATCATTTTTGTTCTAAATGAGTCTAAGACAAGCACTGTTCTTACCAAGCTGAAGATGAAGATGTGCCCATTTTATGATGAGCACCTTTGGAAACAATAAATTGACTAGAGATTCAGGAAAGTCACTTTGATGTTTACCATAAACTGCCTATGTGCTTGTTATTGTTAATGTATTTTAGCATAATGGGAAGACCTTTCCCATCCATTAACAGGCCCATGGGACCTGCTTGATTCACACGGAAGCCTGAGTCACATGAGTCTGCGGTGGGAGGAGTTTGCCAAACTGGGGGAGCAGGAAGGTGTGGAGTAGAGCTGAGAGGAAATTGGACACAGGCGTTAGAGCTAAGGGAAAGAGAAGAAGCAGGCAGCTAGCTGTGAGTGTTCATTTGCGGAAAGGCCCTAGCAGGGGGAAAGTTTGGGGATGATGTTGTTATTGTGTTATAGATTTCTTTGTTGCTATGATGGATTAGTCTTTCTGGTGTTAGGATTCAGCTTTCTGGTGTTTAAGTAGATGTTTTGGTTCTGTCTTCTATGTGAAGAATCTGTTATATTTTGTGATTCAGAATTATACCTGCGTATTCATAGCCACTATAGGTGCTGAGAATATCGTCCTGGAGCTACAGTGCCTTATCTTTGTTCAAACAGAGCAAGAGTCTCTAGTCGATGATGACTTAAAGTTATATTCAGAATTGGCTCTTTTTAAGTAATATAAATATATTGTATAATTAACTGAAGTTCTCAGTTTCATATATAATTCTCTTTTTTTTCTTCTTTGTATACTGAAATGTTTGTATTGGATGACAGCTAAGCTCATAATAAAAAGAAAAAAAATCTGTATTTTCCTGACTACGTTTTAAGGTTTTCTTAACTCACTGCTTTTCCTTGTGAGGGTTCTGAACAGATCGAGACTTTTAAAATCTCCATCATATTTTCCTATTTTGTATACAAACATATGTTGGCTGGATTATATATCTTTTCTGAATCCTTACCTAAGTGATTTTTGCCTAAAGGAGGAAAAATAAAGTCCATGATTATTATGCTGTTTCACAAAGCTTTAAAATATTTATATATTTTTTAAAATCTGCAGGTTATTACTAGAGAAGTTGAATATTTTGATACTTAGTTCCTAATTCTACTGTTTTCCTTCTGATAATTATTTTCCATGTGCCCAGTCTATTGCTCGCTTTGCATATATTTGTTTGTATGATGTCTCCCCCCATTAGACTATAAATTACTTGAGGGAAGGGACTGTCTTTTGCCTTTTTTTGTATCCCCAGTACTTAGCACAGTTCCTAGCACATAGTAAGTGCTTAATAAATGTTTACTGACTGATTGATACTTGAAATAATAAAGGCTGTTATTAGGTATTTCAAAAGGTATAAATGTTGAAGAAGTGATGGTTCTCCCTTTTAACAACTGGATCACTAAAGATAAATGAATAAATTTATAATCCAAAATGTTTCACAGATTTTGGGCTCCCCGAGCAAACAAATGGTATGAGTGAATTGGAATCTATTGTTTCTTTTTTGAAATCCCTACTTTAAAGATCAGATACAGTGAACTGACTTCAAGAAAATGTACCCAGCCTATTCACTCACAGGTAGTAGTAGTCTGATTTAACTGACAGTCCTGAATGCTACTGTCCTAGTTTTAGTCTTTCAATTTTAGAGTACTTAAGAAAAATGGTGAAACTGAATACGTTATATACACACATATAATATACATATATATGCATATGTGTATAAAATATGTACGTACCAGAATTTTACATTAGTACATGCAATACATACATACAAACACTGTATGAACTAATGTAAAGTTCTGGGAAGTGTAGCCCTCAGGGGAAACATTCTTCACAAGGCATGCAGTCCTCAGCTAGACTAATCCAAAACATTAAGTGCAGTAGAGTTACAAAACTCCCAGTGAGATGTTAATTAATCAATCACAGTCACGGCTCTATCCACTCCACACAGTTTAGGAATCTAATCCCTAGCAATTGAACTTTAAACCTAGTTCAAGTTCCAAAACCACAGGTGAAAATTACTTCCTTTGAAGCCAAGCAAAGGCCTTCTCCTTCTTACACTCATCTTGAGAAGATTAACATTTCTTTCCAACTTCTTTAAACCAGAAGAATACAATAGAAAAACTGGAGAGATTATAGGGCAAGAATATCCGATTTAAGGTTTCTTTTCTGCTATAAATTACAATTACCTAAACCACCTGAGCCCCAAATTTACATTGGTATTATACTGGAACCTTTGTCTGGTGTATGTCGTTTGTTCACACAGCAATCTCGTCCCTGTCAAATTTCAAAGTAGACCTAACACATACCCATCAGAATAAAAAATGAGAAGCCAAGCATCTTAAATGATTAATTTATCCTCTTCTTAGCAGTTCAGACCAGGGTGTTACATATGATCTTCCCAGTTGTGCCTCAAAACACTTTGCATTCATACATGCAGGGAGAAAACATTTAGACAACTCTGCAACACAGGATTATCAAGCTAACAAATATTTACCTATGACCTACAATCATGTTGTCAAACTCAAACACAAAGGGGAGGGATGAATGAACCTTAGATAAAGATCCCTGTGGTCCTCCAATACTGACAGAAAACCACACCTTTTTATTTTTTCTATTAACACATCAGCATGTTAAAATTTGGTTTGGACCACATTCAGGAATGTTAGGGGCCACATTTGGCTCATGTGGTCATTTGTCTGACACCTCTGATTTACAAACTAAGGGTATTCTAAGCACTAATCCCAAAGAACTTGCTCGAAATCCTCGGGCAAACACTGGGAAATGGAAAGGAAGTCAAAGATCATCCAACCCCCTCATTTTACAGATAATTTGACAGACTAACCTCTAGAGAGGTTGAAGGACTTGGACAAAAATCACATAGGAAGCCCAATAGCTGCAAGGACCTGAACCCAGTTTTTCTTGCACCAAATCTACTACCCTTGGCACTACACCAAATGTATCAAACCCAAGGCCAGCCTGAAACATTAAAGTGTAACTGGGAAATGTTTGACAAAAATAAATAAAAACACAATACAGCAGAGATAATGTTGATTTATGGTTTTCTAAGTCAATATGCAGGGGTCTAACTGCTATTTGAGTTTGATACCACTTATCCATGGCTATTCTTGGTATCACTGTGGAGTTGACTATTAACTACACTCTACTCTTGGTAGCTATAAGTAGATAAAAGTATGAAATTACTGAAAATATAACAATAAAGCAGAGTAAAATCAGTGACATTTATTAAACATGACTCAAATTAAATGCACATATTTTCAGATTAAACAATTCTATCTCTGTAGAAGTTTTGTGTTAAGTCAAGTTGCATATGTTATGTCTGCTGGACAACAAGAAAGGAAAAGGAGGGAGAAGAGGGGGTAGGGGGGAAAGTAAAGGGATGACAACTGTAAACCCTTACCTAGGGTGCATGAAAGGCAAGAAATGTTCTAGCTGGTATATTTTCATCTGAACATGTCACAGCAGTTGTCAAAACACAACTGACTTTTACAAAACCATCCCTCTTAATGCATGCTGCTCACCATCCCCTCCAAACTCCACCCCCCCCACCTCAAGGTTGTTGTAAATGAGATAATAACTGTAAAGCACTTAGCATGTACTAAGTTATATAAATGTTAACTTATCTTTAGCTTAACGTTTCTTTTGTAATAAATTAAAAAAAACTGCCCACATATAAGAAACATCACCTCAATCAGGGTAAAAATTCCCAAAATTAAATAGGATTTCCAGTAACACTTTATAATTGCTTTAGATAAAGAGGGCTTTCGGGCTTCTTTTTCTGCTTTTAAGACTTCTTTATCCCAGTACCTAGGAAACAAAACAAAAAATCAGGAGGAGTTATTGACTGGGGTAAAGAAAGGAGTGGTTAAAAAAGCTAAATAAAAAGTTGCTTTGTTTATTTTAAGATGCAGTACACCTTCTGAGTATTCTATCAATACTGACAACTGATCATCAGGACTCATCCAATAATGTTTTGATGACAAGGAAATCTCACTTGTTAGAAAATAAGAAGGTGAGGAGGTGGAGCCAAAATGGCGGACTAGAAAGACACACGCAGGGTCCTCCCCACAGCCCATAAAATACCTGTAGAGAGGGACTCTCAACAAATTTTGGAGCAGCAGAAGTGGAGAACAACAGTGGAGAACAGTGTGAGATTTCCAGCCCACAGTGACCTGAAAGGTCCACGGAAACATCGGTTGTGCCAGATGCAGAGCCGAGCATGGAGCCCAGCCCAGCCTTGGCCCAGCAGCAGCGTGGGGCCATGAGACTCTGGGAGGAGGACACCTTGGGGGCAGAATCTCCAGTCTCAGTAGCCGGTCCTCAGATCCCTCGGCCCAGAGGCCCCAAGGGTCAGTGACAGGGTTTAATCAGTAGGCCAGGAAGGGAGAAGGGCTTTCCCATAGCTCCGGCAGCAGGTAGCTGCCACAGAGCCTGCACAGCAGCTTGTATGGAAGCTCCATTGTTGGAGCATAAAAACCCCTGAGGCGCATTGAAAAGCTGAGTCTTACCTCCGCCCTGGGTGGAGGCCCTGGGAGAGCTGGTCTTTGTCTCACACTGAATGGTGGCCCTGCCCATCCAGCTTATCTGAAAATCAGCCCCCAGTGCTGACTCGGGAACTGGAGGCCAAGTGGCTGTGGAGAAGTATCTGCTAAGATTCTGGGCACAAAAATCCCTCTCTGCATCCAGCCCAGTACACATTTGATTGTGCCACCTTGGAGGAACTGAGATCTCACAGATTCCCAGAGTATACCCTACTCTTGACAAAGGACCCAAAAGTCAAGTAACTGGTTGGGAAAATGCCCAAAAAAGGGAAAAAAAGTAAGACCATAGAAGGTTACTTTCTTGGTGAACAGATATCTCCTCCCATCCTTTCAGATGAGGAAGAACAATGCTTGCCATCAGGGAACAACATAAAAGTCAAGGCTTCTGTATCCCAAACATCCAAAATAAATATTCAGTGGGCTCAGGCTGTGGAAAAGCTCAAAAAGGATTTTGACAATCAAGTTAGAGAGGTGGAGGAAAAACTGGGAAGAGAAATGAGAGAGATGCAAGAAAAGCACGAAAAGCAGGTCAACACCTTGCTAAAGGAGACCCAAAAAAATGCTGAAGAAAATAACACCTGGAAAAATAGGCTAACTCAATTGGCAAAAGAGGTTCAAAAAGCCAATGAGGAGAAGAATGCTTTAAAAAGCAGAATTAGCCAAATGGAAAAAGAGGTCTAAAAGCTCACTGAAGAAAACAGTTCTTTCAAAATTAGAAGGAACAGATGGAGGCTAATGACTTTATGAGAAACCAAGAAAACACAAAACAAAACCAAAAGAATGAAAAAATGGAAGATAATGGGAAATATCTCATTGGAAAAACAACTGACCTGGAAAATAGATCCAGGAGAGACAATTTAAAAATTATGGGACTACCTGAAAGCCATGATCAAAAAAAGAGCCTAGACTTCATCTTTCATGAAATTATCAAGGAAAACTGCCCTGATATTCTAGAACCAGAGGGCAAAATAAATATTGAAAGAATCCACCGATCACCACCGGAAAGAGATCCAAAAAGAGAAACTCCTAGGAACACTGTGGCCAAATTCCAGAGTTCCCAGGTCAAGGAGAAAATATTGCAAGCAGCTAGAAAGAAACAATTCAAATATTGTGGAAATACAATCAGGATAACACAAGATCTGGCAGCTTCTACGTTAAGGGATCGAAGGGCGTGGAATATGATATTCCAAAAGTCAAAGGAACTAGGACTAAAACCAAGAATCACCTACCCAGAAAAACTGAGTATAATACTTCAGGGGAAAAAAATTGTCTTTCAATGAAATAGAGGACTTTCAAGCATTCTTGATGAAAAGACCAGAGCTGAAAAGAAAATTTGACCTTCAAACACAAGAATGAAGAGAAGCATGAAAAGGTACACAGCAAAGAGAAGTCATAAGGGACTTACCAAAGTTAAATTGTTTACATTCCTACATGGAAAGCCAATATTTGTAACTCTTGAAACTTATCAGTATCTGGGTAGTTGGTGGGATTACACACCCACACACACACACACACACACACACACAGAGCACAGAGTGAGTTGATTAGAATGGGATCATATCTTAAAACAATGAAATTATGCAGTGAGAGAGAAATATATTGGGAGGAGAAAGGGAGAAATGGAATGGGGCAAATTATCTCTCATAAAAGAGGCAAACAAAAGACTTTTCAGTGGAGGGAAAAAGAGGGGAGGTGAGAGAAAAACATGAAGTTTACTCTCATCACATTCGACTAAAGGAAGGAATAAAATGTCCATTCATTTTGGTATGAAAACCTATCTTACAATATAGGCAAGTGGGGGAGAAAGGGATAAGCGGGGTGTGGGGGAGGATGGAAGGGAGGGCAATGGGAGGAGGGAGCAACACTCTTGGGAAGGAACAGGATCCAAAGAGAGAATGGAAGCAATGGGGGGCAGGATAGGATGGAGGGAAATATAGTTAGTCTTACACAACATGACTATTATGGAAGTCATTTGCAAAACTACAGAGATATGGCCTATATTGAATTGCTTGCTTCCCAAAGGGAATGGGTTGGGAAGGAGGGATGAAGAGAAGTTGGAAGTCAAAGTTTTAGGAACAACTGTTGAGTATTGTTCTTACTACTAGGAAATAAGAAATGCAGGTAATGGGGTATAGAAAGTTATCTGGCCCTACAGGACAAAAGAGAAGATGGGGACAGGGGAAGGGAGGGATATTAGAAGAGAGGGCAGATCGGTGATAGGAGCAATTGGAATGCTCGGTGTTTTGGGAAGGGGGGAGGAGAGAAATGGGGAGAAAATTTGGAACCCAAAATTTTGTGAAAATGAATGTTAAAAGTTAAATAAATAAGTAAGTAAGTAAGTAAATAAATAAATAAATAAATAGAAAGAAAAGGAAAAAAAAAAGAAAATAAGAAAGTACCAGCATAAAGAAAGACAACTGGCTTTAAGTCTTACAGTTGGAAATTTAGAAGCTGTGTAGAAGCCCAAAAAGGTAGATTATACCACAAGAATAAGCTTAAATTGGTGACAGAGCAAGGCAAAGAACCTCTCCACTGAATTTTCCCATCCATCTTTACTATTAAACAATTTTCTGTGCATGCATATCCTATTAAAATTAGAACCTCTTGGGGGTAGGGCTTATATGAATCATTGTGAAATACTGTTTTCCTGGGCCTAGCAATGTCATAGCCATAGGAGGCACTTCTAATTTAATATCATAAACATTTATAAGAATGCCCAATTAAGGTAGCAGTAAATAAGGTGTTTTCAAGTGCTTCTGGGATCACTGCTATACTCCACCTCTTCTTAAGGGACAAGAAATGACCCCACAGGTCACTGCACTGGATTGTCTTCCAGGGTACTAAGTAGTTCAAGCCTGAGCATAAGCCTTAAGGGTATATGGCCATGGAGCATGAAGATCTAAGCTGTAATAAGCCCAGGCCAAGAGAGTTAGTTCATGAGGAAACAAGTCAATTGCTTTTTTCTTTTTAAAGTTTTCAAAAGCCACTAGGCATAGAGTTATTCTTCTCTCCTCTCCTTTTCGCTCCCACATTCTTACCTTTGCAACTCTTCTCCAAGTATTTCTGAACGATCCTCGGGAAGCACCGAAAACATATCATCTTCTTCTAATCTCCGTTTATGACCAATTTGAAATAAGGGATTTAGCCACCTGTTAAATTAAGAAGAAAAAAAGGAGAGAGGAGTTAACATGCAAAATGATAGCCTCTGTCTAATCAGACACCTACCATTTTGGAAAATTTATTTTTTCTAAACATGCAACCATGTGGTTTGGATTTTTCATTAGTTACTGTCTAATGCCAGTTACTGGCATACCCAATAATCCCTACTTGTACCTCTTCTCAAAGAGTGGTTTCATTTTTATACATCGTGAAAGATTCAATAATATTAGGAAATGGTGTATCACTAATTGGCTAAATGACACTGGGAAAGGCAGCAAAGCCTCTGTGGGACAATTTCTTTTTAATGCATAAGATCAAGAAATGGGACAAGAGGTTCTTTGGGACTCCATGATGCAATGATTGTTATAGTTTTCATTATATTTCATCAAACAAAATATAAGATCCTAAGAGCTTAGCAAACTTCCGATTTTTTTATGGAATATTCAGAAGAAACAATGATAATTTTCAGAGGAAGAAATCAAAGCTATCAATAGTCATATTTTTTAAATGCCCCAAATCACTAATAATTAGAGCAATTAAGACAACTCTGAGGTACCACTGCACATCCATCAGACTGGCTAATATGACATAAAAAGGAAAATGATTACTGCTGAAGGGGATATGGAAAAATAGGGACATCAATGTACTGCTATCATTTTGGGGAACAATTTGGAACTATGCTTAAAAGCCTATAAAACTACATACTCTTTGACCCAGCAATACCACTACTAGATAGATGTATAGGCCAAAGAGATCAAAGGAAAAAGGGAAAAAACCCACCTGTACAAAAATATTTACAACAACTTTTAGAGTGGTAACAAATATTTGGAAATTGTGGGGATGCCCACAAACGTGGGATTAGTTGAATAAGTTATGGTATATGAATGTGATGGAATAATACTGCATTATAAGAAATTATAAAAGGGATGGTTACAGGAAAAACCTGGGAAGATTTATATGAACTGATGCTAGTGAAGTAAGCGGAACTAGGAGAATCTACATAGTAAGACCAATACCATAAAGATAATGAATTGTGAAAGTCTTATTAACTCTGATCAATCCAAGACCTCCCACAACTCCAAAGGACTCATGATATAAAATGCTTTCCATCTTCAGATAGAGAAATGATGGAATTAGATTGCAGATTGAAGTGGTTTTTTCCCCTTCTTTTATTTTTCTTGCTTTTTTCCCTCCCTAACATGGCTAATGGGGCAATATATTTTGCATGAATTCATATATATATATATATAATGCATATTTTATTTCTTGTCTTCTCAACAAGTGAGAGGGAGAGAATTTAGAACTGAAAATTATTTTTTTTAAAAAGAATACCAATGTTTTCGAAAAATGTTAAACAGTTAAATAAGAAAATAGAAGGGCAAGGAGCAAAATGATTCTGTTCTAAGGGTTTTTAAATGGAGAAAGAGAAAGAAGGAAAAAAGAATGCCTTAGCACAGAAAGAGAAAAAAAGGTGGAAGGTGGAGCCTACTATTGACTCATAACTTGGATGAGGCAAGAATAAACAAACTTGGAAGAAGGGATGGGGGGGAGGAAGCATCACTCTCAACAGAAACAGTACCATTTAACACATGCACAGGTTGTATTTCTGTGTGTTGTGCCTTTCTGAAGCCACACTGGTTCTCAGGTAGATGACCATCTTTCACGTGAAGGATCAACCTATTAAGGAGGACTCTCGCAAGAATTCTGCCAATGACTAAGAGAGAGACACCCCCCTGTAGCTGTCACAGCATCAAGGTCAGCTACCTCACTGAGGGTAAATTCTTCAACTTGGAAAGGCTACAAGCCAAGAACAAAGTGGAAGGAAGGTTGGTGCATGATTTTCTGTTTGCAGATGATTGTGAACTCAACACAGCCTCTGAAGATAATGCAACAAAGTATGAATCAATTCTCTGATGCTTGTGTTAATTTTGGCCTAACAATTAACACCATGAAAACACAGGTGCTCTATCAGCCACCATCACACCATCCATATGTGGAACCATTGGCTACAACAAATGGAGAAGTTCTGAATGCTATGGATAAGTTCACTTACTTTGGTAGTGTACTTTCCAGGGATGTACACATTGATAATAAGGTTGATGACTGCATTGCCATAGCTAGCTCAGTGTTTGGGAGGTTCCAAAGGAAAGTATGGGAGAGAAGATGTATTAGACTGACTACCAAACTGAAGGTCTACAGAGCCACTGTGCTGACCTTGTTGTATGTCTGTGAAACCTGGACAGTATACTAGCACCATGCTAGGAACCTGAATCACTTCCATTTGAACTGTCTTAGGAAGATTCTGAAGATCACCTGGAAGGATAAGGCACCAGACACTGAAGTCCTTACTCGAACTGAAATGCTAAGCATTCACACTCTGCTTCAGAGAGCACAACTTCAATGGACTGGCCACACTGTTTGAATGCAAAACGTATGCTTGCCAAAAAGATTGTTTTATGGAGAACTCACACACGACAAGCATTTTCATGGCAGTCAGAAGAAACGATATAAAGACACTCTCAAGGTCTGCCTTAAGAACTTTGGAATTGATTGTGTGATGTGGGAAACACTGGCACAAGACTACTCAGCATGGCATGCCCACATCAGAGAAGGAGCTGTGTTCAATGAGCAAAGCAGAACTGAAACAGCTCAAAGGAAATGCAGAATGCACAATTTTAGAGTATCCACCCCAAATGTTCACACGGATTATTTGTGCTGGGCCTGTGGTAGAGCATTCTGAGTTCATATTGGTCTGATCAGCCACAATCGGACACACGAAACCTGACTCTAGCATAGGATGTCATTTTGGTCCTCTTTGAGAAGGAAGGACAACAGCCAACCAACCAACCAACTAGATGGTCACATGTAGCCTTGAGGCTGGCAGGTTTCCCATCCCTGGTTCAGATGACTCTAAGTGGTATACACTGATTACAGAGTAAAGAAAACAGAACCAGAAAGACAATTTACAGAAAAATAGCAGAATACTGATCTGGGAGGTAGGTGTTACTATTATGCCCAATTTACACTTGAGAAAATTGAGGCAATCAGAGGTTAAGTGATCCACTCAAGGTGACACAGCTTATAAGTGCATATAAGGCTAAAACTGAACTCAGGTCTTCCTGACTCCAGGCTCAGTACTCAATCTGCTGGGCCACCTAACTGCCACAATTAATATAAACTAGTTAATATCTCAGATACTTCTGAATGAGAATGCAGAACATATCAGTAAAATAGAATTCCCAGAAAACCCCACAATTTTATAATGTTACTTTTATTTTTTACAGGAGTATAATCTTGTGATGATACATATAAATCATATCTGTGTATGCACACAAAATATTTTATGTCTCTAAGTTATCTATCTTTCTAGAAGTCCCAGAATCTTTAAAATACAGTAATGTGTGACCAAAATCTATCCACTTCTAAGACAATATTGCATTTCAAGTTCCTCTTCCAGAAAATGAAGTAATAACTTGTGTGATTAAGAGGCGACGACAACATTAAGTAAATAATGACCAAGAAACTATGGGGTCCCTTCCAGATATCACAACTCAGCATCTGTTCTTTATCCTCTTAACTTTTCCACTCATACTCACATTCCAAAAACTCAAATGCCATCTGTTGAAAAGTGACACTCAAATCTAATTCTTCATTTCAAAGCTATTTCCCTCATACATGTGCACTTTCTAGAAAAATGTCTCAAATTGGGTCATCTGTTTCACAAGGTCTAGGATTTAGTAAATAAAGTTACGAGAGCCACATAGTTACTTGGGCAGCTAGAGGTGTTAGCAAGTACAATCTGGTCTTCCTGATTCTAAGCCCAGAATTCCATTTTGCAAATCTGACCCAATGCTTCTCCTTGTTATTATTATTTTAATAAACGGGTTCCATGTCTAAAACTCACACACACACACACACATACACACACACGCACACACACACACACACACACACCCCTGCTCATCTTTTCTCCTTCACATTTCAGTTGTGTCCAACTCTCCATGACCCTATTTGGGGTTTTCCTGGCAAAGATACTAGAGTGGTTTACCATTTATTTCCAGAGCTCATTTTACAAATGAAGAAACTAAAGCAAATGAGGTTAAGTGATCTGTGCAGGACCATACAGATAGTAAGTGTCTGAGGCCAGGTTTAAACTCAGGTCTTCCTGACTCCAGACCTAGCACTCTATCCACTGAGCCAGTCACCTGCCCTATGCTTCATATGTTATATTTCTTCATATCCAAGCCTGGTTTTTGTGTTGTTGTTTTTTTAATTTTTAACACAGTTTATAACAGATAAAGCAATGCCAACTTTAGATCAGGTGATACTTCTTTTTAAAGCATTTACAATATGGACCACAAAAGAAATTTTTTTTTTAATATTAACCGAGACACAAATTTGTTTGGTTTTTTTTTTGTATCTCACAATATCTCTTTCATCTCCTTCCTCACTGTCTGCACAGGCAGAATCCAAGTGGTTCCATTTATTCATCATCTGGCTTCACATCTCAGCATTGTCCCTAACTTGAGCGTAACACTCTCAGAAGACAATCTGTCTTCGATATAATCCCCTCCAACTATGTATCCTACCTTCTTTGATAGCCTCAACTTCAAGTCATTTGTCCTGTTGCTCCCATCATATTAAAGTTATATAAAGAGATTAAAAATGAGAGAGACAGAGACAAAGAGAATCATGTAACTGTTAACCACTTCCTCACAGACCCTGTAAAGAAATGCCTAAAATGAATTGGAAAGCTTTTCTTTCACCTCGACTTCACTTTTTGATTCATTTTGTTTTGAAATGTTTATTATCATACAGTTATCCCTTCCATAATGTGACTTTCCCCATCAAGGTTTCAGTATATCATGAATCAGCATAAGAAATTAAATGGAAATTTGGGGGGAGTTTTGTAGAAACCACAGAAAACACGTGAAGACCAACAGGAGACACAGAGCCTACGACCAAATACTTACCCCAAATTTTACAATAAAGTACTGTAAATATTCCAGAAAAGAAAAAAAAATCTGATTTTTTTCTCTGGTATTAAGGGAAAGCCAAAAATTTTTATCCATATTTTCCAGATTGTCACTCTCACTTCTCAAATGATCTCATCTCCTCCCTTTTCTCCTGCTCACAAACCTAACCTTTATATTCTCCCATACTGTCCCTAACATACTCTAAGTCCCATCCCCTGCTTTTTCACATCTTCTTTTCTTGTACCTAGAACTTCCTGAAAACAACAAATAGGCCTACTGCTGCAAAGCAAATACTCCGAATGTCCTACCTTCTCTCCCCCGCTGCCTACTGAGCCCCACAAAACCCACTGACATTGCAAGTCACGGGGCTTAAGAATGGCTGTAGGGAAACCAGACTTACAGTCCAGACCTGCCATTAACTTTGTCACATGTACAACTGGGATAAGTATCCTTATGATTCTGGGATTAGGCCCTATTCCAAATCTCTGATCATCCACTAGTGCCTGTTCTAAGTTCAAACTTTTCTTCCAAAACATTAAATTTCATCCCTCACGAGGAGTGACAGAACAGCTCGTTCCCAGACTATTCTCATATTCCTAGAGCCTTAAACACTACGGAGCAAATTTTTTGTTCAGTCATTTCCAAGTCTGTAATCCCATTTGGGGTTTTCTTGGCAAAGATAATGGAGTGATTTGCCATTTCCTTCTCCAGCTCATTTTACAGGTGAAGAAATTGAGGCAAACAGGGTTAAGTGACTTGCCCAAGGTCACATAGCTAGTATAGTGTCTAAGGCCAGACATGAATTCACAAAGATGGGTCCTTCCTGACCCTAGGCCTGGTGTTCTAATCACCCGGCTGCCTCAAGGGGTACTGTCAAACAAAGAAACTCATTTAAACCTATTTATTACAGGCATCTATCCTATAATTCTCTGAACCACCTGCTCCAACTCATTCCCTGACCCAGAATCCCTTTTATGACATCACCAAAAAGCTATAATCAAGCCCACCTCCTTCTCAGGTCATTCATCTCTTGAGTAGGTTTGTTGAGTTATTTCCAACTCTGCATGACTCCATTTGGGATTTCCTTGGCAAAGATACTGGAGTGGTTTGTCATTTCCTTCTCCAGCTCACTATACAGATAAGGAAACTGAAGCAAACAGAGTTAAGTGCCTTGACAGGTGTCACACAGCTAGTAAGTGCCTGAGGTCACATTTGAACTCAGATCTTCCTGACTCTAAGACTGATGCTCTATCAGCACTACCTAAATTGCCCTTGAGTAAGGTGGTAGATAGGTATCTTTTATTGACCATAAACTGGCACTGGTAACCTTATACCTACCATGTGTCTTTCTACTGCCCTTTGAATTGTTTCTAATTGTATACACATAGTAGGTACTCCAATATTTGCTGATGTAATCATTTTTGTCAGGCACAAAGGCTTAAAGCTGTAAGTTCATTTAGGCAGTAATCTATTTTCTCTCCTCCTCCACACCTTATTCAACTTCCTTTCTCCAAGAAACCAAAACACACATTTACCAGGAATTTTATTCATTCTTAGGCAAAACAGAAACAAAAATAGCATTTTACACAAATGAAGAGGCACCAAGATGTCCTAAAGGACAGAATGCTGGACTTGGAATCCGGACAACATTTAAATATTTAGCCAAGCAACCCCCAGCAATCTACGTATTTCTATCATGCTTCAGCTTTTTATTTATAAAATGAAGGGATCATTTTTGCTCTAAATTTTTGCTCCTTTGAGATAATATTCTTGGAAAAAATCAAGGACACCTACCAAAAATAGGTTTAATAAAACTGCAGGATGAGTTAAACTCACAAAAATTAATTGCATTCTTGGCAACTTGTTTTGTTTGATTGCATTTTCATTATAAAGGTTTCTTTCTTTTTCTCAGTCTCTCTCTCTCTCTCTCTCTCTCTCTCTCTCTCTTTCTCGTGTTTCTCTCTGTCTTTCTTTCTCTCATGTGGGGTGGAGTAGAATAGAATGTTAGTGATAGGGATAAAAATAGGGTCCCACTCCTCTTCAAGATAAAGAAGAGGAGAAAGGAAAAGAAGGATCACTGAAGCATTATTTTAAATACACAGAAGAAAACAGAAGGATGGTCAGAAGGAAACACAGACAAGTAGGACAGTAGTTTCCTTATTTATTTATTAAAATTAAATTTATTCTATTAAAGTAAGCTATACATAACAGAAATTCAGATTCATTTTCAATCTGATTTTCCTCCTCTGGCGGGATGGTTGGTTGGTTAGTAGGCTATCCTTCGCTCTTGAAGAGAACCAAAATGACATCCCTATGTTGGAGTCAAGGTACAGTGTGTCTGACTGTGGCTGATCAGACCAATACAAGATCAGAATGGTCTACCACAGGTCAGGCACAAATAGTCGATGTGAACATTTGGGGTAGATTCTCTAAATTTGTGCACATCACGTTTCCTTTTGAGCTACTTCATTTCTGCTTTGCTTATAGAGCACAATACCTTCTTTGATAGGCCCACCATGCAGGGTGGTCCTTTGCCAGTGTCTCCCATGTCACACAATCAATTCCAAAGTTCTTCAGAAAGACCCTGAGAGTGTCTTTGTGTCTCTTCTTCTGACCATCATGTGAGACTTTGACTGGTGTGAGTTCTACAAAAAATAGTACTTCAGGAAAGCATATGTTTGGCATTCCAACAATGTGGCCACCCATCAGAGTTGTACTTTCTGCAGCAGAATTTGAATGCTTGGCAGTTTAGTTCAAGAATGGACCTCAGTGTCCAGTACATCATTCTGCCCAGTGATCTTCAGAATCTTACTAAGACAATTCAAATGGAAGAGATTCCATTTCCCGGCATGGTGCTGGTATACTGTCCAGGTTTCACAGGTATACAACAATGAGGTCAGCACAATGGTTCTGTTGACTTTCGGATTGGTAGTCGGTCTAATGTCTCTTATAGCCTGCACTTTTCTTCAGAGCCTCCCAAACACAGTTAGCTCTGGTAATACATGCATAAACCTCTTCATCAATGTGCACATTCCTGAAAAGTAAACTGCCAAGGCAAGTGAACTAACCCACAATATTCAAAACTTCTCCATTTGTTGTAACCAATGATTCCCCATAATGAATGGACAGTATGGTGCTGACTGATAAAGTACCTGTGTTTTCTTTGTGTTAATTATTAAGCCAAAATTAGCACAAGCAGCAGAGAATCAATCCTTACTTTGTTACATCTCAACTTCACAGGCTGCACTGAGTGTACAATCATTTGTGAACAAAAATTATGCACCAACTCCCCCTCCACTTTAGTCTTGGCTTGTAGCCTTTTCAAGTTGAATAATTTATCATCAGTTAGCTGACCTTGATGTTGTGTTCATCCTCACTGAAGGTGTCTAAAAACATGGCTGAAAACGTAATGCTAAAAAGCATGGAGGGAGGAAGCATATAGCCTTGTTTCACTCCATTGGTGACTGGGAAAATGAGGGAGCATTGCCCATTATGTAGAACCCAGGCAAACACACCATCATGAAAATGACGTACAATACTAACACACTTCTCTGGACAACCAAATTTTGACATAATTTTCCACAGATCCTCACAACTGACAGTATCAAAGGTCTTGGTCTGTTCAACTCTTTTACTCTACTTTGTATATGGAAATACTCTTTTTACTTGGTCTTGGTCAAGTTCAGAATAAACAGTTAACTGCATTTTCATAGTAATTTCATAGATAGAAAGTACAATAGATTTAATTTGCAGAAGAAACACATACTGAACATTTATTAACTAATAAAAGACCTGTCTAATCAGAGAATATAAAGCTTAGCTTAATGTAAAGTTTAAAGAACCAAGAATTAAACAAATGAAGAAACATACCTTGCTCTAATAAAGATTACATGACTCCCTAAATTATCATACAGTGTAAATTAATTCAAATTCTTATGGAGTATGTTTTTGAACTTGACTAACACAAAGATTTAATTCAATTAATCAACAGATAAAAATGATATAGCTTATTTTTTCAAAAACCAAATTATTGAAGGTAGCAGGCTTATCAGATTTTTAAATATATCATAAAGTGGCATTTATCAAAACTGTATGGCTGGGCCAAAAAATAGAGGGAATGATCAATAAATCAATCATTCCAGAAAAAAATATAAGAACTCAATTTTTTTAAAAACTAAAAGCAAATAGAGCAGTGTATTTATCCACTTTAGCTGTGTAGGGATGATAAATTAGTGAGTAGAAGAAACTGATGTTGTTTTCAGAGAGATAAAGTTGTAAGATGAAATGAAAAACTTATTTACAATTTTTACTCAGGGATAACAGGACAGACCTCAAAAAGAAAGCAACAGAATAAGAAACTATGTGACTAACATCACTGATAAAACCATCCAAAATAAAGAACATTTTAAATATGTAAGGCATATCACATCCCAGACAATGTAAGGGGTCAGTAAAGATATGATGGAAATACATATTAGGAGAAAGAAAGGACTTTAAAGCCAATCTATGTGAATTCTTAGTCCCCAATCTTTGTTCCAAGGAAACTAAAGCCCAGAAGTTAAATAACTTTCCAAAGGTCACAGAGGTAGGAAAGAAAATGTTTAGCTTTGCTATAAATTAAAGGATAGAAAATCAAAACAACTTGATCATCAAATCAACAAAAATAAGTTCCAAAAAAGCATGAAGCCCACTACTATCAGGGTTTGGGGAAATAATTACACTTACATGAAACATTACATCACTGAAAGCACAGAAGTTCAATTTAATTTTCCTGTTAAATATCGGTGGAGAGTGAGGAGGGCACCAGAGCTTCTGAGGGTGAGTTGCTCAGCCTTAATTTTGATGGCTAGGCACTCACACTGCATGTTTAAGGTTTATAAAATGCTTTCTTCATAAATAGCTCTGTGGGGTATATAAGGAGTGAACTGAAAATGTGTTTGGGATAGGTTTTTGTAAAGTTGTTTTAAGCAGGTTTGCAATATGCTCAATACTTAGTCACATTCTTCTGCGGCCATCTATGCTTGTAACATTCCAATATTCCAGCCAGCCAATGAAGAAATCCCTCTTGGGTACTCCCTCTTTGCCTTTCACTTGCCAAAAGCCTACCCTACAAGTCCATTTGGTTGATTTACTGGCATTGCTCCCCCAAAGAACGTATTTTAACAAAAGAGTAAAGCTCATATGTTTAAAAGGAAGACTGGCTGCTGTCATGTTCTCCTAGGGAACAGGATTATAAGCAGGCAGCTGGGGGTGGGAAGTGGTCTCTGAAGCCCTGGAGCTAGTGGCTCTGACCTGTGTGTCACCTGGCCTTCCAAAGCTGACTCGATCTCCAGGGAAAGGAGCCTTGGAGTCTAGAATTCTAAGCACCCAGCTTTCCAAAGCCTTAGAAGCAGTATCTGAGCAGAAGCTTTCCAAGGCCACACTGACAAAGTTATTTTCTATTTCACTACAAGTCTAGCCTTGTTCTAAAAGCCTTGTTGACAATTATCCAAGGCCACATGAGATATGAGAAACCTAAATAAGAGTTAAGGAACCAAATGTCAAAAGTTTATGGCTTCCCTATTCAGAGTGAAACATTGAAAACCACCCAAATGATAAATACAGCAAGAACTATAACCAAAGTATGGTGTATTTAATGTGATGGAATATTGGATAGATAATTAAAATGGCAGATACGTGGGCCCTGTTAATGAAGCAAACTGTTTGTATAAAAACTGTTTTGTGTATGTATTTATGTGTATATTATGTGTATGTTATATTATAAGTTAAAAAAAAAATCATAGCTGTAAAAACATCTAAGAGAATACCAGCGAAAGTTTGAAAGCAATAAAGTAGGATGTGATTATTTTAACACTGACTATTCTTTCTTATGTGCAGTTCTTTTCAATAAAATCAGTCCACAATTGAACTTTTTCTAACAACTCACCTCTCACTAACTCCTCTATCACAGTCCAGGCAGTCAATGATTCACTGCTGTCACAGCAAACAGCTGTGACAGATTACATTGGCCTAAGAGACTTGATATAGCTGAGTGTGAACAAAAATACCAAGGACAGAACCATAACAAAGAGCCCCAGGTCAATCAAACAATAGGAGAGAGAGACAAACAGACAGACAGACAGAGACAGAGAGTCTATGTGTGTGCACTGGAGGACTGGAAGTGCTAATTCTTGTTACTAAATGGCTATATGACTTTGGACAAGTCATTCACAACCTTCTCTTGTGCTTCACTTTCCTCATCTATAGGGTAAGGTCATTGGGCTGGATGATCTCCCAGGTTCTTGACAACTCAAACATTCCATGATTCTACAGCCAAGGGTAGAGGCCCATGAAGGACGAGACTAAAATATCAACAATAATAGTAACTTACAAAGTATATTATATATTACAAGGGACCTTAGAGGTCATTTAGTCCAACCCCTATATTTTACAGATGGATCTGTCAACGTTGGTTTTAACAGAATTACACAGACCATTAATGATTTTTTTAAAAACCTAAGCAAATATTTGCTTCATTACAACCTTCTACACCTTAGAATTCTGCGGTTTATCAAACTGTATTAAAGCCTCACAATATCTTTCCAAAAACTTAAGGAAGCAGTTATCAATCTGGAAAAGTCTTCTTCAAAATTACTTGAAGCTCTGTGATTTGCAAAGGAAACCATCTCCTGAGGATTATCCATTAGGTTTATTTTGAGGTTTTTACTCCAGTTCTGTGGGCAAAACAGATAACCATTCTGACAAAAATAAAATAACATGATGCCCCAAGACCTTGGATGAAATTAAAGGAGAAAGGCAAGTTCTGAATCCCAGGGAAAAAAAATCACATTCAAGGCAAACTTTGCCCTTCCATTCTGTTGATGAAATCACAGTTCTTCCTATACACAGCCTGAAGTCACCTTGGCACATATTACACTTCCCTCTCTCAATATTTACCAAATATACAGTGCTCTGCTTGGCTTTTAAAGCCCTTCACAATCTGGCCCCTTCCTACTTTCCCAGTCTTGTTTCACATTTGTTCCCCCTATGTAGTCTGGGAGCCAGTAACACTGGCCTCATTTCTCCAACATGGTAATCCCAACTCTCCAGCATTCCTGGAGTACTCTCTCTTCTTGCCTCTCTACCTCTCGGCTTCCCCAACTTCCTTCAAAGCTCAAATTCCACCTTCTCCAAGAAGTCTTTCTATCTCCCCCAAGGCTAGTGCTTGCCCTCTGAGATTACTTCTCATTGACTTTTTACATAGCTTGTATGTACACAGTTGTTTTGACTGGTGTCTCTCCCATGAGGCCGGAAGGTTCTTGAGAGTAGGGACCCTATTTTTTGCCTTTGTTTGTATACCCACCATTGAGCGTAATCCACTTACTATGTGCCATCCATTAAACATTTACTACAAATGCTAGATTTCACTTGTTCACTACCTAGACCCTCAACATCCTCCTACAATCACCACTACCACCACACCATTCCTTGTAAGGTTCTGCTGATTGCAGGAGATGTTGTATTTGATGTAAGAATACCTAAGTTCAAAGCTCAGATATAAGATCTATTAGTTGTGTGACCCCAGGTAAATCACTTAATGGCTCTGGGCTTCTATAAAATCTTCATCTATAAAATGAGAAGAGTTGCACAATCTAACTGCTTCATAGACCTACTGTAAGGAAAATACTCTGTAAAATGTAAAAGGGCTGTAGAATATTATCATTATCTCAGAAATCAATCAGCAACTAGAAGTCAATCACTCAGTCAATGCAAGTTGGTTAAAATCAGTTGTACACATAAGATATATATTGTTTGTTCTTTGTTCTCAAAGAGGACCATGACATTAGGAAGATGATGTTAGGACTTGCAAATGAATTGGATTTAAGTGAAGGAGGACTATGCAAGCACACCAGACTCACTTTCTCCTCCAGAGTGTTCTATGGCAAGATATAGATCAGAACAACTGGAAACGACCCCGGATAACAAGACATATACTGCATCAATGGAAGGTCATCTCAAAGGGAAGGCACTGGGGTAGAGGGATGGGGGTAGCAGGGGGGCTGCCAGAAAAGACACCTGCTATGTGTCAGACATTGTGCAAGGAACTGCGAATACAAAATAAAGGAAAGAAAGAAGAAATACCTCTCCAATTCTATCCCAACCTTTCCATTATCATTACTACCATCCTAGTTCAGATATACTCCTCACCCTCAACAGTAGCCTCTTAACTGGTTTTTTTGTGTCTGGTTTTGTCATTGTTACTGTTCAGTCATATGTGACTCTTTGTGATCGCATGGACTATAGCACACAGGGACCTTGTATCCTCTACTATCTCCAAATCTGTCCAAGCTCACGTTTGTTGTTTCCATGACACTATCCATCCATCTCATCCTCTACCAACCTCTTTTTCTTTTACCTTCAATCTTTCCCAACATCAGGGTCTTTTCCAACGAATCTTCTTATTATGTGATCAAAGTATTTGAGCATCAGCTTCAGTATCTTCCAGTGAACAGTCTGAATTAGTCTCTAGTCTCTCTCTAATCCATCCCACACAGCAGGGTCAGAATTGTCTTGATGATGCTTCGATCAGTCTATGTCACCTTCTTACTTAAAAACAATTAGTTCCTCCATTTTAAAAGAAAAAACAAACTTCTTAATCCATCATACAAGACTTTTCACAATCTGGATTCAACTCATCTTTCCAAGTTTATTTCAGGGTATGCCCATTCATCCTCTCTGCTCTCACTGAAGTGGACTAGTCAACATTCCCTGAACTTGTCCTGGCCTCCAAGACTTTATACAGACTGTCCACATTGCCCAGAATAGATCCCTTTTACCACCCTCACCTACTGATTTCCTCCTTCCCTTTCAAATGACAAATCAAGTGCCAACTACTCCATGATGCCTTCTCTAACCCCACCCCACCCCCAGCTACAAAAGAAAGTCTTACCTTCTACATCTATCCAGCCATTGCATTTCTCTCTCCTATGCATATCTTCCAGCAACCACTGTAGTTACTTGTGTACCTCTCATTCCTACTCATCAACTACTGGAAGGCAGAAACTCTGTTTTGTCACATCTTTACATAGACAGCGCCTAGAACAGTCTTGAATAAAGCAGGTGCTATAAAGTGGTAGAAAGAGATCTACCCACCCTCCCATTGAAGCTAACGAGTACCCCTTCTATCTCCATCCATCAACTAATCAATCAAGTATACTCAACACATCCCTACCCCTTCTCATTCCTGGAATTCCTCTTTCCTCAAAGAGTTCAGTGTGTATCTCAAAGTCTTCCTTTCCACTCCCAATACCTGCCCTCATTCTAGGGGACTTCAACATGCAAACTGGGTCCCTCAACCATCTATAACTTGCCAATGCCCAACTCTACTCAGTTCCAACAATCTCCTACTCTACTCCACCTCAAGATGGGAAAGCCTTTGATTTTGCCATTAACCACAAATGTTCCATTTCCACATTTATGAACTCTGAAATCTCTTTATTGGACCATAATGTTTGACATTCCATCTTCCTCTATTCCCTACAGCTCCTAACTTTAACCCCATTCTTCACCCTTACTTTGACCTCTAATCCTTCCCCTCTTACCTTCCCTCCCGTAGTTCTTTTCCAGACTATGACCCCTACAGCAGACAAACTCTCCTTCCTTCCCCATCTCAATCTCTTGACAAATCAATTCATCACTACACCTATTACACACTTTACCAGTCCCTATCTTTGGACTATACTCTTCCCTCTTGTTCACATGTGTTAAACTGAGCTAGAAGGAAATCATGAAACCTGCTGATGGGATACACTGCAAATTTATGCTACATAATCTCAAATAAACCCTCAGGGAAGAAAGGTAATCCTTTTAAAATTCACTAATCTACATCTCCCTAACTAATTTGTTATACCACTCTCTACAGTTTCCATACAACTCCTCAAATTTCATCCCTCCTCAAGCTTCTCATGGCACACTTCCCCTCAACTTCTCAGCTAAAGACTAAAATTTTGAGGCTATCTGCTGAGAGCCCCCTCTTTTCCCCTACTCATCTCATTCAAATACTTTTCCCTCCACCAGCCACTACTTAACTAACAACAGGTGGCCCTTCTCCTTATCAATTTCTTATTATCTATTGGCTCTTTTCTTAAAGCCTACAGGGGTGGGGAACCTGCAGTCTCAAGGCCACATGTGGCCCCCTAGGTCCTCAAGTGCAGTCCTTTGACTGAATCCAAGCTTCACAGAACAAATCCCTTAATAAAAGGGTTTGTTCTGTAAAACATGGACTCAGCCAAAAGGACCTAGAAGGCCACATGTGGCTTCAAGGCTGTATGTTCCCCATCCCTTCATCCTTAAGAAACATTCAATAAATTTCAATTATTATTACAAAAATACTTCAATAAGGTGGAGGGAGAGGAAGAGAGGGAGTATGGGAAAAGGTCACACAGTAAGAAGTGAAGGTCATTAACTTAAACTCGGTGAAATGTGGAAGCCCAGACATGGTGATCTGGTAAAAAACATAACTTAGATACTGAATCATAACTTGAACCCTGAGTCATAAGTTAGATACTGTGACTAATACATGACCAGTACATGACTGGGACCCAAGCAGTAGTCAGTCTTGAGTGCCTGGGCATTCACCCAACAACGCTGCATAAAAGCCTGCATATCTGAGAACCATGTTCAATATTAAGTATAAAAAACTAAAATAACAGCCAAAACATTAAGCAGAAAAGCCCCAAATATCCACCAATCTGCAGTAAAGCAACCAATAGCTCCTCTTCCCTTTGATTTCTACAATGATCAGTGCACTTTCCTGGGATCCAACGTATCATCTAGGAGCCACCCCAGACTGCCACTGTTGTGAGACACTATAATAACTGATGATACTCCTATCATGAATCTGGATCCCCTTGGCCTCTTCCTTTGTTATGAAACTCACTCCATGGTGATGGGGGAGGTACAGGGTTCCCCAGGCAAGGAGAGAAGGAGAATGAGAGGAAGAGGGAGTGAGGGAAAAAGAGAGAGACAGAGGGAGAGAGACAGACAGACAAACACAGAGACAGAGACACAAGCCTCTAGGTGGTAAATGGAAAGAATGCTGGGTGTGGAGTCTAGAAAAGATGAGTCTAGAACTCATCTTTCTGAGTTCAAATCTGGTGTCGTGACCCTGGGCAAGTCATTTAATCCTATTTGCCTCAGTTTCTTATCTGTAAAATGAGCTGGAGAAGGAAACGACAAACTAATGTCTTTGCCAAGAGGTCATGTAGAGTTGGAACCAACTGAACAACTGTGTGCATGTGCGTGTGCGTATGCGTGTGTGTGTGTGTATCTTCTCCCCTTCATTAGCTTGTGTGACTCTGGGCAAGTCACTTGATCTCCCTGTGCCTCTGTTTCCTCATCTGTAAAATGATAAATATAAAATAATAGCTAGCACTTATATAGCACTTTAAAGTTTACAATTCTCACAACCGTCCTGTGAGCCAGATGTTATCACTCCTATTTTAGAGATGAAGAAGACCAAGCTGAGGGAGAGGTTACATGACTTGCCCAGAACCAGAGGCTGTTAAGAGTCTGAGGTGGGATTTGAACTCCAGCATTCCTATTTCACAAGTTCAGCACTCTAGTCTACTGCACTGCCTGAAAGGTCTAGACAGCCGGTGCTTGCACTTCCTCTCATTCATGTTTAAATGTTCTGCAATCTGACTTCTGACCTCATCATTCAATGAAACTATTCTTTTCAAAGTTACCAGCAATCTCAAATGCCAGATCAGTCACTCTACACTTCCTCCTGGATACTGTCTCTTTTCTAGGTTTTCTTGATAACTGCTCTCTCTGCTTTTTTTTTCTTTCCATCCATTTGATCACTCTCTTTCGCTGGATCTTCATCCAGGTCACGGCTACAAATCAGGGATGCCCCCAAAGACTCTGTCCTTAGTCCTCTTCCCTTTATACTACTATCTTACTTGATGACCTCATCAGCTTCCAGGGATTCTAATCACCATCTATGATGGCTCGCAGCTTTTTTTATCCAACCCTAACCTCTTTCCTGAGTTATAGTCACCAACTGCCTTGCGGACATCTTGAATTGAATGTCCTGCAGACATCTCAAATGTGACATATCCAAAAGAGAACTTATCTTTTCCCCAAACCCTCCCCTCTTCCAAACTTCTCTAACACAGTCATGGACACCATCATCCTCCCAACAACCCAGGACTGCTTGTCAGTGTCATCCTAGACACCTCATTCCTCCTCATCTCACATATACAACCTGTAGTCAGATCCTGTGGTTTCCATTCTCCACTCACACTGCCACCACTCCTGCACTATAACTCTCTCACTCTACTCCTGCCATAGATCTTTAACTGGTCCCTGTCTCAAGTCTCTCCCCACTCCAATCCATCTTCTCCTCAGTTGCCAAACTGATTTTCCTAAACTAAGCCTGACTGTGTCACTCACAACACACACACACACATATGTACATGTACATATACACACATATATACACATATGCATAGGTAGAGATATAGATATGTGTATATTTACAGATATATATGTGTATATGTAAATAGATGGATGGATAGATAGACAGATAAATAGATGTGTGTGTGTGTGTGTGTGTGTGTGTGTGTGTGTATTTTCACATGTGAGCTCCTCAAGGGCAGGCGCCTCTTAGCTCTTCTCTCTAACCCCAGCCCTTAGTAGACTGCCTAGAACAAAATAAATGTTTAATAAATCCAAACTTTTAACAAAAAGCCTTTTTTTCCCCCACAAGAGTAAAAACTCCACTAATACAGACTAAGGGGAAGGTCAAGTGAATTACTAAAAATATAAAATTTTAAATTACAGACTCTCTTTAAATAAGGTCACTTTCACTCAAGGCAAATCAGCAAACATTTCTGCTTGCAGTATGCAGGGCTGTGTGTTAGGAGTCAGCCATACAGAGACAAAAAAAGATATGGTCCCATAGTAAAGAAAGGACAGAATCATGCCTAGCTGAAGGAATCTGAAAAGGATATAAACTGGGCCTTCAAGAAAGACTTCAAAGGAAGGAAGTGGAAGAAAGGAGACTGAGGAAAGGATAGCAATTTCTTTTAATATTTTAATGAATGAATGAAATTTTAAAACTGATATGTTAGTTATTTGCAACAACTGGCAATTCTAAAGAAGCTACGGGTGCTTTTAAAATGTTTTGAGGCCTCTAAATTTATTAATATAGCTACGTAAATCTTTTCTTCAAAAACAAGTCACTGAAATAATCTTTAGTCCAAATTTTCATCAAATTCAAATTACAATATCATGAAAACAAAATAATTAAAACTAACAGAATTCACTATTCACTGAATGGTTAAAGAACCAAACAGTGCCTTGTTTTCTGTGTATTTCTCCATAGCCCCCAGAGTGTTTTTAGATGGACACTAGCCGATTAATAAACTCTTGCTGAATTAATTCTCTGGCATGAGATAGACTCCCCCAAATTGTGTCCAGGTCCAGGTCTGGGGTTGAAACCAAGTCCTTCCATGTTTCTTTGTGTTCTTTATGTCTGTCAGCTCTGATGGTCTGGCGGCTTTCCCATAATGAAGGGTTTTCGGTCATATTAACTCTTTTTTTTTTTACTTTAAAAAAAATCATTTATTTATTTTTAGTTTCCAACATTTACTTCCATAAGTTTTAAATTAGTCATATAATTCTTAAAATCCTTTATGCCAATTATCCTTTGCAGTTCATACCTACTATGCCAAAGTTTCCCTGGTAGCATTCATGTTTATTTAGTCATTCCCCAATTGGTAACTGTATGGGCAGTGTTTTGCTATCACAAATCATAGCTAATGCTAGGGCCATTTTGTGTGTGCTTGTCTATATATTTTTACAAATTAGTTAGGCATAGTGCTTCCATTAATTTACATCTTTAAAAAAAAAGCAAGATGGAATATAAAAATAACAGCAGGTGACTTTTCTTCACACACAAAAGACTTTCTTCAAGACAAACTTGTATGGGAATATAAATTTAATTTTTCCTATTTACAGATAAAGAAATTGAAACTTAGCTAAATTACTTGCTTATGGCAACAGCTAATAAATTATGAGATGCAACAAAAATCCAGGTCTTCAGAAGAAGCTGGATCCCTTGTAACTCATTTTGGCATGGTAAATATGAATTGCAAAGGATGACTGGCATGAAGGATGTTAAGAGTTATGACTGAAAGAAGAGAAAGCTTGATCACATTAGCCAAAAAACAAACAAACAAACAAAAACAAAAACAAAATAAAATAACCAATGGAGGGAATCCTTTTATACACACAACGTCAAGAGATGTATAGGTCACAATCCATCTCGAAGAGTCATGGTATCTGACCCTCTGTGCCTTCCCATTAATCCTCTATAACACTCTTTCCAACTTGTTAGGGGCCTTCCTCTAGATCAGGTCTGCACAACATAGGGTCCTAGGGTTGCTTGTGGCCACCAAAAGATTTCTGGGAAGCTGTAGTCTGGATGGTGGTTGCTGGGGGTCATGTGCCAGCCACCCGAAATCCTCTGGCTGCCTCAAGCAGTCCTTGGGGTTGCATGTTGTGCAGGCCTGCTCTACATCACAGGTGTCAAACTCATGGGCAAGACCCCATATTCTGGCCCAGAACCAAATTAAAATGCAATTAGGAAATGTTTAACAAATCAATAAACATGTAATACAATATAATGTTAATTTATGGCAACCTGCATTTAGTAATTTTTTTTTCATTTATACATTCATTCCTTTCCAGGTACTTCCAATCACCACTTTCCTTCCTTTAATCTCCAGGATTCCCATAATCACTAGGTATGCATTCCAACACACCTCTCACCTTTGATCCCAGGAGAAATTATTTCCCTGTCTTTTTCTTTGGTCTCTGGACTAGTGGATTCCTGTCATAATCTTCCTTCTGGCTTTTTTTTCACAAGAATTCCTAGAGTATTGGGATTTTCCCCACTATGCTATACCTTATTTCAGCTTTGAAAGTACCTCCTGCCCTCCTTCTGTTTCCCTAGACAAGCAATCCAGGCTCTTCATAATTCAACCCCTTAGGGCCCAGGCATTCAGCCTAGATATCAGTTTCACCTTCACAACACCTCTCCTCAGGAGCTCATAATACATATTTGAATATCAAGAGAAATACCCATCTTGCCCAGCAATGCCTGGGAGTGCCTATATTTTATATTTTAGCACAGAACCCTCAAGTCCTGAGTTCACATTCCCTATTTGAAAAGGGGGAAGTTTTTTCACATTTGTCAATAGCCATTTTCTCAAAATATTTACTCTAGTAAACAGAACAATATGATATGTAATGCAGTGGAAACACTGGATGGAGTCAGAAGACCTAGCTGGGACGTTGAACAAGTCTCACCCCCACTCTCCAGGGCTCAGTTTTTTTAGGGGCTATAGATCACATAAAATGTGCCTTTCCCTTTCTAAAAACTTCCATGATTCTCTGTTCTAACATCAAAATATCTGGGGAATCTTTAGTCAAAGAAATCTCACTGTATCATCCCTCCAAACTCTAAAGAAAAATAGTAAATAAAATTAAGGATGCAACTGTTTGAGTTTCATCTTTCTAGTACTTTTCCAAGTAGTGAGTAGCTACACTGCTTAGGTTTCCTAAGACTTAGAAGACCGTCAGCATAACAAAATAGGGGACCAGAATTGCTCAACATTTGTTAGTTCTCTGGCTATGAGCATGCGCCGTTGCTAACAAATTTTCCTATTACTCAATTTTAGGAATTTGCACAGTCACTCCCCCTAATTGTTAAATCTCTTATCTATGAATGCCTGTATCAGAGCAGTAGTATGCCACTGGTCACAGAAGTTTAGCTACCAGCCACTTCTGTTTCTTAACTCTTGTCTACAGGGCTTCACTTTCTTGGCTTTCTGAACTTGTGGCTGCTCCATTAATAGGTTACAGCTAGATCCAAAGTTTACCTAAATACTGGATCTAGGTCAGGGAGTGAGATTATAAAACTGCCTGCCATGAAGGAAGAACAGGTCAAGGGAAAGATGAGTGGAGGAAACATGAATATGAGAACCAGGAGAGAAGTGTCATAAAAGCCAAGGCTGCCAAAAGATCAGAAGAGAGTGAAAAGAGAGGAAATGAGGTACTGAGAAAAAAAAGACATTTTCAAGGAGTTCAGGAAAAAGAAGCATATAGGATAACTCCACACCATTTGAGGTATGAGCCACACTCCCAAATGCCCCCAGAAACAGAAGATAAAAATGTAATTGAGAAATAATTCACAAAATAAATAAAAACACAATAAAACATAGATAATAGTACTTGTGGTTTTTTAAGTCAATAGGCACCAGCAGGGATTCTTACGTGCACTGAAGTAGCCTGTTTCTACTTGAATTTGACATTACTACTCTCTATTTCTGAATCTCTTGCCAGTTTTTCCTATTGCCATTTAATTACCTTGCCAAACTTGAATTCTGGATTACTTTTTTTTTCTGGCTCCTTCACTCCCATATGTGTGCTGCTGGAACTGTGCTTGGGAAAGTCACAAAAATATGCTGATTGGGCTCTCTACTAATTTCGGCTGGGCCCTCACTGTCGCAAAGCAATGTCTCTTCCTCCCTAATCAATTTTCTGTCCCACTCCCCACTCAAAGTGGCTGTTGCAAATCTTATCCCCCACTGAACTCCTTCTCCCCATTCTCTTAGCTGAGGACCTTGTCTTATAAACCACTGAAAAAAACCCTCAGGCCATCCCACAAGAAATCCCTCTTCTATTCTCATCTCAAATCATTTAATCATCTATCTGTTCCTTTTACTCATCTCTGATGAAGAGATGGATGAGATTTCTCTTCTTGGTAAGGCTTTGATCTCACCCCTCCTCCAGGATTTTCCAGAAGATTGTCCCTAGGAAAGGAAAATTTGTTAGCAACAACGCATGCTCATAGCCAGAGAACTAACAAATGTTGAGCAATTCTGGTCCCCTATTTTGTTATGCTGACGGTCTTCTAAGTCTTAGGAAACCTAAGCAAGGTAGCTACTCACTACTTGGAAAAGTACTAGAAAGATGAAACTCAATTCTCACCCTAAATGCTGTCCACAAACTGATCCCCTCACCCTTTAAAAAAAAATACAGCTTTTTGTCACAGAAATGGGAAATGACCTCAGCTTTTCCAGATTCCAAGTTCAAAGTCCTTTCCACTAACAATATTAGGTTGCCTAATTAAGCCATCATTTACCAAGAAGGGCTGGAATCTGCTTTTCATCAGAAATACAAATAAATCTTATCTCAGACCTTTGCATGCCCAAAGGCCTCATTAGCACCTCCAGTTTATTTTCCACTAGAGAAAAGTGAAGAAGAAAGTCTTCCCCTCTCGATATTACTAGCAGCAATGACATCTCTCCAAAAGGCCCTGAACTTGTTTCAGGAACAGGAGTGAGCTCTGAGATTTTGTTAAGGAGAGAGATTCTGGTTTGAAGTAAGAGGTAGTGATTGTGGCTGAGATGAGAGAAGAAGATGGAAAAGAAAAAAGGAAAGATAGAAGGAAAAAGAGTCACCCCCTCCACCCCACCTGAAATTGGTCCTTACCCTTCAGGGGCCAGGACCAAAGCAAGGAGAATGTCATCCTTCTTCCTGAAAGAAGGAAGAGGGAGGGGAAAATCCTGGTTTCCACTGGAAATATCTGGGGAGATGTGTACCTATGGCTGAAGCTCCAAATGCATCTTTTATTTAGAAAGACTGTCATACATGATGTTTAAACTCTATGTCAATCATATGATGAATTAAATATTTTAAACTCTGCTTCTATGGAAAGATGTTCTCCAGGATCAAAAAACAAGAAAACAACCAGCATATGGAGACCCAATCTTTCTTGGGGCTGCTTACAAAGTGAATCAACAGCTTTCACTTCATCATTGGCAATGATATCTGAAGAAGTATAAGTAGGTTATCCATCAACAAACATTAATTAATCCCCTACTATGTGCCAGGTACTACCACTACCTACTAGGTGCTAGGCATTGGGGGACACTAAACCAACAGTTAAACAGTCCCTTCACTCAAGGAGCTTAAATCTCATCAGAAGAGACAAAAAAATCCACCTTTAAGCACACACAAAAAATAAACACAAGATAATGGGGGGAAGGAGCTTGTGGAGGTGAGGCGCTAGTCACAAAATAGTATATCAAGGCACATTGTAGACTAATAATGTTTATCCAATATCCTCTTCTGAAATCATGTTCAATACCAATCTTCATCAGAAAACAGACCAATACAAACTATTGGAGAGGGACCACATCCTACAGTCTCTCTCTCTCCTGATACTATAGTATAAGAAAAAGAAATAAAAACACAAACAATGAGACACTTTCCTGGTCTTGTCATGAGGTCCTTCGTGTCACTGGGAAAATTCCTGTATAACCAGCTCATTTTGGAAAGATTTAGTCTGATTAAGATTACTCCTCTGCTAGTGGTTAGCTCGAGTAACTGCTGGATAGAGGGCACAAAACAGTTTTGTTTTTAAAAATCCCTGTTATGCTTCTTATTTTGTTTTTCTTAAGGCAATAAATGAAGGGAGGGACCCCCCCTCCCTGTTCTGGGAAATAGGAGAATGTGTTTTAAACACTCCCTAATTGTTTTGATATTTCCTTTACCCTGATTCTGGGGCCTCAACAAATTCACAAAAGTTCCCCCTTCAGACAAAGACACGCAAAAAAGATCAGTAAAGAATAAAGTACAACCAACCTTTGCTAAGTTCCTCAAGGTCAAGAAAAAACCAGTTTATTCATATAACCAAGAATAATGTTGGCCTGGGCGGGGAGGGGGGAAGAGAAGGGAAAGAGTTCACCAACAGAGCTTTCATTCCTCTTCCTTCATCTTGGCCCGCAGTAGAGAAGCCATGATCATGAATGGCCTTTCTGTCCTCTACCAAATTTCGATTTCCTCTTCAATTATCAAATTCCACTCCCACCTCCTCTTCACTTCAATAGAAAGGAAGAGGAGAGAAGACTAGATACTCAAGACAGTAAGAGAAAGGCTTTAACCATTCCTTGAAAGGCTAAGAGTAATCTCCAAAGGTAATTACTCCCTAAGTAATTGAGGACACCCTCGGTCGTTGTTGCCTCACCTTTCACCCAACAAATAGCAGCCCAAGCTAGCACCAACAGACTGACTGAGAGCCCTAGCCTGCATCAAGTATCTCCTGGACTGGTGACACTGACACATTTCAATGCTCATCTTTGTCAAACATGTCACAATCATCAAAATGCAGGATTGGACTAAGTCATATATGTGTGCATACGTTGTGTGTATATTAATATATGTATATTTAATTCAATTAAATACAGAGACTAGGAAAGAATGTATACCATAAAGAATGAAGGTAGGTGGCTCAGTGGATACACACTGGGTCTGGAGTTAGGAAAATCTGAGTTCACCTTCAACCTCAGATATTAACAGCTGTATGACCCTGTCTGCCTCAGTTTCCTAAAATGTAAAATGGGGATAATAGCACCAAGCTCCCAGAGTTGTTGTGAGGATCAAATGAGATCACATTTTAAAAAACACTCAGCACAGTAGCTGGCACATAGTAGGTGCTATATAAATGTTAGCTGTTATATAACAACTTTGATATAACAGGAAAGGAAAAACTTCATTCATTTATTTACTTTTAGCTTTCAACATTCGCTTTTATAAGACTTTAAGTTCCAAATTTTTTTCTCCCTCCTCCCCTCTCTACCCACCCCAAGACAGCAAGCAATCTGATATAGGCTGTACACCTACAGTCATATTAAACACATTTCTACATTCGTCATGTTGTGAAAGAAGAATCAGAACAAAAGGGGAAAACCACGAGAGAAAAAAATGAGAGAGAAAAAATAGTATGCTTTGATCTGCAGTTTGACTGCAGTTCTTTCTCTGGATGTGGAGAGCATTTTCCATCATGAGTCTTGGAATTGTCTTAAATCATTGCAATGCAAGAAGACCTAAGTCTATCAAAGCTGATCATCGCACAATGTTAAAAAAATTTATTTTTAATGAAGAAAATAGATGCCTTGAGCAGATCAAAAGTAGACAGCTGTGTTATAGGGAAAGAATACTGTGTAATTCTGGGTAAATTTCATTTTTCAGATTTGAATTTTCGGTCTTTCAATAAAATTCCCCTCTAAACAATTCTAATTCATTCTCTGAAATAAGATACTCTTCCCTTGCTCCGGGCTTTAAGTCCCAGGTAAAATCATCCCTTCCATAAAAGGTCTTTCCCAATCTCCCTTAACATCAGTACCTTCACTTTTTTGATTATCTCTATTATATCCTATACAAATCATGCATAGTTATTTGTGTACTAACTACCCTATTAGAATGTGAGCTCCTTAAGAGAAGGGTCTAGGTTTGGTTTGGCGGTTGATTTGGGATTTTTGCTTTTGTTTTTGCCTTTCTTTGTATTCCTAGCATTTAGTATAGTGCCCAGCACATAACAGGACTTCATAAATATTAATAATAATATAAATAATTAATGTTTATTTATATTATTAATATTAATCATTAATTATATTATAATTTACATAAAATATAATTTATAATATATAACTAAAATAATTGTATAAATTATAATTATATATTAATTATAATATTATAAAGTATTTAATAAATATTTACTGACTTTAAGAGTATTCTCATAAGGGGTACAGTCAACAAACTATGTGATAGACTAACACACCCTTCTTCAGCCTAAGAATTTATTTGTATCTTTCTGTCAAGTCAAATGTTGCATTTGTGCTAGTTGTATCCCAAGAAGAACACTGTCAGCAACAAGAGTCATGTACCAAAATATTCATAACATCATTATTTGTGATAAGAAAAAAACACTGGAAATGTGTCCAAAGAATGAAGCCTAGCTGGAGAAATCATGATAGGATTACTGTGACAAAAGGAAAGGCAAATACAAAGAATCCAGAGCTATGGCAAGACCAGTATGAAATGAGACAAATTAAAAAAAGCAGAGCCAAAAAGAAAAGTTTAATATACACAATAACTGTTAACATGTAAATAAACTCAACATGAAGAGGCAAAAAAAAATTCTGGTCCAAAAAGAAGGTCAACATTAGTGACAAACTGTCAAAATTAAAGAACCACGTATCTATCTCCCTCCTTTCTGTGAACTGTGATTCCTTTGGGTCTTTGGAAGTAACCACTAACTTTTGCCGTTGTTCAGTCATTTTTCAGTCATGTCTGATTCTGCATGACCTCAGTTGAGGTTTTCTTGGCAAAAATACTGGAGTGGTTTGCCATTTCCTTCTCCCGCTAATTTTACAGATGAGGTATACCAAAGTAAACAGGGTTTAGTGACAGTGCCCAGGGTCACAGAGCTAGTTAACTGTCTGAAGCCAGATTTGAATTCAGGAAGATGTTTTCCTAAGTCCAGGCCCAGTATTCTATCCACTGTAACACCCAGCTGCCCAACTACCTTGTATTTAACAATTTTACAATGATTTATATTTATTTTCTCTATGTTTATTCAGTATATACTCATATATGTACTTAACATAAGCCCATCAGAATATAAAGTTCTTTGTAGAGAATAGAAGTAGAAAGTGTTTCATTCTTTTTATTCATACTTTCACTTTTAAAAAATTAAATGTGCCCACCAGAACTTTAATCACGAAAGAGAGCCTTTTATTTTTTAGTTATCTTTCTTATAAATCTAGCAACATCTCAAAAAAAACATTAACAAGCAGAATATGAAGTAATGAAATCCAAATAATTTATATTTTGGTTGGAGAAATAGTGTGTAAATTTCAACAAAATAACAGCTAAACTTCATGTTCTTTGTATTCTGTTACTACTTTTCCATCCCTAAACCTATTTCAACACATTTCTTTGCATTCTTTATAATTACTATTTTTTAGAAATATAACAGTTTTTCATTATATTGACATGATACAATTCATTCAAGCATTCCCCAACTACAAGAAAGTAAGGTAGGAAAGTAGCCTTCTAGGAGGGAAACTTTAGATCTTCAATCCTGACCTCCTGAGACCTCCAGACCTGGATCTCCAATTGCCTTCTAGATTTGAAGGCTTTACTACCCCTTTCCCCTACTTCAACACAAATCTAGTCAAAGAGTAGAAGTTTTCCCCTTAAGCCAGGCTCTTCCTCCAGATTCACTCATCTGCCTAGGGCAGCACCAGTTAGAGACCTTGAGCTCTTGAAGTCCTTTTCTTCCTCCTCCCACATATCTAATCAGGTACAATTGTAGACTGTTCCGATCTCCAGTATCTCTCTCAAATGCTTCTTTCTAGATACTCTCAGTCATCATTCTGCCTTAATAGACGATCTCTCCTCTTTCCCAACTCATGCCTTACCAGTACCTCAAAGAGAACTTAATGTTACACCTTTTGGAAACACTTCTCACTTAGAAAACAGCCAAGCAGTGCAGAGATAAAGCCGTGGGCCTGGAGTTGGGATAGACCTGAGTTCAAATCCAGCCTTAGTCGCTTACCAGCTGTGTAAAGACCCTGGGTAAGTTACTTGACCTCTGTATGCCTCAGTTTCAATTGTAAAACGAGGATGACGATGATGATGATACCAGTATCTACTTCACAGCGTTATTTTGAGGATGAAATGAGATATTTGTAAAGCACTCAGCACAGTACCTGGCACATAGTAGATATACTATATAAATTCTTATTTCCTTCCAATTAACATGCATCATGTGATTTTCGTTATGTGTGTGCCCTGTCCCTATTCTAGACTGAGAGAACTACCATCATGGCCTACACTTACTTATTATCTCCCAAAACCCAGAACAGTGCTCAGGTCACACCTGATACAACTGTTTGTTGAACTGAATTTGGAGCAGATTCTGTTTCTAATCCATAAAACATACACCCTTACTATCTCTATGACCCTAGGTGAATCACTTAACCTTTCTGTGCCTCAGTTTGCTCATCTATAAAATAGGGATAATAATTCTTCTATTACTTAAGTACAATTATGTATGTAAAGTGATTTCCTAAATGTTAAAGTGCTATATGCTCTCAGTTATTATTGTGTATAAAAGATTTTGTAACTATAAAGAGGTATGGACATAAAGGTAAACTCATAAATGGAGCCTTTCTTCAGTCTATTTAGGCCTCTTTGAAAGGACAATTAACAAGAAAACAAGCGGGTCTTTCTTTTTTTTTGGTGTGTTTGTGAGGTTGCTCTGTGGTAGTCCTTCCTGCTGCACCCTATCCTTCCTGGAATGAATTTTTAGAAAATACTACTCCTTATTACTGGAAGTGGATCCCCTTTCAGTGTCTCCAAGTATACAGTGCAGCTTTGTGGAAATTCCCTTGAAAAACCTCAATTTGCTGCAAGGGTTATGTGGTACAGCCAGGCAATAAGATGTTCTGTATTAGAATAAACAAAAAAACCCCAAAAAACTCTGGTATTTCTTTAGAAGTAATTTAGGCCCTGAAAAGAAGAAAAGTTGGGAGAGAGAGGGGAAAAGATATGGAACAAAGAATACAGAATCATCGTATCCATGTAACCAATAAATGGAGAAGGAAATGGCAAACCACTCGAATATCAAGAAAACCCCAAATGGAGTCTGAAGAGTCAGTCATTGAACAACAATCAATATATACTTAATAAACACCTAAATATGTACAAGGCACCGTGCTAAATCAGGTAATACAAAGGCCAAAATATATACTGCCTACCTTCCAGGGGTTTACCTACTTAAAGCAATCAAGCAAGGATTTATTAAATACCTGCTATATGTCAGACATTACATTAGGTGCGAGGTATACAAAGACGAAAATCAGCAGCTGCTTTTGGGGGAAACCCTCAGTAGGTTTTGAGGTGTTTCTGTACTGTCACTTGACTTGATTTTTTTTTAAACTTACATGCACTTTAGGCAAGTAATAAATCAAAAAAAGAGAGTAGAATGTAAATTCTTTCAGAATGGGGTCGGTTTTACTTTTTCTTTACATCATTTTGTATCTACAATGACTAACACAGGGACTTGCGTAATAGGTGCTTAATATCTGATGAACAAATTAAATGTGACAAAATCAAACACTGTTTCCAAGTAATGACAAGGACTGGAAAAAAGCCACTAGATTTAGAGATAAGGAGGTAATTAGTGAATTTGGAAAAAGAAATGTCAGCAAGATGGTTCAGGAGTTTGGCTACAAGGGAATGGTGGGAGGAGGGGCGAGAGCAGCATGGGAGGAAAATAGAGGCAGGAAGAAGGATTTTACATTTGCCCAGAAAATAACAGAAATGATTCTTTTTAGAAACTATTTACATTGGATTCACAAATTACCAGGGTAGAATTTTTTCCAAAAAGCACAACCCTGTTTTGGTTAACCTGTCATTCAGAAATGAAAGAGAACATTTTGAGCACAGTTATTGCCCAGACTAAAGGATCCAAAAACAGGGCTGATGTTATTAGAGGGCAGCTGGATTCCAGCAGTGCTGAGAAAGTGAGTACAGACGAGTAATGCAAAGGCTCCAAGCAAAGTGCTAAGAACTAAGAACAGAAGCCTTCCACTCTCTAGGCTAGAAATCAGGAACAGGTCTGAACAGTTTCTATAGGAAATAAGCTTCTGGAAGACTTTCATAGAGAAGAGGTAAAATAATAGCACTTCCTTGTATTTATACAGTACTTTATACTTTCCAGAGTGCTTTCCTGTTATAGTGACAAATCTCAATTTTATTTCTATTATTTCTATTAATTTGTCTTAATTACATGTGTTACAAAGGACCATTCCTCATTGCACTGGACTTCTGACATTAGGTCACACCACGCTTCCATCAATGCAATTAATCAATGTAGTGCCACTATGTGCCATGCTTTGTGTTAAGGTTTAGAGATGCACCCTGACCTCAAGGAAATGACCATCCATCAGGAGAGATATTACAACATTAACAGCAAAAGGCTAAATGAATACTGATTTAAATTCTGTGATATCTTAGGTTTAAATTCTGTGACGAACACCAAATCACATTTGAATCTTTAGTCTTTCAATAAAATTCTCTTCTAACCAATTCTAGAGACAGTTAGATAGAGTGTAGAGCCTGGAACCAGGAAGATGAATCTTCCTAAGTTCAAATCCAGCCTCAGATACTTCCCAGCTTCATGACCCTGGACCAGTCATTGAACCATTTGCCTCAGTTTCCTCATCTGTAAAATAAGTTAGAGAAGGAAATGACAAAACCAGTCCAGTATCTTTGCCAAGAAAACTCCAAAAAGGGAGTCAGAAAGAGTCAGACACAACTAAAAATGACTAAACAGCAAAACCAATTCTAATTCATTCTCTGAAATAAAACCCTCTTCCCCAAGGGTAGGGAACCTGCAGCCTTGAGGTCACATGCGGTCTTCTAGATCCTTAAGTGCAGCCTTTTGACTGAATCCAAATTTTCCAGAACTTCTTTTGTTAAGGATACTTATTAAGGATTTGCTTTGTAAAATTTGGATTCCAGGTGTACAGCAAGCTGGATTAAAATATAATTGGGGAATATTTAACAAAATAAATAACACAATAGAACATGGATAGAGTTAATATTCAGTTGTACCAGTGAATATGTGGCCTTCAGAGATCCCTTTGTAACAATGGGTGGGCCTTTATTTCAATCTCATTTTGACACCACTGGTTCAGGTCACCTTGGCACTCAAAACAGGTAGATATTTCAAATACAATTTCTGTTAATGCGGAAAAATAATTAATACTAATACTGTACTATATTGAACTTAGGCTCAAATCAGTAAGACACAATTTTATTTTAAAATTAATGTATCCATATCTAAGCTATTTCTAGTTTGGAAAGGTGTTCCAACTGGCATCATCCTCCATTTCCTTCAACACGATTTTCTACCCCAAGAAGATTCCAAGTAACATTTACAGGACTCTTGGAACAAGGAACAGATCTTAAAATACAGCCTGGGTTAACATTCCAGAATGGAGCAGCCCCAATGACTATCTCATTTCTCTTGGGCCACTCCCATCGCATCTTAATCTTTCTCAATGGAAAAGAATGTGTACTAGTTACTACTTACTGCACAGAAGGATGGGAAAGGACACTAAAATGAGGCAATAACCAAATTAGGGGTGGAAAGCCTGATGTATTCTTGGCTAAAAGATCTATCGCCCTTATTTATTTATTTCCCTAAGAAAAACCTCATTTTCTTCAACCTATCACCCATCTTTTTTCCAGGGAGTCTGGATAGTTCTAGGGAAAATAAGGGGGTTGAAGCCTTATTGTTTTTTATTAAGTTTCCATATCAACATTTATAGACAAAGTGGTAGGAATGGGGATGGGGTCTGAGTGATTAAGTAACTAGTCTGGTTAGAGTATCAGGAGCAATATTTGAACCCAAATCTCCCCCAACTTCAAATCCAACTGCTTTATCCATCACACCATAGAGTTTCTTCTATAAACAAAGCTATCTCTAAATCCAACAGATTATATCTGGGGAATTGACATTATCAACATTAGCCTACCCTAAAGTTGTCAGTCTATTATTGTGATTTCTATTGCTAGGTCTCTGCATATTGAAAGCTTTTCAGCTGACCCAGTTTGGAGATTGAGAGTATTTGGTCAGGCAACTTCTATTAAACTGCTCCTAGGTAATTATGGGTTACCCTATACATGTAAGTATATATAGTCACAGAGTCTGCTAAACCAGAGTGAATCCTGTGTGTGTGTGTGTGTGTGTGTGTGTGTGTGCGCGTGTGTGTGTGTGTGCCTGCGTGTGTCTAAAATTTTCTTTCTCTTTTTATTACCATTATAAGTAAAATTCAAAGCAGAGGGACATAATCTTTGCTATGTGTTACTAACCTTTCATTAGCAGGACATACTCAAAACTGTTTTTCTCAGCAGTATAAGAATCCATGAAGTCACTGCTCTAACTTTTATACTCATTTTTTTCTCCTTAGAACCCTTTATGATTAGGTAAGGGATTTGTTACAGCCCTGCAACAAAATCAAATGGTCCATGAAAGGGTCAAAACCACAATCTCACTAGCACTCAGTTTTAAGCACCTACAATTCAAGAATTACAGATTCTTAGGACAAAAGGGATCATTGAACCCGACAGCCCTCTCACTGTACAGAAGAGGGCACTAAAACTCAGGGAGGTTGGCTAAAATACTTTTTTAAAACTTTCTGAATAACCTGGTCAAAGTACAAAAAATAAGCAAGGGGCTGAGCTAGATTAGACGTCTCTTAGCTTTTGGAGGCGATCCCTATAAGCAGAACAAACTATAGTTGTTTACCAGGCTAATTATCAAAAAAGAAAAAATTGGAACCCTGGCTTAAGACCTAGTTCTGGAACAGGAGGAGTGGTAGACAAGAACAGTATATATTTCAAGCAATACAAATAGTGATACTTATCACTGATTTTTTTAAAGGAAAAGCAGGTTTTGCTAAAGGGGAAAACAAACTTAACTATCATAACTCTGAATGTGAATGGAATGCAGTCATTCTTACTCATAAAATGGAAGAGAGTGGCAAAATGGAATAGAAAGCAAAACCTAACTTTTTTAGTATACAAAAAAAATGCTCTGAAAAGTACATAAAATCTAAAATGTGACCTTGGATCAGAATTTATTATGCCTTAGCTGAACTTAAAAAACAGGAATGGCAATTGATTTCTGACACAACAGTAAAAATAAATGCCCATAAGAAAGACAAATAAGGAAACTATATCATGTAAGAGTTACCACAGATAAAGAAATGTTATCAATGGCATATATGTGTGTGTGTATGTGTGTGTATATACATATATATACATACATATATGCCAAATAGCACAGGATTAAGTTTTTAAAGGAAATAGCTTGATGAAGTGACTAGAGTGCTGAATTTAGTCACAAAGACCTGGGTTCAAATTTCACTGAAGACACTTAGGAGCCCTGAGTTTGGAAGATCTATGTACCAATTTACACAAACTTACTTAAAACTGTATGGCCTGAGACAAAGCACAATCTCTCTGGCTTCAGTGTCTTCTGCTATAAAATGAAAAGACTGAACTAGGTGACCTTTGGGGTCCTTTCCAGCTCTAAATCTTTGAAAATACAAGACTACAAAGAAAAACAACAATTATTTGAGTGTACAAAAGAAGCATCTTTCACATTTAAACTAAATTGACACAGGAATAAATTTTAAAAATGGTAAGCATCCAAAAAGAATGCTAGAAAAATCAGAATATTAAAAAAAAACCTTTGGACATTACCAAAAGGAATTATTAATACACTGACCTCATCATAAAAATGATTATATACTGACACATTTCACTGTCTTGTGCCATATGGACAAAGGATGCAGACCGAAAAAGGTATACTACTTGTTGTATTGTTAATTATGTTAATGAGAGTTAAAGATCTTCCCCACCTATTAATGGGCCTGCCCAATTAAGGGAAGTTTGATTAGGGGAGATTTATTTTGAAGGAAAGCCCACACCTTCTGTTATTTCTAATAAGGCACTAGTTCTCAAGGGTTGTGATGCCCTCTAGCTCTGAAAAGTGTACATATATTCTCTGAGATGAGGTTTTGTTTTGGGGCTCATTCATTGGAAGTGTTTGTTTGTCCAGGCCAGACTCTGGCTAGCTCCTGGCTTTGAAAACCCAGATGTTGGTCCTTCTCTCTCTGGTAACTATGTATGTATGTAATGGTCAGACAGTTGGATCTATCTGTGATGTATGTATTGCTTACAGGCAGACAGCTGGAAGCCCTGTCTGTTGGATCATGTTTGTTTCTATGTTTGTATTTTCTCTGAAGTTCAGGCTACTGACTTTTTCCCCTGAACTAAGTGAATGATGTATGTGCTTGATTAAAGTAGATTGTTGACCCCTCAAAAGTTGCTTTCCTTTTAGGAAAGCAGATCTAAGAACCTGTCCAGTAGGCCCTCCCGTGTATGCCGGGGTCCTTGCTGATACACTTGTGGAGGCCAGGGACCGTTTTGGTTTATGTCTTTGTATCCCCTGTGTCCAACGCAGTGCCTTGAGCAAAAAGGTACTGGATATGTACCTTTTTTGAATTGAAATGAATTAGTGAGGTCAAAGAAAAAATATATAAACAAACTATAACAATAAGACAATTTACGAACACTCGTTGTATGCACAAGCTGGCATAATAAGAGAATTCCTCAAATCACAGATCAAGAGCTAAAAGAAACCTCAAGAACCTCTTCATTTTAAAGATGAAGGAAATGAGGTCCAGGGAGTTTACATGCTTTCATTAAGACCATACAAGCAATAAAAACATCACCAGGAGCAGTATTTTGAACTATGTTTCTGACTCCAAAGCCATGCCCTTTCAAAGACACCATACCACCTTCTAATTAATATCCACTGAATTAAGCATACAACTAAAAACCCTAGGGGAAAAAATCAATAAAATCATAACCACTAAGTAAACAAAGAGAAATTCTGAACATCATAACAAAATTGGAGGGAAAAAAAGACTCCTGCTATAATAAAATTGAGGTTTGTCATAAACTCCAATAAAATAAATTATTAGCTAATCTTAACCTAAAAAAAGGAGAAAGTAAGCCCAAGTTATGAAAACCAAAATTTGAAAGGGGAAATTCACAGATACATACAAAGATCAGAAACAACTTCTCAAATTAAAATGAACAAAAATGATGAATAGGGAATTGACAGCCAAAATAAGTAAGGTAATAATAATACCAAATGGCCTTTGATCATCTCAAGTCACCTGACTCACATAAACTACATCCTTAGGTATGGAAAGAACTAACATATTGTAATCCAGGAGCTCCTGCCAGATTTCAGAAAGATTACAGAACAGTGGTACCAAATTTTGGCCAAGAAAGGCCAGAACCAGGCTAAAATGTAATTGGGAAATGTCTAGCAAAATGAATAAAAATACAATATAACCTGGACAATGTTAATTTGAGGTTTTCTAAGTCAATATGCTGCCAGCAGGGATACATTTCTATTTGTTTAAAAAATAAATAAAAAGACAATGCAACAGAGAAAATATGAATTTGTGGTTTTCTAAGTCAATATGTTGCCTCCACAAAGATCCATTTCTCTTGGAGTTTAATATCACTGCAGGCAGGAAAATTAAGACAGGATGAAAAAAGGGCAATTTTGTCCCAATTTTCAAAAAACAGAGTTTTACAAGTCAATGAACTTGATTCTGGTTCCTGAGCAAACTCTAGAGAAGATGATTTTTTTAAAATGGTTAGTGAACAACAAGAAAGGGAAGTAAGGGGTGATTACAAAGGACCAGGATAGCCTCATCAAGAACAGATCATGGTCAGAATATAACCTCCTTTTCTTTTTGCACAGGTTCACTAAACTAGTAAATGCAGAGAATTTCAATTTAGAAACAACATAAATATAATTTATATATTTAATTATAATTCATAATTTAATTAGATTTTTAGCATGCAGACACCTGGCTTGAATGGTAAGATGATTAAAGATTCCTGAGATCCAAGAATAAGTTGTTAATGGCTCAGTGTCAACTTGGCAGGGTTTCTAATGGAGTGTCACAAAGATCTAAGCTTGGCTCTGTGCTACTTAACATTTTTATCAGTAACTTTAGTTAATGTAGATGACATTACCATTAAATTTGCAAGTGACCTTAGGGGTGGGGGCTGTGAGCCTTACAGAATAAAAGATACAGTAAAAATGCAAAAACATCTTGACAGATTTGAGCAGAGGGTTCTCAAACTTTCTGGTGTCAGGACCCCTTTACCCTTTTAAAAATTACTGAGGTCCCCAAATAACTTTTGTTTATGCGGGTAAGATAAAAAACTTCTTAGTATTATTGTGAAAATATTTTTGACTTTACTGACACTTCTCACTCCTTCACTCGCACCCCACCTCCCACCCCCAAGGGTCTCAGAAACTCCAAGGGAGTCCCTAGGCCACATTCTTGGAACTGCTAGTTGTGAGCAGAGATGTAAAACACAGTTCACTGAAGCCAAACAAATATAATGGTAATATGTGGCTTTCTAAGTCAACAAGCAGGTAGCCTCATTCTATCTGAGTTTGACATCACTGGGCTACAGCGATGAGCTATAAATCTACGATGAAATTCAAGGACAAATGTGAAAACAAACTGCTGGGTTCACAGCTTCACAAGTACAGGATGGAATCAGTATGGTTAGAAAGCAGTTGGAGAAAGTTTTGGGAATTTCTAGAAAACTAAAAGCTCACTGAGACAGTGGTATAATGTGGTGATTAAAAAACTAATATGATCTTGGGCTGGACACTGAGAGAGGCATGACCACATTTGGAGTGCTGCGTTCAGTTCTGGGTACCACAGTTTAGGAAGATGGTAAAGATGGTAAAGAGAAAAGGGGAACTGCTTTCATGTGGAAGAACAACTGAACTCCTCAAGAGAGGAGGAACACATGGAAGTTACAATGTGGAAAATTTTGGTTTGATGTGAAGATATACTTCCTAACAATTAGAGCTGTCCAAAATTGGAATGGGATGCCTCAAAGATCTTCAAGCAAAGGCTGGATAATCAATCACTTGTTAGGCATGTTACACTATTAAAACGAACAATTCTTTTCAGGTATGGGTTGTTAGAGTTCCCTTCTGTGATACTGTACTACTCTGCCCATAATATAGCAACTTGAATGAATACTTCTTAAAATCTGAAATACCCAAGATTAACAAAATAATATGGTTTCGAAAAACTGGAGGGGGGGGAATTTTTTCATTAAATAACTCATAAAAAGCAGACCCTTAAAGATCTGTAGGCAACTGGCATAAATAAAACTTAAGGACACGTGGTTAAAGGGTATAAGAAAACACTTTCAAAAGAAGAAATGCAAACCATTATGACCATTAAAGGAAAAAATGTTCGAAATCACTAACACTCAGGAACTCAGAATAAAACCAGTCTAGCACGAGACCACGTCATACTCATCAAGCTAGCATAAATCCGAATGGATAAGAAAACCTATTGTTGAAAGGGTTTTAATAAGGAAGTTTGAGCAAAGAATTGATTCCATTAATTCTGACAACCATCTGGAATTATTCAACAGGAATTTAAGTGCCTACCATGGACCAACTACTATGTATACAAAAGACGGAAACAAAATTGTTCCTTCTTTCAAAAAGTTTCCAACAGATATACAGACACATAGACAGACACACAGACAGACACACACAGATACAGACAGACACATAGACAGACATACACACAGATACAGACAGATAGACAGACAGACACACACACAGACAGACACACACAGATACAGACAGATAGACACACACACACACAGACAGACACACACAGATACAGACAGACAGATAGACAGACAGACACACAGACAGACAGATAGACAGATGAGAAAGTTTCAGAGTAGGCAGAGCAGTAACAACTAGGGAAATCAAGAAAAGCCTCTATGGCAGAAGGAAATGGCACTTGAGCTAAGCTTTGAGGGAGTTAGGATGCAAAAGAAGTGGAAATGGGGAGGGAAAGCCTTTCAGACAGGAAATGGAAGGTCCCGTATGGGGAAAAGCAAGCAGGCCACTTTTGCCAGAATGCAGACAGCATGATATACAACCATGCTAACTGGACACTCTACAAATTTATGTCATCTAAAACTGGGCTCTCACTACCATGTGGCAATCTTTTCGTGGTCCCTAATGGATTCTCTGCCTCCTCAAAGAAACTCTTCTAAACCTCTCTTCTTCAAACTTCCTCTCTGGCCTCTCATGATACTGCTCTCCTGGGTTTTCCTCCTTCCCATGACTTTCTCAATCTTCTCTGCTGGTTCATCATCCCTATCGCATCCCTAACTCTGGCTGTTCCCAATGACTCTATCCCAGGACTCCTTTCTCTACATACACGCTTACTGACTTCACTGATTCTCAGAGCTTATCGTCTCTATGCAGATAAGTCTACATCGATATAATCTCTCACCAAAGCTAACACAATCCTGTGAGAGACGCAGCTGGCTGAATGTTAGCTGGGTAACTCACCTCCACCTCTCCTGTCTGCCTCCCCCTCCCCTCCCTTCTGCTCTCCAAGGAAGGTAAACTTGGATGGCCAAAACATGCCCAGTTGACTTGGGTTTTACTGGCTCCTTTCCTATCTCTTCTCCTCTGTCCTGTCCTGTCCTCTCCCAAAACCTTAAACCTACTGCACTCTGAAACTGGGACTCCATTGTGGCCCTACCTGAGAGATCCTCAAGCCACTCCTAGCTAGAGAATGATTATCAATAGTAACTGTTGCTGTTTCCCACCCAGGTCTTCTACTTGACCTCATTAAAGGGGCCATGCCCTGGCTACTTCTTAAACAGGCCTATTCAATGAAGGGGCGGTGTTGCCTCATTCTAAGTGAGTGCCAGCACAGACCTTTGCCTAAAGGGCCCAAGGTCTCCCAGTGCATCCTGGGTCATCTCCAGTCATCCTGATGAATATCTATCTGGTCACTGGATTCAGATGGCTCTGGAGAAGTGAGGCTGGTGACCTGCACAGCCCTCCCTCCCTCAAAACAAAGTCAAGTGCAAGTCATGTCATTATTTCTCTGATGGCATGGTCTTCTTCCACAACAAAGGACAAACACACACATCTCATATTACCAGCTGCTTATTAGACATTTCAAACAAATTATATTCCAAACAAACCTGAAACTTGACATGTCCAAGATAGAATTTATTTTCATTCATCCAAACTATTTCTGTTGAAGGTATAACCATTTTTCCAGTCTCTCATGTTTCCAACCAGAAGAGTTATCCCAGACTTCTTAAATATCCCTATCCATCCATTTTATCCAATTGTCTAATGTAATTTTGCCATTTCTATCTTTATGGCATCTCTTGCAACCAATCCCTTCTCTCTACTCACATAGTCAATTAGTTCAGATGCTCATCAGCTCTCCTTTAGCTTCTACATTGGCCTCCTAAAGTTGCTTTGGCTGCCTCACTCTCTCCCTGCTCCAATACTCTCTACCCAGCAGCCCATGTGATTTCCCTTATGCACAGTTCTGACCGTTTCACTCATTATACTGCAGAGGCTTCTGATTGCCCCTAAGGTCAAGTATATCCTCCTCTGTTTTATCTTTTAAAGCCTGACCCGGTCTTTCCAGACTTCCCTTCCCTAACTGTTTTACCTTCTCCATGTTCCACAGTCATACCTGAATGCACTCCCTCCTCAACTCCAAATAAGATAAGGGCCCCTTCCTTCAAGACAATTCAACATTAGGCTTCCTCTACATGAAGGCTTCCCTCATAATAAAACAGCTACATTTGTACAGCACCTCCTGTGTGCCAGGTCCTGTGCTAAGTGCTCTTCAAATACCGTCTTGTCTGATCCTCAACAAGCCTGGAAAGCTCGTGCTATTATTATGCCCATTTTACAATTGGGGAAACTGAGGCAAGGAGCAATTAAGTGACTTGTCAAAGCTCACATAGCAAATAGGTGTGTGGGAACAGATTAGAACTCAGGTCTTCTTGATTCCAAGCCTGGCATTCTATCTACTATGCCACCTCGATGATTCCCACAAGCTTCTGGTATTCTTACCATTAGATATACTTACCATATAGATATACTGATATATGTATACATATATATAAAGGTATATATGTGTGCGTGAAAAATATACATATAGATCCGTATCCTGTCTCTTCTAATAGTCTGTAACTTGGATTGTAAGGATTACTTCATTTTTTTTTTTTTGTACCTGAATCCCTACCACCTAGAACAGTGCCTGGAATACAGTAAGCAATTAGTATTTGTTGACTGATTGGCTGACTAGAACAATAAGAAAATTCACTAAACTGCTCATTCCCTTTTGACCCAAACATCTCACAACTAGGACTATATCAATGAAAAAGTGAATGAATAAAAAGCACTTAGTCTGTGACAAAAATCATAATAAGCATGGAAATACAAGCAAAAAAAAAACACCTTGAGACCTACTCACAAGGAGCTCATACTCTACCTGGGGAGAATATATGCAAAAGATCAATTGCAGATGAATGGAAAGATGCAGACATCCTAAGGGTACAAAAGTAGGGGGAGATGGCAAGGCCTATGGATCCTTGGCTTATGTCACTAGGTGCAGAGAGGCCTTCAGGGCACAGAGGTGAGGCTTAGAAAAGGCCTCCTTCCTCAACGGGGAGAGCAAATGGTAAGGTTTGGTGGTGCTTTACCTCACCAAAAGGAATGGTGATTGTTGGTGACTCCCATCTTATCAAACCTTGGTGAGTAGTCAAGCAATCCACATAGGTTCTAGGCAGTTCTGACTACAGGATGAAGAGATAAGAGCCCGTGGACAGTTGGGTGAAGGAGCAAGTACAGCATCAGGTCTGGAATGCAGAAGATCTGAGTTCAAATCTGGCTTCAGATCCTTCCTAGTGGTATGACCCTGGACAAGTAACTTAACCTCAGTCTACCTCAGTTTCTTCATCTGTGAAAGAGGGATAATAGTAGTACCTACCTCCCAGGGCTGTTGTGGGGATCAAACAAGTTCCTGATAAGTAAAGTATATCATGGTGCCTGACACATAGCCATTATATAAATGTTAGTTATTATTAATTACCCCTGAGGGTGGCAGGTCTCCACACTCTCTCAAGATAGGTTATGGGACAGCCTAGAAGAGAAGGAGGCAGACACCCTCAGATTTCCAAAGGAGTCCATGAGAGCAAGAACAATATACACAAAGTATTATTTTTGATAAAAAGTTAAAAATGGGATACAGTATTAATGTCATAATACAAATAAGATGGCACTTTGAATTTTGCAAAATGTGTCTTCTGAAGCACACAATAAGGTACCCGTATTATTAACTCCGTTTACATACAAGGAAACGGATTTAAGGAGTGCAGGTGATTTGTTCAGTTTTGTCATTCATAAAAAGGAGATTATAAATATAACCACACAGTAACAATGAATGAAGAAAAAAAATTACATACTGTGATCGCAGAGGATAAGAAGGCAAAGAAATTCTACAAAGAACCCATTATGACTTTCAAAATTAAGTCAACGTAAACTTTGATGCTGAGGGATTTCGGTGAAGAGATGATATTAGAAAATAAGGTTCAGGGAGCAAGCAAGAAATGAAAGACCTTACAAAGGCTTAGGGCCTACATGGAAATCTCATAGTCTATAAGTAACTTTCAAGGAGAAAAAATAATTGAGATGCTAGCCATCCAAATACCAAACAGCCTCATGGAAAGTACCAATGTTTGTACAGCATTTTAACAGGTAGAAAGCCATGTGTTTACTAACACACATGTCATTCACAAATCCGTTGTACACTAAAGGAACCATTTGTTAGCAGAGAGATCAAAAAAAATACAAATAATAAAAGGAAAAGATATGGCACATAATTTAAACAACTCTAAACTGAACTATCTAACCAAGTTATTAATTAGTATGGAAAATTCTATACTCAGCAGGACTCTGTTGATCATTTTAACTGTTTTTTTCTTTTTTTGTTATATATTGCGAGGGATGGCTCATTGTGTAGCAAAAAGAAATAAATGTGTTGTAAAAACAAAAAATAACAATAAAAATTAAAACCACCCTCAAGAAAAGGTTCTTAAACATTTACTGATACTTTCCCTTCCCCTTTCCCCCCAATATTGATATGGATCGAGTTACAAAACAATGCTGACTCTAATAATTTCCTAAAGAAATTTAACTGATAAAAGATCAAAAGAAGCTAGAACAGCAGGAAAACACCTGATCTCCTTGCCAAGCAGAGAATGTCAGCCAAGGGTAACAACAGTAGCCAAAACAAAATATAACTAAAAATTTTAAATTTTAAAAAATTGCTGCAATTCTTTTGAGTGAGCTCCCAAGTCTATTTAAAATAATATTCAATTGAAACACACACACACACACACACACACACACGAAAGTTGAATTCCTCAAAAAGGTACAACAAAAATTAATCTCTGGGAGAACTTTATTACAGTAAACTAGGTCAATTGCCTTTAATAAACTAGATAACAAAGCATTTTTGCAAAGTTTTACTGTTTTATCAACTATTAAGGTCTTTGTACTTCCTGACTTGTTCTAAGGCATGGAATCTCATAAACATTTTCTAGAATGCAGTGTGTTTAGGGCTCAAATAAAGATCACTCTTATTTAAGGGACAGTCAGAATATTTTATCTCCACACCATTTTGCAGGGTGGGGAGGGTTAAGGACCAAAAGAGTTGTAATAAATGTGCCATTTGGGGCTCAGATTGAGGAAGGTAAAGAGGACAGAGTTCCAAGATTCAACACTTTCAGGAAAGCTTCAGCCTTGCTTCTTAACCACCTCCACCACCTCCTGTACCAATCACCTCAGGCATCCCACACCTCCACCTCTAAGTTATCCCTTTCTTCCCCTTATCCCCTTTCACACTATTTCTGGAACCATAAACTCAAAATCAAATCAACTCTACTGAAGTTCCAGGGTAGGATGCGTCAACGTTCTCCCCAACAGTCCCATCACCCAGTAGTTTTCCGAACCAAAGTGTTCCTCTATCTCCCAACCCACCCAACCCCTGCCCCTCACAAGGTGTATTATCCCATCATCGTCCCACAAGAAGATAAATTCCTAGAGCTTAGGCAAGTCTTTGCTTTTGCATTCATGTCTCCAACATTTAGTATAGTGCTCAGCAAAAAGCAAGTGCTTAATAAATGCTCATTTCATTCCTAAATGGGGTCATGCCAGGGAATTAGTAAAAGAGACAGGGTAGTACTCTGTGCCCTGTCACCAGCTACATTAAAACCTCACTAATCAGGCAAATTGGGAAGAAAGCCAGACTCGATGAGTGAAAAATCTCAATTATATAATCTTTTAAAGAAACTCATTTTTATTTCTTTCAAATGCATACAATAACTTGACCTAGGCTAAAAAACAATTTTCCAGCAGAACTGCTTTGAGGAATCATTAGCAATTTTCATTAGTGTATAAAAGGACAAAATGAAGCACTGCAGAGCTCAGCTTAAAATTCTCAATTTCTTCTACAATCCAAAGAAAGAAAATTTTGTTCTTACTCTGTTCTCTAAATAGGTAAATGTTACCCCTGAAAGAACCACACTTATCAAACTCATTGTCTATTCTACCATTTGTCTACTGTTTTGCATAACTAGCAATCTATTTTCTCACCTGTGAAATGAAGATGAAAAATATCATTAGGCATTGTCTCAAGAGATTATATGTAATAAGTATCAAGATTATTCCTATTCTAAATCAAGATATAAAATATATTCAGCTCAAATCATATTATACTCACACATGCTCATCTTCTGTTAATATATTTCTTAGTTTATCTCCCCCACTCTGAATAGCCAGGGCTTTCCTCTCTCTTCTATCCTTCTTCCTCTAGAGGTCTAATATAGTAGATACTCTACGACACACCCTAAATGCTTGCTCACTAATGACCATGCAAGACCATGCTAGAACTTTATATCTTTAGGTAGCAACTACTATCATGGACCTCCATTTGCAAACATGGGGAACGTTCAAAAATATTTTATTAGTTTGTTCTTGTTTTTAAATACTCAGATAATATAACCACTGAGGGTTATATAAGGTTAAAAGTTTCATGGTTCTGGGGAAAAAAGAAAAAAAAACTATGGTAGAGGCATACGATGGTAGTTGCCCTTCAACACCTAGTCCCATGTCTTTAAAATCAGAGAAAAACCTCTTACACCATGAATTAGTGTCTGTATTCTGTACAGAACTTCTTGCACGTTGCTGATTTTAATAGTGAAGAAGCTTCATTTCAGAGAGACAAAAGGTGGAATTACTGGGGCCTTTAAAGACAAATTTTGAAGACCAATAAACACCTTAAATTCATGTTTGCAAAATAAGAGACCATCATCCCTAGAGTTCTCGTTAGTTTAAAAGAAGCAGAGGGTGGAATGTGGAAACTATAGCCCATGACCATGAGTTCATTTTTTGAGGAAATGCTGGAATATATGATTAAAATGATAGTTTGTTAACATTTAGAAAGGGAATCAGTGATTATGAAAAAGGCAGGATAGTTTCATCAAGAACAGGTCAATCCAGATTGAACTTCTTATTTTGACAGAGTTAATCAGGGGAGGGGCATTTTTTCCAGCTATTTTGTGTTATTTTATCTTTAAGAAAAACTATTTTTGTCTCAGCAGTCTATCTAGACTTTAGAAAAGCATTTGTTACTATTACACTAAATTTAATGTGTACTTTTTAAAACCATATGTAGTTCAGTTTCACATAACGATCCAATCTTCTTTTTCTGTTTACTGACCACTGAAAAGTTCCTATTGAGGTTCTAAGTTCATGATTAAAAAAAAAAAGTTTAAAATAAAAGAAAAGTTATTGACAAAGTCTCATGTGCTGCCCTTAGAGAAAAGATGAAGTAGTTCAATGATCAAATTCAGAATAGTAATTTAATGATTTGATGTTAACTTAGAGGAGGTCTCAACTCTTCAACTCAAATATGCCCAAGGAATTTCTCCAGAAACCATGCTGTTTTAACATTTAGATCCACAACTCTGATGAAGCGTAGATGGCATGCTCTCAAATGTAAAGACAAAACAAAACCAGGGAGGGAAAGCTAACATGATGGATGACAGACTCAGATTCCAAATGATCTTGACAAGTTAGAACAATGGGTTAAATCTAATAAGAGAAACAAATATCTACACTTGAGCTTAAAAAATCACTTTTATAATAATGGGCAGGGAGTGGCCAGACAACAGTTTAGAAAAGTTTAGATGGAGTTTAGGTTGCACAACAAATTCATTATCAGTCAATAGTGTGACTGGGTAGACAAAAAAAAGCTACAAACTTAGGCTACATGGAAAGCCATTGTGTCCACCCAAATGAAATCACATGAGAAGACATAAGAAGAGAAGGACATTATTAAGCTGGAGAGCATTCAGGAGGGTAAAGGATGACTTGAGGCCCTGGAGACTGGTCTATACTGAGGATACAAAAGTGGAGTTGAGGATGTTTAATGAGGAAAAGATTCAGGAGAGAAATAATAATCTATCTTCAAGTTTGTGAAGGATTATCAAATAGAAAAGAGACATCCTTCCATAGGAAAAACTACAGAGATGTTTTAAAGAGGAATATTCAATATTGATATAAAAAAGAACTTCCTCATGATTACAGCTATCCAAAAGTAATATAGGTTGTCTTGGGAAAGGTTTGGTGCCCGTTCACTGAAAGTCTTCAAGTAAAAACTAAAAGACCTCTCAGTTATGTCACATAGGGTATATTCCTAAGGTATGAGTTGGATTAGATGGTCTTTAAAAGTATGAGTTCAATTCTGGGCATCAATTTCTAAGGATATTTTGACAAGCTTTTAAAGCATCCAAAGGAAAGTAGCCAGGACAATGAACCTACTTTTACATGTGTGGCAGTACTACCATACGGGGATCAAATGAAAGAAATGGGGATGTTTAGCTTGGTGAAGAAAAGATGCTGGGGGGACAGGACACTGGCCTTCAAATATCTGAAGGACTGGCATCTGAACAAGGATGCTTGGTCCCAGAAGACAAGACTTAGAAGCAGTGAGTAGAAATTATAGAGGCTGATGTCAGCTCAACGTAAAGAAAAATCTATTAACATAATCATAACTGTCCAGAAGTGGAATGGGATGCCTGAAGAGGCATTAAATTTGCTTTCCCTTGGCCTTCAAGCAAAAGCTGAATAACTATCTGTCAAGATATTATAAGGATATTCACGTACACATATGGGTTGAACCGGGCAGTTAGGTGGTGCAGAGGACAGGGTCAAAAAGACTCAGTTGCTGAGTTTAAATCTGGCCTCAGACACTTACTATCTGTGTGACCCTGAGCAAGTCACTTAACTGTTTGTGACAGTTTCTTCATCTATAAATTGACCTAGAGAAAGAAATGGCAAACCATTCCAACATATTTGCCAAGAAAACCCCCAACAGCGTCACGAAGAGTCAGACATGTCCAAAAAATGATTCAACAATGGGTTTCAACTCAGATTCTGTCAAGTTCTTAATTTGTTTCAACCATTATGTTTCCTTTCAAATCTATTGTACTTCTTCATAGAGTTTCCCAGAGTATGTTCCCTGAAACCAGGGATATTATCTATATGATCATAAATTTTTTAAGCTGAAAGAGCTCACTCTTGAGACATTAAAAGGACCTGTTCAAACTATTTTCAAGTTAGAAGGGACTTTAAATTATACAGTCCAATTCCCTCACTTTATAGATGAGAAAACTGAACTACAGAGAGAAGCGAGTTGCTTAAAACCACCAAAAATAAATAAGATCCAATCAAAAATTTGAATCCACTCCTTCCGGATTCCAAATTTAGCATTCCCTATTCAAAAGTCAACCTACAGAGAAATGTCAAAATGTGCTGATAGGATTGGTTCTGGGTACTGTATCAACCAATAAGCATTTACAGATCACTTACTATGTGCCAGACACCGTATTGGAATGTGATACAACTCAAAGGAAATTCTTTAATCTTGTTAGTAACACCAATGAGGGTTCATTTTCAAAGACATCCAATGACATCATCAGGTGAGGTCTTGACTTTTCAATGAATTGCATTTCAGTGGGGCAGAATTGCCCAAAGTCATCAGCCTCACTCTCTCTTCCCAAGTCATTTGAGTCCAGTGTCAAGATCAGTCAAGATGGCTAGCATTGTATAGGACTAGAAATCAGCTTGACTTTTTTTTCTGGAGAAGCGGAAAGAAACAATATATTCTCAGAAGAAAATATACACATTCAGGTGTCCAAATGTCCAAACAAAACATTCATATGTATGATTAAAAGGAAGAAACTAAGTTTATGATGGCAGAGAAATATCAGAGACATATTGGGTCTCCAGATGCCTTCATATTCTCATGCCTTTTTCGTTTTTGTAAAAAGTATACAACTGCATAAAAGTAACTCAAATTTCTCACTAATCTCAGTACTGAGTTTTTTAAAAACTGTTCATCTCTAGAAAAAAGAAAATTCAAGAAAAGATACACACAAATGAAAACAAAAATGATCACAAGTTTGAAAGTAGGCTTATAAACTCAAGCTGAAAAATTATTACTCGTATCATTCAGACTGGGAAAGTTAAAATATTCAGCCTTTGAGCATATGGAGAGATATTTTAAAATGTGGTCTCTTACTGACAAGGGGCAAAAGTATCAGTAAAAAGGATGTATGTTCAGTTTTAGAAAGAAAATCTCTCCTAGGCCTGAAACACTGGAATATGATATCAAAAGTGGGTTACAAATTACTTTTCGTAAACTTCAAAATAGGTACTCTTCTATAGTTCATCTATAGTTCATCTAAACATGACTTATTCAACAATAGCCATTTACATTGACTAAAAGGTAGAGAGGTTCCAAGTTTCAACTATGATGTGGCAGATGTCCTGGCTGGGCAGTGAATACTTTTTGGGAGGGGAAAAAAAACTACATTTGAGGGGAAAAGATCACAACAAGGAGAAGAAAACAATAGAAAAACCTTTCTTCCTGCAGTTTCTTTTGACCCACACTACTGGGGTCTGGAATACACACACACACACACACACACACACACACACACACACACACACACACACACATATGCATAGCATGCTCAAAGAGTGGACTGTCTTTCTAGAGAGACCTCTGGGTTTACATCCTTCCGACATGAGGAGGCCCCCTAATACCTGAAGAAGATGGCGATGGCTCTCCAGGGAGGTTGTGAAGTGGTGTCACTTCAAATCTCTGGAGAGAGGCCACACCAACTCCCTGTCTTGACAGGTTGACCAATGTCATCAGCTGTCTGCTAAGAAGACTTGGTGAGCATTTCCCAAGAGAAGGAAGCATTCTCTAAGTGAAATCCATCTCCTCTGTCTATACTTCTTACCAATCTGGCTGTTTCAAAAACTTTTTCAAATAGCATTTTCTGAACATCAGCCAATAGGTGGGGTGATTTTATTTTACACAAGAGATTTCTACATATTTATTCACTGACCTTAATGATTAGCTACATAGTTAGTGATCTTCCTCTTAAGTTAAAAATACACCAGGAGAAGCAACCCAGGCAAATCAGAAGGATGGAAGACTTCCCTTCCCTCTCAAAGGCCTTTGGCATTTTTAAGTAGCACCTTAAGAACTATGTAAATAACTGCAGAGGCCAAACAGAAAACAATAAAATGTAGTGGTATTCCAAAAAGCAGCAAACACTCATGATCTGGCATAATGCCATGACCAAAAAGTAAAAAAATGGAAGTACAGAGAACTAACAGTGATCTTGTCTGATGGGGAAAAGTAATAGAAGATTAATGTCTTTCAGGCCACCTGGTCCTGGATCCTTATGAAGGTCACAAGAGTTGAGAGACAGAAGGAATCTTGGAGCACGCATGTCAAACAGGCTGCCCAAAGGAGACTAGAAAATATAATTGGGAAATAGTTAACAAATAAATACAAATTCAACAATAGCAATGGATAGCATTTTAAAACTAAGTCAATATGTGACCCACAGGGATTCTTATGTGAGGGATTAGTGGCCCCCATATCTATTTCAGTTTGACACCAGTGCTTTGGAAGATCATCTAGTCCAACATCTTTTACAAACCAGGAAACCAAGACTTAGAAAGTAAGAAGCAATAAGTAGGAACAGAGTTGGATTTTGAATCCGGGTCCTATGATGATGTCAGATTCCCTAGCCATCTGGCCAATGCCACTTACCCTTCATGTCCCAAGTTTCTCCAGTTGTAATAGGGAAACGGGGGTTAGGAAACAAGGGGAAGTCCAGTCAGAGGATCAATATGTCCTTTCACACTTTAAAATCCTTTGATTTCAAAACAGTGTGGCAGCCACCTGTTTCACACACATTTCATCACAGCCACTTGTGTGTCACCTTGCAAAGTGTAAAAGCCCCACAAAAATCCATTTCCACCATGGATTCCACCACAATGGCAGCGACTGCCCACTGAGAACTAATCACTCTGATGTTAAAAAAAGAAAAAGTTAAAAAATGCCGTTAATTGTTCCCCTGCTACCCTTTAACTAATGACAAAGATAAACAATCAAAAGATCTCACAAAAAGAAAAACTGTATTTAGGGCCAAGTGTCTTTGAGTATGAATTCTTATCAGGCAATCACAGGCAGAAACTACTAAGGCTACATTGTATTCTTAGAACGTTTCCATTCATAAAACTGATCGCTTTTTAGCTACATTTAATTTACCACATCCAGATACCATCTCAGATGCCACTTTTGTACAGAAGGAAGACAGCTGTCCTGCCAGGAGGGGCACAAATCAGGCAGACCGATTCGATCTGGAGTACTTAAAGGCAACCTCAGATAAGCTCACACCTGCTTCTTTTAGATTTCAGCCAAGGACAATTCAGGCCGTGGCTCAGTGCCCAGGAGTTCAAAAATCTCCAGGCACGTCCCTTAACCCCGCTTGCCTCAGTTTTCCCACTTGTAAAACGAGGTGGAGAAGAAAATGGCAAACTACTTCAGTATCCTGGTCATGAAGAGTCAGATATGACCGGAAACAACGGCGAAGGGCAATTTAAACAACTGAAAAAACCCAACTTGATGACCACAGGGGAGCCAGGGCTAAGGACCGCCGGGTGCTCAGTTGTTTTCTTTCTGTTTCATTTGTATCTCTTTTACTTTGGACTCGGCTTCCTTCCTTCCTTCCCTTCTTCCTCCCTTCCCTCCCTCCTTCCTTCCCTCCCTCCTTCCTTCCTTCTTCCTTCCTTCCCTTCTTCCTTCCTTCTTTCCCTCCTTCCTTCCCTCCTTCCTTCCTTCCTTCCTTCCTTCCCTCCTTCCTTCCTTCCCTTCTTCCTTCCCTCACTCATTCCTTCCCTCCCTCCTTCCTTCCTTCCTTCCCCTCTTCCTTCCTTCCCTCCCTCCCTCCTTCCTTCCTTCCTTCCCCTCTTCCTTCCTTCCCTCCCTCCCTCCTTCCTTCCTTCTCTTCTTCCTTCCTTCTCTTCTTCCTTCCTTCCCTTCTTCCTTCTTCCTTCCCTCCCTCCTTCCTTCCCTCCCTCCTTCCTTCCCTCCCTCCTTCCTTCCTTCCCTCCTTCCTTCCTTCCCTTCTTCCTTCCCTTCTTCCTTCCTTCCCTCCCTCCTTCCTTCTCTCCTTCCTTCCTTCCCTTCTTCCTTCTTCCTTCCCTCCCTCCTTCCTTCCCTCCCTCCTTCCTTCCTTCCCTTCCTCCTTCCTTCCTCGCTCTTTGTCCACACTTACTCAAAGTGGAGTAAAGGAGGCAAAAAAAGGGCCAGTGTCCGGAGAGGGGCCGTCCAGAAGAGGACAGAGCGCTGACTTCATTGAACCAGAGATCGGCATTTATTCCAGCTCCTCTCCATTCACCTTGGCACCCTCCTTTGGATACACCAAACCCCCTTCGGAACAGCATGCACACTCACGCCACCTCCCCAGTCCCGGTCCCACACCATCAGCACCCTCAGCAGCTTGAACCCATCCACGCAACCTCCGCTTACAGCCAGCAGTTGATATTAAGTGCCCAGCAACCTCTCTATACGTCCTGGATCTTAATCCGCGCGCGCATCACCACGCACACACACGCGCGCACCCCCAGGCCCTGGAATAACGGTCCCCCTCTGTGCCCCCGCACGCCAGAGCACTTCCTGAAGCTCGGGCGGGCGGACGGGGGCATGGGGACACCCGCCAGTCAGCGCTGCCGCCGGGGCTGGCCCCTGGGAGACGGGCGCAGCGGGCACCCCCGGGCAGCGAACGGGGAAGCAGAGAGAGGTGGGCTGCTCCCCCCCAGCCCGAGGAAGCCCCGGCAGAGGCATCCATGAATGGCGGACGCTGCGCCCCTTCCCGCCCCTCCATCACCCCCAAACAGAAGAGCAGAAACGCCCCCCGGGGCAAAGAGCGGCCCGCGGCGCGAGGCCCAGGGACGGCCGGGCGGGGGCAGCAGGGGCCCAGCGCCGGGGGTCTGCCAGGGGCACCGCGCCGGGGGTCTGCCAGGGCAGCGGGACGGAGCCCCCGCGCGCACGCACGCACGCACGCACTCACCAGAAGAACAAGCGGGAGCAGAAGTTCGCGTTCTGCAAAGGATTGGGCTTGGCGTCCACCTGGTACACCGGCTGCATCCTGGCCATCCCAGCGACCCCGCGCCCCCGGCCGGACCCCGCGAGGTTGCTCCTGGGCCCTCCGTCCGCCGCCGGCTACGAGCGCCCCAGAGGACCGGTTCGGCTCCCGGAAGCCCGAGCCCGGCGACGCGCCTCCGTCCCCGCCTCCCGGCCCGAGGCTCCGCCCGGCTGCTCCAGCCTCAGCACCTCGGTGCGCGCTCGCTGCTGGAGCGTGCGACCTCTCGGGGGGAGCGGAGGCCGCGGGCGGGGAGGGGGGGCGGGAGCGGAAAGGGGCAGGGTCTGGGGCGGGCTGCCCACGCCCACTGACCGCCGCCGGGAGTGCCCCAAGCTGTCACGTGGCCTTGCCGAACTGTCCGGCCCTGGGACGAATGTGGAGGGACCCCCGCGTGCCCTCACCCGCTGGCCACAGGGCTTGGACTTTCTTGTCCGGTCCTGGGAACAACACTGCCCAGCGCCCACCCCAGGAGAGAACCCCTGGGAGATGGAGAACTGGCCAGATGGCAGAGGCAGAGCTTGGCATCTGGGAGGAAGCCTTCGGGGAGGCTCCACTGCCGTGCCCGAGGGGGTCCTGCCGGAGGCGCCGGGCTTTCTTTGTGTGGATGGAGCGCTTGGAAGCACTTACCTCTTTGCTGCCCTCACACCGGCCAAGTGTATATTCTCCTATCAGAAGTACGTGGCGCCCTGTGCGTGCCACCCGCGCGTCTTCTGCTTTATCTTTCTCAGTCGTGAATTATTTTGAACATGACAAGTCACCTTGCCAGACACTTAACCTCCCTGGTTCTCTGTCGGCAACAGAGCTGCATCCATTGCAAATCAGCGACTTTTTTTAAAGTTTAATAGTATTTTATTTTTTTCCCCAGTTAAATGTCAAGACAATTTTTAGCATTCATTTTTACAAGATTTTGAGTTCCAGATTTTTCTCCCTCTCTCCCTCCTTCTGAAAATGGTAGGCAGTGTGATGTAGTTTATACATGTGCTATCTTGTAAAAAAAAAAAAAATTCTGTATTAGACACAGTTGTGAAAGAAATAGATCAAAAGGAAAAAAGCATGAGAACGAATAAAGGAAGTGAAAAAAAGCATGCTTCGATCTTCATTGAGTCTTATCAGTTCTTTATGTGACTATGGATGCATTTTCCTTTCTGAGTCCTTTTGTTACTGAAACTGAGTCACTCCTAGTTGGTCATCACACAATGTTGCTGATCAGAGAATTTTTTTTTAAAGTAATAACTTTCTACTAGAAAGATAAAGCATTATCTTTCGTACACTAAGTACGAGATAATTTGAGGGAAGTCCCTTTCACCTCCAAAACTGAGCACTCTTTAATACTTTGACCTCAACTTGAACCTTAAAAAAATAAGTTCCCCAAATGGGAGCCCAAATTAATGTGTAATGTTTTCAGAAGCTGAGTTCTTAGTGTGAATTTTTCCTTCATCTAGGGCTTCAAGCATTTCCTCCTACATTTCAGATATAGCACCATCACCACCATATTTAAGATTAGTTGTAAAGTTTACATAGTTAAAGTTAACCTCCGGGTTTAACAAAAGTTATCTTGGCACATTGAATATGCAGGTGCCAATATTGAGATGTAAATGGGTGCTCAAAAATATTTAGGATCATAGAATTGAGAGCTAGACTTGAGAGAACATTTAGTACAACCTTTCGCAGACTAGAAAACTAAGACTTAAAGACAGGTTGTAACTTGAAAAATTTAGAGCAGCAGCAAATAAACCCTGCTTCTCAGACTTGAAATACAGTATTCTTCCATTAAGTTTTACTCTCTCTCCTTTTGAAAGAATGTTTTCCCAGAGCTCCAATGGTCTTGAGATCTTTATGCATGTGTTTTATCTGTTACAAGGAGACAGGATAGTATAGTGGAATGAGTGCTGTATTTGGAGTCATAAGAACTGAATTCAAATTTCCATTCCTGGAATGTACTCTCTCCTCCACTCTGTCTCCTGGCTCCCCTGTCTTCAAATCCCAACTAGAAATCCCACCTTCTATCAAAAGTGTTTCCTAATCCTCCTTAATTCTGGTGCCCTCTCTCTCTTGAGTATTTTCAATTTATTCTCTGTGTTTATCCCCAGCACTTAGCATGGTGCCTGGCACACATGAAGTGTTTATTATTGGGGTTTTAGAGTATGTTCAGGGAAGATTAGCACTAGTGTTAGAGCTGCTTTCCACCTTTGGTGTGAAGACTTTCCCTGGTGGAATGGGTGGATGAGAACAGTTTGTTCCAATGGTCATGAAAGTAGTTGAAGCAGATGCTGAGGAGCCTTTAGAGCTGGGGTAGATATCAAAGGTGTCAAGGTCATCATCCCCTGCATCTTGAGCCATCACCAGTCTTCTCAACTACATCCTGCCGCTGAGCTATGATGACTGGAACAGAGAGTGAGGCCAAGGACTTAGTTCAACTTTGGCCCACTTAAGTACAATTTACACACAAACCCAAAGGTATTTATTGACTAAACTGTCTATGTTATCGGTCTGAACTGGGGACAATCAGTTTAACCTCTGGCCTCCTGTTACCTCATCTGTAAAATTAGGGAGTTGAACTAGATAATTTGTGAGGTCATTTCTGGCTCTAACTCTGTGACTTCTGCTAGTCTAATGCCTTCATTTTATAGAAAAAAGGGAAAAAAAGTCTTATGGTAGTAAGTAGAAATATTAGGATCTGAAACTAGATGTTTATATTCCAAACATCTAATATAGTGCCTGGCACATAGTAAGTGCTTAATAAATGGTTGTTGAATGACAGGATTGAACTAGAAGTCCATTTTCCTTTCTCGTTCATCAGAAGTGACAACCATGCTCCATGGGCCCTACAACATTGCATAGAGCTTCCCCGACCAGATTAAAATGTAATTGGGAAATATTTAACAAAATAAATATAAAATAAAATGTCAATAATGTTTTTTTTTTTTTTAAGATTAGTTACCCCCTTTTCCTTCAGAATTCCACACCAAAGCCTTGCATCATAATGTTCAGTGAACTCAAATGCAGAGCTCAGAGTTGAGCCTCCTGGTTTGACTCTAAATCTCCACTTTACTTTTGCATCCCATTTTGGGAAGTTTCATGACCTGCATTGCATGCTAACTAGAAGATGCATTTTCTACCTGAAATGAGGAAGAACCAAAAGTTTCAGTTGGTGTTTTCACAGATGTTCCTGCTGTTCTCAGTCTCCCACTTGTGTTGATACGGAAATTACTTCACTTATGTAAGCTTCACTTTCTTCCTCTGAAAATCAAGGCATTAAATCTGTTGACCTTTAGAGCCCATTCCAAATCTAATTGCTTGTGAGAGCCAATAAGGTACAGTGGAAAAACCACTAGATTTTCAATAATTAGGTCATAGGCTCATAGATTTTGGAGTTAGAAGGGACCTCAAAAATCATCTAATTGGAGGTGAGTTGTTCTTAACCTTTTAGTATCATGAACTCCTTGGGCAGTCTGGTGAAGATTATGCACTCTTAATAATTTTTAATGCATAAAATAAAATACAAAAGATTACAAAGGAAATCAATTACATTGAAATGCAATTAAATTTTTTTTAAAAAAACACAAGTATACAGACTCCAGATTAAGAACCCCTGATCTAATCTAACCCCTTCATTTAAAAGAAAAGGCAAAGAGGACTTTCTTCCTCTTGTCAATTTGAATGCTGGCTCTCCCACTTAGCACCTGTTCAGTCTCAAGCTAGTGACTCAGTTTCTCTGAGATTCAGTTTCCTTAGCTGTAAAACGAAAGAGTTGGAATAAATGATGTATAAGATTCCTTATATCTCTTAAATCCAATGACTCTAAATGAAGAGGTTCCACTACTAGATGATCTCAAAGGATCCTTCCAGCCCTTTAACCCTTTAATTGCAAATGTTTGTTGAGGCTGCATTCATAAGTCTGCATGTTCTCTTTTGCACCACTAGGTGTCCCTCTTGATGGTTAATGTCTTAATGGTTTTTAACCAAATATGTTGAAGAACAACCTTTACACAGGCATTACTCATAACCACATTTCCTTAACCAGAGCAACCCTGACCAGTAATTTACTAAGAAATAATTTTATGAGGACTTCTTAAAATATAAAAAATTTACATGGTAAAGCATAATTTTATGAAATCATAAATCTATTTACACTGAACAACTCATTTTTCTTCATGTGGCCCTTATTTCTCTTATTATACAGTCTATAAACAGAACTAGTATATACTCAGCTAAGTTATATTCCTCTTTGAAGTTGCATTGAATTTCCAGCTGTCCAAGATACAAAATCTCAGTTATCTTTGATTTTACCTCCTCTCTCACCTTCCATATCCTGACCTAACTGTCATATCTCTTAAGCCTGTCTCTTTTCTCCACTCACAGCTATCACCCTAGTTCAGGCCTTCATCACTTGTTGCCTAGACTATTTTAATAGCCTTCTAATGTTTCCCTAACTCCAATCTCCACTCTTGGCAATTCCTCCCTCACACAGCCACTGCTAGGATTTTCCCCTTAAGGCACAGGTTGGAAACATACTACTTCCCAAATGTTCATTGCTTAGAGTATAAAATGCGAACCTCATATTCTCCACACTCATGTGCTATCCTTTCTAACCAATCTCTCTGTTTCTGCCTCTCTATCTGTCTTTGTAAGCTTCTTGGGAACAGGGACTGTTTTGTTTTTTCTTTCTTTGTATCTTCAATGATTGGCATAGTGCCTGGCACATACTAGGTACTTAATAAATGCTTGTTGTTGGACTGACATACGCCAGACACTTCAAACTCACAACTGCAGCATATTATAGGAAAAAACTCTGGAGTGGGGCAGGAGCCATATTTAAATGTAATTGGAAAATGTTCAATAAAATAGTGTTAATTTGTCATTTTCTAAGTCAATATGAAACCTTCCATTGCTATTAGATAATTCACAAAAGGTGTCAGTAGCACTCATGCTAAAGACCACTCAAGGAACCCACTAAACACTTCTATGCCCTTGGAAGTGTAGAAATCAACTTTGATTGGTTAACAAGTAATAAGAGAATTAATTTTATAAAGGGAGATGGGCTTATTCTAATGAGGTTCTAATGAAGGAGATATCACTGATCTTGGACAAAGAGACCTATCTACAACCATACCACCCCATCTAGGATAATCTAAACAAAAGAGGGAATCCACTTTTACCCAGACCTGTCTGATTAAAATCTGTCAATTCACCTAAACAGAATTTCTTTACCTTTTGATCAGATCTGAGTTTTATCAGTGGGATACATCTGCCCAAGATTTCATCTTATCATCAGCTCTGCCCTTCAAAGATTGATTTCTGAACGAGGAAATAAGAAGAGGAAAAGCCATAGTTCTAATTCAATAATTGGTTATTAATATAAGAGAGAAATAATCATTTCTCTTATGTGTGCATCTAGAGGGCAAATTGCCATAAGTCAGTTTATATTTCTTTCTATGTTCTATTTTTTATTTCTTTTATTTTCTATTTCTTTTTTTCTATTTTCTATTTTTTCTTTCCACAGAATCAGTTAGAAGAGATCCAGAGGCCATCTGATCCAACCTGTGTGAAAGGAATTCCTTTTACAACGACGCCAGCAAGTAGTCAATACTCAACATCTCCTGAAGACAACCCTTCCCCATGATGGAGAACCTCCCAAATCAATACATTCTATTATTAGAAAGCTGTAGTTATTAGGACATTTTCCCCTTAAATCAAGTCTAAATTTGTTTTCCTGTAATTTCTATTCATTGGAAAGCATTGAAGTTTGAATTTTGTTCACTCTGCAAATATCTTCTACTCTGTACTTAGATTTACTATAGAAATTTGTCCAGGAGGTATTTGATAAATGTGATTTGAAAATGATTCAGGATCTCCTCTTTGTAAGAAAGAGATCATCAGACGTTAGGGTATAATTATTATGAGTAATTCTTTCTTAGCTATTTTAAGCTTAACCATTAGCCACCATACATTATTATCTACTTCCTGAATAATTCTTGTGTATTCTTGTCATATTTTGCCATGCCCCCTACACACATATATACATTTCCAGTTCAGTAATAGAAAAACTTACTGAAAGTTCCTTACAGTTTGTTTGTTTCTCCTCCAAAATAATGATATAGCACTCTTTTGGGGTTTTTGTTCATATCAATTAAGAGGTGGTGATTAAGCTTTTCCCATATAAAGAAAATTTATTGTTGACACAATTTTTCATGTATCTAACTTTATCCTTTTTTTAATATATCCAATTATAAGATACTACTAAGTATGTGACCTTGAATATATCACTTCTGAGCTTAAGTTTCTTCAACTGTAACATGAGAAGGTCGGATTGGATATCTCTAAGCCAGACAACTCTGAAATTCTACATGTCTGTTATGGTCACAGCATAACTATAATGTACTCAGTTCTGGTTGTCTTATTCTGGGAAGAACATTGACAGCTAAAGTGTGGCCAGAAAAGACCACCAGAATAGTGAGACATCCCAGGATTATATCATCTGAGGGTCAGTTGAAGACAACATTGTTTAACTTTCAAAAGGAAAGACATAGGCAGGGACATAAAATCTGAAGAACTTTCTGCCCTAAGAGAGATTGAACTTCTGTTTTGCCCTAAAGGGCATAGTTAGGAAGAATGATGCAAATTGAAGGAAAGGAAATTTAAGCTTGATGCAAAAGAAAGGCTTCTTAACAATTAAAGCAGGCCAAAAGTGAAATGGGCTGCCTTTGAAGGTAGAGAGTTTCCGCATTTGTGGAGGTTTTCAAGTTAATCAGTCAATAAGAATTTATTGAGGTGCTATGCTCAGCACTGGGGATACAAAGAATGGCAAAAAGCACTGACTGTCCTCAAGGGGTTTTCATTCTGATGGGGGAGACTATGTCCTATAAGTTATATACAGGATAAATGGAAGGTAACCTGGGGTGGGTAGCAAGAAGACAGGACTAGGCCTCCTGGGTAAAGTGAGAATTAAACTGAGTCTTGAAGGAAGGTAGAAAAGACAGGAGGTGGAAGGCAGAGGGAAAACATTCCAGGCATAAGGGATAGCCAGTAAAAAGGCACAGAGTTGGGATAGAGAATTGAGAAACAGGAAATGCACCAGTGAAACATAGAGTCATAGACCACATGAAGGAGAGCTAGGTGTAAGAAGACTGGAAAGGTAGGAAGGAGGCAGGTAATAAAGGATTTTGAACACCAAACAAAGGATTTTATATTTGCTATTGGAGGTGAATTTTTTTAAAAAGGGTGGGAGTGGAGGTCACATGATTAGACTTGTGCTTTAAACTAAACTTGTGATCAATTTGACAGCTGAGTGGAGAATTAACTGAAGTGGGGACAGATTTGAGAGAAGGAATGCAACAAGTTATTGCAATAATCCAGGTATGAAGAAGTGATAAATGCCTCCACAAAGGTGGTAACAGCGTCAGAGGGAAAAAGGAGGTATATGTGAGATGTAACAAAGTTAGCATTTACAGGACTTTGGCAATAGACTGGATATGAGTGAGACAGAGAGATAGACAGAGAGAGACAGAGACAGAGACAGAGAGGAGTTAGAGAATGACATGTAGGTTGTGAGCCTGGATGACTGGTTCGGTGGTATACCCTCCACAGTATAATAGGAAAATTACAAAAAAGGGAGGGTTTGGAGGGGAAAATAAGTTTAGTTTTTGACATGTTGAGTTTACTATGTCTACAAGATATCCAATTAGAGATGTCCAATAGGCATTTGGAGACTTGAGGTCAGCGAAGAGGTCAGTGCTATAAAAGTAGAGTCAGTAACCATTAGCACAAAGATAATAATTGAATACATGGGAATTAGTGAGATTGCCAAATGAAATAGTATATAGAGAGAAGACAGCTCAAGACTGAGCATTGAGGAATATCCAGTTAGTGGGCGTAACCAGGATGAAGATCCAGCAAAGGAGCCTGAGAAGAAGGAAAACCAGGGGAGAATAATGTTATGAAAATCTAGAGAAAAGAGAATGTCAAGGAGAAATAGGTCATCAGCAGTGTCAAAGCTTCAGAGAAATCAAGGATGAAAATTGAGAGAAGTTCATTGAATTTGGCAGTTAAGAGATCACTGGCAGCTCTGGTGATTTCGCTGCTTGTAGCAGGCTATTTTAATTCTCTACAGTCAGAGTTAACCAGTAACAACACTGAAGTCATTTCAGTAGTACGAAGTCCTATAGAAGAGCATAAGGACTGGGACCTAGGCAAGTTAGTCTATTTTTCCCTTAAAAATGTATTAAAACATCCCCTAGCTATTGGGGCAAAAACTCACTATCTGAGAGAATTTGAAACTCAAAGTTTTAAAAACAAATGTTAAAAAATTGTTTTTACATGCAACTGGGAAATAAGATATACAGGCAATGGGGTATAGAAATCTATCTTGCCCTTCAAGAAAGTAAAGAAGAAAGGGATAAGAGGAAGTGATGATAAAAGGGAGGGCAGACTGTGGGAAGGGGTAATCAGAATGTGTGCCATCCTGGGGTAGGGGGGGAAAGGAGAGATGGGGAGAAAATTTGGAACTCAAAATCTTGTGGAAATGAATGTTGAAAACTAAAAATAAATAAATTTAAATCGAAAAAAAGTTCTAAATCACTAATAATTAAAGAAATGCAAATTAAAAATAATGATGATACCACCTCACACTCATCAGATTGACCAAGATGACAGAAAATGAAAATGATGAATACTGGTGAGGATATGGGAAAGTATGTACATTAATGCACTGTTGGTGGAACTGTGAAGTAGTTCAACCATTCTGGAAAACAGTTTGGAATTATGCCCAAAAGCTATGAAACTGTGCATACTCTTTGGCTCAGCAAGTTGCTTTTGAAAGCAAATTCTTCCCCTACTTCAATATCAATAACAGAAAAAGGTTGTGTCAATAACAGAAGGGTGATAGAGTTCACTGGGCAATCACGAGATCATGAAGACCCCACTAATATTTATACTTTTATGCAGATACAGGGATCACCTTAGGAGGGGTACATTTGGAAGGAGAGATAGCATTAACTTGATAGGAAACCATGTGGAAAAGCAACTGGGCTCAGATTCCTGGGAGTCCTGATGTGTTACTGAGCTACTATGGGAGAGAGTTAAATCAAAACAGTCTGATTCTGTGAGACACCTGCTAGAACACAGAGAAATAAATCATTAGATACAGATAGGCAGGAAACATTGGTGTCCTCTGAGGATGTCATTATCATTTCCTGAGAAGCCCCTACCACATCACATAAGGACTATAGGAAGGAGAGAAGTGGATGGGATGGCCTCATGGAGGGAAGTGTACAGCTAGGGTAATCAGAAGGAGGGTACAGGGCATTTCCAGCAAGAGGAGCAAAGATACAGGAGTAAATATGCATTGTTTGAGGTTCAGTCAGAGTTTGGTTTGAGCAAAAGGTTTGTGTGGTCAAGTTTGTGGCAGGTAGGCTGAGGTCTTGTTGGAAAGGATCTCTGAGTAGGAGAGTGATGATGTATATGCTGTTTCGTAGCCTGTAATCTGGAAGGAATGTGTAATATTGATTGTAGCAGAGTAAGACTAAAGGCAAGCTAAGAGACTACTTCAATGATTCATGTATGAAGTGGTAAGGGACTGGATTAAGGTAGGGGCACTGGAAATGGAAAAGAATGAACAGCCGAGAGAGATGTTATAAAATAAAAATCAATAGGATTTATTGATCATTGGAAATAGGGAAGTAGTCATACCTCTTAGAGTGACTGATAGGACAGAACAGGAAGATGACAAATGGTGGAGGGGATGTGGGAAAAATGGGGCATTATTGCACTGTTGGTGGAGTTGTGAAATAATCCACCCATTCTGTAGAACAATTTGGAAATATGCCCAAAGGGCTATAGAACCATGCATACCCTTTGACCTAGAAATACCATTACTAGGTCTATCCCAAAAGAGATTAATAAAAGGAAAAGGATCTATATGTACAAAAATATTTACAGCAGCTCTTTTCTCATGGCAAAGAATTGGATATTGAAGTGATGCCCATTAATTGGGCAATGGCTGAATAAGCTGTGGTATGTGATTGTGATGAAATGCTATTGTGCTATGGGATGTGATGAAAGGGATGCTCTCAGAAAAGCCTGGAGAGACTTGCATGAGCTGGTACAAAGTGAAATGTATTGTGTCCAAAGTAACAGCAATACTGTAAGATGTTGAGCTGAGAATGACTTAGCTGTTTTCAGCAGTGCGATGATCCAAAACAACTCTGAAGGACTGAAGATGACAGATGCTATCCATTCCCAGAGAAAGAACTGATGGTGTCTGAATACAGACTGAAACATACTTTTTTACTTTCTTTTACAACATGACTATTATGGAAATGTTTTGCATGACTACACATGTATACCCTATATGGAATTGCTTGCCTTCTCAAGGAAGGGGGATAGGGAAGGAGGAAGGTTGAGAAGTTGGAACTCAACGTTTTAAAAACAAATGTTAGAAATTGTTCTTACATGTAACTGGGGTGGGGGTGGGAGGGACCAAAGTACTAAATTGAAATTTTGAAAAGAAGAAAAGGAAATAGGAAAGAAGGCAGAGATGATAGCCAAAGCTGTCTCGGGATCATTATGTAGTTGAGGCAGCTTTCTGATGAAAGAATCAATTTGGTTTTGGACAAGTTGTGTTGAAGGTAGAGAATGTTTTTTGTATTTTTGCATTTCTCTGTACTCTCAGTACTTAGCAAATAGTTTAGCACATAGAATTTAATAAATGCTTGCGGTTAATGGGTTTGACACATGTTAGAGCATGTATCCAAATGAAAATGCTCATCAGGTAGTTAGAGATATAATACTGGAATTCAGAAAAAAGTTCAGGGCTGATAGAATTGATTCGTGACTCATACACAAAGAGGAAATGGCTGAAAGTATGAGTGAAGGAAGCCTTTGTAGGGAGAATATAGTATTTCCTATAAAGAGTATTTAATAGCCAAGGATTAAACCTTCAATGACAGGAAGAGGTAGATCCATTAAGAAAGAGAAAGCAAAGAGGCAGGCATGACCTCCAGAACACAGTGATACTGCTAAGAAAGAAAAGGGAGGATAAAGTTTTGAGAAGAAAGGCATGGTCATTGAGTTGAATGCAGCAGATGTCAAAAAGAATGAGAAACAAAAAAGGACTATGATTCTAAGTTTTATCCCTTCCCTTACTGTTTCTATTCTCTGTGTATTCAGAGAAATTCAGATGCTGAACTTGACCTCTAAAAGGATTTTTAAAGTATCTCAACATTAAGCCAGTGGTATCCCAAGGTTTCTAAATTGCCCCTCCCTCCTGGCTCTTATCCCCTCTCTGGATTTTTTTTCCATGTGTGTTTGAACATGAATTCCTGAGGACCAGAATGATTTTTCCTCTTATTTTCTTTGAACAGCAAAGTTCCCCACCTAACTCAAAGTGACTTCCCATGGAGCAGAGAGGAAAGGTAAAAACTAAGTGTTCCATGGTGCGGCAGCCTGAAAGTTAAGAGCCCACATCCTGCCATTGATCCTCAAGAAGGCCTTCTACAGGATGTGGCCTGCAGGCTTTTCCTCCTCTGGTTTCCCTGAACAGAAAATACTGTTCTTTGTCTAGACGCTGCTTTGATGGATTATGATCATAAGCATTTAAAAACTTATCTGAAACTAGATGAAAATGTCCTGTAGCCACTTTTGATTCAATTTGTGCAGATGTTTGTTCCTTGTTAGTTGCTAGGTTGGATGTGGTGGCCTATAATAATTTTTCTAGTGCTTAGGTCAGACAAAATTCTTAAAGCAATATACACATTTTTAAAAAATTTTTTATAAACACTGGATTTTGGATTTTGCTGTTTGTAACCCTTTTCTAGAGCCTGACCAACAATTCGTCTTCTCCCCAGATGTTGATCTCTTCCTTCAACAAACATGGACTTAGCTACACACTCAACATACAAATTAGTTTTGTGCAGGCTGAATTTGGGATTTCACTTTCTTTCTGCTTCTTTTTTCCCAAAAAAGGCAGTTTTGATCCTCAGCAAAAGGAATTTTTTGGTGATGAGAAAGAAAGACTTGTGTTTGGGGAGATCAAAAGACCTACTTTCAAACACCAGGTCCTCAGCTGAGTGACCTTAAGTAAATCACGTTCCAGGCCTGTTTTCTCATGTATATATTGAAGATATCCACCTAGGTGAACTTTAAGGTATTAACTTTAAGAATTTTAAGTATTAAATGCCTGTGAAGTCTATGATTTTTTTCAGTAAGGCATAAAAGTAAAATCCTTTGAAATAATTAGAGTATTATTAGTCATTAAACATTTATTAATGTTTACTGTAATTGTATACTATAATATAATGATTACTATATTCCAAGCATGATGCTAGTGCTGGGGATATGAAGAAAGGCAAAAGAGAGTTAGCGTAACAAGTGGATAAACATAAATGTTAAACATGTTTTGAGGTAGTCTTTCTTATTCTGGTTGGTCAGTGTTTTATGAAAATCTTGTTCAGAACCGATCCTGAGGGTGAGAATGTATGCTTGCTCTTTCACTATCTGTGAATCTCTATCACCATAATGGTAGAGGATGATCTTCAAAAGAAAATCAAAAACATCTCTCTAAGTGCTAGGTTAAAAGGACCTCACCGGTAGTTTTAACTTTAATTTATAATTCCCATGGAGTTGTTATACTAAGTAAACTTGTACCAGGAGGACAGAAACTCATGTAATCATTGTGAGACATTCTAAAAGAAAGGCAACAAATATTTATTGATATTTTTCTATAAACCCAGTCATGCCCTTGGGCCTAATTAGGGGGATGTAAAGAAATAGAGGCCATAGTCTCTGCGCTTGGGGAGCTTAACGTGTAAGCAGGAAAAAAGATAAGACATATAAAAAATAGCTAGATAATAAGTCTATACAATACCAAATGAAGAACTAAAATGTGTAGTGAAGACGTATAAAGATTATAAGAATTTGAAGAAGTGGGAAGAATTATTGCTGGGCTAATCAGGTCAAGGAAGGAAAAATGTCCATATTATAACAAGAACTGGAACTTTTATATTTTGAAAAGTATACCACCTTCTTCCCACAGCTTTCCCCTTCCCTCCTTTCCATCTCCTCTCTATAACTGTTTAAAGTCTGTGGGGTATTGGAAAAGGTATGCTTGTTATTGAAGTAATGGGCAGGACTTTAATGGATCATCTGTCATTTTAATTTAAATTAAAATACATTAGAATCAGAGAATATGTGATATGGAAAGGGAAACTGAGGTCCACAGATGTTATTCCACATCAATCAATTAATCAATCTATCAACAAACACTTATTAAGTGCTTTCTATGTTCCAGACATGGTGGGCTAAGCCCTGGGGATACAAAAAGAGACAAAAGACAGTCCTGGTTCTCAAGGAGCTCACAGTCTAATCACTTTCACTATATTTCAATTGATCTCACTGATGAGATTTCCTCCAGGAGTGCACATTTCAACCCATACACACCTTCTCATCCTGTGTAGATCTTATCCATGTCCACCAAATTCTCCACTGGGGTCATCCACTTCTCACATATTATTTCCCTTACATGTGAGCTCTTTGAGGACTGAGACTGTCTTTTTTCCCTTTCCTTGCATCCCCAACATTTACGACAGTGTCTGATACATAGTAGGTGCTTAAGAAATGTGTATTGGCTAACATGGGACTTTTCTTTCGGTCTTTGATCTCCCTTCCAACTTTTAAATTCTGTGAAAATAGCCAGAACTGTTCCAGTATAGACTTATTGCCTGTTTTTAAGGGAAAGAAGGGGATTATTGTTTTGGGTTAAACATCAGATGAGATGACTTTCGAATTTTCAGCTCTTAACATTCTGTTTCTTGTTATATCCATCCTGCTCTCTTCCTTTTCAATTACGAGCTACATTTACTATCCATCTGTGGGGTCTGTGCAGGATACTACTTAGGGCTTTCACTTCAGGGCATTCCATTCTAGTTTTGTAACAAGTTGGCTGAGTACTGAAAATAGGACAGGGAGTGCCAAATCATACCTATCCTGTCACCTATAATTAGTTTTACCAGTGAATTTTGGGAATGGACAGTCTCAAAAATCTATGATTAATAAATGCTTAGCTATTAAAGGGTCATATTTTTCTTTTGTTTTCTTTGGAATTATGCAATGTAAGGGGGAGAGGGAAGGTAGTGATTGTTCTGTCAAAAACAAAAAAAAAGAAAAGAAAAGAAACAAAAGGCAGGAGAGAATCAGTGAAACTTTTTTTTAAGCATAGAAGAGAACAGAAAGACTTTCAGAAGGAAACACAGGACAAGAGGACATTAAAAGTAACATGCTGAATTGATTATATACTCTTTTTTAAAGCAAACTATAAGTAATGGAGATAAACATTTTTACACATAATCCTCTTTTGTTGCCTTACTTTGCTCTTTTGGGGGTATTTATTAATTCAACATAAAAAACCTTAATTTTAAAAAGTTAAATTTTAAATTTTTCATAGACTTTGTTGGATTGACAAAAATCAGTAGAGCATTTAATATGTGCTGAGGAGAGGTAGGGATTAAAGATGACTTTTTTTCCCTAGGGTCATCAGGAAAGACACTTTGGCCACTAATGGGAAAAGGCAATTTCCAGGAAGAACTATTATCCCTGGCAGAGGATTCCCATATAGAAGAGATGCCTTCTTTTCTTTGTAGGAGGCTAGAGTAATAGTTCTGCCCCTTTGGGAGACACCCCCACCCCTCCCCTCCACATGCACAAACATATAGACTAAAAGAAATGTTCCCACTGCTAATAATAGGTAACCTAAGTTTTAGTCAAGTTGAAAGGAGACGTTCCTTCCTGCTGTCTTATTAAAGGGAGGGCCCTAATTGTCTGTGGGTACATCATAGAGCTTTTCTACCCAACCCCAAAATGACAGAGTGAGAGTAGGTACAGGGAAGTCTTCCTGGTGCATTCACAAGGATGACAAGGAGTCATCTGGACGTAGTGTGGTATAGTGGAAAATGTACTAACTCTGCAATCAAAGGACTTGTATTCAAATTCAACTCTGTCCCTTACTCTTTGTATATTAGGCAAGCCACTTATCCTCTCTGGGCCCCATTGATGTGGTCTATGAAATGAGAAAATTGGACAAAGTGATCTCTAAGTATCCTTCTAGCTCTTAAACTATGAGCATTCAGTCATGGGCTTATAATAGGCTATGAATCTATGGAGGACCTTCTATCCTAGAAAGTAGATTTATAGAATCATGTTCTGTTTTGGAGCTTACAATGGGTTTATCAACCAGTCAACCAACAAATATATTTAAGCACCTCCTGTGTGCCAGGAGCTGTGTTAGGCAATGGGTATACAAAAACAAAAATGAAATAATCCCTACTCACAAGAAGCTCAGTAGGCAATTAATTGCCCAAGATCCTCTTTATTTGCAAGGAGTCCCACATTTACAGTAGGCATGCATGCTGGCATTACCTGTAAGTAGGATAGGCCTAGGGTGATTTTAGGGGACTGAGAAAGCCCTCCTAAACCCAAAATTCCACTACTTCACCATCCCCACCACTGCTTTTAAGAGGGCAAAGTCTTTGGCTTTTCTCAGCAATGCAAGGTTGTAAGACAACTCCTAAAGGCTCCTGATGGAAAATGCTATCCACATCCAGGGAAAGAATTAAGGATTCCTAGTGCAGGTTGAAGCAGACTCTTTGCTCTCTCTCTCTCTTTTGTTTTGTTTTGTTTCTTCTTTCTCATGGTTCATTCCATTGGGTATAATTCTTCTTTGCAACATGACTAATGTGAAAATATGTTTAATATCAATGTACATGTAGAGCCTACATCAGACTTCATGCCGTCTTGGGGAGTGAGAAGGGGAGGGAGGTGGAGAAAATTTAACACTCAAAAGCTTGTGGAACTGAATGTCGTAAATTAAAAATAAATAATTAATTGTTAAAAAAGAGGGCAAAGTCATTCCGCAATATGAGGTAAGGTTTAAAATACAAATGCTATCATTCTAAACTGTTCGAGAGGTAACACATTAACTTAAATCCACAGTGAAGTATAAATGACTTAATTATTTGTATTCCAAAGGTACCTTTCATAGATTAGAGCTCCATCAGCTCTATGATGGCTTACCATTTTGACCAGAAAGAGAAAAGTATGAGGTATAAAAGCTAAATATTTGCCTCCCTGATCTTAAGGGAGTGTTATGAATGTACTTTGTGAAGCTAAGGAAGCAATATTGCCACCCTTATATGAACCGTCAACTGACACTGAACAAAATGTCATTAGAAGTCATTGAGAGGAGCCTGGACAAACATTTGTTAGAGACCTTGCAGGGGATATTCCTGTTAGCTATATCCCAGCTATAGCTGAGAGATCCTGTGATTTCTTGTTTTGTAATTAGGAGCTCACTGTCCTGGATACCTGGCAGAGTTTCAAATGGAATTGGGAGCTCTAGAATCTTCATGCTTTTTTTGGCCTGTTAAAAACAATTCACTGACGAGAAACACATTCTATGATACAATAAAACCAGGAAACTAACATCAGATAAATATTGGGTAGCACCCCACCCAGGTAAGCTTGGCAGTCCCCTGAAGGACAACAGTATAATCCTGCATACTGAAGGAGAATGGCTGAGAGAGGAATGAAGAAAGGGAAAATGGGGAAATATGTGACAGGAGAGAAGGTGTGGACTCCAAATGGCCCACAAAAAATTCTGGAAACGTAGGCATGTGGGAGAAGCCAGCATAGCAACAGGTCCCAGATATCTAGCGCCTGTCCCTTAGACACTGCTGAGTGGGTAAATCCAAAAGAAAATACCTCCCACTCCTTTGCAGAGGTGGTGAATCCACAAGTATGAAACAATACGTATATTATCAATCAATTGACCAACAGATTTCTTTGGTTGATTGATTAGCTTGCTGAATTATTTCCCATCTACATCATACCAGACAAGTAGTCATCTACTCTTTACTTGAATACCTCCAAAGACAGTGCATTTCTCTTTTGGATTGCTCTAATTCTTTGGAAGTTTTCCTAAATCAGGCTTAAATTTACTTATTTGTAATTTCCTTGCTTTGCCCCCAAAGGCCACCTAAGCAAGTCTAATTCCTTTTGCATATGACAATCCTACAAATACTTGAAGATAGGTATGATATGTCCTTTTAAGTAATCTCTTCTCCAGGCTAGACAATCCTAGCTCTTTCCATTGGCCCCCATATGGCATAAATACAAGGTCCATCATCATCCTGATCATCCTCTGAACCCTCCAGCTTAGTTTGTTGGGCTATTGCTCCAAAAAGTGTAAGAAACATAGCCTTGTAAAGGAACAACTTTCTGCTGATGATTCATAAAATCCTTTTCTCCCAAGAACCCTGTGAAGTAGGCAGCACCATTATTGGTATGACTATTTTACAGGTGAGGAAACTAGATTTAGAGAGGTAAGTCTCTTGCCAATAATCAGAAGGCAAGTACAGTTGAATCTCCTAGTTCCGGGCTGCAGAGCTACCTTTCACCATATTGTTTCCTGAAGGGAATGTTGTAGGCTTTTTGGATTGGAAATGGAATTGTATGGGACAACTGGGCAAAGGGAAAAACTGGAGATTGGAAAAAAGACTTTTCTATTTCATAATTGTATCTTGGGAAGAGTCCAGACTTTTACCAAAGGTGACCACTTAATTCTATTTCACCTTGTCAGTGACTCTCCCAATCTATAGCAAAATCTTCCTAAAAAACTCTAGACAAATTTTTGTGATTTAAGAATCAGTTGTTCAGGAATTTTTTATGTCCTGTTCTACTCTATTTATAGTTTTCTTAGCAAAGATACTGGAGTGGTCTGATAGTGAACTGAGGCAAACAGGGTTAAGTGACTTGCCCAGGGTCACAGAGTTAGTATCTGAGGCCAGATTTGAACTCACAATAATGTGAGTTGATTTCAGGCTAGTCAAATCAGCTGCTAATCAAATTCCCATCTGCTATTTTCCCCAACCCTACTTGGATTTGCCCTAGAGATACTGGAGTGGAAGCTAGAGAAGAACATGAACACATACCTTCCTTCCTCCCCCCAATATCACCAATAAACAAACAAATTAGAGCAAACCTCTCAGTTATCACTGGGGAATTCACGTTTAAGTCGAGTGATGTGTTTGATCCATAAAGCTGGTTATCTAAGAGGCAGCTAGATGTCTTGGTGGATAGAGTGCTGGACCTGCAGTCAGGAAGACCCAAGTTCAAATATGGTCTCAGACATTACTAGCTGGGTAATTGAGAGCAAAACTATTCATCTCTGCTTTCCTCAATTGCCTCAACTGTAAAATGTGGATAATAATAGCACCTTCCAGATTTATTGTGATGATCAAATGAAATGACATTTGTAAAGCATTTGGCACATAGAAGGTACTTAGCAAATTCTTGTTTCTTTCTATCCTATACTAACTCTACCAATTGGCTCCATTTACCATATTGTCTTGTTGTAAACCCCAGTTCTATGTGTCTATAGAGAGACAGAGCCTCTTGGTAAGAGAGCTGAGTATAAGTTTTAAAAATGGTACATCCATTGCTAGGGCTACCTAACAAAATGAGTCATGAAACACAAATGAGCAGAGCCACCACTGCCCCTTCTGGACTTATTCTCATTTTCTAGCAGCCTCCAAAACAGATGTATTTTTAAATTCTTATTTATTATATTTTATATACAGCTTAGATTTCTTTCAATTGCTATCTCCTTTTAATTGTTCCAAATAACTTATCTCAAATGTTTGTACCTTATCATCCTGAGTCATCACCTAGCAAAAGAACATGTGAATTCTGGTTTTTTTCCAAGTGCCATTTTTTTGTCTCTACATTGTCTGTAACTGCAGCATTTTCCATTTCCAGTGGAAAAATTCAGTAGATTATAGCTACTTAAATTAAACTTTACACAGTGCCTAATATAGCTTTGTGTATACTGATATAGAGGACGGGGAACTGGACTAGAAGAAGCCAAAAGACCTGAGCTTTACCCTAGTTCTGAGAGTAAAAACCTGTTGGGGAAAGTCCTATAAAACTTCAAGAGACAAGTGGTGTAACATGACTGCTTCTTATGCAAAAATAAGCCTAATGAGACATAAAACACCTGCCTCACTGGATTGTTACTCCAGATGAAACAACGTATATAAAATACATTGTATGCCTCAGCTTGCTGTATGAATGTTATCTATTTTCTGTTTCTGTATATTTATGTAATCTATATTTAAATTTATATTTTATATAACATATAATCTATATTTGTCTATAATTTATATAATCCCTCTATCAGGCTTGCACAACCTGCGGCTTCGCCAGAGGATTTCAGGAGGTCCATGAAAAATGTAGAAGAAAACATTCTCTATATTTTTCACAGGCCATACAAAATCTTTTGGCAGGCCACAGCTGTGCAGACCTGCTGTATATAATGTTTTATTATATGGTATTACAATACATTGCTACATACCATATTTATCACAAAATTACATATGTATATATTTAGTATTATTATTATGTGTATTATTTCATATGATCTTCCCAACAATCCTGAAACATAGATAAGTTGGCTATTATCTCCATTTTATAAATGAGGAAACTGGATATCAGAGAGATTAAGTGACTTTTCCAAAGTTATATGGTTAGCAAGTGACAGAATCTGGCTCTGTAACTGCTGGTCCAAAACTCTTTCTGTAATAAAACCTACTACATTGTAACAAAGTAAAAAATATTTACACAAGTAAACATGTGAACACAAATGACATAGGTCGCTTACAGTCAGCCATTCCATGAAACGTGGGGAATACTTTGGAATGGCCTTTTTTTCTTTCAGTTTTTCCCTTTAGACACAGAAAGAAGTTGGGGAGAGAAGGAGGTTAAGAACAATTGTCAGTCATCCTGGGAATTACTCAGGAGAGCTAAGCTCCAAATAGGAGTTTCAACAGAGCTGGGACCAGACCATGTAGGGTTTTAAGATGATCAGATCTAATGGATAGGATCTTCCAATACTGTCCCCTTACCCACCTTCCCTTGTTTCCACTATTTTAGTATGGGCTTCAGACTGTAGGACTCGAGGGTGATCCTGTACCCCCAAGCTTCCTAACCCCAGTATCCTTATTTTCTCTCTATGAGCTGTGAGTAGAAGAGGAGGCACCGGGATATGCTCAGAGCATGTGCTGAAACTTTTCTCTTGTATTTTATTTTTATTATGTAGATTTTAATGATATCGTTTATTTTTATTCCCCTAGAATTTTCCCATTTCCCCCCCTCCCATTCTGAGAGCCATCCCTTATAATGACAACAACAGAAAATTTAAAAGGAAGAAGAGGAAAAAATACATTTTAAAAATCTGACATTATATGCAGTGTTCCTAACTGGTAGAACTCCACCTCTGCAAAGAAATTAGGGGAGTTGCCTTTTCATGCTTCTTCTTCGGAGTCAAGCACAGTCATGATGATTTTGCAATATTCAGTTTCTATCTTTTCGTGTTTCCTTGTCTTTATAGTCATCAAACCTTGACCCTACTTAACTTTACTTTGCATCAGATGACGTAAATCTGATGTAAAAATATATCATTTTTTTATAGCATATTACCATGTCATTACATTCATATACCACAATTTGTTTATTCATTCCCCAGTGGAGAGGCATAAACTTTGTTCCCGATTATTTACTACCATAAAAAGGGCTGCTATAAAATATTTTATGATACATGGAGCTTTTCTTTTGGTTGATACTTTCTTTAGGGTGGGGAGTACACTTAGTAATGGAGTCTTGGGCTGGAGGTTATTCACACTTTAACTACTACTTTAGTTGCATAATTCCTAATTATTTTCCAGAATAGTTATAGACTCATATCTCCAACAAAGCATTGGTATGCCTTCCCAAACTCCTTCAACACTTTTTTTTACCTCCAACACTGTTATTGTCTTTTGTTATTTTTGTCAATTTGCTGAGTCACTAGGGTTGTTTGGATTTGTACTCTTTTATTATTTGGAACCTGTTTTCATGTAATTGTTAACAATTTTCATTTTTTTAATTTTTTAGCTAATATTTTATTTTCCCTAATTACATGTAAGAAAATTTTAACATTCATTGTTTTTTTTTTGTTTTGAGTTTCAAATTCTATTTCTTCCTCCCTTTCTTTCCTTCCTCCTCCCTGAGACAATAAGCAATCTGATGTAAGTTATACATGTGCAATCATGTGAAACATTTCCATATTAGACATTTTGTTCAGTTTGCAACTCTTTTAAGAATTTGTTTGTTCCCATTTTCTGACCCCTTGTCTATTATTGTAGGAATATGATGCAAGATGTTTGTCTTTCTCTTGCTTTTTCAACAGTTAAGTAAACTGAGTTGACTTCTACTGCCCTTTATCTCAGTTTTATGAATATGATAGTCAGAAGAAAGCAGAAAATTTTCCAGAGGTAGGGTGGAGATGTGACAAGCCATGGATTTTATTTTCTTAACTCAAAGTGATACTTAAGTTATCATTCTCTAGCATAAATTCAGAATCTGGTCAACAAGGATCGCTTTTCTGTTGCAGCTTTTGAAGCTGAAAACTTGGAGGGAGGTAGGTTGCTCTAACTTTATGTGTGTCAAAGGGTTTTTGCCAAGAGAAATGGTTTCACTGGCAAAATTATAAATGACACTCATTTACAGGTTAATTAGGTAAAACAAAAACTATCATAAAATTATATAAAGCAGGAAAGAGGATTATTACAGCCAGAAGATACCTCTGAGGTCATCTAGCCCAGTCCCTTAATTCTACAGCTGAGGAAACTGAAGTCCAGAGAGGTTCAGTGACTTGCCTAATGTCACACAGATAGTAAGTCCAGAGTCAGGATCTGAACCCAAGTTCTCTAACTCCAATTTTAGAACTTTTTTCTACTCTGTCACACTGCCTTTAGGACCATAAGTTACTATGGTACCTGTCTCACAGGTACATAAGAGTAAAGAAATTCTGTGTAGAAATTGACAAGACACCCTATACTCTACATTACTTGATTCTTAGTAACTTCAGTGCAAAGGTGACATAGTGGAAAACACTAAAAATTGTATGGTTCAGGATGAAGAAATGGAAGAAGCCAAAATCTACAGAAATCTTTAGCTCTTAAGTATACGTTATTCAAGAAGGAAGTTAAAAAATTTGATGGATGTGGTAAATATCAAATAATATCACACACAAAAATGAAATTTGCTCTATCTTACTAGAGGGGAAACATATAGCAGTCATTTCAGTAATAGCTGTGCATATAAAATCAGATCATCAGTTAGTTAGAGCTAATTAGAAGAAAGGGCAGCTAGCTAGCTAGTGTTGGACCTGGAGTCAGGAAGACTAATCTTCCTGGATTTGAATTCAACCTCAGAAACTAGCTGTGTGACGCTGAGCAAGTCACTTAATCCTGTGGGCCTCAGTTTCCTCCTCTGTAAAATGATGTAGAGATGGGAATGGCAAATCAGTCTAGTACAAGAAAACCCCAACTGGATCATGAAAAGGGAGACACAATGGAAACAACCAGAAAACAAAAATTAGAAAAAAGGATGAGTATGAGAATATGATACTGAATATGATTATAGATATTCCAACCTGACCTGTTTAAACAAGCTATCACTAGGAAATAAATCCTTGTTTTCTTTGGCCCTTATACAAAACACCTTCCATGACAATGACAAAAGCCTTTGTCAATAGAATGAAGTAATATACACATTTCCTAATTTAATATATTTCCCAATGTTAATTCCTCAGAAAACTGTGGAATAAAGTGATTTCTATAATCATGCAATTCATGCATGTTTTGGAGTCTAGTTTTCTATAATTTTAAAATTTATTCATCATACAATCCTCTGGGTTTTTTTTCTTTTCTACTCTATGTATGGAAGTACTCATTTTATTTAGTGTGTTAAGATCAGCATAAAAAATAGAAAAAAAGAAATCCATGTGGAAATCACCATTTTGGAGGAGAATCTTCATGGCTAAATTTTGTTCTATTGAAACAAATTCTTTCTTGAAATAAAAAGCAAATGCAGGAGGATTTTATATTCCTGACTCCTTGTATCTGGCTGTGCTAGGATAGGTAAAGATGTAGTTTGCAATAAAATCACTTGGGAAAGTCTATCTGTTAGCCTCTCATGTTTTCACTGAGGATGTCTTTGAATTGTGTAATGACTAATCTCATAAAGATTATATATGGATAAGAAAGAAGGCGTATGGATTGGTATCTGCTAATGTCTTCTCAATAATCTTTTTTGGAAGCAGTATCTTTACATGAATTTCTCTATTCCTTTGAGGTCTCTTCCTTCTGAGTTATTTTGAAAATTTATCTCTATTTTAAAAATGAATGTAATTTCATCCACTGTATCTGTCCACATTAAGCTGTTTGTTAGGATGTCATCTCCTTAATGGACATTACCATTTCTTTACACAGTAGGAAGCAGAAGAGTCTGAATTTGTCTGTTCTACAATTGTTGCTGATAAGAATCAGTTCTTATAAAACTGCCATTATATCTGTTTCATGTCACCTCTGTCTGTTGTCTTGTTACCAGTTTAATCTACAACTACTCTTGATTTACATGAAATCTTGTTTTCTCTTCAACTTCATTTTTTTGCTGCTTTTAATATTTATTTTATTTTTAATTTAGGCAATAAAACAAGCATTTCCATAACATAATAAAAAAAGATGATTGCACATGATATTGCAAATCTATTGTGTACAACTTAATTCCCTTTAAATATATAATTAAGTTAATATGTACATTTCTTCTTTTTTTCCTTGTTTTTTTCTTCCTCCTCCCCCAGATGGCTACTATTAGACACAAATACATACATACATATACATACATATTTGTGTGCTTGTATGTATACACATATATATATATTACTTCTAGTTACCAGTTCTTTCCTGGATGCAGATAGCATCTTTCTTCATATGTCCTTTATAGTTAATTTGGATATTTATATTAATCAAAATAATTTATTTGCTCAAAGTTGTTTTTAAAACAATATTGCTTACTGTATACAGTGTTCTTTTAGTTTTGCTCCTTTCACTCTGTTCTTTTTCGTAAATTCCCTAACTGATAAATGGTCAAAGGATATGTGAACAGGCAGATTTTTTTTTGTTTTGCTATTTTATGAAGGAATATTACTCATAATTTTCTGACATCCTCTTCTAGAGTATTTTTCAAAGATGCAGATAGTCAAAACCTGTATTGCCTTTAGCTGCCATGTCATACCCTATCAAAGGAACTGAGTGTTTGAAGATTTAGGCAGTTTGGGGGCCCTCCTTTTTGTAGCAACTGTTTTGAATCAAATTACTAGGAAATGAAATCAGAGTTAATGTCTTCATTTTTATTGTTTCTCTTTTTGGGGGAGTAGTTTCTATTTGCTTAAACAGGCTAGATTTGACCTACTGTAATTCTACAAAATATCTTCTTCTTATCTTTATTCTTTCTTCTAATCTGATGCTATTTAAATTAAAGAAAAGATTATAACCAAAATCTATTTTTCATAACTTAGGACTAAGAAAGGATATCTCTCTAACTGTCCTGATTTTCCTACTTGTTGTTCAGTCATTTTTCAGTCATTTTTGATTCTTCATGACCCCATTTGGGCTTTTCTTGGCAAAAGTACTGGAGTGGTTTGTGATTTTCCTTCTCTAGTTCATTTTACAGATGAGGAAACTGAGGCAAACAGGGTAAAGTGAGTTGTCCAGGGCTACACAGTTAGTAAATGTCTGAGGCTAGATTTGAATTCCAGAAGATGAGTCTTCCTGACTCCAGACCTGGAACCCTATCCACTGTACCACCTAGTATCTACCTACCTACCTACCTACCTATCTATCTATCTGTCTGTCTGTCTGTCTGTCTGTCTGTCTGTCTATCCATCCATCCATCCATCCATCCATCCATCCATCCATCCATCCATCCATCCATCTATCTGTCTATCTATCTGTCTGTCTGTCTGTCTGTATATGTATATGTGTATGTATGTATGTATACATATAAAATACAATGTATATATATATACACACACACATTCACGTGTATAGATACATATATGCACATACATAGATATCCATAGACCAAGAACACAATTTTATTTAAATAATCTAAGTTATATAAGATGACAGGAGCACCTTGCAAAAAGCCATATAGACTTTAGCATAAATATGATTACAAAATATCTAAGCCATTACATTAAAGAACAAAATTATTGTCATTGCCATTAGCAGAGATGTAGAAATCAAATATAATTTGAAAAAAAATCACTTTTTTATTATTCACATAGGAAGCAAAATATCCTTACAAATGTTAAATTTATCTTGGTTGTAATTAATTTTTCCCCCTATAGTTTCCCATAGTGTCTTTTACTGATTGGAATATGGAAAACATTTTTTTCTTTCCACGTGAGTGTTAGTCTACTGTTACATTCATCTGCAGCAAAGAAATTCTAAAACTTTGATGTGGGAAGGTTCCAAGTTATTGACAGAGTCTCTTTTATTTTTCACTTGATCTTAGAATTTAGACGAGTCATATGAAATCTGGAAAGTTGTTTTAGGTATAATGTTTTACAACTTACCACTCCTGCTTTCAGGAGGCAAATTAGAAAAACACATAAAAGGAGCTCCAGGCAACTCATGTCCTGTTCAGTTTTCCCCTCTCTACTTTCATGCCTTTCTCAACTAGATGAATAACACTTCAGAGTCTCCCAGTATATGGGAAGAAGACCCTCCCTTTAAACTTTTGCCAGATTCTTGACAGTCAAATATAAAAGTATGACTGCCAGCTTCAGAAATAAACATCGATTTATGCAACCTTCTTTCCCAGGCCACACCCTCCAACAGAAACAGGATAATTAGTTGTAGTTAAGAATTCCTTTGACTCCTTCAAGGTCCTACCCAGAATTTCATTAGATTATAGGATTATCATAAATCTAGAGCTGGAAGAGAGAACAGAGAACATATAATCCAACTCCCTCATTTTACATATAAGGAAAATGAGACACATGGTTAAGTGACTTGCCCTTGGTCACACTAACAGTAAACCTCAGGGGAAGACTGAACCCTGGTCTACTGATTCCAGAGCAGAGATTCCAATGTGCTATCTTTTTAAGAGACTCTAATTGAAACTGTAAGGCCTTGTTGGTAATTTTTGTCCTCTCTCTTGGTAATAAGGCAACCTCTCCACATTTCCTGGAAATACTGAAATATCTATAAAAAGTTTTCCAGATTTTCCTTTTTAGCCTGGTACTGTCTCTCCAGACCCTCTATAAGCTGTACCTGGACATCTCTGAGGTTCTCTTTTCCCCCTTAGACAACTTTTAATATCTTGAATTGACCACTATCTTGAATAGTCCTTTGTTCCTGAAGTTTTTCACTCAATGCTCTCATAAGGTCATCCAATGTCTCTTGTCTCTTCAAAAGCTATCAGGTCAACTGGTAATTGGACTGCTCAGTTTTGCTCTGTCATCATTGCCATGGTATCTGTGTTGATCCCATTTGTGGCATCTACATCATGAGACAGCAGAGGGAGCTTTTTTTCAAAGAACTTGTTCAAAACTTTAGAGGACCAAATTGTGGGAGTACACGGTACTCCTAACTGGACTCTTCTCTCCTACTGGGCCTTGGGAAAGACATCTCTTCCTTGACTATAGGTAAGCTCTCAAAGGCTCTACAAAATGTCCCCCTAGGATATTGCTGTACAGGTACCTCTTTCAAGAAATATCAGAACTGTGTATTTATGTGTCTGGGCTGCAATTCCAAATTCTTCTTTATAGGATCTTAAATATAGAGCCATAAGTGAGCCCTCCGATCCAATCCCCTCATTTTATGGATGAAGAGACCCAGATAGATTAAGCAACACCCAAGGAGACAAAGGTAATAAAAGTCAGAACCAGAATTTGAATAAGGTCCAGTGACAAGTTCAGTGTTCTTTCTTCTACAAATACTCCATATTCACATATATCCTCTTCCTTACCTTGACATCATACCCCAGTAGGATGAAACATATATAGTTTCCTCAGCACCATGCTCCCTCATTTTTTTTAGCTTTCATTTAGTATTTTATTTTTCCCTAGTTACATGCAGAAACAATTTTTACTTCGTTTTTAAAACTTTGAGTTCCAAATTCTCTCCCTTCCTCCCTCTCTACTCCTTCTTCATTGAGAAGGCAAGAAATTCCATATAGGTTATACATGTGTAATCATGCAAAACATATTCATAATAGTCATGTTGTGAAAGAAAACATAGACAAGAAAAAATCAAGAAAAATAAAATTTTTAAAAAGTTTACTTTAATCTGTATTCAGACACCATTAGGTCTTTCTCTGGGGATGGATAGCATTTTTCATCATAAGTCCTTCAGAATTTTCTTGGATCATCGTGTTGCTGAGAATAGCTAAGTCATTCATGCTTGATCATCTTACAATATTACTGTAACTTTGTACACAGTAAAGTTCACTTTGCATCAGCTCATGAAAGTTTTTCCAGGATTTTGTGAGAGCATCCTGCTCATCATTTCTTATAGTACAATAGTATTCCATCGTAATCACATACCACAATTTGTTCAACCATTCCCCAATTGATAGGCATTCCTTCAGTTTCTAACTCTTTGCCTCCAGAAAAGAGCTGCTATAAATATTTTTTCTTTTGTGGGTCCTTTTTCTTTTTGGTTTTTATCTCTTTTGGGATACAGATCTAGTAGTGGTGTGTGTTCGTCCTTCCTTGCCAAGGAAGACTATGCCATCAGAGAAATGATGACATGATTTGCACTTGACTTTGTTTTGAGTGAGGGAGGGCTGTGCAGGTCACCAGCCTCACTTCTCCTCCAGAGCCATCTGAATCCAGTGACCAGATATTCATCAGGATGACTGGAGATGACCCAGGATGAGGCATTTGGGGTTAAGTGACTTGGCCAAGGTCACACAGCTAGTGAGTGTCAAGTGTCTGAGGTGAGATTTGAACTCAGGTCCTCCTGACTCCTGCACTGGTGCTCTATCCACTGCACCACCTAGCTGCCCCCGAGTAGTGGTATTGCTAGATCAAAGGATATGCATGATTTTATGGCCCGTTGGGCACAGTTCTGATGAGGTTCAGACTCTGGGAACTTCCTTGAGCTCCCTGGAATCTTCTCACTTAACCTGGCTTTTCATACTCAAACTGAGCTCTCCTTGTATCTCTCCACAGAACCTGGCTTTTCATACTCAAATCTGTGACCATTGTCTGTTATCTCTCCATTGCCCCACCTGCTTCCCACCCAAAACCCTGCATTGTCTGCTATCTTCTGATAGCCTCCAGCTGTTTCCAGCCTTTGACCCTCCTTGGATTCCCTCTGTGGACTTCTCCTCAAGACCCTTCCTAAACCCCTCCTCCCATCACCCTGGACTACCAGCCCCCCCCCCCCCCCCCCCCCCCCCCCCCCCCGCTCCTATACTCTTTTTTGTATTTAAGTTCCATCTTGCCTCCATGAAGGCACTCAGATTCAGATTCAATCCAGCTCAGAATCTGTCTAGCTGAGATTCTATCTGGCCCACTTGTGAATACAAATGTTACACATGCTTAAGTTCCTTAAGAGGCAACCCAATTTGGCGAATCTTTAATAAACTTTGTTTTCTTTGGCTTTAAGAAGGCTTGAGTCAAATTCATTTGAGCACCACCCGGACTGTTGGTATTTTGGGGTCCCCTTCACCCCTAAACCTCATCAGTTCGATTGCTCTATAGAAATGGTTGAATCCATTTCACAAGTCCACCAACAGTACCATACTCCTTCACATATGAACCTCTCCTTATCCCCTTACTACCCTTACTTCAAATCCCAGTAGCATCCAAGGGTATGTGGTTTCCCAAGGGAGTTCATAATCTTCATGATGGTCTTGGGGTTATAAAGAAAAGAAAGGAGGACCTTCAAGGGTAACTTAGGGTGGTCCCACTACAACTGATTTTGTACTTCCAAGAAAGAGGTGTGGTTGTAATACTAGGAAGAGAGAAATAATTCCCCACCAGGTGACCAAGTTGGTTACAGGTGGAAGAAAATATGGTCCAAGGGAGTCTTACATGAGCCAGAGACTCGACTGCCGAATTCCAGACCTGTTCCTTGTCTCCATTTCTCCCTACTCCTTTCCATGTCCAAGCTTCCCCTAATTAATCCCATTCACCTCTAATTCTTCTGCTGTTAGATTGCCCTCAATTCTTGTCATAATTAGTTTGCACCATGGAGTTTTCACTTGTCAATAAAGTGTTACAAAGTCTTTACTATCTGCCGATATGCTGCCAACATTACTAGAGCCAAGTTCCCAAGAATAGTGGTTAAGTGATATCCAAGGTCACAGAGATGATAAGTGGCAGAGCTAGGCCCTGGCTATTTCTTCCGTAACTCCACCCTCCCTCTCCTTCTACTACCCTCCCCACCTTATCTCCCCTCCAAGCTCCTAGCAAATGTGCAATGTGGTAAAGATCTTGGAGTCAAGCCCGCATGTTGACATCAACTAGGTCTTTAACCTGGTAATACCCTTGCCCTAGAAAGCCTGTTTCCTCATCTTTAAAATGGGGTTAATAATGCTGACATTGAGTGCTTTATAATGGTGGTGTACTTTGTACACCTTAAAGAACTCTCCTGTCTCATTCTCTCTCTCTCTGTGACACACACACACACACACACACACATACACACACACACACACACTCACTTACTCACTCACTCACTCAGACATGCAAACAGCAAATTATGTGACCCAAATATACAGACAAACTAGCTTTACACCCAGCAGAGAAGACATGAGGCATTCTCATCCATGTGGGCAAGATAGTCCTCAATCTGATTTAGAAAATCCAGTCAAACCCTTTCCCTTTGTCTGTCTGATTCCCTCAGAGAGAAGAATCAGTCCCAGTCTGCGAGACCTAACACAGCCAACTAGAAGGCAGGTAGGCGAACTGTTAGGCAATACTTCACTTTCACTTTATGAGTCTAATTGATGAAAGCACTCCTCAGACTACAATCTGTTCAAAAACTTGGTCAGAGGTTACTGGGCCATGGCCTTCACTTGGAGCAAGAGAGTGCTAGGGAGGAACTTGAAAAACAAATGCCGGAACTGATGAGGATGAAGGGCAAATAGTTGTTAATTTCCAGTTTACTCAGTCCTGATAGTCAGAAGTCCAGTCTACTTAACAATCAGCTCTGCCCCTTCACCTCTATTTTTAAAATGAAGATAATACCTCTTTAGTCTCCTGCCTGAGGTATGCCTGAGGCATAGTGATGAATGGTGAGTTCTCAACAAGGAAACACTGGAGGCACCTTAGACAAAGGATGCTGTCCTTATTTCTCTACTTCCAGATTGTGGATTCTGTAAGAAATAAAATGTTGTTTCCTGCTCCTTTGCAGGAGGAAGAGAAACTGTAACCCTTTTCAAATGGAACTTTTGTTCTTCAGCCTTAGGTACTTATGAAGCCTTCTGCCAACTCCAGTGAACCGTCTTTGTTTGATGATCTAAGCTATCAGCTTTCACAAAGGTCAGAGTTCCCTTCACAATTTGAGAAGTATGTCATTTTTTTCTGCTTTGGGCATGCAGGTAAAATTTCATGACCATGTTTCCTTCCTTTCCTTTTTTTCTAGTGGAATGTAAATAGCCAAAACCACAGAAAATGTGGTTATATGAGTTTTATGTTATATAACTGTAGAAATATTATCCTAAATTTTGCTATAAAGGCATCCCATATGCATTTTTGAAAAATTTTATGGTTCTAATGACTTTAAATCTCCCTATACCTACCCTTCCACATACCCCACGCAGAAATAGTAAACTAATATGTCATAGAATGCCAGTTATAGGATCTCAGTTTGAAAAGATACTAAAAATAATGTAATCTAACTTCCTACCCTATTCATTCAGAAATTTCCTTCTCGATACCCCGGACAAATGGTTCTCCTTAAATTAAAATGGAGTTCATGCTGTAGTTCCCCTCTTTCTTCATGGAATTTCTGGATGATTCAAATGCCACCTCCTTCAGAAAGCTTTCCCTGATTCAGCAATGCCCCCCCCCCCCCATTGGTGATTCATTCATAAATAGTCATTTAGCACCCACCGTGTGCCAGGTACTGCACTAAACACGGCGATTACAAATAGAATGAATCACACAATCCCCACTCACAATGGCCTTTTCTATGATTCCCAATGCACCGGGCTTTGCAATTTTTAAAGTATTTATTGTAGTAGTAGGTCTTGTGGATATCAGAGTTCTCCCTTCCAGATCTAAGACATGAGCAGGGAGGACCCTTGTCTTAGTGGAACTTTATGTGTCTCCCAGAGCCTACAATAATAGGCATTTAAAAGGTATTTGGTGTATTAGCGATTGAGGAAGGCAATAACTATATGCCTTTTATGATATCAGGGTTGAGATTTCAAGGAACCCAGCTAAAATTTACATTTAGTTGATTAACTATAAGGTTTCCTGGGAACATGTATGGAAGAGTCACTTATTTGAGGACACTTAGGCAGCGCTAAGTTTTGTTTTACTCCCACCTTCGAATCCTCATTTTGTCTGACTCTAGGAGATACAATTATATGCATAAATGCAACACAAAAAGTCCATTCTATCCAGATACAGCCCAGCTCTGGATATCCATGCTATTTTATGTTTATATAGACAGATAGAAAAGGAACGTCTTCTAAATGCACCGAGCAAGGTAAGCGGATTATGGGTACTCTGAGTATAATTATCATGACTAAGCTAAATAGAAGGAGGAGTCTCAAAACCAGTATAACAACCACTATTCCATTTTACAGATGAGGAAACTAAGGCTTAGAAAGTTTAGATGATTGGCCAGTGGTTACTTAGGTAGTGAATGGAAGGCAGGGGAGCCAAAGCCAAGGCTTCCAGACTAGCATTCAACATTCTATCCTTTGAGTACACTGTTCTACATTTTGCCTGCGGGATATTTATTAGGATGGTGTAGAGAGAGTTCTTAGGTACCAGTTTGTCTGAGTGACCTCTAAATTGACTTCTAATTCTTGAATTCTTCAATTTTATAAGGTTATTGGCTGTCAGCCACTAGAGTATCACCTAATATACCTTACCTGGAGCCTGAGAAAACTCTTCCAAATTCATATTACAAAGACTTAAGGAGTATCTACTATGTGTACAGCACTGTGCTGGGCACTTGGGGGAGGGTACAAAGAAGCATAAAAGATAGTACTTCTCCTTGAGTTTAAAATCTAGTTAGGGATACAAGTATAGGCACACAGAGCCATTAAATAACAATACGAGATAGTATTCAGTTGTCAAAGGAATAGTATGATTAGGTTGCATTTTGAGTAGGGATAAGGTTCTGAATTTGGCTTCATATAAGGGTTAAAATGAATTGTCAAAATTACCTTCTATCCCAGCAGATCTCCAAGGTGAGTAGCCCTGCCTGGCATGTTGAAAGAATTTAGGTAAAGAAGGATGGCAAACTAGATCCAGTAACTTCAGATAAATTGACTTTAAGGGTCGAATTGGGCCCTGATGTGGGCTAAACTGAAGATGGAGCTGGATGTCAAGTCATTTTTCTCTCTCTATTCTGTGATAGTCCAAGGATTCCTTGATCTCTCTCTTTCTCTCTCTGCCTCTCGCCTCCCTCAGGTTCTTCTCTGAGAAGGACAGAGGTGGCAGATTTCTCTCCCCTCCTTGATTCTAAGCCTCTTATTTTACAGATAAGAAACTGAAGACTCCAGAGGTTAAGTGACACACAGATCACACAGATAAGATGTGGCAGAGGCCACAGAGATAAGTAAGCGGCAGAGGTGGAAAGATGGAATTTAAAACCAGATCCTTTGACTCAAAATCGTTTCTCTTTCATCTATACCATAACGCTTCTCAAAGGTTAGAAAAGTATGTTGGGTTCAGGTGAGGGGCAGGCTTTAACTAAAGAGTTTATTCTCTTTATTCTATAATAATATGGTGAAATTAATGGTTTAGGAAAATTAATCTAGTAGTAGTTTGCAGAATAATGAATAGTGATAAGGAGATTTTAGGAGACTATTTCAATAATTCAGACATGAGATAATGAAGGACCAAGACCAAGGTGGCTGCCTGGGAAAAGAAATAAAAAAGAGATAAATGCAAGATACATTGTCAAAAAAAGAATTCGAATGATTCTCCCAAGAGTCAGGCGTAAATATAAGAGTAAGATCGTAGATTAGAGGATCACAAACTCTTCTCCCCAATCCCCTCAATGTCAGAGGTCTTGCTATAATGGTGATTTTAAAATTATTTATAAATTGTCTACCAACTCGTTTAGATGAGCTTTAAAATTCATGTAGGTGTTTTTCAAGCACCTGAAAATAGTTTGTTCTCTTAAGCAGGTAAACATTTGCCCTGACAGTTTCATTGATAGAGCAAAGGTAAACCAGTCTAGTCCTATCTAAATTATTATGTCTCAAATGAGTAGAATACATGTTATTGAGAAGTTTATTAATAAATATTTCATATTTAACAAAAAAAAACCCTGAAAATCCTAGCCAGATATTTGGATATGACTGAATGAAAGGCTCCAAACTCTGCTGAGTTAAAGAGCTTTCATGACCGAGTAAATGGTATAATATGCATGACTTTCAATGGTCTCACTGATGGAGGAGCGGTCCACATGGGGAGCCCTCATGACCTGAATTAACTGACTTGGTGACTTGGAATTGACCCTTTGCCTGTTGAAAATCAAAGGTAAGGATGACTTAGCAAAAAGCCTTTGGATGACTTCCACTGTGTTAACCATGCATGAAAGAGTCCTTTTTTTTTTTCCTAAACAGTAACCAGAATTCAACTTCTGAGGGCTTTATAGATAAAAATCAATGCCCTGCACAGAAGCCAGGAAAGCAATTTACTCAGAGTCTTAGTCAGAACCTGACTTCAAATGTATGAAAACAGATACAATGAAGTAAAGCAACATTCCAGAGCTGAAGGCAAATTTCAATTTTGATGAAGCAGCTGCTATTAACTGGAGCAGAATACAACTTCCTGGGCCAACGGATCCCCCAAATCTATGATTGGTCTTGTCCTTAGACGTATAGCCATGGACTATTATGGCACAATGGCACAAGCCTATGTCCTCATCGTTTGTTTCTAAAATTACAGAGGACTGTTCTTGGGCCTAGGTCAGCTGTTGCTCAAGAAGACCCTTCCACCCTCTTTCTCATTGGGTATTATTTTGGCTCTTGGTTTTGATTGCTTACAAATTTCTTGAATCCCTTGGCTACTATGATATTAGGGATGGCCCCAGGTCAAAAAGTCCCTTGGGTCAAATCCTAAATGGAATCCTAGAGGATACAGCTATAGTCTCTTACTAAAAGCACAGGATCTGTCCAGGGTCCCATCTCCTTAAGAAAGACAAGCAATTTCATGAGATCTAATTATCAGGCATGTAGTCTTAATGATTTCGTGAACAGAGCAAGTTAGACTACTGAAAGATGGTCCATTTAGTGATTATGTATTGGTACCACTTGTGAACATTTCCATTTGAATCACAGAATCTTTTAGTTAGAATGAATCTTAGAGATTATCCTGTCCAACTTCCTAACCCATGCAGAATTCTATTCTAAAGCATCTTCAACTGTTTAACACCCAACATCTGTTTGATACTTCCAATGATGCAGTGGAAAGAACACTATGAAAGGAATTAGATGAAAATCCTGACTTTGCTATTCACTAGTATGTGATATTGGGTAAGATGCTTTAACCTCTCTGAGCCTTTAATGAGGCAACTAGATTAGATAATCTCTAAGGTCCCTTCCAGTTCTACAATTCCTCCAGTTTTGGACAACTCTCCTTGTGAAAAACTTCTCTAGTGCCTCCATGCCACCTCTAGGATCAAATATAACCGCCTCTTTTTAGTATTTTAAGGCTCTTTACCACCTAGCTCCAACTACCTTTCCAATATTCTTAAACATTACTCCCATCTATGTACTCCACCTTCACGAGTGAGATTCCACCTCCTTTCTCTGTGCTACATGCCTTGAAAGCATACCCTCTCACTGCTGCCTCTTGGAATCTGGGATCCTTCTGGACAGAGCTCAAGTACAACCTTGACATTTCCTGCTTCCTGCTGCTACTGGTGTTTTCCCTACCTAGGCAACCTTCCATCTGATTTGCATGTGCTTTGTATATGTCTATATATGTGCATATTGTCTCCTCATTATCAAGTAAGTTACTTGAGGGCAAGGACTATTTAACCTTTGTCTTTATGGCCCCAAGGCTTGGCACATTCTAGATATTTAATATATTTGTTCATTGCTTGCTTCAGATGAAGCATGGTATGATTCTTAGAGTCTTGGCCATCCATTCAAGAAGACCTGACATCAATCCCACCTCAGACCCCAGCTGTGTAACCCTGAGTAGTTCATTAAACCTCTCAGAACCTGTTTGGTTTTTTCCTTCCCTCTTAATAGTACTTTTTTCCAATTGCATGTAAAGATAGTTTCCAAATTCATTGTTTTTATATTACATTTATTTATTTAACTTTTAACATTCATTTTCACAAAATTTTGGGTTACAAATTTTCTCCCCTTTTATCTCCTCCCCCCCCCAAACACCAAGCATTCTAATTGCCCCTATGACCAATCTGCTCTCTCTTCTATCATCCCTCTCTGCCCTTGTCTCCGTCTTCTCTTTTGTCCTGTAGGGCCAGATAGCTTTCTATACCCCTTTACCTATATTTCTTGTTTCCTAGTGGCAAGAACATTACTCGACAGTTGATCCTAACACTTTGAGTTCCAACTTCTTTACCTCCCTCCCTCTCCACCCCTTCCCTTTGGAAGGCAAGCAATTCAATATAGGCCAAATCTGTGTAGTTTTGCAGATGACTTCCATAATAGTCATGTTGTATAAGACTAACTATATTTCCCTCCATCCTATCCTGTCCCCCTTTACTTCTATTCTCTTTTGATCCTATCCCTCCCCATGAGTGACGACCTCAAATTGCACCCTCCTCCCCATGCCCTCCCTTCTATCATCCACCCCACCCTGCTTATCCCCTTATCCCCCACTTGCCTATATTGTAAGATAGGTTTTCCTACCAAAATGAGTGTGCATTTTATTCTTTCCTTTAGTGGAATGTGATGAGAGTAGACTTCATGTTTTTCTCTCACCTCCCCTCTTTATCCCTCCACTAATGAGTTTTTTGCTTGCCTCTTTTATGAGAGATAATTTGCCCCATTCAATTTCTCCCTTTCTCCTCCCAATATATTTCTCTCTCACTGCTTGACTTCATTTTTTTTTAAAATATGATCCCATCCTCTTCAATTCATTCTGTGCACTCTGTCTCTATGTGTGTGTGCATGTGTGCATGTGTGTGTGTGTAATCCCACCCAGTACCCAGATACTGAAAAGTTTCAAGAGTTACAAATATTGTCTTTCCATGTAGGAATGTAAACAGTTCAACTTTAGTAAGTCCCTTATGACTTCTCTTTGCTGTTCACCTTTTCCTGGTTCTCTTCATTCTTGTGTTTGAAGGTCAAATTTTCTTTTCAGCTCTGGTCTTTTCATCAAGAATGCTTGAAAATCCTCCATTTCATTGAAAGACCAACTTTTCCCCTGAAGTATTATACTCAGTTTTGCTGGGTAGGTGATTCTTGGTTTTAGTCCTAGTTCCTTTGACTTCTGGAATATCCTATTCCAGCCCTACGATCCCTTAATGTAGAGGCTGCTAGATCTTGTGTTATCCTGATTGTATTTCCACAATACTTGAATTGTTTCTTTCTAGCTGCTTGCAATATTTTCTCCTTGACCTGGGAACTCTGGAATTTGGCCACAATGTTCCTAGGAGTTTCTCTTTTTGGATCTCTTTCAGGCGGTGTTCTGTGGATTCCTTGAATACTTATTTTGCCTTCTGGTTCTAGAATCTCAGGGCAGTTTTCCTTGATAATTTCATGGAAGATGATGTCTAGGCTCTTTTTTTGATCATGGCTTTCAGGTAGTCCCATAATTTTTAAATTGTCTCTCCTGGATCTATTTTCCAGGTCAGTTGTTTTTCCAATGAGATACTTCACATTATCTTCCATTTTTCCATTCTTTTGGTTTTGTATTGTGATATCTTGCTTTCTCACAAAGTCATTAGCCTCCATCTGTGCCATTCTAATTTTGAAAGAACTATTTTCTTCAGTGAGCTTTTGAATCTCCTTTTCCATCTGGCTAATTCTGCTTTTGAAAGCATTCTTCTCCTCATTGGCTTCTTGAACCTCTTTTGCCAATTGAGTTAGCCTATTTTTCAAGGTGTTATTTTCTTCAACATTTTTTGGTTCTCCTTTAGCAGAGAGCTGACCTGCTGTTCATGCTTTGACTTCATGTCTCTCATTTCTCTTCCCAGTTTTTCCTCCACCTCTCTAACTTTATTTTCAAAATTCTTTTTGAGCTCTTCCATGGCCTGAGCCCATTGGGTGGGCTGGGACACAGAAGCCTGGCCTTCTGTGTCTTTGCCTGATGGTAAGCATTGTTCTTCTTCATCAGAAAGGAAGGGAGGAAATGCATGTTCACCTAGAAAGTAACCTTCTATAGTCTTATTTCTTTTCCCTTTTCTGGGCATTTTCCCAGCCAGTGACTTGACCTCTGAATATTCTCCTCACACCCACCTCACCTCCTGATCCTCCCAGCCAGCGTTTGGGGTCTGAGATTCAAATGCTGCTTCCAGCCTCAGGGCTTTGGGTGGGGGCAGGGCTGCTATTCAGTGTAAGATTAAGTTCAGGTGCTGAGGTCAGGGCAGGGCCGCCTCTCAGGCTCACTTCCCTCAGGGGGTTTATGCACAGACCTTCAACAATGGATCCAGGCTCCTGCCTGCCTGGGGAGCCCCGGTCTGCCGCCACCCCTCAGCTTCTGCCTCCTGAGGGGGCCCGAGCCATGGGGGCACCCCACTCCCCTCTCGACCCGCTGAAGAGACTCTCTCACCGACCCCGTCACCTGTGGGTGGAGGGACTTGTGCGGCCGCTGGAGATCCCGTCACTGAAGCCTGCTCAGGTCTGTTCCTCTTGGTGATGCGGCCACAGCAGGTCTGGGCTGGGCTGGGCTCCACGTCTGCAGCGCGACAGACCTTTTGTGAGAGGTTTGCAGGTCCCTCTGGAACAGAAATCTCCTTCGCTCCACTGTTCTGTGGCCTCACTGCTCCAGAATTCGCCATGAGTTACTTTATACTGATGTTGTATGGGTTGTGGGTTCGGAGCTATGTGTATTTGCATCTTTCTACTCTGCCATCTTGGCTCCGCCCCCCCCAAATTCATTTTTGTAAGATTTTGAGTTCCAAATTTTTCTCCTTCCCTCTCCTCCCTCCCCCCTCTCCAAGATAGCTAGCAATCTGATATAGGTTATACATGTACAATCATGTTAAACCTATTTCCACATTGGTCATGTTGTGAAAGAAGAATCAGAACAAAAGGGAAAAACCATGGGAAAGAGAAAACCAAAAAAAAGTGAAAATAGTATGCTTTGATCTGCATTCAGACTCCACAGTTCTTTCTCTGCATATGGATGGCAATTTCCATCATGAGTCTTTTGGAATTGTCTTGTCTCATTGTACCATTTAAAAGAGCTCAGTCTATCAACCCTGGTCATTGCATAATGTGGCTGTTATTGTGTACAATGATCTGGTTCTGCTCCTTTGACTCAGCATCATTTCATGTTAGTCCTTCCATGCCTCTCTGAAGTCTTCCTTTTCATCATTTCTTATAGCAGAATAATATTCCATTACATTCATATACCACAACTTGTTCAGTCATTCCTCAATTGATGGACATCCCCTCAATTTCCAATTTTTGGCCACCACAAAAAGAGCTGCTATAAATATTTTTGTACCTGTGAGTCCTTTTCCTTTCTTTATGGTTTCTTTGGGATAAAGCCCTAGTAGTGGTATTGCTGGGTGAAAGGGTACACAGTTTCATAGCCCTTTGGGCACAGTTCGAAATTGTTCTCCAGAATGGAGAATCCCAGTTTCTCAACTGCAAAGTGGGAATAACAACAGTTATTCCCAAGAGTTATCCCAACTCTCAGGATTAGTAGGAGGTCCAAATTAGATCATGTAAGAGGAGCCCTTTGCAAACCCTAAAGCCCTTTATAAACATGAATTATTTTTAATGTCGTGTCAAAGCAAGATCTATCTTCTTGTAACTTCTACTCATTGGTCCTGGTTCTATCTTCATTCACTCCACAGAAATAATCAGATATCTCTTCTACCTAATAAGGTTTCAGATACTAGAAGATCCTTATTTCCTTCAATCTTATTTTCTCTAGGCTCAATATCCCCAGAACTTTCAAGTATTCTTCATATGGCATGGCTCCCAGTTTCCTCAGCATCATCGATACTTTCTTTTGGGTGTGTTCTAGTGGTCCAAGTTCCTCTTAAATTATGGTGCCTTGAAGACTGTACTCGAAATAAAATCTGACTAGTGATGAATGCCATGGGCTCATTACCTCCGTTGTTCCAGACGTTATCATCCTCTCACTGAAATTAAGGATAGCCATAACTTTAAAGGCAGGCTGGTGACACCTGTTAAACTTTGTTGTTGTTCTTCAGTCATATTCAACATTTTGTGACCCCATTTGGAGTTTTCTTAGCAGAGATACTGGACTGGTTTGCCATTTCCTTCTCCAGCTCATTCTACAGATGATGAAGCTTAGGCAAATAGGGTTAAGTGACTTGCCCAGCTAGTAAGTGTCCAAGATCAGATTTGAAGTCAGGCTCTATCCACTCTATCCACTGCACCACCTAAGCTTAAAATCCTTTAGTCATGATCTCCATTAAGCCAGGTCTCTCATATCTTGTATTTCTACCTTAAATAACACTCTTATCTTTTATGGAGCAATTCAGGAATGTGTGGACTGAGCTTGGGATCAGGTAGGATGTGTAAAATTTAAACATGTTTGTGATCCTTTAGAAATGCATTATGATTAGTTATAGGAAAACTATCATCCTTTGTTAGGAAAGCTGCTAAATAGCTTTGTCTGGGTCACAAAGGAAGTCACCTGGTTGACGCTGCATAGATTTGTACTTAAAGTAATAGAGACATTCCTTGCAGAAGAAGAGGTGCTTTTGAATTCTGGCTACACCAATTATTTGCCATGATCTTGGGCAAAATACTTAACCTCTCTGGGTTTCACTTTTCAGATTTGTGTAGTACTAATAATACTTACAGTACATAGATCAAAGGGTGGTAATGTAGATTAGGTAAAATAATGCAATTTTTGTTGTTTAGTCCTGTCAGACTGATCACATGGGCCATAGCGCAAAGTGACACACAAATGTAAACTATTATTACTGTGTAGTTAGCAGTTGTTCTGCTCACCAGGTCTCAGGCTAGTTAGGTAGCGTCAGGCTAAGGAGTAAAATGAGACATTTGTAGACCATCTAACATTTAGCCAAAGGAGACCAGGAAAGGATGCCCAGCAGGGATACAACATTGATTCAATTAGGTACAATTCCCCTATCTCTTCATTTATCACAGGTACACACTCCAGTCAGCAATGTGCCAAGCATAAAGAGCTGCCAACTCCTGCACTGATCAGTAATCTATATCTACTGTTTGAGTCTTCATTCCCTGGCCAATTAAGTGTCAGGGACAGTTTCATTACCTTTTAACTAAAAATGACCCCACCCATATGGCAAGGGACTTAGCAGATGCTTCTTCTACAACAGTAATGCTGATAGAATGTCCTGAGTATAAGAACTAACATACAAAAGCATTTAGATCAGAATATGCAGAAATTTAATGTTCCATAATTAAAGGTGCTGGGGGTCCAGGTTGTAGGACAGTAACAGATTCCAAGCTATGGACAAGTTGGTAAAAGTACCTGTGAAACACTGTAAATTACTTTCAAAATTACTATTGTACCAATTTGTTAAGATATAGTAAATCAACACTGTGCCTTTTTCTCAACCAGTGAAAATAAATCCTCATTATCCTGGGAAGTATAAATAAATAATAATGTTACATAATTAATAAACAAAATTAAAATACATTTAAACCCAAGAGAAGTGATGATGTAACAGTAACAATAATAACCTTAACTAGAATTTATATAGTAAAGTTTACAAACTGCTTTACAAATATTAATCTCATTTTAACCTCATAAGAATCCTGGGAAGTAGGTTTTATCACCCCCATTTTATAGATGGAGAAATTGAAGCAGAGGTTAAATAATTTGCCCAAGGTTACACAGATAGTATCTGATAGTATCTGGTTTTGCACTCAGGGTTTCCACATCCCAAGTCCTCTGACTCCAGTCCAACAATCTATCCATTGGGTCACCTAGATATTCCATAGAATATAAGCTCCTTGAGGGCAGAAAACTGTTTCATTTTTATCTTTATATTAACAATGGCTGGCTCATAATAGGTGCTTAATAAGTACTTGCACATTGAAATGAATTGCCATCAGAATCAGACATGAAGTGTAAAAGTGTAATTATATCAGAGAACCTGAGAACTACTAGAGAGAAGATGATCCTATGATCCTTGGATTCCCTTAGTAGGATTAAGGAAGTACAGTTGAGCCCTCCAAAAATACTAGAATATCACTTAGTATAGAGAGGCCCTTATGCTTACATCAGAATTCTGGGTTCTCTGGAATTCATTTTCCCTTCTGCTCCAACAAAGATCTGAATTGTTGGTCTTTAAGGTGTGGCAAACAAGCAGAAACTCATGTTCCTTTGGCAAAGGAAAAGCAGCAATTGAATCTTTCTGCCTTTTGTCATTTTAATGACAAGATTGGTGAGGTTTTCTAATTCCACCTGCTTGTTTCATTCAAGTAGAGCCATTAATGTGTTTGTTTAGCTTTGAGACACTGGAAGGATTGAAAAAATATGCAGAAATAATTGATAAATGACTTGTAAAATTTACAAAGCATTGCAGGAAAACCAATTCAGTTGGGCTCTAGATTCATTAAATCACAGAGGCACTGAAATACCTGGAACCTTCAAGATGAGCTTCATTATTTTGCATGTAGCTTGCAGTATGAAAAATATAAATAAATATACATTTCAAATGTGAAAGTTGTGATGTTCAGAGATATTCTGGAAAAAAAACAAACAAGAAAATACCAGTCAAAGATGGCATAAGAATTCTTATCAAAAATGCCTATCAAAGAGGGAATAAGCAGTAAATTGCTATATAAATGCTAGTAAACTCTCCCATACTCACCTCCAAAAAAACCATAAAATAGTACCCCAAAATAAATCCTGGAGCAGCACAACCAGCAAAAAGATGGAGTGAAACAATCTTTTAGCCCAACAAACTTAGAGGATCAATAAGAAAGATCCATCTCACCAAGGTGAAAGGGGAGCATAGTCTGGGACAGGAAGCATTCCAGCAAACCAGTGAGAGATCCTGAACCTCATTGTGGTGAAGCAGACAAATGCCAATATCAGGACCCCTCATGTGCCTTAGCATAGCCAGGGGAACTGGCAGACTCCAGCTCCAAGAACCACCGAGTGTTCAGTGTAACCCTGAGCAAACTGGCAGCCTTCAGAGGCCAGACCACCAAGTGTCTTAGTGTAGCCATGGGAAATGCAGAAACACACCACTGGACTTCAACACATGCCAACACCACAACTAGGACCCCAACTCAATATCAGGTAAGCTACCAGAACTTATGACCTCCAGCAGTGCCAATCAACCCCCACACTATCCCCTCATCACAGCACTAGATATGAGGGTCCCTGAGCCTCAGGGAAACATCAGTGCTGCACCCAGTAAATAGTCAAGGCCTGCAGCCACTAGCACAAGAAACCTTTCACCCTAGGAGCAGAGCTCAAATTTAAAAGATGAGAAAAAGGCTTAAAAAAAAGATGAACAAAAGAAATCAAAAAAATAATCTGAATATAAAGAGTATAGTGACAGGGAAGACCAAGACACGAACTCAGAAGAGGACAACAATGTCAAAACACCTATAGACAAAAACCTCAAAGAAAGACGAGAAATGATCTCAAATTCAGAAAGAACTCATGGAAGAGCTCGAAAAGGAGCTTAAAAATCATATAAGAGAGGTAGAAAAAATGGGGAAAACAAATGAGAGTGATGCAAGAGAATTATGAAAAAAAGTAAACAGCTTGGAAAACTGATTAAAAAATAGAATTGGCCAAATGGAAAAGGAGATACAAAAATGCGCTGAAGAAAACAACTCCTTAAAGAGTATAATTGACCAAAAGGAAAAAAAAGTACAAAAGTTAACTTGAGAAAAACAAAACCTTAAAAATTAGAATTGGGCAAGTAGAAGCTAATAACTCTATGAGACATCAAGAATCAATCAAACTCAAAATAATGAAAAAATGGAAGAAAATGTAAAATATCTCATGGAAAAGCCAATTGACTTGGAAAACAGATCCAAGAGAAGCAAAATTAGAATCACTGCACGACCTGAAAGCCATAATCAAAAGGAGGACCCGAACAGCATCTTTCAAGAAATTATCAAGGAAAACTGCTTTGAGGTTCTGGGAACCAGAAGGCAAAATAGGCATTGAAAGAATCCACCAATCATCTCGGGAAAGAAATCCCAAAATAAAATCCCCAAGGAACATTATAGCCAAATTTCAGAACTATCGGATCAAGGAAAAAATACTAGAAGTGGCTAAAAAGAATTCAAATATCAGGGAGTCACAATCAGAATCACACAGTACTTGGCAGGTGTAACCTTAAAGGATCAGAAGTCATGGAACATAATATTCCAGAAGACAAAGGAGCTAGGACTAAAACCAAGAATCACTTACCTGACAAAATTAGGCATAATACATTAAGGGAAAAAAATGATCATTCAATGAAATAAAAGTATTTCAAGCCTTCATAAGAAGAAGACAAGAATTAAACCAAAAATTTGACCTCCAGTATCAAGACCAAAGAGGATTATAAACAGGTAAAAAGGGAAAAGAAAACATAAGGGATTCAATAGAGCTAAACTGTTTATAACCCTATATGGGAAGATGATGCTTCAACTCTTAAAAACTCTATCACTAACAGTACAAATAAGAAGAATATATATAGACAGAGGGTACAGGTACAAGGTGAATTTGAGGAAATGACAAACATAAATTAAGCAATGACAAAGAGGAGTGCAATAGGTTCAGAAAAAAGGAAGAGGTAGAATGGGGTAAATTATCTCACATGAAGAGATGAGAAAGACCGTATAAAGGAGGGGAAGATGGGAGGAGAGGCAATGGACATTACTTGAACCTTAATCTCATCCATATTGGCTCAAAGAGGGAGTAATATAGTCAGTTGAATATAGAAATCCATCTTACCAGACAGGGAAGTAGGAGCAGAAGAGATTAAATAAAAGGGGGAAGAGGGGACTGACAAAAGGGAGGGCAGTTCAGGGGAGGTGGTAGACAGAAGCAAAACACTGGTGAAGTGGGAAACTATGAAAGGAGTGACAGGACAAACAGAAGGAAGAATAGGGTTAAGGGAAATACACAGGAAGTAATCATATCTGTGAAAGTGAATAAGATGAATTGTCCCATAAAACAGAAGCAGAGTCCTACAATATGTTGCTTATAACAAACACACTTGAAGCAGAGAAACACACAGAGTAAAGTAAGGGGCTGAATGCTTCAGCTGAAGTAAAAAAAGCAGGGGTAGCAATACCGACCTTAGACAAAGTAAAAGTAGACCTAATTAAATGAGATAATGAAGGAAACTACGTCTTGCTAAAAGGTACCATAGACAATGAAGCAATCAAATTAGGAGAACAAGGAATAGCTTACCTGTCAGAGCTATAGAGGGGAAGAATTGATGACCCAAGACAGGATAGAGAGAATTATGAAATGTAGAATAGAAAATTGGATCATAGTAAATGAAAAAGCTTTTGTACAAACAAAGCTATCACAACCAAGATGAGAAGGAAAGCAGAAATCTGGGAAACAATTTTTACAGTAAGTGTCTCTGATAAAGACCTCATTTCTCAAATATATAGAGAACTGAGTCAAATTTATGAGAACACATGCCATTCGCCAGTTGCTTATGGTCAAAAGATATGAACAGGTGGTTTTCAGATGAAGAAATTAAATCTATCTATAATCATATAAAAATGTTCTAACTCACTTTTGATTAGAGAAATGCAAATTAAAACAACACTTCACACCTATCAGATTGGCTAATATGACAAAAAAGGAAAATGATAAGGACTCTCAAAGGCCAGGAGCCCACTTAACTGTGAAAAAGATCTTTGTGGGTGGCATTAAGGAAGACACTGAGGAGCATTACTTACGAGACTATTTTGAACAATACGGAAAAACTGAAGTGATTGAAATCATGACTGACCAAGGCAGCAGCAAAAAGAGAGGGTTTGCTTTTCTAACTTTTGATGACCATGATTCTGTGGATAAGATTGTCATTCAAAAATACCGTACTGTGAATGGCCACAACTGTGAAGTAAGGAAAGCTTTGTCTAAGCAAGAAATGGCCACTGCTTCATCTAGTCAAAGAGGTCGAAGTGGTTCTGGGATCTTTGGTGGTGGCCGAAGAGGTGGCTTTGGTGGAAATGACAACTTTGGCCATGGTGGGAACTTCAGTGGTCGTGGTGGTTTTGGCGGCAGTCGTGGTGGTGGAGGATATGGTGGAAATGGAGATGGCTACAATGGATTTGGAAATGATGGAAGCAACTTGGGAGGTGGTGGAAGCTATAATGATTTTGGCAACTACAACAATCAGTCTTCAAACTTTGGTCCCATGAAGGGAGGGAACTTTGGAGGAAGGAGCTCAGGCCCTTATGGTAGAGGCCAATATTTTGCCAAACCATGTAACCAAGGTGGCTATGGTGGTTCCAGTAGTAGCAGTAGTTACGGCAATGGCAGACGATTTTAATTACTATTAGGAAACAAAGCTTAGCAGGAGAGGAGAGCCAGAGAAGTGGCAGGGAAGCTACAGGTTACAATAGATTTGTGAACTCAGTCAAGCACAGACGTGGCAAGGCCTAGCTGATACAAGAAGACATGTTTTAGACAATCCTTTTTGTGTAGGGGCAAAAAAACCACCAGGACTGTATTTGTGACTAATTGTATAACAGGTTATTTTAGTTTCTGTTTTGTGGAAAGTGTAAAGCATTCCAACAAAGGGTTTTAATGTAGATTTTTTTTTCACCCATGCTGTTGATTGCTAAATGTAATAGTCTGATCATGACACTGAATAAATGTCTTTTTCAAAAAGAAAAAAAAAGAATAAGAATGAGATTCTGAGGATATGAATACAATTTATCACAACCAGGTGGGTAGAATGAATTAGATTGGGTTTCTAAAGAGAGTAGTATGAATGCACAGGAAGTTTACTGCCTAGCTTAGATTTTTAGAAGGTGGAAGAAAGGGCAAATAACTGAAGAAAAATACAAAAGGTTCAATAAGTTTAATATCAGAAAGGTTGAAGCTGAGATTGAATGGCAATCTAGGTCAAATGGTACAATTCTCCAGGTCAAGAATTGTATGAAAAATCATCCTAGGCTCAGATTCAATCCCGCTCAGACTCTGTCTAGCTGGGATTCTATCTGGCCAGCTTGTGAATACAAGCATTACAAATGCTTAGGCTCCTTAAGAGCCAACCCAAGATGGTGAATCTTTAATAAACTGTTTTCCTTTGCTTTAAAAAAACAAAAGAAAAGAAAAGAGATATCATCCTAGTTGGACATGGTCACACTGCAATAGCAGTCGTGGTGCTTATAGTGGGATTGGGAGTGATCTAGGAAAAAATGAATAGTAAAGGCACAGCCCTCCCTTACTTAAATCCAATTTATTTATTTTCCAAATCAAGTCATCATCTTCCTGATGAAGTGGCCATCTTCAAGAAAGAAGGACAGACAACAACTATTTCAAGGGGACTCTTAGAGAATATTATCTTGGAACCAGAGGAGGATGGCATGTGTGCCTCTTATCCTCAGGGCATATTCTGGGAAAAAGTCCTGGAAGCCCTGTGTTGATTATGGTTCTGGGTTTCTGTAATAGCACTGAAAGATAAGTTTTTAGAAATAGGCTGGTTCCAGACAGTGAAGTAAGATTTATAAGGCACCAAAACTTTGATTTCATAATCCATAAGAATGCCCTTTATAATTGGAACATAAAATAAGTTCAAAGACATAGTTTCCTCCGAAGTATTTTTATTGTTAATGATCAAGATTTTCAACATGTGTAGTTGGGCTGTGTTTTAAAATAAACAGCTGATTTCCAATAATGCAACACAACAGCAAGTACAGAGGAGTAAGTATGCTCAGATGGAACAAAATTACCCAATTTTAAAAAATAATCCATCGTATTTCTCTTGCAGGTCTTAATTGATTCTTTCTGCTTGAATAAAATTTCGGTAATGTAATTCACATCCATTTTTTAAAACACTGCTCTTGTTTCTCATATATCAGCTACCATCTGCGGATGTGTTTGACATCTCATTTTCGTTCTTTACTGCTACCTTGTTCTCTAATTTTCCATTAGAATGTGAGGATGACTTAGATTCCCCACCTTTACTTCTCTTCTCCCAACCCTGTAGTCAGCTTTGTGGATTTAATAAACAAAGTTCAAGTCTATTAACATTTCCCCAATCAAATAAATGTAGTTTTCTCTATCTCCAGAGTATTCTCACCAGAATAAGGTTCTAGATATTGGGGCTTATTTCCCTCTCCCTTAACTTTGAGAGTTCTGGAAGTGAGAAATATCTTCTGGATTTATTTCCAGTTTTAAGGAAAAATCATTTTTCTGATACTGGGGATTTCAAAACTGCACGGGAACACTGGTAGTGTCTACATGCACAAACACAGTTTCACTGTTGAGAGATCTTTTTACTTAACTGACATTTACACAAAACAAAATCCTGAATGAACTCAAGTCAGTTTTTATTCTATGTATTTGCAAAGGTGTCAATTGTTAGATATTGAGTCAATCCACTTTTTATTGTGCCAGTGAAGTCAGTATCTCGCCAGGCAATCCATTTTGGTCAGTCAAATGGCTTGCATCATTTCTTAGCTGCTGTTGTATGGCTTCTGTGGTCCAGCAAGTCCCATGTCTAGGAAAATACCTGATCATCAGAGCTGCCAGCTCCCTATAATACTACTGTGGAAACATCCAAGGCTGTGGGAAGAGGTGATGATGACAGTTAACAATTATATAGCACTTATAGGGGCTTGAAATGGATAGAGCTAGGCCAGGAATCAGTAAGAATTGAATCAAGACACTTCCTAGCTGTGTGACTCTGGGCAAATCATTTAGCCCTGTCTGCCTCAGTTTCTTCATCTGTAAAATCAGGTGGAGAAGGAAAGAGCCAACCACTCCAGTGTCTTTGCCAAGAAAACTGAAGATGTGAACAAGGCTGAAATATGACTAAGCAACAAAAAACAATATGTGCTAGGCATTGTACTAAGAACTTTATTGTTGTTATCTCATTTGGTACTCACTACCACCTTAGGAGATATGAAATACTATTATTCTCATTTTACAGATGAGGAAATTGAGACAAATGGAGGTTGTGATTTGCCCAGGGTCACACAGCTAGGAAGGGTCCAAGGCTCCATCTGAAGTCAGGTCTTCCTGACTCTGAGCCAGCGCTCTATGCACTGTACCACCTATCTGCCCAAGAGAAGAAAGAGAAATTAAGAAGTGCTTAAATTTAGAGATTTCTAAGTGGTGTAAGAAGTACACTTCGGGCTAAAAGATTCAGGCTGTAGGACCAGTGACTATATTTTCTGAACCCCAAGCTGGTATACACAGTCTGACCAAGGACACTCTTTTGCAAAACACCATTGAGGACACACTATTTCCTTAAAAACAAATGTATATCCCACATAGGTGCAAGAAAACCCACAAAACATTAGAGTAAGACATCCAGTTTATTGGGCAGTTTAATGATGGGGAATATATAGAAAGATGTGGACAAGAGTAGACACATGTGAAGGATGTGAAGAGAACTTGTGGCCTGCATCAGTGGGGTCATACTAAGTGGATGAGATCACAAAATCCACTGACCTATTAAAATACTCTTTTCTTGAAACTGAAAATATGGGAAAATATGTATGTGGTGGCAGAGGAAAAAGTCTCAGCTCTGCTCCTACCTTGGGCCAATGTTTAAAAATCTCTGGCCCTTAGTTTTCTTCCTCTACTAAAGGTGGACAATCCTTTCTACCTACTGTACTGGTTTTTTTTTTTTTAAATTAATAATAGCTCACATTTATATAGAGTTCTTTAAAAATTTGTCTTTATTTCTTTCAATTAACAAAAATCTATTTTTTTACTTTCCTCTCCTCACTTTGAAGAAAGAAAAACAAATTCCTTCTAATAAATATGCATAGCAAAAAAAATTCCCATGTTGGCCATGTCCAAAAAATTCATGTCTGATTCTGAACACTAAGTCCTTTGCCTTTCTGTCCAGATGTGCACAGAACATTTTATCATTGGTTCTCAGGAATGGTGGATGATCATTGTGTTGATCAGTGTTCTTAAGACTTTCAAAAGACTTCAGTTTTAAGTTCATATATGTGTATATCATCCTTCTGTCTTACAGATGGGACAGTGCTCTATATTTCTTTTTTTTTCATCAAAACAAGAAATAAATACTTTAGAATGTTTTTGTTGTATTTGAGTCATTTCAGTTATGTCTGATTTTTTGTCACCCCATTTGAAGTTTTCTTGGCAAAGATAGTGACTAGAGTTATTTTTCATATTTTTGGTTTCTTCCCTTTAATTCAGATACCTTGAGGCAGATAGGTGGTAATGGGGATAGAGTGCCAGGAAGACAAACTCAAATCCAGTCTGAAACACTTACTAGCTATAATGACCTTGGGCAAGTCTGTCTGCTTCAATTTCTTCAATTGTAAAATCAAGATAATAACAACATTTACCTCCCAGGGTTGTTGTGAGGATCAAAATAAGATAATATTTGTAAGTGTATAGGATGCTTATCTCTTTCCTTCCATCTAAAATCTTTTGTAGCTTCTGGCTGCTGTCCACTTCCCAGCCTGGTGCTGAAGTGCCTTCAGGGTGACTTTGCTTAGCTCGGTGTCTTGCCAACTTGCCAACTTTCTTTAAAAATACTTTGTCCTCCACTGCCTCTTTCTGTCTTTTGAGCTGTCATTTCTAATAATCTTCTACCATGGTTCACTATAAGATTTTACAAACTATTTTATATTCTAAATATGTTGATCTTGGCTACCTGATCTCTCTATTTGGCAGATAAGTCAAGTGTTTATTGACTAAGCAGCTTTATATACCTTTTTGATCTTTCTGTTTTGGCAATTGATTTCTATCAATTAAACTTCTGTATAAAATTATTGTAAACAGATATTGAGGTTTTTCTCTATTCACATCTCATAGTGAGCACCAACCACTCGTTTAAATAGCTCTGGGTAGAATTGTGTTTCTCATATTGAGCTGAAACTGTCTCCCTGAAACTTCCACCAATTGATTCCTCTTCTTCATACTGAAATCAGACAAAATAAGCCAAATATTTCTTAGTGAGGAACCACTTTACAATCTCTTAAATATTTTCAGAGAACTACCATGTCCCCACTAAACCACCTCTTCTTCAAACTAAATTTGCCCATAACTTTCAACTAATCAGCTAGGTGATGCAATAGATAGAATATTGAACTTGGAGTCAAGAAGACAGGTTCAATCCTGCCCCAGAAACATCTAAGCCATGTGATCCTATGCCAACCTTTATCAGTCTTAATTTTCTCATCTGAATATAGAGATAATAATAGTTTTTACTTCACTGGGTTGTTGTGAGGATCAAACAAGACAGAATATGTAAAGTGCTTTGCAAATCTGAAGGTTAACTATTATTTTTATTAGATTTTGAGTACTTTCACCATCCTCATTCATCTCTGCTGGCAATAACATTCCTAAACAACATAGGCCAGAATTGAACACAATACTTCAGTGCAAAATGCAGACTGCTCCTTCCCTCCCATCTCCATTCTATGTTTCTATTACAACATTCTATTGCAGTCAAGTCTATGGATCAAATTAATGGTCTCAAGAAAGCTTATTTGTCACAGCAATGACAAATTTTATTGTCACTGCTTTGGTTCAAAGCACTGAATTAGGTCTTCTTCCTTTACAGAGCAGAAGTTAGAGGGAAGATGGCTTCACCCCAACTTAAAAGTTTTCAACTTTGATACACCACCACCTAATAGATGTACATTTGCTACTATACTTCAAACAAGCAAGTCTTCTCCCAACTGGTTCCTTGGTTGTAAAGTGCTTTATTTCCTGTCTGGAAATGAGGTTCTACTTCAGATCTTCAGCTCTGATTGGTTTCTATTCCAGGGAACAAATGGCTTTTTCCAGGATAAGCTGATCACTTGAAATCTCATCATACCCTTTAATACAACACTGATTCCTTCTGCCTCCTCTCCCTTCTGATTGGAGGGCTGGAAGGTGGGATAATAAACTCTATACAAAGCTTTTCTTTATAGAGGGCAGAGCCTGGACTTCAAAGCTCACTTTCTGCTTTGAATCTGCAGTTCTGATTGGTCTCAACTCCATGGAACAAGATGCCTCTGGGGCCAGATACCCCACCCGGATTGCACCTTCCCTCCATACCTTTGCAGTTTCCTCTAGTGTGTTCTTCCATTGCCAGCTGTGTGTTGGTTCTACTTTCCCTCCAAGTTAGCAACAAACTGTTCCCACACACAGAAGAGCTCTTATTTGTTGAGATTAATTCTTCTGCTAGTCATTTTTCCTTATTTGAATGCAAAGCATAAGCTTGCCAAAAAATCTGTTTTATGGAGAACTCACACAGGGTCACCATTCACATAGTGGTAAGAAGTGATACAAGGACACTCTCAAAGTCTCTCTCAAGAACTTTGGAATTGACTGTGTGACATGGGAGACACTGACACAGGATGGTTCAGCATGGTGTGCCCACATCAGAGAAGGTGCTGTGATCCATGAGCAAAGCAGCAATGAAACAGTTCAAAGGAAAAAAATTTTGCATGTGTGAATTTAGAGTATCCATCTCAAATGCTCACTCAGATTTGACCCTAAACTTTTAACTTGATGTTAAAACTTGACCCTAGCATAGTAATATCATTGTGGTTTTCTTTGAGAATGAAGGACAACAATCAACCAAACTTCCCCCCATTAGATCCTTAAGGGCAAGGGACTGTCTCTGTATCTCCAATGTTTAGCCCAATGTCTGATACATAGTAGGTGCTTAACATTTATTGAATTGATTTGAGACCCTCTCTTATATTTAACAGTGATGGAAGGAAAAACATTGGGAACCTCTACTCTGTGGTAGAAGTGAGAAGATCACCTCTCAGGATTGTGAGGCATTGACTCCCTTTATTTAACCAGAGCAAAGTGAATGGGGCTTTGACCCCAGATGATAATGAAATTAGAGGATACCAAATTGCTCCCTCCACTGACTGAGGAAAGCTGTGGGTCCATGTCTGGGGGAGAATGACTTGAAGGTAAGAGATATAGGACTGTCAATATTTCCAGCTCCTTGGGAAAATGGGGTTTATTTGCTAGCCTGTGAAATCTGGTCAGATCAGGATTCTGACATAGTTTTGACAGCTAGGGCACCTCACAAGCAGTCTTGTAAGCAAGGAGCAATTGTTGTTGTGTTCATTCTTTGTTGCTGAAGAAGAAAGACCATGCCATTAGAGAAGTAATGACGTGACTTGCACTTGACTTTGTTTTGAATGAAGGAGGGCTGTGCAGGTCACCAGCCTCACTTCTCCTCCAGAGCCATCTGAATCCAGTGACCAGATATTCATCAGGATGACTGGAAATGACCCAGGATGCAATGGGAGGCCAAGCAACAACAATTATTTACTAACTAGATGCCAAGTACAGTGCTAGGTGCTGAGAATGCAAAGATGTTTACAAACTATTAAAAATCATGTACATATATTAATATATGAAGAATAAATTCAAAGGAGTTTAAAGAGGGGAAATATTATCATTTGGGGGCTCAGAAAAGGCTTCATTCACAAGGCAGCATTTGAACTTAGTCTTTGAAGGAAGTAAAGAATTTTAAGACATGGAAGTAAGGATTGAGGGCAAAAGGAACTAAGAAGAAGGGATTTGAATTGGCTGGACCCACTTAAAAAAATGGGGTTTTATGATGCCTGCTGTTTCTACATCACAGTATTTCCATAACTGTCTTTGTCCCACTTACCTCTTTGACAAATGAGCCTTCCCTTATAACAAAAAATAGCTAAGCAAAACTGATGGTACAGTTGTGACTATCAGTGTATTCAACATTCTGTATGCATAGTCTGTAATCTGTCCAGTGAAAGGAGGGAGGTTCATTTCCTTAGCCCTTCTTCAGGGAAGAAATTGATCATTCAAATGACCAACTCTTTGTCTTTTTTTCATTTGCAATATTATAATCGGAGTGTATTGAATTTTACGGTTTACAAAATTTCTGATGTTTCTCTGAATCCCTCACATTGCTTCTTTTAATTCAATAAAATTACCTCACCTCCATGTTCCACCAAATTGACTCTTCTTGGGGACCATCCTCATTGTTGTTCAGTTGTTTTCAATCATGTCTGACTCTCTCCTGACCCCATTTGGGGTTTTCTTGGCAAAGATACTGAAGTGGTTTGCCATTTCCTTCTCCAACTCATTTCCGTATGAGACCTCAGGTCTTCTTAACTCCACACCCAGTGTTCTATCCACTGCATTGCCTAGCTTCCTGGGACCATCTTTAGTCTGCCTGCCTGTTTTGTGTGACTCTTGCTCATGTTTTTTAAAATTTACCAGATATCTGCTTCACAAGCTAGAGGTTTTCCCCACTTTCCCCTCATGGATACCAGTGGAGATCTAATAGAGCAGGTTATTGGTAATCCCTCATCTTAACCACATGACCAGCCCATTTTTTATTCATATCATAAATCATCATTATAGCTATCTATCTATCTATCTATCTATCTATCTATCTATCTATCTATCTATCTATCTATCTTTATTGCTTTCAGACTTGCAAAGCTCTTTATGAATGTATCTCATTTGATTCTCACAACAGCCCTGGGAAATAATTGTTGTTATTACCATTATCTCCATTTTACACTGGAAAATTGAGGCTGATGTTTTTTGTTTGCTTGTTTTTATTTTTGTTTTTTGAAGCTGATATGCTAATAAATGACTTGCCCAGGGTCATCAAGTTATCTGAGGCTGTCTTTGAACAGGTCTTCCTGACTTCAGAGTTGTCTCTCTATTAATTTAGCAGCCATGTGTAAGAGATTAGAGAGATGAGAAAATGGATTCAGGAAGACTGAGCTTTTGTAATAAACCAAGTGATAGATGATGAGAGTCTGAACTGGGCTCAAGGGTTCTGAGTAGTTTGGTAACTTCTGTTATTCTCATTTTTTTCCCCAGAATTATTGGATCAATTTACAGCTTGATCCATAGTGCATTATTATCCAGTTGCCAGCATTTAAACTTCAAGGTACCTGAGCACAGGGATAGGGATGGTGAGAGTGTACGGCTGCTCTGATTCCAATTAGCAGGCTTCAATAGTGCTTCAGCTCCCTCTTACCCTGCATAGTCTGATTCTAACTCACTTAGGATGTCCCTGGTAGAAGATACATCTTGGGGAGCAAGAAGTAGGACTGGAGGATACCTAGAACATCAGAACCCTTGATCACTGTGTGGCAAGCTGGAGTGATCCTCATATTAGCATTGGGAGCATCCCTCCCTCCTCAGATCTCTCTGAAGACTGGAAGGAAATGGTTGTCACAGTCCGATCACATTGATGGGGAGTGGAGCTGCACTTGACCCAGGGCCAATGAACTTCTTTCTTTCACCTCATCCCTACAGGGGATAAGATCATTTAGGCAGGATTCCATTTGGCCTCTTTCCTGATACAATATACATTCATACTCCTGCTGATTTCACATCACCCTGGAGAATTCTAGATCTTTTCCATTCCTTGCCTGAGGAATGCTCTCCTTCATCATCAATGTGAGCCTGGGATGCTGTCCCTGTAGATGGGAATGGTGGTGAAGTAGGAGGAAGGACAGATGGGTAGAAAAAGGTGTCTGACCAACTCTTTCTGCACTCCCCACTTGATGTAAGAGTTTAAGGAAGAATGGAAGAAAGGTGTTTGGTGATTTCCTGCTCAATTAACTTGATATCCCTGAGGCAGTTTTTTGTTAATCTGATATAACAACAAAGAGCTCTGTTGTCTTCCCCTGGCTTCAATCCTAGACATTTTAAAGAACTTCAAAAAAATTTAAAAAATACACATCCTTGTCTCCTCTCCTATCCTAAGAGCTAGCCCTTGCGTTAAGCAATATAAAAGAAAAAGGAGTTCAACAAAACTAACTAACCCATCAACATAACCGTATAAAGGATGTTACCAATCCATAGTCTTAAATCTGCAAAAAATGGATGGAGAACCTCCCAAGACTAATCAAAATATACAATCGCTACCCATTTCTGATGATTCACATAGATACAAATGATATAGTAATAAAGAATCTAAAGTATTGCCAGAGATGATCAAGTCTTGGGCAAGAAATTAAAGACCGTAGGGGTCTAAGTTGTGTTTTCCTCACTAAGGGACATAAAAAAAAAATTGTTTTGGAAGTCAACAGTCAGCTAAGAAGGTGATATCTAAGAATAGATTCTGAACTTTAGGACCACAGCTTAAAATATAGTCATGACAGTGCTGGCTAGATATGGACTCTACCCAACAAATGCTGATAAAAATGTTTTCCCCTTCCTCCTTTCTGGGGAAAAATGGAGGACTATGACTGTGGAAAACTGAATATTCTGTCAGACATAGATTATTGCTGGTTAATTTTTTGGAAGTGCTTTTTGCTAATACTAGAGAGTCTACGTTTATAGTATTTCCTTGAGCTCCAATTCTAGTAAACTTACCAAAACAAGAAATCAAGCTAATTCTTTTTCATGATGATGAATGTCTACCCTCCTAAAACTTTATAAATCATTTATTTAACAATCTGCTCTGAACTATCACAAGGATGGAAGTCATGCTCACTGGTCTAATAATGAAGCGTCCTTATCTTCCTCCTGACAGAGAGGTAATAGACAGACATGACCAGTTTGTGGATTAATTTTACTTGACTTCTAATTATTTGTCACAAGGGAGAATTAGATTTTTTTAAATAGAAGAGTAGAATTTGGAGGAGAGATGAGGATGAGTGATAGTGCTTCCCTTCTAAAATGAAAAGGGCTATGAGAGAAGAGATCAAGCTTTATTAAGTGCCTCCTATGTGCCAAGCACTGTGCTAAGCACTTTACAAACATCTCCTTTTATCCTCACAACAACTCTGGAGGATAGTTGCTATTATTGTCTCCATTTTAGGAGTGAGAAATTTGAGGTGAATAGAGGTTAAGTGACTTGTCCAGGGTCACACATAGGATCTAAGCCTGGATTTGAACTCAGTTCTTTCTGATTTCAGGACCAGTAATCTATCCACTGTGCTACCTAACATAAAAGAGAGAAGAAAAAAAGAATATTATTGAAACACTTTAAATACACACACAAAGTTCCCTTGTCTCCAGATTGTGAAATCTTTGCTTTTTTGCAAATGAGAACATTTGATTCTCTCTAGACTAGTGCTACCTCTCCCATTCTCTCTTCCTCTTTAAAGAAAGGGTTCAATAATCATACAAAGCTCATGGATTAATGTTTCCCTGTGCTGTGAAGCAGATCCTGATAAACATGGGGCCAAATATAGATTGCAAGAATACACTATTTTCAGGAATCAGCAGAGCAAAACCTTGCCTGAGGTGAACAACAGTGACTTCCCAAGTGGTCACCTGATATGATAACTGCCTACAGGTGGAGTCTGGATCTGATCAGGAAGAGACATAGCCAAGAGTTATTCCCTGTAAGGGACTGGGAAATAATGTACCAAACACCAAAGGGAATGAAACAAGAATGAAGACTGAAAATAAATAATGGGATCAATGCCAAGTCAGGATCAGGACACCAACAGTGAAAAGGAATGAGCAAGAAACAGGGTAGGCAGGTGGGACCAGATTAGCAACTAACTGCTTGTGTGAAGGCCAGCCTCATGGTTATAGCTGGCATACCCTTCTCAGTATTTTTATGGAATCCAGACAGACACTGACACCCAAGATATAACTTGTCTGGGCCAGGTCACTGAAATGTTGAAGTTAGAATAGCACGAGATTCTCATATAATTGCCTGAACTTGAATCTTCTCATAATCATTTTTGTTTTTTCCCTTTTGCTTTAAAGATCATACTGTTTGATGGAAAAGAGTGAAACAAAATTGAATAATAGCTCTTAATCCTTGTCATCTGTTAACATTAGAGCCCCATGCCAACCCAAGCAGCAAACTTCTCCCTTCTTTGCTCTTTTGCTTTTCTGAAAAAAAAAAAAACAACTTAAAAACCCTTTGTTTTCACTCATATTTTTTCTTACCATGTGGAATTCTAAACTTTATTGACCTTTATTTATATCTTTAACTTTTTGCTTTGACAAAAAAAAAAGATAAATAGAGTACTATCCCCTCCATAGGAGAGAAGGGTGACATGTACAGCTATGAAGAGTTATGGTTTCTTCTTTATCTATGAAGAAAAATAATATTAATAAAAAAGTGCTTCCTTGATCAGAAACAAGGGAAAGGGCCTATGTATTCATTCATTCTCACTGTAAGTCAGACCCAAGAAATTCCTATTGTAACCTTTGGAGAGCTGCCATTAGGAAAATACAGAACCTTTTTCCTGACTTCATCCTCCTTCATATAACCTCAGAAAAGAAGAGAATCATACTGTTTCCCTCATTCTAGTTCTGAGGCATCCCTGCCACGGAAAAAGTCACAAGTGTGGTATGATGGAAACACTTGGCTTTGCCAGGACTATAAGGAACCATTTGCTGGGATATTGACCAGAAACAGTCTTCTAAAGGCCCTGGCAGATACCAAATTAGGAGTGTCCTTTGCGTTTGTGAGAAGCTTCATCTCCTTGTGGGCTTTAGCTTTTCTGATATTGTAATAACAGCTCCATCCTTGTTTATATGCCCCTGTTTCAACCTTTTAAACATATCTTTTTCATGTTTTGTTTTTATGTCACTTTCATTTCCAAACACATTCCTCCTGTTCTCTTCCTCCAAAGAACTATTCTTTGTAACAAAGATTAAGAAAAGAGGTGAAAAACAAAAGAAAAGAAAATCCTGCAGTAAAACTAGCCAACAACATCGATGAGTTTGATGTTATATACAAAGTTTCACACCACTAGTTCCCCACTTCTGCACAGAAGGAAGCAAAGTATATTTTCTCCTTTCTTCTTTGGCTCTAAGCTTTATCATCATAATCACACACTGTTCAGTCTTTTTTCCCATACACTGTTGTACCCACCATTTATACTTTTTTCACAGGTCACTTTGCATCAATTCGTGTCTTCCCACACTCCTGTGAATCCTTTATATTCCTCTAAAAGCACAGCAATGTTCATGAATCATATTCATATACCCCAATTTGTTTAGCCATTCCCCAATTGATAAGCATCTACACTGTTTCTGTTTTGCTACGATAAAAGTTACTATGAATGTCCTGGAGTACATAAAATCTTTCTTTTTTTGACCTCCTTGGGGTAAAATACCTATCAGAAGGATCATTGACTCAAAAAACAAAGACATTTGATTCACTTTCTTAATATAATCCAAAATAGCTTTCCAACATTGTGGGACCAATAATTCATAATTCCTCTAAAAATATATGTCTTTCCACAGCCCTTCCACCATCAGCTTTTTCCTTTTTTTGTCATTCATACATACATATATGTGTGTGTGAGTGTGTGTGTATATATATACATACATATAGCCATTTGGAGTTCCCTGTGTAGCTATATTGGTGTCTTTTTATACCTTTCCCTTTGTTGCCTCATCGGTAAGCCTTGTAGAGATTGGGATTGTATGATCAGAATTGTATTCTTGAGAAAATCTCATCTGATTCATCTTCCTTTTTGCAATCATCCTGAATTTTCCATCAAGCTTTTAGAAATCAACTTTCTTAAGATCAAGTGTATTTGACAATGCCTACCTTTGTGTCCCCTGGCCAGAATGAATTATGAAAACACATGACCATTTCTCACAAGGTTCTCAACATTTCTGTTTCACTGTCCTGTTCACTCTTTTTGACTAAACTTAGGTCCAGGCAGAGGAGAGACAAAGCATTTGTTTGAAATAGGCAACATTTGGAAATGATACCCTCTGAGTGTAACTCAGTCAGTAAATGCACCTACTATGTACCAGCACTATGGTGGAGTGCTGGGGATACATAGAAAGGCAAAAGATAGCTCCTGCTCTTAAGGAGCCCACAGTCAAATGTAGGTGACAACATGAAAACAGTGATGTACAAATAAATTATGAACTGGATAAATTGAAAATAATCAACAAAGGAGAGGTACTAGAATGAAAGAATATAAGGAAAGGCTTCCTGTAGAAGATTTTAGTTGATACTTTAAAGAAGTGAGAAAGATCAAGTGGTAGAGATGAAGAGGGAGAGCATTTCAGGCATGGAGGACAGCCAGTGATGCCCAGGCTGAAGAGACGGAATGTCTTGTTGAGAACTTTCAGCCACCGAGAGGTGGCTTAGTGGAAAATTCAGGATGATTGCAAGTCCTAAGACTCTAAAAAGGAAGATGGATCAAGGACAGGACTCTCTCAATAAGTCAAATACATTTGGATTTAAGGAGTCAAACAAGATAATGAACTAGATTTCACAGCTCACAGATTTAGAAGCAGAAGGGACCTTATAGATTTTCTAGGCTAACTATCACATTTTACAGAGGACAAATTGAAGCCACGAGAGGCCAAATGATTTGCCCAAGTTCTCAGGAGGAAGAAGCAGAAGAATTTGAACAGAGATCCTAAGATTCTTTTCACTTTTGTTGCTCCTTTCCATGACCCCATTTTGGGGTTTTCTTGGCAGAGATACTGGAGTGATTTGTCATTTCCTTCTCTAGCTCAATTTACAGATGAGGAAACTGAGGCAAACAGGGTTAAGTGACTTGCCCAAGGTCACACAGCTAGTAAATTTCTGAGGCCAGATTTGAACTCAGGTCCTCCTGACCCTCTATCCACTGTACTATCTAGCTGTCCACTGTAACCATCATTAAAAGGAATGATAGTATCCCATATATATATTCAATAAACATCAACTGAATGATTAAAACACTGAATAGAAATAAAAAAATCTCAAATGAATCAAATACTTGGATGAAGCTTTAATTCTTTTTCATTAACATGCACATGAAATTGGGAGTCTTTACTGTGACACCTGGACTTTACTTATCCACAAAATAAATTCTTCTGTGCCATGAACAATGAAATTTTATGGCATTAAAAATATGTGTGTATGTAAAAAGGTAATATTTTAAGATGTTCCTCATTGCCCCTCCTGTCCTCACCAACCCCTGCATGTTACACTTGAGGTGTCAGTCTCCCTTGTCTTCCTTTATGGTTGCTTCCTTCATCTTCTGAGAAATGAAATTGTAAGACACTTTCCATCCATCTCAATCAGAGTAAGAACACGACATTTTCCTTTGTTGACGTATCCACAGACGGACCTTTTCCTGACAGGAGCAGTGGCAGAGTGCCAGAAGAGGTAATTAATTGCAAGCTGCTTTTAAAGCCAGAAGTGAAAAAGAGAAAGAATTTCTATATAGGTTGTGTCCACATAAATAATGTGACAAGAGCACAAGGTGCCTTTGTCTGAAATATCTAAATTAGGCAAGTAAAAAGAACCATAAACTGAAGTTATATTAGTATTTTAATGGTCATAAAATAAGGAAATAATGCATTTTTTAGACTGAATAGCAACTTATATACATGTAAACTCCCCTATTATAATAACAAAGGCGCTTTATGCTTATATAGCACGTAAGTCTGACAAAATGCTTTCTTCACAGATATGGTCATCACAGGTATTATCTCCAAATTAAAGATCAATTTCATAGAATTTTGGAGTTGGAAGAGATCTCAGTTCAACCCTGCCTGAAGAATTTCCTCCACAATATAATCAATAAGAGATCATTCAGCCTTTGCTTGAAGACTTTCAGTAGCCCCGCCACTCCCATTTCACCTTTGGAAAGTTCATTAATCCAACATCAAGGATTTATTAAGTGACTGTTGTTTGCCAGGCACTTATGTTGTTGATACCAAAAAAAAAAAAAAAAGACCAGAATAACACCTGCCTTTAAGTATCTTGCCTTCTAACAGTAAGACAACATTTATGTAGATTACACAGATACATTAAACACATATAAGGTAACTTTTTGAAAGAAGGTCTAGTAGCTGGGGTAGCTAGAGAGGAATCCCATGCAAAAAATAGTAAAGCTTGAATATGAGAATATCAAAGCCCTGGAGAGACAAACTGACTCGTAATGGTCACACAACTACTGGAAAATGCGAAGGCCAGGACTCAAAGAAAATTGGGTCTTGATTTCAAGTTCAGTGTTCTTCCTATTACATCATACTGTCTCTTGGGCTACTGCCCTAAGAAAAATTACATGACTTTTGCTAGTATTTCTAGTAATAGCAGAACTGTTACCAGGGGTGAATTTGTTTCCCTGGGGTGGGGCAGGAAATCCAGAATGGTTGTTATGACCAAGATGACAGGTCATTGCCAGAAACAGACCTAAATGTTAACATGCACTAAGAAATCAGACTTATTTATTTAGCCTAATGTTAGAGAATAATTGGACAACTGCCTGATGGTAGGCCTGTACTTTTTGAATATTTCCATTGTGGGAGAAGTAAAAAGGTGATGTCAACAATGGCCTTGCATCTGTGAAAACTCTTCCCAGCAACTTGACTTTGTGGGAACTCTCTTGGTCTGTTTACAAGAGTTCATCCTACTCTCCCCTCACTTGTTCTGCCTGTTTTCCAGATGTGGAAAAAGGTCATTTCTCTGAAACGTAAGCAGTTACTGATACGAATAGTAGAGTTGCAACACACAGACCAATGCTTGTTTAAAGTACTTGTCAATGTACTTCAGTAAATGAGACATTTCCCCCATCCTGGGTGCTGTGTGTATTTCTGGAATTTTGTAAATATTTTTAACTCAAAAGAGTGGCTGAGACAGCATCCAAATTTCTGAAGCCAAAATACATCAAATAGAGTGTGAGTCATTTGGCTCTTTCACTCCTTCTCTGCCTTTCGCCACTATTTTCTTGTTCACCAGTCTCTCTTTTGCCAAGGTAAATCCCTCTCTATGCATAATTGAGCTTACTCAATCTTGTCTTCTCCAGAAGGCTGCCCCCTCTAAAAGTCCCACTCTCTCACTAATCTGCAACCACTCCTGTCCACTAGATGCTTCCTTTGTAATCACAACATAGCCATTTCTCTTCCATTCTCCAAAAGACTCTTGATGATTGGACTATCCTTCTAACTATCATTCTGTATGTTGGCAATCTTTAACAACCAGTTTTCTGGGGAAAAAAAGTATGTACGACACACTTTTAAGTTTAATAGGCATTATTAGCATTTTTACACACTTTCTTATGTCTAGTAACTGTTGCTGTTTCCCTCCCAGGTTGATGTAGTTATTTCTCTTTGCCTCATTAAAGGGGCCATCCCCTGACTACTTCTTAAACAGGCCCATGCACCGAATGGGTGTTACCTCACCCTAAGTGAGTACCTGAATAGACCTTGGCCTAAAGGGGACAAAGTTTCCCAGTGCATCCTATGCCATCTCCAGTCATCCTGATGAATATCAGGTCTCTGGATTCAGATGGCCCTGGAGGAGAAGTGAGACTGGTGACCTGCACAACCCTCCCTCACTCAAAACAAAGTCAAGTGAAAGTCATGTCATCATTTCTCTGATGGCATGGTCTTCTTCAGCAACAAAGGACAAACACAGGAACAACAACAATCTTAAATAATTATAGGTAGAAGAATGTCTTCAGGGATTCTAGGACACTTCTAGTTATTAGTCTTATGAGCTTATGTCCTTTTCCTTAAAGTTATAAACGACTGCTATCTCAAAACAAAACAATATTTTCAATACTAGTAATTCTAGTAACTTACAGTCAGTCAATGCAAATATGTTTTACTTGCAATTTTCTTGCTCAGTTGCTTAGGAAAGGAAAGGGAAAAGAATGCATTTTTCCCCTGTCCCCCAAATTATTTTGTATTTACTTTTTATATGTATTTTAGTTTCTATTTACATTTTGTTTTCCTCCCTCCCCTACTGCCCAGAATGTAGGCTCCTTAAGGGGGGGAGCAGTCTCCTCTCAAGGCAAAATTGGTCAAATGGAAAAAAAGGGTTCTAAAAGAACTCAAAGAAAATAATTCCTTAAAGATGGAAATTGGGCAAGTGGAAGCAAATGACTCTATGAGACATCAAGAAACAATACAACAAAGTCAAAATAGTGAAAAAAGAAGAAAATATGAAGTATCTCATTGGAAAAGCAACTGACCTTGAAAATAGATCCAGGAGAGATAATTTAAATGTTATTGAACCACCTATAAGAAATGATAAAAAAGAGCATAAACACAATTTTTCATGAAATTATTAAGGAAAATTGCCCTGATATCTTATATCCAGAGGGTAAGATATAAATTGAAAGAATTCATTGATCACCTCCTGGAAGAGATCTCAAAATGAAAACTCCCAGGAATATTACAGCCAAATTCCAGAGCTCCCATGTCAAGAGGAAAATGTTGCAAACATTCAGAAAGGAACATTTGTGAAATATTGTGAAGCTGTAGTCAATATCACACAAGATTTAGCATCTTCCACATTAAAGGAGCAGAAGGCTTGGAATATATTCCATAGGTTAAAGGAGCTAGGTTGTAACCAAGAGTAACAAACCCCACAAAACTCAGTATAATCCTTTGAGGGAAAAAATGGATATTTAATTCAATATAGGAATTCCAAGCATTCTTGATGAAAAGACAAGTGCTGAATAGAAAATCTGACATTCAAACACAAGACTTAAGAGAATCATAAAAATGTAAACATGAAAGAGATTCAGTGGAGTTAACCTGCTAACATTTCCATATGGGAAGATGATGTATGTAACTCCTAAGAACTCTATCATTATTAGAGCAGTTAAAAGAAATCTGCATAGACAGAGGGCATAGGTGTGAGTTGATTATGCTGGGATGATCTCCAAAAAAAGAATGTAGGAGTTAGAAAGAGATGTTGTGTTTGAGATTTTAACAAAAGAGTAAACTGAGGCAAATCTCCAAACAAGATAAAATTTACTAAAAGGAGCATGTTGCCTGCCAATAAATGAGTCAATAGACTGTCTCTGCTGTCAAAGACCCCAAACAAAAGGATAGTTCTCTTTTTTATAGGTTTTTTGAGGAGTGCAGAGCAAAGAACAGAGCAGGATATTGAGAGCAACATGATTGGTTACAGAGTTGAGGTACAGAAAACAACATGATTGGTTGGAGTTTTGACAGTAGGGGCTAGTAATGACCCCCCCCCCCCCCCTTTCTTCTTTCATGAGACTAAGAAGTGCTCTTTGCTTCACTCCAGGTGTGAGATGGTGGCCCAAACTTTTGGACAACAAACTAGCTATCCTAGAAGGACTGATTGGCAAAGTAAATATATCAGGCTCTAATTCCCTTGTGTTCACATGCATTCTCCAAGGTCAGTTAAGTTCATTGAGGCAGGAGATCTAGATTTCTAAACTTAACCCATTATAAGCCAGCTGAACTCTGAACTAAGTTCAGAGACAAAGAACCATGACTTGAGCAGTCACAGGACAAAAGCAATTATAGGACAAAACCAATTATTTGCAAATAGGACCAATAAATAAATGAGATGGGATCAATCTTAATATTCTCAGAGGGATTCATTGGGAAAAGGGGGAGGTAGAATGGGGCAAATTTTATCAAATGAGGGAAGTGTGCAAGGAAGAGCTTTTATAGTGACCGAGAAATTGTGGGGATGGTAAGCAATGCTTTAACCTTACTCTCCTTGGCATTGGTTCAAGAAGGAAGAATAAATGTACACACTCAGTTGGGTATAGAAATCTATCTTACCCAATAGGAGATGGGGGGAGGGCATACGAGATGGAAGGCAGGGAATGATAAGGAGAGTGGATTTGGGGAGGCAGTGGTTGAAAGCAGGACAGATTTTTGAGCATAAAAAAAGAGAGAAGAATAAACAGAGTAAAATGGTATGGAAGGAAATTCACAATTAGAGATCATAACCATGGATGTGAATAGAATGAGCTAACCAGTAGAATGGAATCTGATAGCAGAATGGATTGGAAACCGAATCCAACAATTGGATCGTATACAAGAGATACACTCAAGACAGAAAGACACACACAGAGTTGGAATGAAGAAATGGAGCAGGATCTACTACACTTCAGCAGAAGTGTTGAGGGCAGGGGTGGCAATTGTGATTTTTTTTTTAATTATTTAATGTTTAACAATCACTGCCATACAATTGAGATTTTATCCCCCCCACACCTACCCCCCACTACCCCCCTCCCTCCCCATGACTGCATACAATTCTGTATAGGTTCTACATATACTTTCCTATTGAGTATATTTTCACTATAGTCATGCTATGTAGTCAGACTAAAATAGATGAAAGAAATCATATAACAAATCAAAACATGATACACAAACACATACACATACACAAACATGATCTGCTACATTTTGTGAATGACTTCCATATTTCTTTCTCTGAGTGTGGAAGGCATTTTGCCTTGAGAACCACCTTTGGGATTTTTTTTTTTATAAGAAGTTTTTGCATTATTACAAAATTCCAAGTCTACCAGAAAAAACTCTCGCACACTGTGGTCATTGCTGTGCACAAAGTTCTCCTGGTTCTGCTCCTGGCAATTGTGATCTTAGACAAAGCAAAAGCAAAATTAGACCTAATTGAAAGAGATAATAATCAGGGAAGCTCAATTCTGCTAAAAGTACCACAGACGATAAAGTATTGCCAACAAATTTTACAGTAAGTTTCTTTGACAAAGGTCTCAAATCTCAGATAGATATATAAGGAACTGAGTCAAAGTTATAAAAAGGAGAGCCACTCCCCATTTGGTAAATGGTCAAGAGATACAAAAATGCAGTTTTCAGAAGAAGAAATCAAAGCTATCTTTAGTGATATGAAAAAAAATCTTCTAAATCACTATTCATTAGAGAAAGGCAAATTAAAATAACTCTGAGGTATTGCCTACCAGATATAATAACTTCTAGAAAGGAGAGGGAAAATAAAGTATATTAATGAATTGTTGGTTGAGTAGTGTACTGGTCTAGTCATTCTGGAGAATAATCTGGAACTATATACAAAGGATTATAAAGATGTGCACATACCCTTTGATAAAACAATACTACTAGTAAGTCTAAATGTCAAAGAAACCAAAGGAAAAAGAAGAGGACCTATACATACAAAAATATTTAAAGCTCGTCTTTTTGTGGTGTCAAAGAATTGGAAACTGAAAGGATGCTCATCACCTGGAGAATGTCTGAATAAGCTGTGGTATATGATTATGATGGAGTATTACTGTGCTATAACAAATCTGGAACTCAAAATTTAAAAAGAAAAGAATGTTAAAATAAGAAATATAATAATTTTAAAAATGAAATATAAAAAAAGATGTAATCGGCTAGTTAATGCACACTTCCTCACATCATTTCCTAATCATCTCCTCTTTCCCCTTCTCCACTTATTTTTAAGTATTGTCTCTCTCATTATATTGTGAACTCTTTGAAGATAGGCACTATCTTACGCCTTTCTTTGTATTCTAAGCACTTAATGCAATGCCTGACACATAGTAGGCACTTAATAAAGGTTTACTGACTCTGAAAACAATCTGAATGTTTCTATATACAAAGAAGAATAGCAAAATAGGATTATATGTGAAACTGCAAATCTTTATTACATATAGGTTGGATTTTTAAAAGTATATTATAAATTCTTTTAGAGCACTTCCATGGCCTGATACCATTGCATATTTATTTTGGATATTTGGGATGCAGAATTCTTGACTTTTATGTCTTCCCCTGATGGCAAGCATTCTTCCTCATCTGAAAGGATGGGAGAAAATACCTGTTCACCAAGAAAGGAACCTTCTATAGTCTTATTTTTTTTTCCCTTTTTTGGGCATTTTCCTAACCAGTTACTTGACTTTTGGGTCCTTTGTCAAGAGTAGGGTGTACTCTGGGGACCTGTAAGTTCTCAGTTCCTCCAAAGTGGTACAATCAAGGGAGAGGAGTTTACTCTTCAGGGCTGCTCTAGTTCTGCCACTCCCCAGGACCATGCTCAGGGCTGAGATGCAGATCAGCTGCTCAATTCCCCCAGGGGCTTTAGGGGGAGGGTTCCCAGGGCCAGACTGCCACTCAGTGTGAGATTAAGATCAGTTGCTCAATTCCCCCAGGGGCTTTAAGCTGAGCACTCCAACAACGGCTGCCTGCTGTGCCACCCGGCAACTGCCACCACAGCTGCCCCTGCCCCCTGCTGGTGCTGCTGCCTCTGCTGCAGCCTCTTGAGGCCAGAGCTAGGAGGTACCGTGCTTCCTTCTCATCCAGTTGAAAAAGCCCTCTTACTAACCTTTGAAGCTGCCTTTGGCACCTGTGGGTTGAAGGATCTGAGAACTTCTGCTGATGCTGGGGATTCCCCCACCGAGGTCTGCTCCAGTCCTGTTCCTCCTGGTGTTGCATAGCCAAGGCTGGGCTGTATTCTGCTCTGTGTCTGGTGCAACAGACCTTTCCCATTGGCCTTCCAGGTCACCTTGGGCTGGAAATCTCCACTCTGTCATTCTGTGGCTTCTGCTGGTCTAGAATTTGTTGAGAGTCATTCTTTAAAGGTATTTTATGGGCTGTAGGGGAAGAGCTAGAGTATGTGTGTCTTTCTACTCTGCCATCTATATATTATAAATTCAATACATTAGTTTCAAGGCTGTTCTGTCATCTGTATGCTAAACTTAATTCTGTTTTCTTCTGTGAATTTAAAAAAAATTTAATATCAAAAACAATTTTCTTTTTTTTTACAAGAACAATTTTACTGCCAAAGTGAGTCAACAATATCAAATGAGTACTGTCATTTTCCTTAAGAAAATTCTATTTCTTGAAGATCTGTCTGCAGGTAATCTCAGAATATGTGTCAGTACCTTATCTGAGAACAACCTGTCAAACCAGAAGCCATGGGTTTCCTCTTTCTTAGTTGGTATATTCTTGGAGAGCCTGAGCCATAAAGAGTTTGCCCAAGTTGTATGTAGTGAACTCTTTGATGTTCTGGCAGGCAGTGTTAATGTGGCCTGGACTGAATCTACCTTGGCAGGTGGCTGAGGAAGTCTGAAGAGTTTGGACATGTCCTTTTCAAGGGGAAGAGATTCTCCTCTGCTCTGATGCTGTTCACGTTGCCGATACTGATGTTTCTATTACTGTTGCTTACTGTTACTTACTTTCTCACATAGGTGTTATCTTTAATAATATCCTGGCTCCTTTCATCTACTCTGTCCATCAACAGTTGCAGGCTCTTCCCCAGATGATTATTGCTGAATGATTCATGTTTAACTGCCATAGCTGATTTCTTTTCTAGTTCCCATATTAGTATGTTGGTCAGATGTGAATTTTTAATTGTAATCTGCACGTCTTCAAACATGCTCAAAGGTGATATTTGCCTTTTTCAATGTTTCAGGAGAAAAATCTCTCTTTACAAACTTGCATCAGCTTAGAAGTCAACCTGTATGCCTTAAATGATAGAGACCCTTAAGCAGTTTTTATGGAATCATAAATGAGAACTATAGATTCTTCAGTTGCATGTTGAAAACTGAATTGGGAATCCAGGAGAGCACAGGTGACTAAAGAACCACAGTATGTAGACTGATACCAAGCAATATTAAGATGACTGATATTCACATGACAAAGACTGTGCATCATCTCCATCTGATATTGGACTTTATCAAAATCAGCATCATCCTCTGTGTGTTGGGGAATGGGAAAACAATTGGTGATTTCAAGTACATTCCCCTATCCTTCTTCTTGATAATGTTTAGTATTTTCAAATCAACCAGTATGTCAATCTGCACTTGTTTCATGGCTGAATCTCCCAAGCTGCCTTTGCCTTTTCCTTTGCCAGAGACCACACAGATTGTAGAAGTTGAACTGGTGGAACCAGAGCTGGTACCTTCTTTATGGGATGTCATCTTAGTGGAAAGACCAGAGGAAAGGGCCTTCTGTGAATTTTTAAAATATATATATACATATATATGTATAATATATGTCAATAACAATCTTTACTTTCATTTCTTTATATCATTGTCATTAGCCTCCCTTCTCCACCATCAAAAATAATAAATAAGCAAAGTTAAACAAAAATTTTAAAAAAAAAATTTTTTTAAATCCACGCATTGGCTATGTCTGAAAAAAATGTCTCATATGTACCCTGAATTCATCATTGTTTTGACAGGAGATAGGTGATAGTATGCTTCATCATCAGTTTTCTGAAGTAGTAGTGGGTCCCTGAATCAGAATTCTTAAGTCTTTCACTGTAGTTTTTCTTTACAATATTGCAGACATCAGCTAGATTATTTTTTCAGGCTCTACACACTCTACAATATGTAAGTTCATACAAGTTTTCTGAGGTTTTTTTAATTTATCCCATTTAAAAGGGTACATAAAAGGATGGAATAAAACAGAATTACCTGCATCTTTTCAGAAGGATTTAGAAGCATACATTCTTCATAGGGCAATGAAAGTATCCTGGAGTACTCACAACTGCAATAGGACCAATGGAAAAACAGCAGCCAGGGCAGCTATAAATAGCTGCATTAACTCTGATGCCATGAACATGGCCACTGATTGATGCACTTTGGCGATCAGAGACAGCTTGTTGTCCATCCTGTTAGTGAGATGGACAGAATGATGGTCTTCAGATTCACTGTGGAGTAAGAAGATGAATAGAGTGAGGAGGAGATGATGATTTTAGAGTTGGACCAGAAATTAAGGGTCATCTGGACCTGTCCCTTCATTTTATAAAGAAGGAAAGTGAGGTCAGAGAGTAACCGACTTTCTTGAGGTCAGAGAGATTCAAATCCATCTGAATAATCTTACTGCAAATCTATTTACTTTACATTCGCTAACCTATGATGACTCAGATGGGAGTCATTTGCTTTCCTTTTGGTCTCATTTAAATTAATATATCTATATATATGACATCAACTCATTTATAACCTTTTGTTTCTTGAGCTTCCTTCAGACTGTATTAATGAGGGATACTTTTGTTATCTACCACTTAAAACTCCTTGATATAAAATAAATATTTTGAAAAATTATCAATTAAAGGCAAGCTGCTCATCTATGATCCACATGGATTTCTTCACCCTAGGATATACTAGATCTAGAAGCAGAAGGGACCTCAGAGGTCAGCTAATCCAACCCCTTCATTTTATACAATGCTACATGTCTTTTACCTATTCTATCCCATCTGAATAAGTTAATAATACCCCTTTAGTCATATTTTGATCATAAGTACCACTTCACCAACTCACAGTCATAGGGTGAATTGTTTTCTTTTCATCAAGATTTCTAGTTCATCTGTTTTACTACCCATATTTGGTTCATCCAGCCATAGCAATCTGGGGCCATAGATTTCATTGCTATGTCTCTAGATGTTGTCTATGGTGAATTATTGGTCATTTTCCTTACTATTCTTCTTCCAATGTTAGACCTGCTACATTCTGTGCTATTAACAGATCTATGTGGTCAGTTTTCTCCTTCTGTGTTATCAATAAGGCAGGTAGTATACTCTCTAAACATCTAAAGACTTTCCCATTCCTGATATACATAAAAGGAAATAATAGCTAACATTTATATAAGTGATTTAAGTTTTACACCTTTCAAAAATTATTTCTTCTTGTTGACTTTGCATTTCAAAGTCAGAAGACTTGAACCTATCTTCCTGAATCAGTGTAAGGACTGATTGATAATAGAGGGGTTTCAGGTAGTACTATCTATTTATTTAAAGGTATAAGAAAGATAAAGGAGGAGAGTAGTGCTATTTCATCTGAGAGGATTATAAACTATTTGATGCTGTGATGGAATCATGGAGGAGGCAATGGACCTACCTCCCTGATCTCATTGAATGGGGGCTAGATGTCCAAGGCTACCACACTGAAAACATAGTTGCAAGTAGATTTTCCATATTCATCCTCTGGGCTTACCTAGGCCTTTAGTTCTTCCCTATAGACCCAGTCCTTACTCTCTCCTGCCTTTTCAAGTGCTCACCTTTCCTTTCTACATCCTACCAACTCTGTTGGCTCAGTCCATCTAGATTTCCATACATGAAGTATTTTTAAATATAGGCCCTCCTCCCAATTTCTAATAATGAAGACTGTTTAAGCCTGATCAGTTTTTTTTTTTTAAACGAGAAACTGTCTGAAAGATAGACATTGCCTGAAGAAGGGTGATTTCTCCCACTGTCCTGAAAAACAGACTCATAGGCCCCTAAAAAGAAACTACATTGGGCAATTTCCAGGGGGGAAAGTGCATCAGAGTGACCCACACAGGGCGTTCCTGTTAAGTCACAATCCTCAGGGTCAGCATCTATAATTGCTTTTATTGCTCCCCCAGGCTCTGTAACATCTATAACAAAACATCCAACATGATAGGGAAAGAGGGAGGTGACACCACTGTATATTGGTGTATCTATAGTTTGTCTAATGCTTTTGATCTCTAGTCTCTAGGGAGAGGGCTTCAGAAGCAAGTTCAGTCCTTCCAATATCATTTCATCTCATTTTCTCCCTCAGATTGCCCCCTCTATCATCCCCACTATCACTTGACTTCAATTTTTCCTTGTCTATTGGCTGCTTCCCTACTGCCCACATGCCCATGTCTCCTCCATCCTCAAAAAATCTGACTATCCATTTCCACTAGCTATCATTCCAGCCCCTTATTTCGTCTCCCTTTTGTGGCTAAACTTCTTGAGAAGACCCGTCTACAATGGGTAACTCTACTTCCTTTCCTCTTACTCTCTTCTTACCTCTCTACAATCTAGCTTCTGACCTCTTCACTGAACTGAAACTACTCACTCTAAAGTTTTTAACAAGTTAGTGTCTCTCTTTTAGACCAAAATGTCCTTAGAGTAATGAGCTCACAGTTTATTTTTCTATTTATTTATTTTTAATTTTCAACATTCACTTTTATAAGATTTCGAGTTTTAAATTTCCCCCTCTCCCTTCCTTCCCTCCTCCTAAAGATGGTGTGAAATTTGATATAGCCATACATGTACAATCATATTAAACAAATTTCCACATTAGTCATGTTGTAAAGAATTAGAACCAAAGGGAAAAACCATGAGAAAGAAAAACAAAAACAAACTAAAAAAGGGAACATAATATACTTCAATCTGCATTCAGACTTCAAAGTTCTTTCTCTGGATGTGGATAGCATTTTCCATCATGAGTCTTTTGGAATTGTCTTAGATCATTGCATTGCTGAGAAGAGCTAAGTCTATCAAAGCTGGTCATCACACAATATTGCTGTTACTGTGTACAATGTTTTCCTGTTTCTGCTCACTTCACTCAGCATCAATTCATGTAAGTCTTTTCAGATTTTTCTGAAGTTCACCTACTTATCCTTTCTTATGAAACAATAATATTCCATTACATTCATATACCACAACTTGTTCAACCATTCCCCAATTGATGGACATCTTCTCAATTTCCTATTCTTGACCACCACAAAAAGAGCCTCCATAAATATTTTTGTACATGTGGGTCCTTTTCCCATTTTTATGATCTCTTTGGGATACAGACCTAGAAGTGGAATTGTATTGCTGGATCAAAGGGTATTCACAGTTTTATCAACCTTTGAACATAGTTACAAATTGCTCTCCAATCCAGAATGATTGGATTAATTCACAACTCCACCAACAATGCATTAGTGTTCTAATTTTCCCACATCTCCAAAATTTATCATTTTCCTTTTTTGTCATGTTAATTAGTCTGATTTGTGTGATATGGTACCTTAGAGTTGTTTTAATTTGCATTTCTTTAATCAATAGTGGTTGGGAGCATTTTTTCATATGACTATAGATAGCTTTAATTTCTTCATCTGAAAACTAGCTGTTCATATCCTTTGACCATTTATCAATTGAGGAATGACTTGTATTCATACACATTTGACTCAATTTTCTATATATTTTGGAAATGAGGCCTTTATCAAAGACTCTGACTGTAAAAAATGTTTCCCAACTTTCTGCTTTCCCTCTAATCTTGGTTGCATTGGCTTTGTGCAAAACTGTTTTAATTTAATGTAATAAAAATTATCTATTTTGTATTTCATAATGTTCTCTGTCTCTTGTTTGGTCAAAAATTCTTCCATTCTCCATAGGTGTAACAGGTAAACTATTCCTTGCTCTCTTAATCTATTTATAGTATCAGCCTTTATGTCTAAATCATGACTTTAGATGTATAAGATGTTGGTCCAGGCTAATTTCTGCCCTACTATTTTCCAGTTTTGCCAACAATTTTTGTCAGATAGTGAGTTCTTACCCAGAAGCTGGAGTCTTTAGATTTATTAAAAAGTAGATTACCATAGTCATTGACTACTATGTCTTGTGTACCTAACCTATTCTACTAATCCATCACTCTGTTTCTTAGCCAGCATCAAGTAGTTTGGATGACTGCTGATACAATTTTAGATCTGGTATGGCTTGGTCACCTTCCCTTGAATTTTTTTTCATTAATTCCCTTGATAGTCTGGACCTTTTTTTCCTTTCAGATGAATTTTGTTATTATTTTTTCTAGCTCTCTACAATCTTTTTTTTTTTTTTAGTTTGATTGGTACAACACTAAATAAGTAAATTAATTTAGATAGAATTGTCATTTTATTATATTAGCTCATACTATTCATAGGCAATTGATGTTTTTCCAGTTATTTAGATCTGACTTTATTTGTGTGAAAAGTGTTTTGTAATTGTGTTTATATGTGGGTTTTTCTTGGCAGGTGGACTCTCAAATATTTTATATTGCCTACAGTTGCTTTAAGTGAAATTTCTCTTCCTATCTCTTGCTGTTGGGCTTTGTTAGTAATAAACAGAAATGCTGAGATTTTTCAGAAGATGGCAGAGTAGAAAGATACACATATGCTACCTCCTACCCCACAGCCCATAAAATACCTGTAAAGAAGAACTCCCAAAAAATTCTGGAGCAGCAGAAGCCACAGAACAAAGCAGAGGATGAGATTTCTGTTCCAGAGAGCCCTAAAAACCTGACACAGAAGGTCCGTCATGCCCCAGACCCAGAGCGGAGCCCAGCCCTGCCTTGGCTGCACAGTGCTGAGGGGAGCAGATCCAAGCAGGCTTCAGGGACAGAATCTCCAGCAGCCGAGCAAGTCCCTCCACCTACAGCCGAGGTTTGCTGAGAGGGGAGTGGGGTGTCTCCATAACTCAGGCCCCCTCGGGAGGCAGCAGCAGAGGCAGGAGCAGACCAGGGCTCCCCAAGCAGGCAGGAGCCCGGATTCATTGTTGAAGGTCTCCACATAAACCCCCTGAGGGAACTGAGTTCCGTGTGGCCGCCCTGCCCCTACCTGAGCACCTAAACTTAATCTCACCCTGAATAGCAGCCCTGCCCCCTCCCAAAGCCCTGAGGCTGGGAAGCTGCATTTGAATCTCAGACCCCAAGCACCAGCTGGGCAGAACTGGAGGCGAGTGGGTGTGGAGAGGAAACTCAGAAGTCAAGTCACTGGTTGGGAAAATGCCCAGAAAAGGGAAAAAAAATAAGACCATAGAAGGTTTCTTTCTTGGTGAACAGATATCTCCTCGCATCCTTTCTGATGAGGAAGAACAATGCTTACCATCAGAGAAAGATATAGAAATCAAGGCTTCTGTATCCCAAACATCCAAAATAAATACTCAATGGACTCAGGCCATGGAAGAGCTCAAAAAGGATTTTGAAAATCAAGTTAGAGAGGTGGAGGAAAAACTGGGAAGAGAAATGAGAGAGATGCAAGAAAAGCATGGAAAGCAGGTCAACACCTCGCTAAAGGAGACCCAAAAAAATGCTGAAGAAAATAACACCTTGAAAAGTAGGCTAACTCAATTGGCAAAAGAGGTCCAAAAAGTCAATGAGGAGAAGAATGCTTTCAAAAGCAGAATTAGCCAAATGGAAAAGGAGGTTCAAAAGCTCACTGAAGAAAATAGTTCTTTCAAAATTAGAATGGAACAGATGGAAGCTAATGACTTTATGAGAAACCAAGAAATCACAAAACAAAACCAAAAGAATGAAAAAATGGAAGATAATGTGAAATATCTCATTGGAAAAACAACTGACCTGCAAAATAGATCCAGGAGAGTTGTGGGACTACCTGAAAACCATGATCAGAAAAAGAGCCTAGATATCATCTTTCATGAAATTATCAAGGAAAACTCCCCTGAGATTCTAGAACCAGAGGGCAAAATAAGCATTCAAGGAATCCACACATCACCTCCTGAAAGAGATCCAAAAAGAGAAACTCCTAAGAACATTGTGGCCAAATTCCAGAGTTCCCAGGTCAAGGAGAAAATATTGCAAGGAGCTAGAAAGAAGAAATTCAAGTATTGTGGAAATACAATCAGGATAACACAAGATCTAGCAGCTTCTACATTAAGGGATTGAAGGGCATAGAATTTGATATTCCAGAAGTCAAAGGAACTAGGACTAAAACCAAGAATCACCTACCCAGCAAAACTGAGTATAATACTTCAGGGGAAAAAATGGTCTTTCAGTGAAATAGAGGACTGTCAAGCATTCTTGATGAAAAGACCAGAGCTGAAAAAAAAATTTGACTTTCAAACACAAGGATGAAGAGAAGCATGAAAAGGTAAATAGCAAAGAGAAGTCATAAGGGACTTACTAAAATTGAACTGTTTACATTTCTGCATGGAAAGACAATATTTGTAACTCTTGAAACTTTTCAGTATCTGGGTAGTTGGTGGGATTACACACACACACACATACATACACACACACACACACACACACACACACACAAAGAGAGACAGCACAAAGTGAATTGAATAGGATGGGATCGTATCTTAAAAAAAAAATGAAATTAAGTGGTGAGAGAGAAATATATTGGGAGGAGAAAGGGAGAAATGGAATGGGGCATATTATCTCTCATAAAAGAGCCAAGCAAAAGACTTTTTAGTGGAGGGAAAAAGAGGGGAGGTGAGAGAAAAACATGAAGTTTACTCTCATCACATTCCACTAAAGGAAGGAATAAAATGCACATTCATTTTGGTATGAAAACCTATTTTACAATACAGGAAAGTGGGGGATAAGGAGATAAGCAGGGTGGGGGGGATGATGGAAGGGAGGGCAATGGGAGGAGGGAGCAATTTGAAGTCAACACTCTTGGGGAGGGACAGGATCAAAAGAGAGAATAGAAGCAATGGGGGGCAGGATAGGATGGAGGAAAATATAGTTAGTCTTACACAACACGACTATTGTGGAAGTCATTTGCAAAACTACACAGACATGGCCTATATTGAACTGCTTGCCTTCTCAAAGGGAATGGGTGGGGAGGGAGGGATGAAGAGAAGTTGGAACTCAAAGTGTTAGGAACAACTGTTGAGTACTGTTCTTGCTACTAGGAAATAAGAAATACAGGTAATGGGGTAAAGAAAGTTATCTGGCCCTACAGGACAAAAGAGAAGATGAGGATAAGGGAAGGGAGGGATGTTAGAAGAGAGGGCAGATTGGTGATAGGGGCAATTAGAATGCTTGGTGTTTTGGGGTGGGGGGAGGGGAGAAACGGGGAGAAAATTTGGAACCCAAAATTTTGTGAAAATGAATGTTAAAAGTTAAATAAATAAATTTAAATTTAAAAATAAACAGAAATGCTGATGATTTATATGGGTTTATTTTCTATCCAACAATTTTGCTAGAGTTGTTAATTATTTCAAGTAGTTTATTATTTGATTCTCTAAGTGTATCATCATATCATCTGCAAGGAGTAACAGCTTTGTTTCTTCATTGTCTATTCTAATTCCTTCAATTTCTTTTTCTTCTTTTATTGCTAAAGGTAACATTTCTAGAACAATATTGAATAGCAGTGGTGATTATAGTCATCCTCGTTTCAACCCTGATCCTATTGGAACTGCTTCTACCTTATCCCCATTACATATAACACTTGCTGATAGTTTTAGATAGATGCTACCTATCATTTTAAGAAGAACTATTCTTTTGCTCTCTAGTGTTTTTAATAGGAATGGACACTGTTGTAAAAAGCTTTTTCTGCATCTACATGATCATATGATTTGTTTATTTTGTTACTGAAATGATCAATTATGCAGATAGCTTTCCTAATATTGAACGAGCCCTGCATTCTGGGTATAAATTCCACGTGGTCAGAGTGTATTATCCTCATGATAAGTTGCTGTAATCTCTTTGCTAATATTTTATTTAAAATTTTTTCATCTATATTTATTAAGGAGATTGGCCTCTAATTTTCTTTATTTGTTTTGGTTCTTCGCAGTTCAGGTGTCAGCACCATATTTGTATCATAAAAACAATTTGGTAGGATTCCTTCTTCACCTATTTTTCCAAATAGTTTATATAGAATGGAAATTAATTGTTCTTCAAATGTTTGGTAGAATTCACTTGGAAATCCATCTAGCCTTGGAAATTTTTTCTTAGGGAGTTCATTGATGGCTTGTTCAATTTGTGCTTTTGAAATGGGGTTAAGTATTTTATTTCCTTTTCTGTTAATCTGGGCAATTTATGTTTTTGTAAATATTCATCCATTTCATTAAGACTATCAAATTCTTTGGCATACAGTTGGGCAAAATGGCTTCTAATTAGTGTTTTAATTTCCTCTTCATTAGTGGTGAATTCACCCTTTTCATTTTTAATACTGGTAATCTGGTTTTCTTCTTTTAAATAAAATTAACCAAAGGTTTATCAATTTTATTGTTTTTTCATAAAACCAGCTCTTAGTTTTATTTATTAGTTCAATAGTTTTCATAATTTCAATTTTATTAATCTCACCTTTGATTTTCAGAATTTCTAATTTGGTATTTAATTGGGGATTTTTAATTTGTTTTTTTTTTTCTGGCTTTTTTAGTTGTGTGCCCAATTCACTGATCTCCTCTTACTCTATTTTATTCATGTAAGTATTTAGAGATATAACATTTTCCCTAAGAATTGCCTTGGCTGTGTCCCATAAGTTTTGGTATGTTTTCTCACTATTGTCATTTTCTTGGATGGGGTTATTGGTTGTTTCTATGATTTGTCGTTTGGTCCACTCATTCTTCTTTTTTGTATTTAGTATTTAATTTTTCCATAGTTACATAAAAAAACAATTTTTTTACCAGTTTTTTGTACTTTCAGTTTCAAATTCTTTCTCCTTCTCCCTTCCCACTCCACTGTCCCATTGAAAAGGCAAGCAATTCCATATGTTATGTATGTGTAGTCATGTAAAACACTGATCCACTCATTCTTTAGGATTAGATTATTTAGTTTCCAATTAGTTTTTAGTATTTCTTTCCATGGCCCTTTATTACATGTAATTTTTAATTGCATTGTGATCTGAAAGGGATACATTTAATGTTTCTGCCTTTTTTGGATCAGATTGTCAGGTTTTTATATCCTAGTACATGGTCAGTTTTTGTGTTGGTGCCATTTACTGCTGAAAAAAGGTATATTCCTTTCTATCCCCATTCAGTTTTCTCCAGAGGTCTACCAAATTTAACTTCTCTAAAATTCCATTCACCTTCTTAACTTCTTTCTTGTTTGTTTTGTGGTTACATTTATCTAGTTCTGAGAAGGGGAGGCTGGGGTCCCCCACTAGTATAGTTTTGCTGCCTATTTTTTCCTGTAACTCACTCAACTTCTCCTGTAAGAATTTGGATGCTATACCACTTGGTGCATTAGTATTGATGTTACTTCTTTGTCTATGGTGCCTTTTAGCATAATGTAGTTTCCTTCCTTAACTCTTTTTATAAGATATAAATTTGTTTTGGCTTTGGCTGAGATCAGTATTGCTACCCCTACTTTTTTTTTTACTTTAGCCGAAGCTTGTCATATTGTGCTCCAGTCTTTTACCTTCACTCTGTGTGCATCTCTCTGGTTCAAATGTGCTTCTTGTAAACAACTGATTGTAGGATTATGGTTTTTAATCCACTCTGCTATCTGCTTCTCTTTTATGGGAGAGTTCATCCCATTAACATTCAAGGTTATGGTTTCTAACTCTGGCTTTCTCTACATCCTATTCTCCCCATCTATGATTTTCTCTTTCCTTTCTCCCTTTCACTCCTCACTAGTGCTTTTCTTCTGACCACCACCTCTCTTAATCTGTCCTCCTTTCTATTAGCCACTTCCCTTTCCCCCCTTTCCCCTAGTACTTCCTCCTTTCCTTCTGTCCTCCCTTCTATCCACCTCCTTCCTTTTTCTGACTTACCCCTTCTACTTCCAATAGGGTAAGATAGATTTCTATACCCAAGTGAGTGTGTATGTTATTCCCTTTTTGAACCAAATCCAATGGGAGTAGGGTTCAAACAATGCTCACTTCCCTCCCCTCTTTCCCTCTACTGTGATAAGTCTTCACACCATTATACGTGACATAATTTACCCTTTTCTGTCTCCTCCCTTCCTACTCTCCCAGTAAATCCTTTATTTCACCTTTTAATTTTTTTTATCATCACATCAGAGTCAGCTCATACCAGCACCTTCTGTCTGTGAATACCTCTTCTAAATGTGGTAATAATGATATAATTCTCAAGAATTATAAGTGTCACCTTCTCATGCAGGGATGTAAACAGTTTACCCTTTTTGAATAACATGTTTGTTTTTTCTTTCCTGTTTACTTTTTTATGTTTCTCTTGAGTCTTGTATTTGAAGATTGAATTTTCTGTTGAGCTCTGGTCTTTTCATTAGAAAGGTTTGGAAATCCCCTATTTAATTGAATGTGCATCTCTCTTCCCCCACCCCCACACCTCCAGAAAGATTACACTCAGTTTTGCTGGGTAGTTAATCCTTGGTTGTAATCCAAACTCCTTTGCTTTCTGAAATATCATATTCCAAACCCTTTGATCTTTTAATGTAGAAGCTGCTAGGTCCTGTGTAATCCTGACTGTGGTTCCATGATATTTAAATTGTTTCTTTTTGACTGCTTTTAGTATTTTCTCCTTGACTTGATAATTCTTGAATTTGGCTACAATATTCCTTGTAGTTTTAATTTTGGGATCTCTTTCAGGAGGGATCAGTAGATTCTTTTGATGGCTATTTTACCCTCTGGTTCTAGGCTATCATCCCAGTTTTCCTTGATAATTTCTTGAAAGATGCTGTCTAGGTTCTTTTGTTGATCATGACTTTCAAGTAGACCAATAATTCTTAAATTTTCTCTCCTGGATCTATTTTCCAAGTTAGCTGCTTTTCCAATGAGGTATTTTACATTTTCTGCTATTTTTTTCATTCTTTTGATTTTGTTTGGCAGATTCTTGATGTCTCATAGAGTCATTAGCTTCCACTTGCCCAATTCTAATTTTTAATGAGTTTTTTCCTTCAGTTAGCTTTTATACTTCCTTTTCCATTTGACCCATTCTACTTTTTAAGGAAGCTTTCTCTTCACTGCATTTTTCCATTTGGGCAGTTGTATTTTTCAAGGAGTTGTTTTCCTCAGTCAATTTTTGTCCTTTTCCCAAGTTCTTGACCCCCCCCCCCTTTTGCATGCCTCTCATTTATTTTCTCAATTTTACTTCTACCTGTCTAATTTGGCTTTTAAAATCTTTCTTAAGATCTTTCAAGAAGACTTTTTGGGCCTGGGACCAATTTCTATTTACCTTTGAGGTTTCAAATGTAGGTATAATGACAATACCATCCTCTTCTTAGTTTGTATTTTGATCTTCCCTGTCAATGTAATAATTCTCTATTCAGTGTTCATTTCTACTTTTTCTCATTTTCTTTGCCTATTTCCTAACTTTTAAAGTTGAACGGTCTTCCTGGAGCACAGGGGCATTGTCCCAAGCTTCTTATATTGGGGTCAAAGGGCCTGGTCACTGGCTTTCTGTTCTGGGGCCTCAGGTACTGGCAGCTGTAGGCTGTCTGACATCTTAGCTGGGGTACTAGTGGTGGTGTGGGTTTTTCTTCATTTTCCCGGCACTATACTGAAGCACAGGGAAATCTGGCTAATGGAGTACCCCTGCCTGCCCAGAGAGCTGTGCTGAAGCATGGGGAGGTCCACTGCTAGAGGATGTCTGCTCTCCTAGCGTTGCATTGAAGCACGGGGAGATTGACAGCTGGAAGATGCCTGCCTGAGGCTGCACTTTCTTGGAGATCCTCTAAGTTTCAAAGGCTAAAAAATTGCTTCTCCTTGTCTTTCCACTGTCTCAGTTGTTCCAGGATTTTTCCTGAGTGATTATTTTCTTGTTTTTTAAGAGGTCAAAAAGGGAGAGTGATAGTAACTTATTACTTACTTCACCATTTTGGCTCCCAGACTAAGATAATGATTTCAAATCTACTTATCTAACTGTAATCTCTCTGCTGACCTCCAGGATAATACCTCTAATTGCTTATTAGACATTTCAAATGGAATGTCCTCTAGACATCTTAAACTGAATTGTGCAAAAACAAACTCATTTTCTTTCCTCCAAAATCCTCCCCTATTTGTAACATCCCTTTGGCTGGTGAGGGTACCATTTTCCCAGTCATCCAGGCTCACAACTTAGATGTTATCTTTGATTCCTTGCTGTCTCTTAACCCCCATAATCTGATCTGTAACCAATGGCTGTCAATGTAATCTTCATAACATAACATATTATTCCTCCTCTCCTGTGATACTGCCCCCATTCTAGTTCAGGTTCTTATCACTTTAGTCCTGGACTACTGCAATAGCTTGTTGATTAGTCTGCTTGCCGTAAGTATCTTCCCTACTCCAGGCCATCCTCTATTAAGCTGTTAAGTGATCTTTCCAAAGTGCAGGTCTGACCATCCCATCACCCTACTCAATCAACTCCAGTGTCTCCCTATCACTTTCATGATCTCTGTTTGGCATTCAAGATCCTTTATAATGTTGCTCCCCCTCTCATATTTCCAGTCTTCTTACACCTTATGCTCCATTTCCCCTCCATGTCTTCTTCAATCTAGTGACACTGACCTCCTTTCTGTTCCATGAATAAGATTCTACATCTCTTGGTTCTTGGCAGTTTCCCTGGTTGTCTCCCATTCTTGGAAAGCTCTCCCTTCTCATCTGTGCCTCCTGGCTTCCTTCAAGTTATGACTCAAGTTCAACCTCCTATAGGAATCTTGATTCCCCCTTAATTCTAGTATCTTCTCTATTGATTATGTATGGGAACTTGCTTGGGCATCCTCAAGGAAGCCCCATTATAATTATTTGCATTTTATTCAGTATATAGCTTGTTTGTACATGGTTGTTTACATATTGTATCCCCCATTCAACTGCTTGAGAACAAGGCTTATCTTTTGCCTTTCTTTGTATTCCTGACACTTAGCACAATGTCTGACACATAATAAAGTCCTTAACAAATGTTTGTTAATTGACTGATCACTGTCTCTTTCTTAGCTCTCTCCTTTAATAACACTATTTTTAGGTTCTCCTGCTACCTTTCTGACTACTCATCCTAAATTTCCTTTGTTAGAATATCATCTATATACTACTCTCTAACTTTGGATGCCACCCCCCCCCCCAGACTCTTTCTTGAGATCTTATTTGCTCTCTCTTTCCACTCTTACTTTTGATGCCCTCATTAGTTCTCATGGGTTCAACTACCATCACTTCAGAGATGATTCCCAGATTAATATTTCCACTCCTAGTCTTTCTTCAGTTCTCTATTCTTTATTATTAGAAATAATTGCAAGGATGCTCATCAATTGGGGAATGACTGAACAAGTTGTGGTATATGACTATGATGGGGTACTACTGTGCTATAATAAACAATGAGCTCAATGATCTTAGAAAAACATGGATAGAGCTACATGAAATAATGAAGAGTGAAATGAATAGAAGCAAGAAAACATTGTATACAGTAACATCAATATTGTTTAAGGACAAATTTGAGCACCTAAATAATTTTGACTATTATAAATACCCAAATTAACTACAAAGAACATATGAAGGAAGACACTGTCTGCATCCAGAGAAAGAACTGATAAGAAGTACGTATAGAGATTATATACATACATACATATATGTATGTGTGCATGCACACATGCATTCATATACATTTTTGTGTGTACTGGTAGCAATATTTGGGGGGAAGGGAAGAAAAAAAAGGAAAAAAAGAAATTTACACGACAACTTTATCATATATTTGAAAGGAACAGCAAATTGTACATAACAGATTTGCAGTTTCATTTGCAATCATCTGTTTTTATTCTACTCTGTTATGGAAATGCTTGTTTCATTCCATATATTAAAAATAAAATAAATAAAATTTTAAAAAAGAAATAAGTATAAAGACCTCTAGTCCTTATACTATTAAAAATTTCAAACTATTGTCCTATAAGCTTCTCAAACTTAACGTGTCTAAAAATAGGAGTAGTTCAGTTTTTCCTCAAATTGAATTCTCTCCCAGCTTCTCTTTTTCTTTTTAAGATACCATCCTTCTTCCAGTCTCCTAGGTTTATGACTTTGAAATCATCCATTACCCCTTAATTTTCCTCACCTTGCTTATCTAATCACTTGCCAAGTCTTGTCAATGCTACCTCCAGGGCAATTTTCCTCTCCATCCCCTTCTTTCTAATCTCATGATCACCAACATAGTTCAGATCCTTATCACCTCTCCCCTGAGATATTGCACTAGGCTCAGAATTGTTGTCTCCCCTTAGGTCTCTCCTCTTTCCAGTTCATTCTCCACACAGCTGCCAAATTAAGACTTCTCAAGCACAGGTCTGCCAATGTCACTTCTGCACTCGACCAACTCCTTATCACTGCCGCGATCAAATACATATTCTTCTACCAATTTCCCATCACTTAGTTCTAACTCACCTTTCTAATCTTAGCATGCATTTTATGGCCTTGCCAAACTGGCCTGTTTAAGAATCCTCTCACATACACCTTCTCCTCTGGTTTCTGTGTTTGCATTACTTGTCTCTCATTCCTAGAATGCTCTTCAAATCTCTAATTTCCTTCAAGGCTCAGGTCAGATGTTCCTCTGATATGAAACTTTTTTGGGTATCCCAACCTACTAGTGACCCCACCAAAATATTACCTTATGTTTGTTCTGTACATGCTTATTTGCATACATAGTGTCCTCAATAGAATGCAAGTTTCCTCAACAAAAAAACTGTTTCATTTTTGTCTCTTTGCTCATGGTGCCTGTTAATCGGTTTATTGATAAAGCTAGATGAGATATGATATGGTTGTTTTTCAGTCATTTCAACTGTGTCTGACTCTTCGTGACCCTGTTTGGGGTTTGCTTGGCAAAGATACTGGAGTGGTTTGCATGTCCTTTTCCAGCTCATTTTATAGATGAGAAAACTGAGGCAAGCAGGGTTAAGTGACTTGTTGAAGGTCATACCTAATAAGTGTAGGAGCCCACACCTGAACTCGGGAAGGTAAGTTTTTCTGACTCCAGGTCTGGTATTATTCACTGAGTCACCTAGCTATCCCCGATCTGGCCATAGTTTTCATTATTGCTTCCTTCCTAATTCATCATAAACCTGATTAGAAACAATATCTGGGAGTATTCCCTCATACCGCTATGAAAAATCAAGGGAAGAAAAATTAAAAATGCAACTTTGGACACCTCTGTTACACTACACTGGATCCCTTATCCTTTCCCAGTCTATTTCTCATTAATCATCACTGCCTAAACAAACACTCCACCATGATTTCTTCTATCAACACAATACTTTCTTGTTACTAAAATCATGTGCTTATAGCCAAGCCATTTGCTTATCAATGCCTTTCCTGTTATTCAAGACTTTTAAATATTTAGACAGAAATACTGGCTCAATCAATAATTTCTGCCCTTATTGACTGCAGCATCTCTCTTCAGAAAGATTAATTTTGGCCTTCTCTGAAAAGAGCCTCATTCCTAATATATAGCTTGAGGAAGTCAGTGTTTCTCTTCTAAATCCTTCTCATTGTGTCATGTTCTATCCACTGATCTCTTGATACTGATTTTGATTCTTTCTGTCTCCTCAGAAACTCCCCCCACCCTTTTCCTTACTGGGTTGTTTCTTTAGTTTTATCTAAATATCTTTGTTTTCTCTAGTAAAGCAGTACATTATAAAGACATTCCTGAAGAATTTTTCAACTTTTTCTCTAGCATGGACATTAATTTCCCTTCATCATATGCATAAGATTTGATAGTCTCTTGAAAGAACAGAAATATAACAAAATTCCTATGTGTCACTGGAAGAATTCTCTTCGTTTCCATATAGATGATATGGAAGATTTGTGGCTAGAATCAAAGTTTCCAAGTAGAACCAGTTCTTTGCAGCTCCCGTAAAACTTCCTAAAATTCACACTTTTCTGAGATATTTGTTCATCATCACCAGGACTCAAGTCCTGAAGGTTCTAAGGATGTGCTTTTTCAGTCAGAATGATTAAGCCAGATATGAGTGATTAGTTATTAGCAAGAATCTATTGGTCTTCTAGATGCAAAGACACAATCAGCACATATAATAGGACTTATTAGAATATTAGAAAACTGCTAGTCCTATCTCTTCTGATGCTGCTCATCAAAACTATTCACTTCACTATTTTCTGCCACAAGATTCTGATAGATTTCTTTTGTGTTGATACTTAGGACAGAGCTAGAACAAATGAGTGCCTCTAATGGGGAGGTAGATTTTGACTCAATGCAAGAAATGACTGCCTTGTGAGGCAGTGAACTCTATTATCTTCGAGGTCTCTATAGTAGGCTAGAAAATCATGTTTTAGAATTTTATAGAAGGGATTGATGGAAGGCTGCCCTAGATGACCTTTCAGGGTTTTTTCTCTATTCTGTATTTTGAATCATGTAAATTGGTTGGATGCAATTACCATTCATTCAACAAATGTTTATGGTGTGTGATCTTGGTTTTTCTTATCCAGATTTTTTATTTATATAGAGCCAACCTTGGGGGAAGACCAACAAGTTTTTATGTGAAAGTGAATATTTTAAGCCAAGAAAATTTCTTTTCTTTGTTTTAAGCAGATGACTTCCCATCCTATATAACCAAGAAGACTGAGGTCATTTCAGGTCAATTTGCTCAATTCCTTTCCTCCAAACCTTCAATCACCTCAATATCATCAAGTCTTTCTTCCTTCTACAGGCATAAAAGATGAGCAGGGAATGTGGGCATGCTCTGCGAATGTATTCCCAGTGGACGTTCCTCTTCCATCCATTTTCAGAAGAAAAGTATCTTTCCTTCTTGCCAAAACTAATCTGTCTACTTATACCCTTGATCTTCCAACTACTGTCCTTATCAAACTCATCCTTTTCACTAACAGTTCCCTAGAAAAAGTAGTCTATCGTTATTTCTTTCATCTCTTTATCACTTACTCATTATTTAATTCTTGTAATCTGCCAACTAGTCTGTCAGGAAGAACTGACTTGAAATTCCACCTCAGACACTTACCAACTGTGTGACCTTGGGCAAGTCACTTCTGTTTGCCCAGATGTCAGCTTGGCTCTATGGACAGAGTACTGAGTCTGGAGTCAGGAAGACTTGAGTTCAAATTCAACCTCAGACACTAGCTGTGTGTCTGGACAAGTCACTGAACTTCTATTTGCCTTAATCTACCAGAGACAGAAATGACAAACCACTCCAGTATGTTTGCCAAAAAATAAAACAAACCCATATACAATATAGACTACCGGGTCACAAAGAGTCAGACATGACTGCATGATTAAATAGTAACAAAAAGCTGTGTTCCACCCCTCCCATTCTCCAAAAGTTACTAATAACCTCCTTATTATAAAATATAAAGGAATTTTTCTTGTATTATCCCTCTTGACCTCTCTGTGGCAGCTGACACCATGAACAATTCCCATGAACAATTCCCTTCTTTCTAAGTGATCCCTCAGCACAATAATTAGATTTAGCAAAGAGTCAAGAGAGCTACCAAAAAGAAATGAAAATTTGTAATCTGACTTCAAGCAAACATGGAGAGAAGGGAGAAGTTTGCAGTGACCTGAAAAGGGTCTACAATGCTTGTGTTTCTGCCAGTATCAAGTAACACTTATGTAAGCAAAAACTACAAGTCAGTCTTTAAATTGGGGACTTTAAACTAAAGAAGAAAGAGAAAGAATTGCCCACATAGATTTAAGGTTGATAGCATATCAGCTATCGACTAAAACATTGGAATGATCAAAGCAGGAAAGAGGACAAGTAATTTATAGGAAAGAATATGCATAAAGAGTCAGCCAGAAAACTCAGAGTCTCATACAGAAATGCACAAAGTATAAAAATAAAATGAACTGGAAATATTGATGGAAGGGGAAAAATTCAAACCTAATAAGTGTTACTGAGTGACTTTGGGATGGAATTTAAGACTAGATTTTAACACTGGATGGGCATATTTTATTCAGAAGGAAAAGAACTGATGAGAGAAATGGAATAGCACTGTAGATTTCTAAATATATACATAAAACATATATATGTATATATATGCATGCACATATGAACATATATTCATGTTAGGAAATTCAGTGATCCAAGAAGGGGAAACATGGTGGAGAACATTTGGGTGAGGAGGAACAGATGGAGAAACATAAGCAATGTTATAGTTGAAGTATATGCTGATGTTTGGTCATCTTATATAGAAATGCTCATAACAAACATTTGTAAAGAGATCACCATGAAGATAATTAGATTTTATATGCCAATATCTGTTGTATAAGATGCAGCTATAGAAAAAACTCTATGAAGAATACTGCAAAATCATACAAATCAAATAAACATATATTTAGTAATCTGAATACAAAGATTAGGTCATTAGAGATGATGGAGAAAAAAGTAGGTTGGAAAACATGGAGTAAGAAATAAGAGACCAAAGGATTGTAGACAATACAGAAGACTATCATATATCATGAATGCTTTCTTTAAAAAGAGAGCCAGGAGTTGCTGAATATGACAAATATAAATTAGCATCACACACACACACTCACTCATTCACACATACAAAGTTAGGAGACAACTATTTACTATTTATTTAACTAATTTATTACTTATTACTACTAATAATTTACTAATTGTTTACTTTCTGGTGTGATTTCTAAATCTGTTGTTTGTGAATAGTCAAATCATTAACTTGTTAGAGTAAAGCTCAAATGCCAAATTAGAAAGAAAGGATAAAAATGAGGATATAAGGCATGCAATTGAAGCAATTCCAAATAAGCCTATTTAAACAAAGTATTGATGCAGATAAAAAGGAAAATCGATAAAAGAATGGACATTGCCATAGACTATCAAAATTTCCTAATGAAATACAACAGAAGTAAATTAATTACTACAACAAGGAGCCCTATTTACTCCTAATTGAGTACAAATCCTAGAAAGTGCCTTAGCAAGCAAGCAATTGATCTCTTTACGAAGTGGACAGATAAAAGAGTAACAGTTTATAAAATAAAATCAAGGATAAAATCTTACTGAGGAGGATGGTGGCAGATTATGAATGACATCAACTCATAAAATAGTAAAAATCAGTGTGTATATGGAGTTGGACAGCAAACTGGGACCAGAATAGAACAAGAGGAGGAGAGAACAAGAGGAGAGGATTGACTTAGAAAATTGCACGGTATTTTTAATGACTCCAAGCTTCTCACAAAACTTACTCAGATATTTCACCACAATGTAGAGGCAACACTATATTATGAAAGACTATGGCATCAGAGTGCAAGCTCTGGTAGGTTCTACCATGTGTAAAGGTTTTTGAGCACAGTCCTGTCAACAGATCAGCTCTACTGCCTTCGAAGGAATACCACACCTAAGTATGGAGAGGTTCAATACTAGTAGACTCCACAGTCAGTGAATTCTTTGGCCATGGCAACAAAAAGATAAATACATACCACCCTTCAACCTGTGAAGACTCTGCTTCTGAAGTGATCATGAAAGTGCAGAAAAAAAGGGGTCAGAGGGCTTCAAGAATCACAGTTTGTGGATGATCTGTTGATATTCTAAATGTGAGATCCTTGTTTAATGGCCAAAGAGTAGGCATGCTACTGGAGGAGATGAGTAATATCAATTTTATCATTCTTGCTATAAATTAAACCAGTGATTAATAGGAAATTTCAAGTAAATGGCAAGATGGCCCCAAGATTCTCCTTGGAGAGAGAGGACAATGAAGGAGTTGGTTGAAAAGGAACATCGTTCCATGGGACATTTTTTTTATCAATGAAATTATATGCAAAGTATTTTCAGAAAGGCTACCATAAAAATAATTGCCACTAACTTAAAAGCATGACTTTTAATGAAGAGGATCTAGGTTAAAATATGATCTCTGATAATTAATTACATATCTGATTTTGAGCAAGTTGTTTAGCATCACTGGGCTTCACTTTATCTCTAAAATGAGAGAATTGGTCTAAATGGTTTCTACGTTTCCTTTCAGCTCTAAATCTGTTGTGAACTGTGGTAGTGGATGAAAAAGTAGAAAAATTCTATTAAGAATTTGATTAGACTTTTAAAATTAATTCAGTGTATATGTTGATGTTTGCTGGCCTAAATGAAAAGGAGGATATAGGTAAGGATGGCAAAAAATATCAGTTGAGAATATGTTTAAGGAATAAATAATGAGAAAAGTCAAAGGCATGGATACTACCCAAATGTCTTACATCTATATACCATGAATATTTTCTCCAGGAAAATAATTGGGAGGTGCTGACTTGTTAGAGCAAAGATCAAAATCAATACGAAATTAGAAGAAAAATAAAAATGTGAATAATCTATGGTATACAATTAGAATGGCTTCATCCTGAATTATTTTTTAAAAATTTCTCATGCCATAAAATAGGAAATATACAGAGGAAAGTACATCTACACCAAGTAGGTTAACCCTTGTAAATCAACTGCTGTAATGAGATCAAAAGAGTGTAAAAGAAAACCTTATCAAACATTTGATGTCCTTGCCAAGGAGAGATACATGACAGCCAAGAGCAACACTATTTTAGGTTATAAACTTGTTCATAAAATCTCATGGAGCAGGATGCTGGGAGATCTGGAAGTGAATGGAGTTGCCTCACTAGACAGAGAAGAGGTAGAAGGAAAAACAACTTTGAAAAAGTTTGCTGAGTGAATCAACTAATCAAAGTCATAATAAGGACATTTACGGATAAAGATGGAAGAGAAAGATAATAAACAGATAAAATGCAAAGGATCAGTAAAGATTTTTAACATAAATTTTTTCACTAAGTGGGGCTGGGGAGCCACCACATGTGGATACTGATATCATAGATCCCAAAGTGCTACAGGAAAAAGTGGAAATATCACTGAAGAAAAAATAACTGGGAAAAGCAACCGGACCAGAACAAGCAGACACAGAAGAGGCCTGTGCTGAAGGTGACACAACACTTAAAGTGTTGAACCAACTCTCAAAATATCAGAATGGGAGGAAAATACCAAAATATGGAAAAATCTTAGAATGTATTACCAAAAAATGCCAACCAAGAGAACGAAAAAAACAAATGATCCATATGCCTACTTTCTCATCCCCACATTTATCAAGGGCACACTTGATGAGGGTGTGAGAAAGGAATAGGAAGGAAAGGGAAAAAAATCAAGAAATGAACAAGTAGGTTTTTGCAAGTGATATTCTGTAAGACCCCATTGTGCTTACTGTTTGCTGATTATTAAAAAAAAACAATTCAGTAGAGTAAAATGCTACCTTTAGAGCTCTCCTCTAAAATGTCTCTGATACATTTATCAAAATCATATAAAATTCCTTGAAAGATAATTTTATTTGATGACTCTAATTAGTCTCAAGAGAAGTATAAGACAGGCAGACACATGCGTGCCACAGGTGTTCACCACAGTCATCAAGGCATTTAATACAGAGCCCAAGTGGAAGAAGGATTTTAAAAAATCCTTTAAAAACAGTTATAGCATATCCGTTTGTGGATAACGTTGTAGGGATTATATCCATCGTGGATACATATTTGAACAGCTTCCTAAATAAGATCTATAACCATTCAAAAGTTTAGTTTAACTATCCAGACAGGGAAAAAAATTGTGTATGAAAGAATGCATATTGTTCAGGCTATACTATATAGTGTAAAAGATACTCTATATAGTTTATCTCTTAGTGTATTTGTATATATGTACATATATGTATATATGTGTATGTATATATATATCACATATATTATATATATACACACATGCCCATGTATATACCTTGGACAAGCAAATGGAAAATAAACTTGAATTGATATAAAGGGGTGGAATGATGCACTTGTCAGATATGTGTTAGTTTGTTTTGTTTGACTATTTCTTTGTGACTCACACTGGATTTTTAAAGTTTTCTTTCACGTTAAATGTTAAGTGGATATAACAGAAGGAATACCACTGTCTCTGAAGAATTTAAGTTTCAGTTCACTCAAAGGGCAATGAAAAGATTCATACTAGGTGTAGGCTAAACCATATTACTGAAAAACTGAATAAGTGAAATGGTGGAAAGGATAACATCGGAGAAAAAGTTACTAGAAAAGGAGGTAGAACAGTCATGTCATGTAAGGAAAAGAAAACCTTCCCACTTACTTCCATATATGCAATACTAAGAGACCTAGAATTTCCCCAGCAAGTTTAGTGGACAGCCTGGAGGATTTAAGGGAGGACATGGCTACAATCACACAAGATGAGAATACGTGTCAGTTCCTTGGATATCACACTTTCTTATAAGCTATACTGACACAAATGTTTCCCAAATTTGCCATTTTTCTACTAATTCTGTCTTCATTGATTTTATTTATGCAAAAGTTTATAATTTTATGTAGTCAATATTGTCTATTTTATCTTTAATGATTTTCTCTAGTTATTGTCTGGTTATCTCTACACCAGATCTGCACAACCTGTTAACTTTTTCGGGCCACAGATAGGTTAGATGAGAGACAGATTGGTGATGGCTGGTTGCTGTGGGTTACATGACAGCTGCCCGAAATTCTTTGGCTGGCTGTATATTATGTAGGCCTGCTATGGTATAGGAAGGTAATGGAATACTATTGTACTATAAGAAATGATGAACAGGAAGACTTCAGAGAGGCCTAGAAGGACTTATATGAACTGATGCTGAGTAAAAGGAGCAGAACTAGGAGAACATTGTACACAGTAACAACCACAGTGTGGAAGGAAATTTTCTGGTAGACTTAGCCCTTCACAGCAATGCTAGGACCCAAAACATTCCCAAAGGACTATTGAGGCAAAATGCCATCTATATTCAGAGAAAGATCTATGGAATTGGATTACAGAATGAAGCAGAGTATTTTCTCTTATGTTATGTTTTGTTTTGGGTTTTCCCATGTTTTATCCCATTTATTTTATTTCTTCTGTGCAACATGACTAATGTGAAAATGTGTGTAATAAGAATGTATGTGTAGAACTCATATAAGATTGCATGTTGTCTCAGGGAGGGAGGTGAAAGAGAGGGGGAGAAAATCTAAGACTTATGGAAGTGATTGTAGAAAACTGAAAACAAATTAATAATTAAAAAAATACAAGGTATCAAATCTGTAGAAGAAGAGATAGCTTCCACCTAGATGGACCATTCAGTCACTGAGAAGACAATATGTGATTCTAGTTAAAGCTATGTGCAAGAAAGAAGGGTCTATTCATTCCATGACGTAACAGTGGGGTTAGGGGATTCCAAGGGCTCCCTTTCCCATTTGGAATATAGACTCAGCTCTCTGGGTTTGCAGTAGAGGCCCCTGATGTTTTGATCTCCTTTTTTATTTCCTTTCTTCAAGTATTGACCTTATGGACATAGGTCCACAGGTCCTAGGAAACTTTTGAGTTACTACAAGGGTAATAACAGTGGCAGCAGCAAGAGCAGACTTGCAAAAGGTATGAAAAAAAAAAAAAAGCAGAAAAACCTGAAAAGTAAATTCTCCTTGGTATTTGATTAGACAGTACTCAGTGGAGATAAAATTTAAAATAGTTGATTTCTCTAACTTGTAGAGAAACCCCCTGTTTCTGAACAGAGTGTGAATATTAGCCTCCCAACTGATCATACTGTTAAGCTACTAGATTCTGTTCTAATAATTCTGTGATTTTTCTTATCGCCAGGAATTCCCTTTCCAGTATGGAAATAAACTACCAGTTTCATACCTGCTTCATGTTTGTACATTGGATACTTTTATTTAAAATTTTCCCTTTTGCTAGGGAAAACCTTAGGTCTCCAGTTGATAACCATTTCTATAACTAGCAAATCTGATTAATAAGTAATTTAATTAGCAAGTTTCCTTGGGAATCCAAGGTAAGGGTAGAAATTCCTTGACCAGGGAGTCAGATACACAGAGCAATGAACTCCACATATAACTAGAGTTCAGAGCAGGAAGGAGTAGACATCCATGCCAGTAGAAGTTGTCTCTTGCTTCTATGCTAGAATACGATCATACATTTAGAGCTAGAAATGACCTCAGCAGTTATTGATTTAATTCCTTCATTTTACAGAAGAACAAATGACTGTTAGAAGAAAATAGGAAACTTGTCCAAGGTCACTCAGGTAGTAAATATCAGGAATATGTCTCTAAACCCTTATGTGTTATGATTAAAGAAGCACCAGGAAAGTCAACCCCACCACAGACATATAAAAGTTTCTGATTAACAAGTATTCTTTGAAAATGAAAATAAGCTCTGAGATTGATTTTAAGACTGTTATCAGTCCATAAGAGCTGATATTTTGCATGCATAGGAGTAAGCAGGGAGGTAAACAGAATGTTAGAAGAAGACCTGACTTTAAAAGTTCCTTTTATCACCAAGTGTGTGACATTGGGCAAGTCACTATGTTTCTGTGATCTTTATTTACCAAGGCATAGACAGATTTCTATCCTTTATAGAAGGAATTCCTCAGGTTGGTGAAATGTAAACTTTCTTTACCTATGTTTGTAAACATCTCATTTGATCCTCTTGACAACTCAGTGATAAAGGTAATACAGAGACTCAAGAGAGGTTAGGTCTCTAGCCCAATGCCAGAGAACTAGCAAGTATCACAAGGGAAAACTGAACCCATGAATCCTTGCTCCAAGATAAGCTCTTACCACTGTACACACTTTGTTACTTTAGAGTGAAGTAGTCAGTTTTCCTCCTAACACCTAGCTGAGTTCAACTGTATTGAGGGCATGAGAAGTAGTTCTGAAACCTGTTCACAAAAGGGGTTAAGTGAAGTAAAGCATTACAGTGAAGGTTTTGGGTAAGGACTGTCCAAGAGCATGTCAGAGAGCACTGAGAAGAGTGTCCTTTACTTCAGAATTTTACTTAGGCTACCTCATGTGTTCTATGTATTGGAAAGAGTGTTTGTGTAAGAAATGATGACCTGAGAGAAATTTGAGAAATTATATATAGAAGGATGCTTAGGATAGTGTTTGGTACATAGCAGGTGCTTAGTGAATGTTTAGGGATTGACTGAGAGCAGACTTAACAGAACCAGCAAAACAATTTATACAATGATTGAAAAATGTACAGAAAAGCAACCTTAAAAATTTTCAATCGTAGCTGATATTTATAGTGACTTATCTCAATTTTGAATGATTGATGGTGAAATTTCCCTTTCACCTCTGTTTGTCTTTTATTGCTACAGCTAATATTTCTAGTACCATATTGAATAAAAGTGGTGATAATGGACATCCTTGTTTCACCTCTGATCTTGCTGTAAATGCATCTAGCTTATCCCCATTGCATATAATGCTAGATGATGTTTTTAGGTAGATACTGCTTATTATTTTATGAAAAGTTCCATTTATTCCTATGCTCTCCAGTGTTTTCAATAGGAATGGGTGTTGTATTTGGTCAAAAGCATTTTTTGCATCTACTGAGATAATCATGTGATTTCTGTTAGTTTTGTTGCTGATATGATCAATATTGCTAAAAGTTTTCTTAATTTTGAACCAGCCTGAATTCCTGGTATAAATCTTATCTGATAATAATGTGTTATTCTTGTGATAAGTTGCTGTATTCTTTTTGCTTAAAATTTTTGTATCTATGTTCATTAGAGAAATTGGTCTTGAATTTTCTTTCTCTGTTTTGCCTCTTCCTGGTTTAGGTATCACAACTATATATGTATCATAAAAAGAATTTGGTAGGACTCCTTCCCCAATTTTCCCAAATAGCTTATACAGTATTGGAATTAACTGTTCTTTAAATGTTTGATAGAATTCAGTTGTAAATCCATTTGACGCTGGAGATTTTTCCTAGGGAGTTCGTTGATGTCTTGTTCAATTTCTTTTTCTGAGATGGGGCTATTTAAGTATTCAACTTCCTCTTCTGTTAATCTGGGCAATTTATATTCTTTTAAAACAATCATCCATTTTATTTAGATTGTCAAATTTATGGGCATACTCACTTCTGTTTGGACAGAGATTTGTCTATATATGTACATACATTTTGAGCAAGATGTTAAAAAAAAGTCATCAATAAAGCTTTTCAAATGAGAGAATACTGAACTTGGAGTTAGGATAACAGTTCAAATCCCTGCTCTGATTATACTTACTGATTGTGTAAACTCTGGCAAGTAACTAGATCTCTAAACTGCTGGGGGTGGGAATGGGAGGGTTTAAATTCATAAAATAAGGATAAAAATACTTGCAAAAGATTCTTACTGTGTGCCACTACCATTAAGTATCTGGAAATCTCTGAAAGTAGATTTTTAACACAAAGAAGTAGACTTGTAATTAAGGAAATATTCATTCAGTGAAAAGTTCCTAAAATATCAATGGTTCAGCTTTTAACCGCACCAAGAATTACAAATTATCTATAGAAAATAGCACTTAGAAGTTAAAGCCAAGAAGAATCAGGCTCACACAGTGCCCACCCACCTATTCAGGGATCCTTCCGTGTCTTCAAAGAGAAGTTGTCATGTTCAGACTTTGTCTAAGTAATTAATTAGATTCACTTGGCCCAACTCTCAAATCTTACTCTTAGCAAACCCTCTACCTTGCTTTGGCTTTTGGACTCATAAACATCCCCAGCTCTGGCTATCCCTGATCTGGATTAGGTCTGTTCCTGACTTGGATGTACTTCCAGAAAATGTGACTCATTAGCATTTCCTGTACCAGACCTTGAACTTTGAAATGGTGTTACCTCTTTCCACGTCTCTCTGTGTGATATACCTGAACTGTTATTCTTTGTTTACTAGGAATCAGAGCTCAACCTGACCCATCCTATCCTGCCCTATCCTCACAACTCCCTAAACTTTAATTGAAAGTTGCTTAGCATGCATCTCTTACTTTCAAGCGCTCTCCAGTGTCCACTTGTAGTACTTACACCCCCTGAGCCTTAGGTTGATCCTTTCTGCTTTGTAGGCAGTTACCCAGGACTCTTTCCTGAGTGGTTTAATCAGATTCTACTTATATTCATAAATAATGGACTGGTGAGTCACAAATACAATAGACAGAGATAGATTTTAAATCAATAGAGACAAAGACAGAAATAGAGTTAGAGATAGAGATACTGAGATAGAGACAGAGTTACAAAGAAACTAGGAGATGATAAGGAAGGGTAAGTTCTGAGAAAGTAATTACTAATCCTACTGTGTTTTTCTCTGAATAGGAACTCTCTGAAAATCTAGGAGATTGGATTATACGGAAGGTGTTATAAATATAATTTTGGCCACAGCTCATGTTTTCTTAGGAGTGTGGGCATTCCTGTATTGTGATGGGGAAGGAGGGTGATGGCTGAAATCTAGGAAAAGTGTTTGATGGTTACAATCCCCCACCCTTCCTCCCTTCCTTCCCATTCCCCAAACCCAGAGGTGATTAATTTGGTTCTTCCCCAGTCTCCAGGCTGGACTAACACACTGTATTTAGTAAGAGTAAATATGAAGAGATAGCTTAGCTCAATGGATAGAGAATCTACCTCAGATTCAGAAAGATCTTAATTGCAAATCCAGTGTCTTACACAGACTAGACTGTCCAACACTGAGCACGTCCAAAACTCTCAGTGCCCTAGGCATCTCTCTAAGACTACAGGATACAGAACAATCACTAGAAGTTCTATTTACAGGGTGTGTGTGTGTGTGTGTGTGTGTGTGTGTGTGTGTGTGTGTGTGTGTGTGTGTGTGTGTGTGTGTGAAGGCGCAAATGACTGCTAATTCTTGACGGACTTGATCATCTCTAGGGATTCAGTTGTGGTTGAACAACATTTCAACTAATCCAGTTTCCCAAGGAGTGTTTTTTCAGGTTGCCAAACTACCCTGGAACTGGTTTGAATACAGGCCAAAATATTTCTTCAGTTAAGAGTTCAGTCCTCTCCATGTTCTCAGCTATTAGTGAAATCAGGACCTGTTTTCCATATGTAAATTAGACAACTATATTATTATGGATGAAAAGAGGACTTGTTTAATGACAGCAGTTCTTAATTATCCATACTTCTAATTGTCTGGCAAGTCTTCAAGAAGGAAAAAAATGTTCCTTCCAAAAAAAATACACACATACACACACACACACACACATACACACATATATGTAATAGGAATATATTATATCTAATGATATATTTAATATTTATTTTTCTCTTAATAGCTTCTTTGATGTACAACAGTATATATAGATGAGGTACTGTTATGTATACAATTGTTTTGTAGCCTTACTCTTTCACTAGGAATAAAATTGGGTGAGTCAGTGATAGAGTGAAACAATTCTTACTCTAGAGCAAGAAGTGCAACTAGGTGGCACAGTGGATAGAGTCAGGAAGACCTGATGGCATCTAAAGCCTCAGATACTTACTTACTGTGTGACCTTGGGCAAGTCACTTAACCCTGTTTCCCTCAGTTTCCTTATCTGTAAAATGAGATGGAGAAGAAAATGGCAAACCACTCCAGTATCTTTGCCAAAAAAACTCAAATGGAATCATGAAGAGTCAGACACAGTAGAGCCAGAGGGCCTGTGTTCAAATCCTGGCTCTGAAACTTATATAACCTGCTCAACTTCTGGCAAATCACTTAATCTCTCTCCAAACTGAGGATATAGGATGAGATGGTTTTTTCCAGTTACATATCTATGATCCTTTGATCTGGTAGTTTGGTTCTCTTAGTGTCAAAGTGAATTGGTCAAGGAAAAAGGACATAAAGGAGTCCAGAGTGGTTTTAGGGGAGGGTCATTAAAATTTTATTTTCTGTAGATAATACAACATCTGAGCAATCCAATACCCCTGATCTTTTCTGAGATCATAGGAATTAGAGCTGAAGGGACTTCAGGGAGTCCCAGCTCCTCATTTTACAGAGGAATGGGCAGATTTCACTTGCTTTATCCCTGATTCTGGCTAACCCTTTAAGATAAGGCTTCCCTCTCTTCAACATCTACTATAACATACACATGAATTCAATGGTGGAGCTCAATGTACATTGTCCTTTTTTCTGCAATTAATTTTATTTAGAACAGCTACACATTTTTTCTCTTTCACCTGGTTTTCGTAAAAGTTCTTACCACTTTATTGAGTTTGATATGGAATTATCGACAGTCTTCCATTAGCTATTTCAAATTTTGAGAGAATGACTTGTTATGGATTTTGAATGCTCTAATTCTCGCACAGCTTAACCTTTAGCAGAGAAATGAAGATTTAATAAGCAGATTTGGGAGTCATCAATACAGATATGATCATTGTATCTATGGGAGCTGCTGAGATCACCAAGTGAAATCAGATAGAGGGGGTAGAGAAGACGTAGGACAGAGTCTTATGGGAAACCTTAGGCTAGTGGCCACAGAGAGAAGGAAATTGAGAATGAATGGTCAGTCAGGAGGAGAACCAGGAGAGAGTAGTGTCCTGAAAACCTAGAGAGAAAAAGTGTATCAAAGAGAAGTTGGTGATGAACGGTCTCAAAGACTGCAGGGAGGTCAAGAAGGATGAGGACTGAGACAAGGCCATTACATGTGGCAATGAAGTCATCATTAGTAACTTTGGAGATTTGGTTGAATGATGAAATTGGAAGTGAGACCGCAGATAGTTAAAAACAGTATAAAGAGGAAAGGGAATAGAGGCAACTATTGTAGATAGTCCTTTCAAGGAATTTAGGCACAAAAAAGAAGAGAAGAGAAATGGGATGATAGATATGGGGATGGATGGATCAAGAGAAGGTTTTTTGAAGAAGGAGTAGCTTTGGGGCATGTTTGTAGGCAGTAGGGAAGCAGACAGTAGAAAGTGATAGATTCCATTCTACTGAGTGCCGGTCTCCTGGGCTGAACTCTTCCTGATTGTTTAGGAGTGAGAAGAAAGGAAGGGGAGACAGTGAATGGCAACAGCTTTTTCCAGGACTTTGGTTAAGAAAAGTAAGAGAAATATAAGACAAAACTTGAGGGTTTAGTGGAGAGCTTTTTTTTAGTATGGGCGAGACTTGGATGTGTTTGAAGGCAGTCAGAAAAGAACCAGTAGATAATGTAAAGTTTATGATTTAAGGGAGAGAAAGGGGATTATTGTCAGTTGGAGTCGATGGGATCAAGTATCCATGCAGAGAAGTTGGCCTTGGCAAGACGGACCATCTCTGTTTGAGACTAGGAGAAAGGAGAGAATAACAGGTGATAACAAGGAATTTTAAGATGAAGAGAATAAGAGATTTTATGATGAGGAATTAAACATAAAAAAATGAAGTAGGCTAAGTTATTTGGAAACAATCTACTTAACAACTTAAAATGTGGTATTTCCCTAAAATGATAGAAATTTTAGAGAAATAATGGGATCAGATCATGAATATTTCAGATGTTCTACTCTGACTTTATTATCTAAAAGTTTTGCATTTCTAGTTTTCAAGTAACTTAAATAAGACTGCACAGGGTAATGTACTTTTCACATGGAACAAATTAGCCTAAAAGCAACTGTTACATTGAAAGTTTTTAACTAAAGAGTGTTTTAGACCATAACAGAATCGATTAGGAATGACTTTGATTTACTTTATCCATTTTGAATACATAGCTTGTCCCCCACTTTACTGAGAAGACTGAATAAATCAAATCCAGGTAAACTTTATCCTCTCTTTCTCAATTCACCTTGATCTTTTCTCTTAATTTTTATTTCTCTTAATCTTCACTCATCTCTCTTGTCTCATAGAAGTATTCTTATTTTATTTTATTTATTTTTTTAAAAATTTATTTATTTAACTTTTAACATTCATTTTCACAAAATTTTGAGTTCCAAATTTTCTCCCCATTTGTCCCCTCCCCCACCCCAAAACACCGAGCATTCTAATTGCCCCTATCACCAATCTGACCTCTCTTCTATCATCCCTCCCTTCCCTTGTCCCTATCTTCTCTTTTGTCCTGTAGGGCCAGATAACTTTCTTTACCCCATTACGTGTATTTCTTATTTCCTAGTAGCAAGAACAGTACTCAACAGTTGTTCCTAAAACTTTGAGTTCCAACTTCTATTCATCCTTCCCTCCCCACCCATTCCTTTTGGGAAGGCAAGCAATTCAATATAGGCCATATCTGTGTAGTTTTGCAAATGACTTCCATAATAGTCATGTTGTGTAAAACTAGCTATATTTTCCTCCATCCTATCCTGCCCCCCATTGCTTCTATTCTCTCTTTTGATCCTGTTCCTCCCCAAGAGTGTTGACTTCAAATTGCTCCCTCCTCCCATTGCTCTCCCTTCCATCATCCCCCCCCACCCTGCTTATTCCCTTATCCCCCACTTTCCTGTATTGTAAGATAGGTTTTCGTACCAAAATGAGTGTGCATTTTATTCCTTCCTTTAGTCGAATGTGATGAGAGTAAACTTCATGTTTTTCTCTCACCTCCCCTCTTTTTCCCTCCACTAAAAAGCCTTTTGCTTGCCTCTTTTTATGAGAGATGATTTGCCCCATTCCATTTCTCCCTTTCTCCTCCCAATATATTTCTCTCTCACCACTTAATTTCATTTTTTTAAGACATGATCCCATCCTATTCAGTTCACTCTGTGCTCTGTGCTCTGTGCTCTGTGTGTGTGTGTGTGTGTGTGTGTGTGTGTGTGTGTGTGTAATCCCACCAACCACCCAGATATTGAAAAGTTTCAAGAGTTACAAATATTGTCTTTCCATGTAGGAATGTAAACAGTTCAACTTTAGTACAGTCCCTTATGACTTCTCTTTGCTATTTACCTTTTCATGCTTCTCTTCATTCTTGTGTTTGAAAGTCAAATTTTCTCTTCAGCTCTGGTCTTTTCATCAAGAATGCTTGAAAGTCCTCGATTTCACTGAAAGACCATTTTTTCCCCTGAAGTATTATACTCAGTTTTGCTGGGTAGGTGATTCTTGGTTTTAGTCCTAGTTCCTTTGACTTCTGGAATATCCTATTCTATGCCCTTCGATCCCTTAATGTAGAAGCTGCTAGATCTTGTGTTATCCTGATCGTATTTCCACAATACTTGAATTGTTTCTTTCTAGCTGCTTGCAATATTTTCTCCTTGACCAGGAAACTCTGGAATTTGGCCACAATGTTCCTGGGAGTTTCTCTTTTTGGATCTCTTTCAGGCAGTGATCAGTGGATTCCTTGAATATTTATTTTGCCCTCTGGTTCTAGAATGTCAGGGCAGTTTTTCTTGATAATTTCATGAAAGATGATGTCTAGGTTCTTTTTTTGATCATGGCTTTCAGGTAGTCCCATAATTTTTAAATTGTCTCTCCTGGATCTATTTTGCAGGTCAGTTGTTTTTCCAATGAGATATTTCACATTATCTTCTATTTTTTCATTCATTTGGTTTTGTTTTATAATTTCTTGGTTTATCATATAGTCATTAGCTTCCCTCAGCTCCACTCTCATTTTAAAGAATTATTTTCTTCAGTGAGCTTTTGAACCTCCTATTCCATTTGGTTGATTCTGCTTTCTGAAACCTTCTTCTCCTCACTGACTTTTTGGACTTCTTTTTCCAATTGAGTTAGCCTATTTTTAAAGCTGTTATTTTCTTCAGCATTTTTTGGGTCTCCTTTAGCAAGGTGTTGACTGGCTTTTCAAGCTCTTCCATGGCCTGAGCCCATTGCATGTTCATTTTGAAGGTACTGGATGCAGAAGCCTTGACTTCCTCTGACAGTATGCATTGCTGTTCCTCATCTGATAGGATGGAAGGAAATACCTGTTCACCCAGAAAGCAATCTTCTATGGTCTTATTTTTTTCCCTTTTGGGGGCATTTGCCTAGCCAGTTACTTGACTTCTGAATCCTTTTGTCAAGAGGAGGGTCCTAGTGCTCCTCCTCACCCCAGGACTGTGCTCAGGGCTGAGATTTAGATCAACAGCTCAATTCCCCAAGAGGCTTTAGGTGGGGGCAGGGCCACCACTTAGGGCTGAGATTCAGATTAGCTGCTCAATTCTCCCAGGGGCTTTAAGCTGAGTTGCTCCCACAAAGGAACCTTTGAAGTTTTCTTTGATGTTTGTGGGTTGAGGGATCTGAGACCCTCCCCGCTGGGGATTCTGCCCTGGAGGCCTGTTCCAGTCCTGTTACTCCCAGTGCTGAACAGCCAGGGCTGGGCTCTGCTTCACTCACCATCCTGTGGATAGACTTTTCCTATTGGCCTTCCAGGTTACCTTTGGCTGGAAATCTCTTTCACTCTGTTGTTCTGTGGCTTCTGTTGCTCTAGAATTTGTTGAGAGTCATTTTTTACAGGTATTTTATGGGCTGGGGTGGAGGAAGAGTTATAGTATGTGCGCCTTTCTACTCCACCATCTTGGCTTCACCCCCAGACCTATTATTCTTCTTGCTGGTTCAACCACCTTTGCCACTATTTCTTTCTCCTGCTAGAAACTTATCCCTTGTCTTCCATCTCACTGCATATCCTTGGTTTCTCCTCCTACCTCTTTCTACATTCCTTTTCTGTATCATTTTTCTCTCTTCTTTTTCCTACAAAAGCTTTTCAGTCCTCTTTATTCTCACATTCTTTCATCTAATGAGCTCATCTCTTCCTATCACTCCAATTATTACCTCTATTCAGAAAACTCCCAAAGCTTGATCTCTGCCCTCAGCATTTCTTCCTAACTCTACATATGCATTTCCAACTGCTGGCATGTATGTCTTCACCAGGTTATTGTAATAATGTTTCATATTCAACATTTTCAAAAACAAGTCACCATCATCAAAAGTGAAATTCCTAGTTTCATGATCATTGTTTATGACATTTCCATCCTGGGAGTCAACTAGGTTCAAAACTTTTAACTAATTTTTAGCTTTTCCTTATACTTTATTCTCCATAGCCATAAAATATCACCTAGACCTGTAGATTCTACATCCACAAAATCTCTAACAAGAACCTTTTTCTCCCAGTTCCTATTACCAATTATCTTTTTCAGATCCTTATTACACCTATTATATTTCACCTAAGCAATTATAAGACCATTGCAACTATACAGTGTTTCTATACATATAATGAATGTATCATTCATTATGCTATCAAAATGACCTCCCTAAAGCAAAGGTCTGATCATATCATTCTTATGCATGAGCACCTTCAGTGGCTCCCCATTGCTCATACTACAAAATAAGATTAAATTTCTTAGTATGACCTTTGAAACCCTCTATCATCTGGCCCCAAACTACCTTTCCAGATTAATAGTTCTGAAACTTTTTGTTTTTCCTCACAGAACAGTATTCTGTGCTGTGAAGAATCACAGCACATAGCATATTTAAGTTGGCAGCACTACAAGAGATTCAGGAAAGACCAGAGACTCACAAATATGCAGCTACTCTTTAATAATCCTTTTTTTGTGTGGAGTTCTTTGTGAGTTCAAGGTCTATTGTTCTTTGAGGTTAGTGCATTTGTGTAATAGGCAAGTTTTGTTTATTTTTCAAATTCTGTATTTATACAATGTATGTTAGGTAAGTAAAATTTATATTAAACACAATTATTCATGCATTTTAAGAATCAGGAATAATATAACATCCAAAGTATTACAGCACATCTAGTGAAACTAGCCACCGTTCTCTGGTTATTAGAGAAAGAGGAGGTTCTTTTCTTCTCCACCATCAACCCTTCTCCCTGCATTTGTGATTTTTTTCTCTCCCACCTCTTCATTAGTTATCTCTCTTTCATCTTCATCTTTCCCCCTTCATTGATTCCATCCCGTTCTACTACTAACGTGCTCAAGATTTCCTTATCCTAAAAAATTCTTTTTGACCTTAAGCTTGTTTGTCTCAAGCTAGGTGGTGTAGTGGATAGAGTGCCAGCCTTGGAGTTAGGAGGACCTGAGTTAAGCTGTGTGACCCTGGGCAAGTTGCTTAACCCTGTTTGCCTCAGTTTCCTCATCTGCAAAATAAGCTGAAGAAGGAAATGACAAACCACTCTAGTGTCTTTGCCAAGAAAACTCCCAACAGCATCATGAAGACATGACTTAAATGATGAAACAACAAAAATTTCTAACCTTTTTCCTTTCTTCTGGAAAATTTAAAAAAGCAGTTTATGCCTGATGTCTCCATTTCTTTACTGCCCACTCACTCCTCAATCCCATGCAACTGACCTTCTGAATACTCTCATCTTTTCATTTTTTTTTGTGACTGCTTGTTTCTATTACTTCTCTGACCTCTTTTTCTTCTTTACCTAGCTCCTCCATTTCGTCCCATTGCCTAAATAAAGTTCTGTTCCTTGGAGATCACTCATTCATAGCACTCTGACTTTTACTTTTATTCAAAATCTATTTCAGTTCAAAAGGAAACTCTTGACACCTTTCTCCAAACTCTGTACCTCTTCTGGAGCACCCTCTTTCTTCAAATGGTAGAATCTGGTAACTCAGAAATGAGTCAAAGAGAATCACTCTCTCCCTGGCTACCAATGTCCATTAGTCACTCTATCTTATCAGTTCTCATTTCTGCAATATGTCATGGGTCAGTTTCCCTTTTCATTCCCCATTGCAACTAGCCTGGATCAAGGCCTTCACTGATCTTGAGGTGCATAAAATAAGGCACTTTATACTTATTTGTTGAATTTATTTGACCGTTACGATAAATAGCTTTAGAAGAAGTGTTCACTTACAAAAGAGTAGTTCGGTGAAGTTTATAAACCTGTTCTAAGAACAACATTTTTAAATACATAAAATAAAACACATAAAGTTACAAAGGAAACAATATAGTGCAATTCAGATGTCTATACCTATATCTGTTTATCTATCTAAACAGGTCATGCACCCTTAGTTAAGAAAACTGCGTAGAACTAGGCTTTTTGCCCCTTGGTGACCCTTTCTCCAGTCCATCCTTTACATTAATGCTGGACTTAATTATTCCAAGGGGCAGCTCTAAACATATCAGTCCAATGTGCAAAAAATCTTGTTGGTTCATGCCTGCTAGAAATAGTCCAAGCTACTTAGGCATGATCCACAATCTGGTGACACCCTGCCTTTCCAGTCATACCACATAGTCCTCTTTTTCACATAACCTATATATGCTCTAGCCAAACTGTTATTGGAACATACTGTTTCCATATCATTTCTGCTTTTATTTCCTCCATTTAGAAAGCTCTCTCCCTTCTTCTGCCGTTTGAAATCTTACCAATTTTCCAAGGCCTTCCTTAAATAACACCATCAATTTTCCTTGATTTCTTCTTCTCCCTTTGGAGGCAATCTTTTCCTTTTTGTGTTTCCACACTGTTTGTAGTTCTTCTTCATGATTCATCACATTCTGCTCTTTATTGTACAGTTATCCCTTTCACATAGTGACTTTCCCCATCATGGTTTCAATATATCATGGATCAGCATAAGAAATTAAATGAAAATTTTGGAGGAGTTTTGCTGGAGTCCCAGACAACACACAAAGGTCAGCAGACAACACAGAAAAGGTTTAGAAACTGAGAAATGCATAAAATATATGCATAGTATTGTATAATATCAACATATTTTATCTTTTAATATCATAATAATTCAGACTCCTTCTTTGGTACAAAGGGAGGGCCAAAATATTTTGCTTGGATTTTCCAGGTCATGAGGGGCACTGTCCCAAATACCACCACACACCCCATCACACCCCAGCAATGTGGAAAGGAAAACTGTAGCTGTTCTTGTCTATGTATCTTGTCTCTCCTATTAGACAGTTCCACGGGGGCAGGATTTTTCTTGTGCGCATTCATAGCCCCCATAGTGCTTGCATTGTGCTCTGTGTGGAGACCTTGTTAAGATTGTTGAACTGAATAAAAATGAACTGAATTTGCTGAAAAACAAAGAGATCTGAAACCAAGAATTACTTCTGTTTCCACATCCCTTTGGAGAATATTCCCAGAGCCTTTTGTTTACATTAACCAACTATCTGAAATGAGTCCCTTCAGAATAATGGCTAGTTCAAAAGACTATGAACAGTTCAAACTTATACTCTGAAAGCATGCTTTTAAATAGTGTAACCCAGGCTTGTCTAAGCATGTCCAGTTTGTTTAACATGGAGGCTTCTGTGTCTCCTACCACATGGGTTAGGGTAACCTCAACTGGATAGAATCAACTTCAAACCTGTGGGTGACTGGAGCAGAAGAAAGCTGGAGAGTCAGGAATCAAACAGAAGTTTAATTTCAGAGGGAGGAAAATGGCTTGCAAGTAAGGACACGTTCCAGAGTTCTGTTCCTAGTGAGTGTGTATGTGGGGTGGAGGTGAGGGGGCAAACGAGGGATTGACACACCTGTTTTAGTGTGGGGAGATCTCAATACTTAAACCAAAGACTGTACGTTGAGCATTTTTCCAGACAATGAGGGATAACGGCAACAATGTGAAAAGTTTGATTCATAGCAGGGCTTCATGACCAGAACATGGATACAGCAGGTGCTTGACTGAGCTCAGAGAACACCTGGTGCTGGTCAAAGCAATGCGATAATTATATGAAACATTTTCTGGGATTTTGCTATGGCCAAGATCATCCAGAGGGTGAGCGCAAGGGATTGCTGTTATGCTAAACTCAGGGCACAGCTTGCTTGCTGGGCCTTAGCTCTGGAAAAGGGGGTATCTCCTAATAGCTTGACATTTCCCCCTTTTGGCCAAAGGGAGGGAGTCTAGAAGGAATTCCCACCTTTTAGCCAATGAAGAAGAGATAGGTGTAAGCCAAGATACCATGAGAGATCAGTTGCGCCAGGGCTAGATGTTGTCCAAGGGGTTAGTTTCTTGAGGGGACCTATTGGGAAAGTGTGTCCCAGGCATCACTACAAGCCATTGTTTGCTTGTAAGTAGAAAGAAGGGGGTTCAAGAATGTACAGGAAGAAAATGCCAATGCATGCTTGCTTCAGAGCCTTGGTGATGGGGTACATAATAAAAGGGAAGAGGGGAAAAAACTAGGAAAGTATACTCAGTCCTTGACCAGAATTTTGGGACAGCTGTCTTGCCTGGGTGTCAGCTGCTTCTGAGTCCTAGATGGACCTTGAAGTCACTGGAAGATTTCGTTGTCTACTCAGGGGCAGGGGCTTTCTTCAGATGATCCAGGACTACCCACCCATAAGTTTGATAGCTATGGGAGTAGTAGGGGCCATTAGAAGTCATATGGGTTGACAGCTGTGAGAAAACTCCTCTTATCAATCTTTGGATTTGAGTTTTTAGTCAGCATAACATAGGTCCTTAGTTAAGAGTCTCTAAACCACACATAGAGATGATGCAGTTTCCCAACCATACAGGCTAGTTCAAACAATGCCTTCAACTTTTTCTCACAATTCCCATAGTTGCATAATTACATTAAGTCAGGTACAGATCAAACTACTTAGAGGCCTCACAATGGACTAGTTCTGAGAAGGGAGATTTATATGTCACCAAGGTAACAAAAAAAATTAAACATAACTAAAATCAAATGTCCTGGTATTCTAGTAGCCCGTTTTCAATATCCATTTAATCAACACATTTTGAGTCCCAGATGTTTCATGTAGGTATATGATCCCTTGACATTTTTTCTTAGACAATGTACTTTATTCTCAGGACAGCTCTAAAGGAGGCTCTGCCTCTCAGGTTCCAAATCTAGAGGTTCCTCGATATTTTTACTCAATGTACTTCAGTGCCATCATTTAAATTTCATTCTCCAATTTTCAAACTTCAGAGAATTTCAGTTTACTTACCATTTACTGTTTCTATCCTTACTTAAATCATGTGCCTGATATTAGAGTCTTTTAAAAAATCCTGACAGTCCATCCATAAAATGAGCTCTTCTGTTTTTAAAATTATCAGACAGAAAAAATTATCAGACAGGTACTTTAATAATGGGAAAATAATTTCATTTTCTTTACCATTAAAAGATCATTAATCCTTAATTTTGAGAACTTATTACCAAAACATGCTCAAAGCCTGAATTTCCATGATAGATAAATCGGGAAGCCAATCATATACATCTAAATATAATTCTTAGAGAAACAGTCCAATCCTGTTGCTTTCTTGAAATTTTCTCTACCATTTAATTAGAAAACTATCACATTACATCTTTGCTTTATTACTTTGTTTAGTCATTTCCCCTTAGGAGGATATCATACCTGTAATTTGACTACAAATGCAGGTTAAAATTGTAAGATGTTCATACTTGTATCCTACTATTATAGTAACTCAGAGACATTCCAGCATCAGTCGATTCAAGTTAATACATTGACTTGAATGTATTCAAATCAAGTTAATACATTCAAGTTAAGCAATATCAGCCTACTTTAAAAAATAAAATTTAACTTACCTAAATTTTAAACATATTTTATGATTTAATTAATAAAAGAACATATATTACTAAATCACAAAATTATGTTTTATATTTTCGTAATTGCATTCCAATATACCACATTTCCTTGTCATCCCATATATTTTATTTCACATATTTAAAAACATTGTTCTAAGACTGAGTCTTAGAACCAGACTTCCAAAAAGGTCTATGACAAAGAAATTAAGAACTTTTGATCTAGTTCAACTCTTTCATTTACAGAAGAAGAAACTGAAACCCAGAGACATTCAAGAATTTGATCAAGACACATAGGCACTAAGTGTTAAAAACAGAATTTGAAACTAAAGCCAGTGACTCCAAATGTGTCTCTCTTTCTTCTGCCTCTCTATTGCCACAGTAAAATGAGAAGTTGGAGGAATTCGACACAAGGACCTTGAAAAGATAGTTGACAATTTTGCATTTCCTTTAAACTAGGACCCACCTATATGAAGGGTTTTGATTATTTTCAAAATATTCCAGACTTAAGATGTCATCTAAATTCTAAATAATATTCTATTTGTGCTTTTTGGAATCCTTGTTTTTAATGACTTTTGCCTATTCTTCAGAATTACTCAATTGCTAAAATAATAATAATTTGACATTAACAAAAGTGGAAGGGGTTGCCTTGGTGGGTGTTGATATCCTCAATAGTACAGGTCAAAAATTTACAGCTGGAAAATCTCTTAGAGTTTATTTGGTCCAACCTGAGATGTGAAGTGACCTTCCCAATGTTGAGCAGCTAATCAGTGGCGGAGGTTGGATCTGAAAAAAGATCTCTGATACCATGACCTTTCCCCTGAACCATGCTGCTTCTTAAATGGAGGCTGAGTTGCCACTTGCTGGGGAGGTTTTGCTTTCTTTTTTTAAAATCTCTACATTTTTTAAATTTATTCATTCATTTATTTTCAGTTTATAACATTCAGTTCCCTAAGGTTTTGAGTGTTAAATTTTCTCCCTGTGCCCCCTCCCCAAGACAGCATGTAATCTGATATAGCATCTACATATATGTTCATATTAAGCATATTTTCACATTAGTCATGTGAATTAGAACCAATGGAATGAATCACGAGAAAGAAGAAACAAAACAAAAAAGTGAGAGACAGCAAATAGTGTGCTTCGATCTGCATTCAGACTCCATATTTTTTTCTCATTTTCCATCATGAACCTTTTGGAGTTGTCTTAGAACCTTGCATTGCTGAGAAGAGTCAAGTCTATCAAAGCTAGTGCATGTGACTGTGTACAATGTTCTCCTGGTTCTGCTCCCTTCACTCAGCATCATTTGCTGGGGAGGTTGTAAAGGAAATTCTAGATATGGTACAATTTGGGCTAAATGTCCCTCAAGGTCTCTTCCAATTCAGAAATTCAGATATTCTATAAATTAAAAAAATACTTCTTTCTAAATTAATTTGAAAAATAGCTCTATAGCTAAACATTATGCTGCTTTTTCTTCTTTCTTCTTTTTCAGGTTGAATAACAAACTCCTGTAGAATGTAAAGTCTCTGAGGGTAAGGCTATTTATTTCTTGCCTGGGTACCTAGAGCATATAGCACAGTACTTTGTACACTGTAAGGTATTTAGTTAATGCTACTGAATATGTCAGTCATTAAACCAACATTCCACAGCGAAAACAATGGCAAACAGGCAATTCCTGCTGGTAAAATGATTAATTTAAACCTTTCACCTCGGTGGTATGAAAAAAATAGCCCTACATAAGTACAGTGCTGTCATTAGTGGTAAATCTGTGCTGGAGTATTCAACAAAATCTGTGTTTTGCCTTCCCCACAACATAGTAATAATGCAGTGGTTAATATTATTGAAAGCTAGAAGGAGCAGGAGTTCAATGGGTGGAACTCAGCATAAAGAAATGAACTTGCTTTGGGTTTTCATAAGAAGCCTTAGAGATGAAAAAATGTGCTTTCATTTCTCCTTCTAAAAATATGAATTATTCTATTTATGCTATTTAGAGGTGCTTTTCTGGCATGTTTCTTAAAATGCAAAGCTGGACATCCTTTTTGGAAATCAAGAGGGTATAAATCACAAATAGATACTTACATTACTACCTACCTATCTACCTACCTATTTGAAGGATTCATGGTTTGATCCAATACTAATACATTGTCCAGCACATAATGGGTACTTAATAAACATTGAATAAATGATTGACGTATCCAGGTGGGGATATATTCAGCAATAATGCATGAATCACCTGTTGTTAAAGTTGTTGGGGCCAAAAAAAATTCATGTAATGAAACCATCCAAAGTTAGCACCGATATCAAACCTCTCTTAGTCCCAGTGCTTTACTTCTTTGAATTATTTCCTATCTATCTGGAGTATAGTTTGCTTTGTATATGCTTGCTTGCACATTGTCTCTCTAGATTATAGACTCTGAGGACAAGAACTATCTTTTTCCTCTTTGTATCTCCAAAGCTTAGTACAGTGCCTGGTGCAGAGTGGGTCCTTAATAAGTGTTTATTGATTAATTGAAATGAAAGGCATATGTGCTTCTTCTAAACCCATGGGGAAGTATTTCTAGTGTGGTTTGACCTGTCAGAGTTCACACTTTGCCAACATGGTTATGATAAACTTCTACACCTTGGTGAGGCAACTGGGTGTGGACCACATCTGAAGATAGACATGGAAGAGAAATGGTCTAGACCTATAGAGACTTCTGGGATTTGGAATTTTTGGTCATCTCCTGAGGCAAGGAAATATGGTATGGTTTTGGGACAAGGGAAGGTGTGAAAAACAAAAGTCTGCTTCCCCCAGTGGTCCAGGGATATGATGGAGCAGAAGAGGCCAAGAAGAGGCAGAGAAATAGGACTGAGGGTGGCAGACCTCACAAAGTAGGAGCTGGTGTGGAAGTCTGAACATTAGCAAGAGATGTGGATTTTCTTTTCCCAGGCCACAGGCAAAGAAAGACAAAGTATCAGGGGAGGGGAGAGGTCAAAGAGATGTAGACTGCTCCTATTGATGGTGGTTCATGACAAACTTAACTATTGCGATTCCTCATTTCTTCAGCCAAGTGCTGCTGGTGCCTGTTTCCAGGTGTGTTCCATTATTCTGTTATAAACTGTATTTTATGGAGCTAGTTACTCCCCATAAACTCCTGTGCCAACCCAGCCATATGTACTGCCTTGTGTCCAGCTTTGGTAGATGTGGCTTCCTCTCCTCTTTATGGTCAGTAAAGGAGTATGGTACTTTGTGTGGTCCCAAGCACCCAACAAGAGAGTCCCACTCTCCAAGTGGTTTTTATAAACTTAGGTAGTCAGGAATCTATATTAAAGGAGGCAAGGGCCAATCAGATCCCACAGACAGCTTTACTGCCTTCTAGGGAAAATTAATAATTCCTGTTGAGGGAAAGAGGGAAGAGGCATAGGCCTAATGAATAATGTGGAGGGTAGAATGGGAGATGCATAGCCCTAACCTATGTTGTGGAGAAACAGTAGTAGATTAACATCTACCACATGAAGCGATGACCTCTGAAGTCCTTTACAACTCTAGATTTATGATCCTATAATCATAGTAGCTAACATTTATATAGCACTTCAATGCTTTCAATGTTTACAAAGAGCTTTAGATAGTCTCATCTGATCCTCACAACACTTCTGTGAAGTAGGTGCTGTTGTCATCTACATTTCACAGATTGAGAAACTGGGGCTGAAAGAAGTCAGCTGATTTACCCAGGGTCACACAGTTGTTCAGTGTTTGAGACAGAATTTGAACTCGGGTCTTCCTGACTTCAAGTCCAGAATACTATTTACTATGTCATCTGACTTGATTCCTATAATCCTATTCAACAGACTAGACTGAATATAGCCCAATAGAGGAACACAACAGCAGACATTAAACCACCATCTGGGATGTTACTGTAGCACACTGGAGACAAAAGAAAAAAAACTTGTGTTTGAATCTGTTCTGATGTCTACTGAGTGCACCATATATTATACTATTATACACTATTATAGAGTACTAAGTGTACTCAGAATAGAAATATAAGTAAATAGTTCCTACCCTCAAGTAACTTACATTGGAATGAAGAAAGACAACACAGAAAAGGAGCTAAAAAGGAGATGGGTAATAATGTGTACTCATGGCAGAGCATGATGGTTAAGTCAGTAAAGTCAGAAGCACAGCTAGCAGAGGAATAAAGTTTGGCCAATTTCGTCCCTCTCCAAAATGAGGACCCCAGGAGGAATTCATCAGAGGAAAAGGAGAGTGGCATGGAAAATGAATACTCCAAAAAAATAGATAGCTGGATAGAGAGACATACAGAATACTTATTAATTTATTATGTGGCAAGCACCATACTATAGAAATACAAGCAAGATAGTTCCCTCCTTCAGTAAGCTTAAATCTTAATAGTGGAAGGCAATACCTAAAGGAGAGGTAAAAATGTCATCTGTTTGGTGGCCTGATCTAGACATAGCCAAGAAGTAAAACGGAGGCTGGTTCTGGGCAAGATAAGGCAAAGGTTTGCCAATCAGAGCCTGATGATCCAGGGATGTCTATAAGGAGAAGAGGATGATGGCTAAAGTGCAAAGTGGAGTATAGAGATGTTCAGAAAGTGACTGTGGCATCAGTTGTAAAACAGAAATGATAATAGTTTCTTTAGCACCAAACTCAGAGTTTACTATGAAGACGAAATGAAATATTATATGGTAAGTTTTTTGACATGGTGGCCAAAAAAAGCTAAAGCAATCTCTGGATGTTTTCAGTGTAGAAAGGTAATGAGGGTCAGACCACTTGAGGAATATTGTAGTCTATTCTGCTTGCCAAACTTGAGGAGAGACATTGAAAAAACAGAGCATTTCTGGAAGAGCACATCTGGAAGAACACTAACAGAATGGCTAAGGGACATGGAGATAACCAAATTCAACTCAATTCCAATAGTATTTATTAAGGACTTACTATGTGCAAGGTGCCATGCTAAATGCTGAAGCTACAAAGACAAAATCATAACAGCCCTTGCCCTCAAGAAGCCTATTTTTACTGGATGATACAGCATACACACAACGAAGTACAAAGTATAAACAAAGCAGGAGCAGGTAGGAGACACAGCAGATAGAGCTCCAGGCCTGCAGTCAGGAAGACCTGAACTCAAATATGTCCTTAGACCCTTACTAGCTCTGTGACCTTGGGCAAATCACTTAATCCTGTTGGTCTCAGTTTCCTCATCTATAAAATGAGCTGGAGAAGGAAATAGTAAACCACTTGTAAAACAAGCTGAAGAAGGAAATGGCAACTACTTCAGTATCTTTGCCAAGAAAATCCCAAATGGGGTCATTCTACACAACTGAAATGACTGAAGAACAGCAGATATGCACACAATATTACAAAGCAATGCGAGGAGGACTAGATCATGAATCGGAGCATTCCAAATGCATCCGAGCTGAGCTTTGAAAGAAACTAGGAACTTTGAGAGGCAGAGGTGTGGAAGGAGTGCCTCCTAGGCACGGAGTATAGTCTCTGCAAAGACTACACAAAGGTAGGAAATAGAATATTGTCTTTAAGTAGGCCAGTTTGTCTGAAAGGATAGATAATCCTGCAAAAGGGATAGCAGTCTGAAGTTAACTGGAAAAGTAAGCTGAAGCTAGATTATGAAAGAATTTAAAAGCTAGTGGAGATCTGTTAAAGCAGTAGCAGAAGCAGTGGGTGTTTATTCAAGAGAAGGGTGGGCAAGAAGAAAAAAATGCTAGCAGTTTTCAGGTACATAAAGGACTAAGTGGAAATGGGATGAGTCTTGTTCTGTAATAGATCCCGAAGGCAGAACTGGGAACATTAGATGGACGTTGTAAAGAAATGATCTGGGGCTTAATGTCAGGAAAATTTTCCTAGGAATTAATCGTGTCTGTTCGTCCTTCATTGCCAAAGAAGATCATGCCATCAGAGAAATAATGACACGACTTGCACTTGACTTTGTTTTGAGTGAGGGACGGCTGTGCAGGTCACCAGCCTCACTTCTCCAGAGCCATCTGAATCCAGTGACCAGATATTCATCAGGATGACTGGAGATGACCCAGGATGAGGCACTTGGGGTTAAGTGACTTGCCCAAGGTCACACATCTAGTGAGTGTCAAGTGTCTGAAGTGAGATTTGAACTCAGGTCCTCCTGACTCCTGCACTGGTGCTCTATCCACTGCACCACCTAGCTGCTCCTTAGGAATTAATTACACAAAAGTGGAATAAACTGCAAGTGGTAGGGAGTTCTCCCTCACCAGAAGTCTTCAGACAAAAGGCTCCTGGTCCCCTGTGAGTTCCATCATAGAGAGGATTCCTGTTCAAGTGCTAGCTAGATAGGTACTAGATTTGCTAGACAGATTTTGAGGCCCTTTCCAAGCCTCAGACCTCTGATGTCTGAAATTCTGTGATTTTGTGATGTCAGCTGTTAGTGGTATAATATGATGTTGCTGGTGCACAAGTACCACCTAGAGGCAAACTAAGGTAAAAGCAACTGCCTTTTAAGTTCACTAAATCTATCCAAACTAAACCTCAACAGAATATGCCTAAGTGGGCACTGCACTGCCAAAGTGCACACCTACTTTTGGAAAAGGACTGCTCATAATTTGCGGTGAAAAGCTTAATTCATATTTCAACAAATGTCAGCTTTAAAATGAAAATCGGGAGATAAATGGGAAGACATATTATTAGCATGATTCGCTTATAAGGAGTGGTCTGCATTACGTGATCATACTTAGGTAAATGAAAATAGGCAGATGGAAATTTTAAATGCTCTACCAGTGCTCAAAAAAGTTTAGGTAGGTATCCAGCAGAAGATTTAGGCTCCTGATCTACTGCCATTCTAGTCAGGACTGCATTTTTCTTATCCCAAAGAGACCTAGAAAGTCAAATGCTGTATCCTTGGACATCTGCATGGGATTTTGCTTTCCCCTCACCACCTTCCTGCATTGACTGCCCCAATTCCATGGGGAAGCTGGGCAGAAAACATTGCTGCTCACCCCCTGGCATAAGCTCTGATTTTTTTTCCAGCTCTGCCTCTATATCCTCTGTCATCTGGTTTGTTGATATACCCTAAGGAGCCCTGAGCCTTGCCATTCACCCTATTTGCCCCTTTAGGACTTACAGGCTTTTCCATCTGCCCTACAGCTGAATATCCCCTTAAGTGCAGTCCCTCTTTAGATTGTGAAGTCCTTAAGAGTAGCAACTATATCACTTCTATTTGTGTCCCTACTGTGCTTCACATAGAACACTTAATAAATGCTTATCATTCATTTACTCATGAATTAATTCAAAAAAAGAGTGCAGCCCTTGTATGAGGAACAGCTTATAAGAATGTCAGAGAGGGAAGATAGACTGTCAAAAGTTAGGGAATGATCAATAGCCCAGCTTGGCACAGGAACAGAGAATTCATGAAAGACAGAGTATGAAATAAGTTTGGAAAAGTAAGTGGAGTGAGCTTCTGGAGGGTCTTAAACCTCAGGCTAAGGAGCTTGTATTTTATTTTATAGACAATCTCCAGATTAAGAAAAAAACTGAGTAATCTCTCAGGTTAAACAGGTTTATATCCCCAGGTTTATCCAGGGAGAGTGTAGAAACAGACCCAAAATTTTCAGTTCTTGTCACTTGTGTTTGCTAATATGTAACAAGATTATTTATTGAATCTGATGTTTGTCTAGTGGTTTCCTGCTCATAAATTCAATAGTAAACTCCTTCTTATCTGTCATCTGTTATTATTTTTTAATTTTTTAAAATTTATTTAATTAACTTTTAACATTCATTTTCACAAAATTTTGGGTTCCCAATTTTCTCCCCATTTGTCCTCTCCCCCCACCCCAAAACACCGAGCATTCTGATTGCCCCTAGCACCAATCTGCCCTCTCTTCTATCATCCCTCCCTTCCGTTGTCCCCATCTTCTCTTTTGTCCTGTAGGGCCAGATAACTTTCTGTACCCCATTACCTGTATTTCTTATTTCCTAGTAGCAAGAACAGTACTCAACAGTTGTTCCTATAACTTAGAGTTCCAACTTCTCTTCATCCCTCCCTCCCCACCCATTCTCTTTGGGAAGGCAAGCAATTCAACATAGGTCATATCTGTGTAGTTTTGCAAATGACTTCCATAATAGTCATGTTGTGCAAGACTAACTATATTTCCCTCCATCCTATCCTGCCCCCCATTGCTTCTGTTCTCTCTTTTGATCCTGTCCCTCCCCAAGAGTGTTGACTTCAGATTGTTCCCTCCTCCCTTCCATTATCCCCCCCACCCTGCTTATCCCCTTCTCCCCCACTTTCCTGTATTGTAAGATAGGTTTTCATACCAAAATGAGTGTGTATTTTTTTCCTTCCTTGAGTCAAGTGCGATGAGAGTAAACTTCATGTTTTTCTCTCACCTCCCCTTTTTCCCTCCACTAAAAAGTCTTTTGCCTGCCTCTTTTATGAGAGATAATTTGCCCCATTCCATTTCTCCCTTTCTCCTCCCAATATACTTCTCTCTCACTGCTTAATTTCATTTTTTTTAAAGATATGATCCCATTCCATTTTTAAAGATATGATTCCATTCACTCTGTGCTCTGTCTCTGTGTGTGCACATGCGTGCATGCATGCATGTGTGTGTGTGCGTGTGTGTGTGTGTAATCCCACCAACTACCCAGATACTGAAAAGTTTCAAGAGTTACAAATACTGTCTTTCCATGTAGGAATGTAAACAGTTCAACTTTAGTAAAGTCCCTTATGACTTCTCTTTGCTGTTTACCTTTTCATGCTTCATTCTGGTGTTTGAAAGTCAAATTTTCTTTTCAGCTCTGGTATTTTTATGAAGAATGCTTGAAAGTCCTTGATTTCATTGAAAGACCATTTTTTCCTCTGAAGTATTACACTCAGTTTTGCTGGGTAGGTGATTCTTGTTTTTAGCCCTGGTTCCTTTGACTTCTGGAATATGATATTCCACACCCTTCAATCCCTTAATGTAGAAGCTGCTAGATCTTGTGTTATCCTGATTGTATTTCCACAATACTTGAATTTCTTCTTTCTAGCTGCTTGCAATATTTTCTCCTTGACCTAGGAACTCTGGAATTTGGCCACAATGTTCCTAGGAGTTTCTCTTTATTGATCTCTTTCAAGTGGTGATCTGTGGATTCCTTGAATACTTGTTTTGCCCTCTGGTTCTAGAATCTCAGGGCAGTTTTCCTTGGTAATTTCATGAAAGATGATGTCTAGGCTCTTTTTTTGATCATGGCTTTCAGGCAGTCCCATAATTTTTAAATTGTCTCTCCTGGATCTATTTTCCAGGTCAGTTGTTTTTCCAATGAGATATTTCACATTATCTTCCATTTTTTCATTCTTTTGGTTTTGTTTTGTGATTTCTTGGTTTCTCATAAAGTCATTAGCCTCCATCTGCTTCATTCTAATTTTGGAAGAACTATTTTCTTCAGTGAGCTTTTGAAGCTCCTTTTCCATTTGGTTAATTCTGTTTTTTAAAGCATTCTTCTCCTCATTGGCTTTTTGAACCTCTTTTGCCAATTGAGTTAGCCTATTTTTCAAGGTGTTATTTTCTTCAGTATATTTTTGGGTCTCCTTTAGCAAGGTGTTGACCTGCTTTTCATGCTTTTCTTGCATCTTTCTCATTTCTCTTCCCAGTTTTTCCTCCACCTCTCTAACTTGATTTTCAAAATCCTTTTTGAGTTCTTCCATGGCCTGAGACCATGGAATATTTATTCTGAATGTTTGGGATACAGAAGCCTTGACTTCTGTGTCTTTCCCTGATGGTAAGCATTGTTCTTCCTCATCTGAAAGGAAGGGAGGAGATACCTGTTCACCAAGAAAGTAACCTTCTATGGTCTTATTTTTTTTCCCTTTTCCAGGCATTTTCCCAGCCAGTGACTTGACTTCTGAGTGTCCTGTCCACCCCCACCTCACCTCCAGATCCTCCCAGCCAGCGCTTGGGGTCTGAGATTCAAATGCAGCTTCCCAGCCTCAGGGCTTTGGGTGGGGGCAGGGCTGCTATTCAGTGTGAGATTAAGTTCAGGTGCTGAGGTGGGGGCAGGGCCGCCTCATGGGGCTCAGTTCCCTCAGGGGGTTTATGTGGAGACCTTCAACAATGGATCCAAGCTCCTGCCTGCTTTGGGAGCCCTTGTCCCCTGCTGCCTCTGCTGCTGCCTCCCGAGGGGGTCTGAGTTATGGGTACACCCCACTCCCCTCTTGACCAGCCAAAGAGACACTCTCACTGACCTTCAGCACCTGTGGGTGGAGGGACCTGCTTGGCTGCTGGAGATTCTGTCCCTGAAGCCTGCTCAGATCTGCTCCTCTGGGTGCTGCGCAGCCAAGGCAGGGCTGGGTTCTGCTCTGGGTGCTCAATGGACCTTTCACGTCAGGTTTTCAGGTCTCTCTGGAACAGAAATCTCCTCCACTCCATTGTTCTGTGGCTTCTGCTGCTTCAGAATTTGTTGGGAGTTCTTCTTTACAGGTATTTTATGGGCTGTGGGTTTCGGAGCTAGCATATGTGTGTCTTTCTACTCTGCCATCTTGGCTCCTCCTGTCATCTGTTATTTGAGGAGAGTAACCAGTTGGTTAGTCAACTATGAAGTATGATTTGGATAGGTCTAAGGAGATTTCCAGTTACTGATGCCTGAAATTCTTGTAATAGAGATTAACTTCAATGAGTTAAGATACAATCTACCCACTAAAATACAGATGTCCTCATGAGAGATAAGGACATGAAAATAATCATTATCAACTTAGTTGCACCTCTGTGTAATTGAATATACCAGTCTAGTAGATTCACGGGTGACTGAACAAACACTCCCAAAGAGTATAGCTTAATTAATGATGGCCTGAAGGGCAGTGTCCGTAGACATAGGACGTGGTTCTGTCCACAATGATACGCTGTTCAAAAAATGTCATCAATGACTTTGATGAAGACATAGAAATCAAATTTGTGGATGATGCAGTTCTTGAAGAGATTGCTAATATATCAAGATTCAAAATTACTCAGCAAACTGAAATGATGAACCCAAATCACAAAGATTAAATATAGTACAAGGAGTCAATGTAAAAATCTTCATTCAGGACCCAAGATCTTTTGGGGTAAGGGATGAAGGTCTCAGCTTCTGAAATTGCTTCCTGCTGAGATTGGATGTAGAGTTGTCCCTGCCTCGATAGGTCCTATGCAAGGGATACATAGCTTGAGCAGTTATCTGGAAGTTGGTGGCTTGCACTCTGGAAAAGACAAACCTGGCATGGAGGTTAGACAAAGACCAAAGCGACCTTAACTTTGTTTGAATTCAGATAAGAGTAAAATTTTCCAATTATGTAATATCTGTTTCATAGCCAGACTCAGGAATAGTTGGGTGGGAAATATTCCCTTTGAGTAGCTTGTGGTTTATTTCTCTCAGATGCTGATTTAATGCAAACAACTATACTCAAATTCAAACTCAAAACAAAAATATTTATGGTCTCAAATATCTTTCGCCTTAAACAGCAAAATTCACTCATCAGCTCAGAGCCAGATAGTCATTCCTATTCTCATGGAGTTACAGTAAGCCAGACTCATATGCATAAGGGAATTCCATTAAGATTTTTCCTTTTCAAGTTTAAAACTTGTCCAGATGTAAAAGCCAATTGCCAAAAATCCTCTCCACATATTGCACACTTCTGAACAAGTCCTATTCATTGTTTATAATTTGCATAAGCCAATCAAATTTATTTTTCAGGGTGGATGACTGTACCTACAGGGATGTTTCCTAGAGGTCTTAGCAATTTTACAAAATAAAGGAGATTGGTACTGCACCCATGCCTGCCAACCCCCAATCTTACAGGAGGTCTGTTCTGAATGGACACACATCTAAATAAAGTTTTCATTCAATTCCTTTCTTTTTACATACAGTAATCAATTAACAATTTTAGGTTTAGCATTAAAACAGTAACTCCAAATAACTTAACAATCTTAGAACTTTGAAAATGATAGCCCAATTGTTTTAACCGAAACTTCAACAGGCAAAGGTGAAAATACCTGGTTTTCTAAATGACAATTACAAAACCCAAAACATAAGACAAGGTTAGCAGGACTGATAAAATTTAAAATAACATAACTGGTTTTGCACAATTTTCCCAACATCTTTTAGTTTCAACAAAATTCAGATTAGAAATTGGTTTCTCTAACACTGTTTCTGGATTGCAGGGGTTGCTCAATTTTTACAATACTAGACTATAACATTTTAGAAGCACAGCAGTAACACAAATAGTGAACCTTAGGTGTCATTAATTGCATTTCCAAACCATCACATATAAATAGTATTAGAAGACTGGGCTTACCAAATGTAGGGGCTGGTTGACTTGTGATCTCATACTGTTGTGACCCAACCCCTACCCTTGGGAAGGGTAAATTAAATTCCCTACTATTCTTTAGCATTCTCTTCCCTTGATCTAATCTGGGATGATAAAGAGTTACAATTCACTGTAGTCCTAGCTGGATGATGAATTGGGACTGCAGGGCAAAAAAAATCTTAATGGTTTTAACCTTTACTCAAGTAAATTTTACTTCTGTGTCCACTCCTTAAGAACTTCTTTGAAAGAGAGGGCTTTTGAATCTATCAGCTGAAGTGAGGGAGACTTCTGGACAACTATCCAGTGGTGCCAAGTCCCCTCCATTCTACTGAAGAGTTCAAAAGCTTTATCTCTGCTGAGGTGTCTCTTTTTCAGATCTATGCATTTTTCCAATTTGCCTTAGTGCCAAATAATATAACAAATCCTGATCTGTTTTAAACATCCAATTAGGAGTGACATGTTTCACTTAAAATATGACCAGAATAACTACTTTTTTGGTTATTTCCCATTATACAAAAACTTCTCTTTCAGGTGAGGCATGAAATAATTAAAATGCTAATCAGCCTGCCTCTGATATGAGGGAAAAATTTTTTCCTGATTTCTTCTTGTCTTTCTCTCCACCTTCCCAACCTGGCCAGGGTTAGAAGGCAGAAAGAGAGAGAGAATTTTACTAACAACTTTCCAAAACTTTTATGCTTTCCTTAAAACTGCACATGCGCTATTTCCTTGTATACTTTATCTGAAACTGCCTTTAGCAATATAAGATTAGTTTCTCTCTCTCATATCCCTCCCTGATGCTGCAGTCATCAGAGAGAAGGGATGAGGGGGAAGGAAAGAGAAAACATGGGAAAGAGATTAACACACAAACACACTCACACAGAACATAGAGACAGAATATATATGCGGACGATAAGAATTCAAAAAACTGAGAAAAGCTTGTCAGAAATCCTCTGCACAAATTAGACCTATGGCTTGATTTCTTTTACTTTGTTCCAAACATGCTTTGTGAAATTCAAATTTCCACATTAAGTAATCTCCTTCAGGAGTGGCTTTATCTAAATTACACCAATCAGTGGGGCATAGGGCTGTCTGAAGAATGCTGTCTAGAAAAGACTGAATGTAAGGATTACTTGGTTTATAATTGATTGCCCCTTGCTTTAATTCCTGTAAAAATTTAAAATCCAGAGGGGTAATTTCTCTTGCAACTCCTCCTGGGTTAATGGGATCTGGGGTTTCTGGAGGAGTATAGAATGGCAGTGGTTCTGTGGGAGCCGAGGGTTCCAGTGGTGCTGAGGCTTCCTCTGACCAGGAATCCACCTCTTCTTCCCGTTCCTCCTCTGCAACCGCCTCTAGCTGAGTGTTTCTGCTCTTAAAAAGTATCTGACCCATTGTTAACCTTACTTTTGCTATTTACCTGTCAGTATTGATTTCTTATGAACAGAATCTGCCTTTTGATTCTGTTAACACAGTAAATTCTCCCCATAAGCATCTAAGTGCTGAGATTTTACTGTGCCTGCGTGAACCTCGAACAAAGTGAAACGCCCCTGCTGGGGTTCTTCGAGGCTTCCCCTTACCTTAGCTGTCTTCTCACAACTTGGAATTCGGAATTCCTTTCCAAGGGGGCCACTATCACTGAAAGACGAGTCGTTTTTCTGGATCAGGTCCCTGTTGAGGTGCCATATGTAGCCCACGGCCCACATCCCTACACGGCCCAGTGAAGTGGTTGAAGAAAAGAGACATGGGAGGCGGGAAAAGATAGACCAGTTCCGTTTATTGATCTGAGGGTCAAGGTGTTTATAGATAGAAACTTCAAGTCTACGTGACATTCTGTTTGTCTCCTGTCCCAGTAATTTGGCCAGTCTTATTGTCTTCAAAGACTGTTAGCCTAGAGGGCCTCTATTTTACATATCCTTTGTTTTCTGTAATTCTCTTGTTTGTCTCATGGAGACAGCAACATCTGGGGGGCATGGAGAGCCATTCGGGATGATAATGAGCACAGTCTCAAAGAACAGTTTCCCTGAAAGTCTTTCCTGATCTTGTCAATAGCACTCCACCCTGGCCCTCAACATAGACCAGCTTTCCCCTCTTTTTACAAACATGGAAGCTGAGACCCAGAGAGGTTATGTGACTTGCCAAAGTTCAGTCATGAGTGCCAGAGTCAACTAGGATGCTATTGTGTAAACATTAAGGCTTACCCTTGTGAGCATCTGTTATTATTTAATGGAAATATCAAGTAATAAGTTACTGTTTCGATATAATAATCCAATTAAAAACTGTATTTGTTCTGTCCAATCATCTGTTATATGGTGATTATATTCATTCTCTGCTTTTCTGGTTTAGAATTAAAATGCCCTTTTATCTTAGGGCTTACTCATACTACTAGAGACAACTGGTTACCAATTATGTAAGCATATAAAAACAACTGGTTATCAATTACCTGAGAATGAGTTGGAGCAATAAAGCAGAACTTGCTACATAGTTCCTGTCCCGGGGATCCCTGTAGCAACAGATGTTGAACTTAAGTAAATCAGAATCTGGGTACAGCCCTTTCATTGATCTACATGGTAAAAGTGAATGGAGAGGGAAACCACTTGAATTTATTTACTAATATTTACACCCCCTACTTCAAAGGGTTATTTAAGAAAAAAGTGCTTTGCATTGTCTCTTGTTTTGAACAATCAAGAAGTGATGGACTGATGCCTCCCCTATTGGGTAAATGACAGTTCAAATAGACATCACTATTGAACCCTAAGTAGGTGGGCATAGGCTACCATTCATTTCAATAGGGGAAGGTAGTCTGGTGAGAAACAGAGAATTGCAGAGTTGAATCAGGACACGAGAGTTCCTACTTTTAGTACTAATTCATTATGTGACACAGGGTAAGTCATTGAAGTCCTCTAAGTCTGTCAATGCCCCTGGGGTTAGGATTAACGTTTTCCAAGATCAAAGGAATTCTTCAAGAAAAAGCGGGATGACTACTTGTTGGGTGTGTTGTCATTTCTTTTTATTAAACCAGCAGATGATAAGGACACTATAGGAATAGTTAACCTAGATTTAGCAAAATTTTTGATGAAGTATTTCATGTAATTCTTAAGGAAATGGAAAGATATAGACTAGACGATAGTACAATATGGTAGATTCAGAAATGACTGGATGGATAGATTCAAAGAGGAGATACAATGGTTCACTATCAGAGTGTCAGGAGGTCTCCAATGGAGTTCCTGAGGAATCTGGGCTCAGCCTTGTGCTGTTGAACATTTCTATTTATGATTTTGATAAAGCCATAGAAATTTGTAGATGTCGTAAAGTTGTGAGGGAAAATTAACAGACTGGTTGACAAAGTGCAAATCCAAAAAGGTCCTGATATTCTAGAGCACTGGGATGAATGTGTGTGTGTGTGTACACACATACATATACTTGTACGTGTTATATATTATTCTTAAACTCAATCCCATTTTAGATGTCTTACTGCACATCACCTCACAATTCTTCGCCTTTTCTCTCATCCCTCTCCTCCTTCTCCTCCCCTCTGCCCAAGAGGGTGTGCAATCCAATATAGGCTATACATACGCATTCTTATTAAACATATATTCATATTAGCCATGTTGTATAGAAGAATTAGAACATATGGGAGGAACCATGAAAAAGAAAAAGCAAAACAAAAAGAGAGCAAATAGTATGCTTCGATCTTCATTCAACCCCCATTGCTCCTTGTCTGGATATGGATGGCATTTTCCATCATGAGTCTTTTGGGGTTGTTTTAGGTCCTTGCATTATTGAGAAAAGCTAAGTCTATCAAAGTCAGTCATTGCAGAATGTGGCTGTTATTGTGTACAACGTTATGCTGGTTCCATTGACTTCACTCAGCATCAGTTCATATAAGTCTTTCCAGGTTTTTCTGAAGTCCGTCGGCTCATCATTTCTTATAGCATAATAGTATTCCATTACATTCATATACCACAACTTGTTCAGACGTTCCCCAGTTGATGGACATCTGTGATGAATATATTAAGATGAAATTCAATGAATAAATAAATAGAAAGTTTTGTATTTTGGTATAAAAAATTCAACTTTACAAAGCATAAGATGAGGTCATAGTTAGACAATAATTTGAAAAAATTATTTAGTTTTCTAAAGTATAATGTGGGAGCCAAAAAAGCTAATGTGATATTGGGCTACATTAAGAGGCACAAAGCTTTCAAGAAAAGGGTGATGGAAGTGTTCAGTTCTGAGTATCACAATTTAAGAAATACATTGATAAACTGGACTTTTAGAGGAAGGCAATAAGGATGGTTAAGGAATTTAACTCCAGGTCTGTGAGAACTGGTTGAAGGAACTGGTTATATTTGGCTCAGAGAAAACTCATGGAAGCCTTAATAGTTGTCTTCAAGTATCTGTCATATGGAAGAGGGATTAGACTTGTTCTTTAGGGTAGAAATTGCAATGAGACACTTTAGCCATGAAGTCATGCTTTCTAACAATTAGTGCTGTACAAAAGTGTAATGGTGGAATGGGATGCCTTGAGAGGTGGTAGATCCCTCCTCCTTAGAGGACCTCAGGCAGAGGCTGGATGACTACTGATCAGGTATGTCATAGGGGTATCTATTCCCTTTGTGGATAGGTTGGGTTAATTAGCCATTGAACTCCCTTAGTTCTCAAGTTCTGTAATATGGTGATAGTAGGAATTCCTTTTTAGGCATAGATTGGATTAGATTGCCGCTCTGAAGTTCTGTGATTCTGATTCACTGACTTACAAGAAATTTATTCTATTTATAGTATGTAGTATGTCTAAAGTTGAGTTCTAGAACTAATAGAATTATAGAACTAGAACCAATTGCATGGGACTCTCTCCTTGTTGGTGGAGAATCAGAAAAAAAGCATTTAAGTGTAAATGCTCATTTGGTGACATAATATTGTCCATATGAAATTATTATTTTTTTGCCTCTTGGAACATTTTTCTTTTTTTGTTGGCTATATTCACAATTTATATTTTCATATACCTTTCAAACTCTATAAAAGTTTTCAAAACAAATTTTAAATTTTCATATTTATATATCTTAATATTTATGTGGAAATTGACAAATTTACTGAATTTTTTTTGGGGGGGAGAGGAGCCTTTAATGCATAATGGAACAGTATACCACAAATGCTATGGCTGAATCTGGGACAGTGAACTGGGGAAGTCTGAGGGGACAGGGAGGGGAAGCAAAGGTAGAAATTGGGGGAGAGGGAATGGGGTTATTGGTGTTTGGCAGGGCTAGGCTGCTTGCTCAACTGTTCCCCAGAAGAAGTTGTGACACTAGCATTACATACTTCTGGAAGTCAACTTCACCATCTCCTTTCTCATTCATCTCCTTCATCACCTTGTCCACTGCATCTGCGTCCTTCTGGGTATCCAGGAAGCCAGAAAGCTCATCCTGCAGTAGCTCCTTCAGCTCCTTCTTGCTCAGTTCATACTTATCACCTTCTTTGCCAGAATGGTTGTATGTATCATCAAGGAAATGTTCCCAGCACTGACAGCGACTACGAATATGCCAGCATAGTTCTGGACTGCAAAATATAACAGACTCCATATAGAAGGCAGAAGAAAAACATTTATTCAGAAACCAGAAAGCCAAATCCCAACACCAGAAAACTGAATCTATCAAAGCAACCAAGAAGCAAGCAATAACATTATCACTGCAGGGGACACCACCATTCCCAAGCCTTCCACCCTCGACTGGGGCCTTTCCACAAACAAGCAAACACTCACAACCCTAGCTGTCTGCTTGACTGTGTCCTCTCTCTCCACTCTAACTGCTCTGATTCATTTCCCCTAAGCTCTGCTCCAATCCCTCCTGTTCTACCCATTCAGCAAACTCTTCCCACCACATGATTTAGGCTTCCATGTGATTTAAGCAAGTCACATGAGCCTATTAATGAATGGGAAAGATCATCAAATTAAGCAAAAATACATTAACAATACAGTGTAGAGTACTTTGATGTGGGATTCCATGGCAGTCTCCAGCTCCAAGCCCATGGCTACAACACAAGGGTGGGTTCAGGAATGAAGGATGAGCAGATGAGAGGGATGAAACCAAATGTACTGTGACCAAAGCTGGTGTGGGCCACTGAATATTTTTGTAAAAATTAGTTATTTATCAAATAGAGCCAGATTTGGGAGGGGGGAGTTTTGTGTTCAGTATATTGGTCCACTTACCTAGCCATATACTCATTCTCCTCCATAAAGTGAATTGATTTGATCCTGGGCTTATTCCAATGGAGCAAAAATTCTGATAAATCCTTTGTTGTTTAATTACTTTCCAGTCACAACCAACTCTTTGGACCCTATTTGAGGTTTTCTTGGCAAAAATACTAGAGTAGTTTGCCATTTCTTTCTTCAGCTCATTTTACAAAAGAAGAAACTAAGGCAAACAGGGTTAAATGACTTTCAAAGGGTCACACAGCTAGCATCTGAGGTCAGATTTGAACTCAGGTATCTGCATCTTCCTGAATACAGGCCTAGAACTCTATCCACTGCCCCACCTAGCCGATGTGACTTCCAGTAGGTACTCTACCATGAGGACTAGCCTGGCTAACCAGAGAGGCTCATTACTACAGGGTTGGTAGCACAGATGAAATATTATTATCATTACTGTTGCCATTATCACCAACAATAATAATAGCTAATATTTCTATGGTTTAAGGTTTGCAAATGTGTTATCTCAAATTTTTCTACATATTATCTCATTTGATCCTCATAACAACCCTGGGAGGTAGGGGCTTTTATTATCTCCATTTTATAGATGAGGAAACTGAAGCTGAGTGAGAAAAAGGGACTTGTCCAGGGTCACACAATTTTTCAGGTGCAATAATTCAGACAAACTAACCTCCCAGTCCCAAAAGACTTGCCAACTCTTCCTGTAGGGGGAATGTGTACATGAACCAAATGTGTTTTTTGATATACTAAAGCATGCTCTATACACCAGGAAGGAGCCTTTAAAATGTCCTTTCATCTAAGGTAACAACTGCATTTAGGGAACTAAAAATTCCTCTTATTAAAATTTCAGGACTTCAAAATCCAGCTGCCTAGCGAAGTAAGGGGCTAAGTAAGCTTTTATACCTACAACTATATGTCTGACTAAGGACATTAGCTGCTACCACTGCTCCTTAAGGAAGCATTTGCAATCCCATTTTGTACTTTTTTTGAGTGGAGGCTAGAAAAAGGTAGATATGAATGCTGTTCCAGGATTTCAGTAATTTTGAGAGGTTAGAAATAAATAACACCCATCCAAGCATATCTTTTTTTCTGGAAACTTAGCTTGTTATGTGATTAAGGAATGTCTGATGAAGAGGAAACCTTATTTCTTTCAGAGCAGGAATCACATTCTATCATCTCCCAAACTAGAAGGGACCTGATAGATCATTCATCTATTCAACCCCTTTGTTTTACACAGAAGGAAATGGAGGCCTTGAAAGATAAGTAACTTGCCTACAGTCACTTTGGAAAGTAGTGGCAGTACTGGGATTTAAACAAATTCCTCTGATTTCAAGTCCAGAACACTTTCCATATTGTCCTCCAATGATGAATTTAAGAAGCAAGAAAAAAATACTATGCAATCCTTTTTTCAAGGAAAATTGCAGATGAAATGAAGGGAAGTGATAAAGATGTAGAAGGTCCAAGAAAGCCAAACAGCAAATTTCATTCACATTTGGGGTGAAACTTGTTACTTGTTGATACGCCCTAAATTGTATCTTCTTCTTTAAAATATTTGACTAAATAAATTTTGGGTTACAATAGAGTTTGTACTTTGTGATATCTGTTGGCTGCATGGTTCGTTAAACTTCAGACTAACTGAAAATTAAGTATTAACTACAATATTAGCAAGAAAAAATTAAATTAAAAACCTTTAAAACTAATCTTCCAAATTTTTGCAAATGTCAGTATGGGAAATAGATCATTTTTTGCTATGTTTATTATACCTTCCATAAATCCCTCTGTATCCTTAATTTTCCGAGCCCTTCAGGCCAGCAGAGCATGAAACACTGTCACATACTTACATTAACTTTCTGTAACAGTTGTGCAAGTGTAATTTGCTCATGTTGAACCTCTTCATGCTGAGCCCACTAACACATTTCCTTGGCCTTGCACAGTTCCATAGAGAAGGCTAAGAGACATGTTCTGGGCCCAGATTTCAGCTCTCGTGTTTGGCGTTGGTGGAGTTGGAGCTCTCATTGCTGCCACTGTGTCCAATGAGTGGAAAGTCACTACGAGAGCGTCATCAGTTATCACTGCCACTTGGATTTTCCAGGGTCTTTGGATGAACTGTGGAGGTAACGCCTTGGGTTCTTTCCATTGCAGGCCACATCTTACTCTTTTCAGAGTACCAGGTAATTATATTATCTTTGTTTGGACAGGAAGTAATTTCTTCTCCTCTCCCTTTCCCCTCTTATTCTCTATTATCTCCCCCTCTTTATCCCCACGCTATTCAACACTTGCTCTGCCTATGCAGGCTCTGGAAGACTGAGTGTTTAATTAAGGCTCTAAGGTTGGGGCTAAAAGGGGTGTGGCATGGTTGTATTAGTTACACTACAAATACTGGCCTTATTAGGAGCACAAGAACTTAGAAATGACTTACTGATTTTCTAGAGATGCCCAGTGGATATAATGTATAATAAACTCAAAGATAGAAAAATATAAGGCTTATAATGATAATATATTACCATCTGGAAGGGAATAATTTTCTTAAAGCAAATTTTTACTTGTCCTCAGGTATAAGAGCTTTCTGATGTGGAAATCTAGATGTGATGGGTGGGACTGAATTCCAAGAAATGCTTGAAGGTTACCCTTTCGTGACACTAACAGACTTCCAGATTAGTAGAAACCTTAGATGACCTGCTCCTAAAGATACTTCTGGGAAAGGGAAGGGATTAAGTAAACTAACCATGTTTTTTCCATCTCTTATTTGTTATTCAGCAGAAGATTAAGAGGTCAATACAAGAAAATAAAATTTTAAAATATTCATTATATGTAATATATATAGATATGAATATTCATAATATCATAATGGAAGGGTGCTGAATTTGGAGGACCTACAGACAAATCCTGCTACTGTCACTTACTACCTTTGTGATCTTGGTCAACTCATGTAACTTTTCTGGGCTTTGGTATTTTTACCTGTTAAATGAGGGGCTTGGAACAGATAATCTTGAATATCTTTTTTTAGCTACTCAGTTAAAAAGAAAAATATGCCACATAGTTATAAATGGACTAAAATAGATGTTTGTATATGGAAAGAGGGAAAATGTTAAAGAGATATTTACACATAAAAACACCTTTTAGGAGATCATTGCCTTTAAGTTATTGTAAAAATGATGTAAGATTACTCTTCTTTTTTTTGCATATTGTGGTATTACTAGCTTAAAAGAAATAGAAAATGTATTACATAAAGATTTGCTCCTCAAGGGTCTGATAATATAACCCAAAAGGAATATTTTACATAAATAGCTAAAAAAATAAAGAATTTAAATATTCAGATGGTAAGAATGTACCTTGACCTTAGGAAAGAGACAAATAACATTTTAACTCAGAAGTTACTAAAGCATAATATTTTATGGGACTTCATGTCAAGTATGCGTGTCATTAGTCAACAATCAGTGCAAAGGGATAAAGAAAGCATGCTTAGGTTAAGCCAGGAAATCTCTAATGACAATCACACTAAACATTCAAGCTTGGATGCCCATGTTAGGCCCTCAAATGCCAGGTACATGCCAAAATGGCCATTCAAGTGAACCAATCAGTCAATATCAGTGTCAAACTGAGAAATTTTTACTTGGAAATCAGTATATAAGGTGAATTATTTAAGACTCACTTGAATAGATTCTAATTTTATTTCTGTGCATTTCTATGACTTCTTTCCACTGAAGCTATTTTCTCCTAAGAATGAGAAGTTCAGAAAAGTAAGTTGTTTAGGAGCTGTCGCCTCCCTATAAACCACCAGAGGTGGTTTCCCTTCTTTATTGCTCTGATGATTACTGGATCCCTCCCAGTACATTTCAAGCAACAAGGAGAAGTAGGAAAGAAGTAGGTTTCTTTGTGCTTTGGAAATTAAATGTTATCTAAGGTGTACTATTATTTGTCTTTTTATTAACAGTAGCTCTTAAATGCCTTGCTTTTACTCTATAACCTTTGCCAGGAGCTGACAATCTTAATGTCAAAAAACCAGTTTTTTGACCTAGCTTTTCAAACAAAGAGAGTTACTTAGAATGGGACCATTTGACTTTGATTGTTATATGTGTGCCAGCAAATAGTTATATGGAATTTACACTTGCAATTGCATGTTCATGTGCATACAGACAAATAAAAAACCTTTGAGAAACACTGAGTTAGATATTGTACAGCCTTATACATGATCTAGTTGTATATATCTATTCATTCATTCAACCACTGATCAGTCCAGACCTATGAAGCAAATTCCCAACATGGAAACTTCTTCCAAGGATGGAGATTCATCGGTAACTTAATCTTAAGAGAGTTGCCTACAGACTGGTGGTGAGTGACTTCACCATGGTCACACTGCTAAAGTGTAAGGTTTGCATCTACAACTTCTTAATTTCAAGGCCAGTGCTTTCTCTACTTGCCATACTGCCTCCAAACATTCTCCATTCAGAATAATATTTTTTTCCTTGATTTCCTTTATTTCTCCCAATTACTGAGGCCATTTTTTTCATTTCTACCATATTCTTACATAGTGCCTAGTAGAGTGTTCTATATACAGCAAGCAATTCAGATGTCTACTAATAGGCAGCAAGGAGGCTATCAAAAATGCCATTCTTAAATTAGTATAAAATTTGCATTTGATATATCCAGAATCAAATTCATTTACAAAAGGTCTGTGTAAAAAAAAAAGCCTATTTAAAAAAGAAAAAGCAAAAAACAAACCAAGAACAATGATTCATCTTTCCAAAGGAAATGGGAACTCACAGATCTTGGATTTCCTTATAAAGATGGACCAAGTCCAAAAGGTACTAAAGGCTCTTCCTTTATTTTTAAGTGAAATTGTAACAATTACAGAGTCGGTAGTACAGTGTTGCCTTCCCATTTCCTTTATAACAAAATGTAACTGGGGAAAGCAAACAATCACCTAGAAGGAAATTAATATGGACTCATTATTTTAATTATACATACTTTAAAACCATTTCACTGATGTCAGACAAACTTTCTGAGATTGAAGCATTTTTTTGAAGACAAAAAACATACAAACCTTTCTTTAGCTGCCATTTTTTCATTTCCTGCCTATATATTTACTAGAAACAGAAGACTTTAAAATTGGAAGTCTGGAAATCTTGTAGTCCAATCCTCTTATTTTACCTGTTAAGAGATCAAGACCTAGAAAGTTTAGGAAACTCACCCAAGATCATACATTAAGTTTGTAGTAGAATCAGAGCTAGAAATCAGGCTTCAGGATTCCCAGCCCAGCACTTTTTCTACTTTGCAAGCTACATAGTAGTTAGAAGTTAGTATATAAGGATCTTAGACCAACTTGCAGCTAATCTCTGTAAACATCCAATCATTATTTCAATTGATTTTTTTTGATAATAGAAATTATATCATCTTCAAGAAACATAATTCTTTTAAAAAAATTTTCATTGTGAAGTTAACAAACACAAATATTTCAATACCCCAAACACAGAAATTCAGTCTTAAACACTAGAAATTAACAGCTCTTTGCCCATATTGACAGGCTAATCTCCTTCAAATAAAGTATTGTGCAATCATTTCTAGGAAAAAGATGATAGAAGATATTGCGTGTGTGTGTGTGTGTGTATGTGTGTGTGTACATGTGTGTGTGTAAAGGTCACATGGCCACACCACCCATGAGCTATCAGTTGCTTTCAGTTGCAATTCACTGCCCTTAGAAATGCTAAAGCACACTGGGTTAGGTACCAGTAAATTCCATATATTTTGAAATACTATGATATTTATCATTCTCTTTGGAATAATTTTTTATTGTTTCTCTGAGTTATGCTTTGACCCACCTAGTGTTTAGGATATTATTATTTATTCTACATTCAGATCTAGATCTTTTGTTGCTAGTTCCTTTAAAAAAAATCTTTATCTTATTGTGTTATTTATCTATACAAGATATATTTTAAATGCCTGCCTTTCCACTTTTAACTATGAGTTCTTTATGTCCTTTTATATGATTAATTTTTACAAAAGTATTATTCTTGTATAATATGTTCATATGTTTTTATTTTAATATTTCCATTCAACAATTATCTACCAAATTTAGTTTTCCCAATATTCTGTCAGATCTATAATTTCCTTCTTGTTTCTCATCCTTTTATATCATTCTGAAAGAAAATGTTTAAAGTCACCCACAATTAATCTGCTGCTTTCCAAATAGTATTGAGCACCTCAGTCAGCTTTTTCTTAATATGTGATGGACCTTCTACTGGTTGTTTGCAAGATTTTTTGTTTAATGTTGGTATTTTGGAACTTGGAGATTATGTTTCTGAGTGAATTGAACTTGGATTTTCTCTCTGCTGATATCCTATGGATTGTGTTGATTTGCAAGCAAATTTTCCCATTTTCGGGGAATCTCATATCCTATATAGGATCCTATGAAAACATTCCATAACTGAATGGACTGAATGCACTGAAGATATACTAACCAGCCAAAGGGAGTCTCTTGCTTTGGCTCTGGCTCGTTCCTTCTTGGATGTTCTTCTACTGATGATAAGGCAGACTGATGTAAAGGGAGAGACCTCAAGCCCACTCCATTCAAGTCCACATATAGCCCATAAATACAGGGCTATGTCCTTTGCCTCTTGCATTTGATCTTTCCTGTTTTTAGGTGAAGAAGTATTGGTGACGATTAGAACACTGTGATTTTCAAAAGATTGGAATGGTGAGGTATTAGAAGTCTGAGAGCTGGAGTCTATGCTGGTTTTTGCAGCCACCTCAGAAGGTGAGGAGCAAAGTCCAGAGTGACCTGTTTGACTCAACACAAGCCAAAGGCAGCCAAGAGAGAGCTACAACAATTCCCCTTTGGATGTAAACTTGGTGTGGTGAATTTTGTTTAGAAACTGCTTAAGGTTAAGCCCAATCTCCCCAGCGACCAAGGTAGCATAGGGTAAAGTTTGTTCCAAGGTGCTGCAGAGGGGGCATGCATGTTTGCACTTATCTTCTTGATATGTCTTCAAAATAAATATCCATTTATTGATATTAATTTATGTTAAGTGGTTAAATAGACCTGAGACAAAAATCACTGGTGTTTAAGGGAGGAAGACACATCAGAATGGGGTCCTGAGCTGATAGCATTAGAGAAGAATCAGTCCTTAATTCTTCAGGATACCTTAGAACCCTGAGGGGAAGATGTAGCTGGCCCTGCTCTGGGACGGTAAGTCCAGAGTACCATTTCACTAAGATACAGCAGGTGGGAGAAAGTGTATTCTTAGATATGTAGGTTGACCTGTACGAATTCACTGACATGAGTGATCCATCCACCAATGCAGCTTGCAGATGTTCCTTGCCTCAGAAGGGATCTTAACTTAAAGTCCCATAAGAGTTCCAGAGATAGATTTCAGTGGGTCCATGAACTTGGATAAGAAAAAAAATTGCATCTGTATTTCAGTAGAATTAGTTTCCTTTGCAATTATATGTATTTTAGCCTTCAGAAACATGATTGTGAGGCATGTATAGGCTTCATGGGACATACAAAGGGGTCCATGACACAAGATATTCAAGGATCCCTGACATCGAGGGACTTTCCACATGAAGCATTTCCTAATCCTCCAGCTACTTGTGCTTTCTCCTTAAAACTACCTTGTTTTTATTTTATCTCATTGTTTGAACCTAGCCCTAGGTAACTGGGAAGCTGAACCACCTCTCTGTGCTACTAAGAGACCTGTAACTAAGGACCTAGGTTATGCTGACCAGAAACACAGTCAGATAATAAGATTGATGCAAGGAGTTTTCTCATAATTGTACATTCCACGCTACCCACATGGCTTATCTGAAAACTCTCCCATACTGATCAATCAGTTATTGTTTCCATGTTCCTTTGATTGTTTACAGATACCTGGGGAGAACGGGATACTTCCTTTTCTGATTTCAGGGAATTGCATCTATTCATTCTCCCCTTCCCAATTTGGAAAGTCCCTAATCTTTCTTCAATTAGGGATTAGAATACCTAATGTTGTATTGTTTCCTTTTAATTAATTGGTCATATTTGATTAATTATTTTTAATGTAGAAAATCAGGGTCTAGGCTTAAGCTGAGCACTTCAGAAATTCATTCATTCATCCTTTCATTTATTTAACAACCATTTATCAAGTACCTACTATTTGTGAAGCATTTTGTTAAGTCCTGTTGAGGGTATAAAATTAATGAATATCCGTTAGGGGAATCTGACCAAAACATATATATTTAATACAAAATAATAACTGTACATTACCTGTAGCAGAATAGGAGAATATGAGAAGTACAAAAGACGACCATGTCTGACATCAGTTAGTCAAAAAGCACTTGTTTAGTGCTCACTACGTGCCAGGTACTGAGCACAAACATTTGCAAAAGTGCTTTAAATACATCATCTCATTTGAAGCTTATAATATTTCTACAATCAAGGTACTGAATCTGTAGGTATCATGGTATCATCCCACCATATTTACAAATGAAGATGTTGCAGCTCAGACGTGTCAGTTGCCCCTAGACATATAGCTAGGAAATTTCAGAAATTAGATTTTAACTTAGATCTTCCAGCCTATAAATCTAGCACTATATCTACTACATCTTACTATTCCTCAGAAGCAACATATGTCGGTTATACATTGATTGTTTTCTCAGATTAAATAGAAATTCAAGAACAATGAAAGGACAGAAATTGTAAAGAGGATTCCTTTTCTCTGGGACAAAAGAAATTCATATTTCATATTTCCCATATTTTTAGGAATAATTAGTAATTACAGGTGCAATTTAGAGGTAGAAGTAACCTTAGAGGTCATCTAGTTAAACGTCATCATTTTACATATGTGGAAAAAGAGGCCCGAGAAGTGCAATTACTTACGTAAGGTCTTATTGCTAGTAAGGGGGCACAGTCAGGTTCAAATCAGGTCCTTTCACTGATGTGAAATCCAATGCTTTTTGCCTCTGTAATACGATCAAGTTTTATTTGTTTTAATTTAGAAAGTCAATGACCTTATGCTAAGTCAACTTGAAATTTAACTGACCCAACATGAACCCAAGCATTTAAATTTCAATCCCAGGAAGTTTTAGATTAGAGGATTCTTACTTTCACTAGGATCAGTAACAGTGCGTGACCTGCCTGGTGGATTCCTTGCAAAGCTCCTCAACCAAAACATCCAGAACATTTTGCTGAATTAATGTGCAACTTGTGAGTTTCTATTCAATTTGCTTCTAAATGCTTCCCTTTTTCCAGCTCTGTCTTATTGTATAAACATTTGTAGGAGAAAGATCTTAAAGTAGTCAGGATCTGACTAGCTATGGTCACTAAGGAGCTCGTAATAATTGAATCAAAATAAGAGATTTGACTATCAGGTAATGAATTATTTGTTTCTGCTACATGTGGGAGGGAAAAGATGAAATGACCAAGGAAATAAGATTCAAGCTTCCAAGTATTTTGATTTATTAAGCACTGTATGTTAACTGCTCAACCAACTGGCACTAGACCTCCTCAGCTTAGTCCATGCTGGAGTCAAGTCAAACAGGACACTGGTGCTGACAAATCCAGAAGGATAAGTAGAACTCATTTAATGGAAGGCAGAATAATGGTAAAAACTAGTGTATGTGTATTGCGAGGGGTGATACACCAGGATGAAATACTTTAGAAAGAAAAGCACAAGGCATTAATGAATGATTGTATCTCACACAAAGTCTTTTGAAACACCCTTCTTGTATGGTAGAAACTTGCTAGCCACATCCCCTACTCCCTCAATGGTGTGGCACCTCTACAAGCCCAGACACCATCTCTCTCTAGAGTTTGAGGTTTATAGCCTGGTGGGATAGCGTTGGCAGAAAGACTTCACCAGTCCTAGGAGATGTTTATTTCACGTTGGTTCCCAGATTCTCTTTTTGCATTCAGAGCTCTGGCATTTGGCTCATTGGCTGCAATCTAGAGTCTCCTACATGATATGTTCTTCTTGTCCTTCCATAATTACTAGGGATGGGTCAATATTCAGAAGTCTGTGATAAAGGTAGGCTTGTTGTCAAAAGGACTCGTGTAACAAACAAGGATAGATATGTAGTGATGAGGGCCATGGGATTTAATATCTGAGAGATGGAGAAAGGGCTAGTTTCCAATAAGGTCTATATGTATGTAGGTTTCAAGAGAATGGCCACTACCCCTAAAATCTCCATACAGTTTCAATGGCTTTCAGTCAGGTCTTAGCACTTTTGAGTGCCCATAGGCAGTACCGTAAGCCATCATAGACAGTCTTTAATTCCTCCAGGTAGTAATTGACTGAGGTGGCAATTCAGGGGTGCTGGGTGAGGACAAAAAAGAACTAGGGATAGAAATCACAGCTTGCATTTTGGGTAGATGAATGATTTACATTATTGTAACAGAACTATGTGATCATCTTCATGGTAAGAGGTATGTCATGATATTCCATGGTTTAATATGGGCATCCTGTCTGTTGAAGGATTCTAATATATGATGTCTAAAGCAAGAAAGGTCTGAATTCTCAGAAATACATACAAGTTAACCGGACCTTATCACCAACTTTATTCCTCAACTTCCCCTGATCACTCCCAGTATTTATCTCTGTATATGTTATGTCCCTCTAACACAGAGGTTCTTAACCTAATTTATGGACCCCTTTAGTTATCTGGTGAAGCCTCTGGACTCCTGAGAATAATATTTTTAAATGCATAAAATAATAGGATTACAAAATAATTCAATTACGTTGAAATATAGGAATCAATAATATATATTATGTATACATATAGATATACACATATAAAATACATATATGTGTTGGGCAGCTAGGTGGTGCAGTGGATAGAGCACTAGTGCAGGAGTCAGGAGGACCTGAGTTCAAATCTCACCTCAGACACTTGACACTCACTAATTGTGTGACCTTGGGCAAGTCACTTAACCCCAATTGACCCATCCTGGGTCATCTCCAGTTATCCTGATGAATATCTGGTCACTGGATTCAGATGGCTCTGGAGGAGAAGTGAGGCTGGGGACCTGCACAGCCCTCCCTCACTCAAAGTCAAATGCAAGCCATGTCATTATTTCTCTGATGTCATGGTCTTCTTCAACAATGAAGGATGAACACACACATGTGTTCATAAGGTGGATTTTTCCTTGAAGAGATTTTCTCTGCTTTCTTACAGAGCTTAGAAAGTAATGCAGGAGACAAAATGAACATAAAAAGATAAATTATGATACTAGAAATGCCCAAAGAATAGTATAGATGTGCTTCCAGAGGAATTAAATATAATTATAGCCTGAAGTGAGAAAGTTTCCTGTAGCAGATGGGACCTGAAGAACAGAGCAGAGTTTGGAAGGAAAGGGGAAATGATATTCCAGACAAATGTAAAAAATATTCCAGGCAGGGATATAGCATGAACAAAGAGCAGGAGGCAAAAGGAGGCAGTTCAATTTGGTAGCAGGTAAAGGTAGATCAGATTAACTCAAACTCAGAATTTCTTTTGAAAAAAATAGCAGGAGATAAAGTTGGAAAGATTATTTAGCATCAAATAGACAAGGGCTTTTATTAACAGAAGTTTGGAATCTATCCCATAAACAGTGAGCTTTTATAATTATATGTTATTTTAGGACGAATAATCTGGCACTGATATGCAGGATAAACTGAAGATGGGGGGGATAAAACACTATTCCAGTAATGTATTTATATGATCAAATTAAATAACATATACAGAACACTTTTGAAACCTCAAAGGACCATATAAATGCTAGCTATTACTATGTATTAACATAAATTCTTTCAGACTCTCATCACCACTCAGGTGGAAATAGTCTCCTAAGTGGTTAAGAAGAGTATTGTTGTAAAAGACATGGGCTTCTGCAGCTGCAAGCAGCTTGGGAGCATTCAGAGTGTTGTGTATTGTCCCAATTGCAACCTGGCCTGATCATCAGCTGCTATTAAATTGTTAATTGTTACTGTTAAAGTTCAGCTTTTAATAGTAACCAAAGTGCCAATAGTTTCTCTTTCACATGGATTAATAGTCTGGGTCCTTCTGTTTTTCTAGGGCAAATACTTCATTTAAGTAAGCAAGAACTTTTTAAGACAATTGGCAGTACATTTTCTTCATTCTGTCGAAACAAATGTCATTTGCAGAAAAAATAATCTTTTTTAAGTGATCTGGTCCATCATCTTTACTACCAAATGAAATCAGGTGTGTTCTGTTATAGATCCTACTACTCATGCATTCCATCATTAGCAAGTGTGCATCAAGAGTCTGTGCTACATGCTATGGAGGCTAAAAAATGTATAGCTCATACTCCTTAGCTTTCGTGAATTGGCGATCCAGTGAGGTAGAGGGAAAAAAAGAAACCATACAAAATCATCCACAATGCAAGAGCCTAAGAGAATACCGTTACAGGCAAAATAATGAAAATGAAAACAGTGTAGGAATTCAGAGCATAGAATAATCATTTTCTGCTTTGGTGATTAGGAAAATTTGGAACAAGAAACGTTTGACCTGGTCCTTGAAGCATAGACAGGATTTGGATAGAGGTAAATGCAAGAAATGTCTTTTCAGCGAGAGGCAACGGTACACCGTAAGCATTTATGTAGTGTTCAGCATGTGCCAAGTACTATGCTAGAAGGCTAAAGGGGTGAGCAGGGAAAGGTGATTAGCCTGTGTGGACAGGAAGACCTGATTTATGTTCAGAATAATGAGAGAAAAGACTAGAAAAATGAGTTGGGTCACAAATGTCAAACTTTTAATCTTTGTTACACAAGAGAGAGCCACCAAAGGTTTTTGATCAAGGAAGTCATGATGACAGCATTTTAGGAAAATTAATCTGATGGAGCATGAAGGATGAAGACTTTGGAAGTCTTAGGGATGAAATTAATCTTGTGGGAATGGGCAAAGTCAACGTAGATTCACAGTTTTTGAACCTACATTACTAAGAAAATAGTGATACTATAGACAGAAATAGGAAAGCGAGGAAGAGGAGATGGGCAGAAGGGCAATAGCAATGGTGGGTAGGATAGAACGTGAAGGTTTAGGAAAGTTTTTATGTATAAGGCAGTGCTTAAGCAGAACCTTAAAGAAAATAAGGGATTCTTCAAAGAGATGTAGGTGAGGAGGAAGATGGGACAGCCAGTGCAAAGGCACTAATTGGAGATAGAGTACTGTGTGAAGAATGGAAAGAATACATATATTGGGGGAGGGGAGTTTGCATCCTTAACACTTTTTCTTACTGATACAGATGCATAATCAAAAGAGTTTGGAGAACACATCTTTAGAAGAAGCTAGATGGAGCAGTAGTTAGAGCACTTGACCTGAAGTCAGGAACACCCAAGTTCAAATCTAGCATCAGATAGTTATTAGCTGTATAATCCTGGATAGGTCACTTAATATTTATCAGCCTCAGTTTCCCCATCTGTAAAACAGGGATAATAATAGTACCAATCTCCTTAGAACTGTTGTGAGGATAAAATGAGATAGCACAAGTAAAATGCTTTGTAAACCTTATAATGTTCTATAAATGCTAGCTTTTGCTATTGTAGAAAATCTTTAGGATTTTGCCACACAGTGCAGCACCTATCCCAATAAAGAATAGGCTAGTTTTTCCTTAAAAGGGAATGAAATTATCTTCAAGGCTTAATTGGTTCAGAAGACTAATGCTTACACTGGTTACCTAAGTATAAAAGCACAAAGCAGGAAAAAACTCACTATCAGGTTTGAATCATACCACTGACTGTCAGTCAACAAACATTTATTAAGTGCCTACTATCCACCAGGGATTGTGTTAAGTCCTGAGTACACAAAAAGAGGCAAAAGATAGTCTCTGCCCTCAAGGAGCACACAATCTAATGGGAGAAGTCAACAAATAAATATGTACAAACAGCTATATACAGGATAAATTTTGCTCAGTTGTTTTTCCATCATGTTTAACTTCATGAAGTCATTTGGGATTTTCTTGGCAAAGATAGTGAAGTAGTTGGTGATTTCGGGCAATGAATATAAAGAGGGAAACCAATAGAATTAAGAGGGGTTGGGAAAGGTTTCTTGTAGAAAATGGGATATTAGTTGAGATTTAACGGAAGTGAGGGTAGTAGGTAAACACCACCAAATTAAATGCCCTAATGAACAGATCTGATCATATCACACTCCTCTACGCAAAAACCTTCAGTGTCCCTCTATTGACAGGTAAATAAAATCTAAACTCCTTAGCCATATATATTTCAAGTTTTGTCCACTAGTCTCCTTTACATTCTCTATGTTCCAGCTAAACTGAACCACTGGCTAGTCCCTGTACATCTCCTGCCTCTGGACTTTTGTTTATACCATTCTTGCTGCCTGAATGCCCTCCCCACTTCCATCTTTAACTCCTGAAATCCTACTCATCTTTTAACACCCAGTTAAAATATCACGTCTTTTGTGAAGTCTTTCTTAACATTCTCGTCTTTCTTTTCTGAACTCTAACAGTACGCCATTCTTGCAACACTCATCATACTTTACTCTGGATTTCAGGACAAAGTGGAGGTGGAGAGATCAGTTAGCAGATTCTAGTAACAGTTCAAACGTAAGGTGATAAAGATCCAAACTAGTATGGTGACAAGGGGAATAAAATGGCAGGATTGGATACAAAAGACATTCTAAAGGAAGCGTCAAGAGGATTTGGTGAATATTGGATGTGGGGTATGAGGAAGAACTCAAAAAGGTTACAAGCCTGAATGACTAAGAAAGTGATGGTGCTTTCAACAGTCGTAAGGAAGTTAACTGTATATGATGTATTGAGTAAGGTGATGAATTTGACTTTAACTTGTTGAGTCTGAAGTGACAGCAAGCTATCCAAACATAACTGTCAAATAGGAATCTTCATATGTAGGACTAGCCTCAAGAGGAAAGTCAGTAGAGATTTAAATCTGGAAGTTAAACACATAGAGATGCTACAGAAGAATACCCTCAACTTGTTCCTAGTCCATTTTCTTTGTTGAGATCCAAATATGGATCACCTGGCAGTCAGGGATATTGTCATCCTAGTCTTCCTCCTGAATCTAACTCTCGCACACCTGATCTTGGACGCCAAAAGTCTTTCCCTTCTGATGGCCCTGTCAGAATCTTGTACGGATATAAGGGGAATTTTATACGGATAAAGGGGATTTATTGTGGAGCACCTGGACCCCTTCTTGTGAGCTCATAAAGTTGGAAAGTGCAACAACTAAATGTCCCAGCCCCCATGTATCAGAAACACGGGCCTGAATCATTCCACACAGTTGTGCTAGGAATTAGAGACCTCATGCCAACCCTACACTAGTCTTGGTCATTTCCAGTGATGCTTTACTTATCCCAAATTCAGCTCCCAAAGTTCTTGAAAGCTAACAGCCCTAGATTCCATACTAGTAATACTGACCATCTTGAGCCACACAGTAAATCACAATGGGATACCTGCCTATATCACCTATCTCCTAGTTTCATAGGCTCCAGAAAAAGCAACCTATCTACCCACCTCATTATCAAGTTTCTGCTTCTTCTATGTTAACCATAAGGAAGTATTGTGTACATTCTATCCTAGGTATCTCTGTCTCTCCACAAGCTTCCAAATGAGTTAATAAGACTGCTATACCTATTCCCCTAAATCTTTAGCCCTTCCCGACAGACATGAAGGGGAAGAGGGAATTGGAGCCATTAAAGATGCAGGTAATGATGACTCTGACTCCACAGGCCTTTCTGTCTGTCTGTCTGTCTGTCTGTCTGTCTGTCTCTCTCTCTCTCTCTCTCTCTGTCTTTCTCTCAGTCTACTTGTGCCCCAGTAGGTATGTTGTTTTCTTTTCCATAGACTTCAGCAGCCTCAAATCTCTGTCATCTCACATCCAGCAGACCTTGCCACCATCTCCAAATGACAGAATTGCTCTATGGGGAAAAATAGAACCCTACATCTATTTCATTGCCACTAAAATAAAGGACTGGGGGTACCTGCTCTCTTACAGTGGTCTTAACTTTCAATCCTCACCTCCACCCTTCAAATCAAAGCTAATCTTGGGGAGGAATGTGAATACTTCACTGATTTACACGGGAAGATCCAAAACACACACCCTATGAGGCATTGTTGTTGTTTTTGTTAAGGATAGAACCGTTCATATTCACAGGTAGAGAGGAAGGTATATTCCTCTTCCCATTTATATAATCTATATGCCAATTCTTCAGAAAATGCAGAAAAAAATGAATCAATGGACAATAATTTGGAGGGGGTGAGATACAATATGGCACAGTGGAAAAAGCACTGACTTTAGAGACAGAAAACCTGTATTATAATCCTGGCTTTGTCAGTTCCTACTTGTCCTTGGACAAGTCACTTACCGTCTTTGGTCTTTAGTTTTCCCATCTGTTAAATAAAGGTATTGAACTAGGCATCCTCTAAAGGCCCATCCAGTTCTAAATAGTCTCCCATGATTTTTGCAAACTTTTCAAAAGCATGTGTCCTGTATTTTAGCCCACATTTCAGCTGATTCCATTTCAGTGGGAAACTGACTCTGACTCTGCAGGCCTTAAAATATTGAAGGACAGATGTTGGCCCATGAACGTTCCACATGAAGATGCAGACATATGACAACACTGAGAGCTAGCCGTTGTTATCACTGCTCATTAATAACTTGGACCAAGCATCATGAGGATTCAACGTTTATTCACTTTCTTCAATCTAAGTGCCGATATGATGTTCATTAGCATAAGTACTTTTAGTTTTTTTGAAGCTGATTTTGGTTCTAGCCCAGATCAGCAAAGACTTTGTGTCTCTTTGAGAAATATTCCTGGTTTCATTTGAGAAGAAGCCAAGAAGTTTGCTGGTAACAACTGAACTACACAGAATATCAGACCTCTCATCTATATATGTCAAATTAGTGCCATTGAGGATTTTTTTTTTTTGCAAGCACACTGATGCAAACACTTTCAGAGGATTGTTTAAACAGATACATAGATAAGCAGAGAATAGTCACACACAAGCTTAAATATTTACATCTGATTTATAAGCTAACGATTGTAAATATTTTGCAATAGTGGTTGTTACAGCACTGGACTTTCTTTCATCACGACACATACACAGCTGAACTTCCTTTTGGTTTTGGCAAAGTCTCTTCATTATTTCTGGAACTACCTGTAGTTTTCCTTCACTCTTCCCCAGTAATATGTTGGACTCCTTCCAACCTTAGGGGCTCATCTTCCAGTGTCATATCTTTTATGATTTTAATACTGTCCGTGAGGTTTTCTTGGCAAAGATACTGGAGTGGTTTGCCATTTCCTTCCCCAGTGGATCACCTTTTGTCAGAACTGTCCAATAAAACCCCTCCATCTTGATTAATCTGCACATCACAGTTCATAGTTTCATTAAGCTATGCAAGCCCCTCCACCAAGACAAGGCGGTGATCCAGGAAGGGAGTCATTTTGATAGTAAATGATTTTCACTAACAAAAATAGTGGATCCTCACATGTGTACCCCATTTCCTCAGTACCCTATGTGCTATCTGATAAGCGCTTAACAAGATAAGTCAGAATTGAGCAGGCTGGACATGAACAAATACATAAAGAAGAAACCTGTGCTGGAGGTGACACATTCATTTTATTTTCAAAATAGCTTTCACTGATGCCTTCTGTCTGACATCACCGTCATTTCCTTTCCCTACTCCTTTATTCCCAAAATCGCACCTTCCCTCATAACAAGTAACACTAGTTAAGCAAAAACAAAACAAAACCCTCCAAATTCCCACATTACAATGACTATTTCCGATACAGTATATAGCATTCTGTCCTAGTAGCCTCTACCCCTGTGCTGAGAGAAGCAACACTAGCTGATAAAAAGGTCTCTTACTAGTTTCTCAATTACTCAAAGTGTGCTTTCTTTTAAAGATCTTTTCATTTACATTATTGTGGTTATTTTGCATATTTTTTCTAGACTCTGCTTATTTCATCAGTTCACACAAACCTTTCCATTTGGGGAGCATTCTTCATATTTATAATTTCTAACTACACAATAGTACTCTATATCTACAGGTACCCCTTTTGTTCCCCTCTCTTTTCTATCATGAAAAGTGCAGCCATGAATATTTTGGTATGCACTGAACCTTTGTTTCTGTCATTGATCTCCTTGGTTACAAAGCCAAAGGATAGGAAGAGTTTAGTCATTTTTTTCATAGCTCAAAGTTCTAACCAATTGTGTCTCAGTGTATTGGAGCAAAGGTGTCAAACACCCTAAATTTCCAAGGGCTACCCAAATAAGATTAAAATGTAATTATGAAGTATTTAAAACATAAATTAAAATACACAACATAATATTAATTAGTGGTTTTCTAAGTCAATATGTGACCTGAAGGGATTTGTTTCTATTTGAGTTTAATGTCATTGTTTTAGAGGACAGTCTTCTCATGGTTCACAGCCCCTCTTGTAGAGGGCTATTTTTGGTGTTAGAGTTTCCAGGGAATTCAGGATCAAATCTCAAGATACCTTAAAGAAAAGAAAAGTCCAAAATAATAAAGGGTATTTTTATCCATCAAAACTCAAAGTTAGAAGTTACAAATCTATATATGTGCAATTTCACCTTCAAAAAACGTGAGAATCCACACAACAAAGATATACTTTGTGAAAACATAAAATCACTTTCTACAGCAAACCACATATTTACTGTCATACAACTGAATGAACACCCCAAAAGTCAAGCACCTAAATTGAATTCTGGTCCACTTATTATTTATGTGACTTTGGGCAAGTAATTCACTGTGTCTGCGCCTCATCTTGCTCATATGTAAAGTGAAGGGGTTGGATTAGGCAATATTACTGGTCCTTTCCAGACCGTGTTATGATTCTATAATCCCTCTGTTTCTCTGATTTATTTATTTGATTATTTAATTCTCAGCAGTTTTGTTTTGCTTTGAAACATATACTCTAACTCTACGGGTATGCCAGTAGGTGGCAGAAGACCAGTACTTTCAACATTGTGAACATAAACCTGACCCTTGATGATACAGGGAATTGTACTAAAAGTATGTTACTATACAAATGTATAACAAAAAATGGCCAAGTTAACAACGGTTATGTTGTTGCCCTCCATAAGGGGGAAATGGTAGCATTTTAATACCAGGTGATTTTTAAAGTATTTGAGGAACTATTCATTGCTGTGAACATTGAGAAATATTCATGGAGTTAAACATAAATAAAATCATTTTACAAAAGCTTCCATTTAAAATGTCACATGAACACTCCATCGTGTCTTACATATTAGAATAATTTCTTAAGGTAGGGTCATAAGTCCAAAGCATTTCTTTCTTACTGTTTGCTTGTTGGCTAGTGGTAATAATTCTACTACCTCTCTCTCCTTGATTTCTGGTTTAACTACTACCTCTAGAGGAGTTTCCCTGACACTTTCCCGGTGGTCAGAACAGATCCAGAAAGAGTGATTTTTCTTTAATCTTCCAAGGTTCTATAAGCACTCTTGCATTTTGGTCCAGGTGACCTGAGAGACTTGAGTTCTTATGATATTTACCTAGACATGCTGCTTTCTCTGACACTGAGCTCCACTTGGAACTACTGCAAAGAGCTTTGTTATATCCTTCCCAGTTTGAGATATTTCAATATCAAAAAAAAATTTAAAAAATGTCCTGGTAGCCAAGTTAGTGTTTTCCTCACTGGATCATTAAATACAGTCCAGATGCCAGAGGATACCATGGCTGAAACTTTCCACTAGGTCACTGAACTTCATGATGAATGGCCTCAAGTCCCTTTAGCCTTTAGCTGAGGTTCTCTGGTTCCAGTACATCTGTCTTGGGCTTTGAATAGACTGGCTTTTCCACATTTTGGACTTTTAGAAACTGAGAGGCCAAATGAAGAAATCAGACTGAAACAAACTCTGCAATATGGAAGACCTACATTTCAATCCTTATCCTATCTGAGTGACCCTAGTCAAGTCACTTAATCTCACTTATTTGTAAAATGATGATAATAATAGTACCTACCTCCCAGAGTTCTTGTGCAAGCCCAAAGAGACAATATTTGTAGCAAGCTTTGCAAGCTTTAAAAGCGTATATGATAGCTTTTGAAAAATCTCAGCTTGGGACTGCAAACCCTGGACGCTGTGGTTCAGACCCGGCTCTCAAAGGCAGAGTTCTCTCAAAGGAAATTCCAGGTCCTGCCCCCAACACCTTAGCCAGAAGCAGATAGATAGATAGATAAACAGATAGATACATAGATATATAGATTTGTAGAGCATATTTATGCATATATAGGTAGATTCTATTATCCCATTTTCCAAATGAAGAAACAGACTGAGTGAAGATAAGTGACTTGCCTAGTATCACCCACCTAGAAGTGAGAGTCAGGCTGCACACATATACACACACATATGCGTATATATACATAATATGTATATGCATTATATATGTGGATATATATGTATGTGTGTGTGAAACTATTATAATTAATTTCCTTTGTAATCTTGTACCTCTTTTTTATGTATTTAAAGACATCTTTCTGAGAAGGGGTCCATAGGCTTGACTGGGCTGACAGATGGGTCCATGACACAAAAAAAGACCAAGCACTCCCTTTTTAAAGACTTTATCTCAGTGGGAACAAAATTCCTCCCCCACTGGCAGTCCTCTAAGGAGGCATCTTCCTTGCATATGATGAAATTTTGCAGGACCCTATGACACAACAACAAAGACAACCTTAAATGGTTTTCTGAGCATTGATACAAAACAAGGTAGTGGATAGAAGTGGATAAAAAAGTATTAAGCATTAACTAGTGCCAAGCTGTGACCTAAGAATGCAGATAGGAAAAAATGGACTTTCTTTCTACTCTCAAGGAGCTCACAATCTAATTTAGAGAGATAATACCTAAAAGAAAGTTTGATTCTGTCTTAGAAAGGCAAGCCCAACACTCATAAAAATGCAGTTTTCGAGGATAATGGTTAAGCCCAGGAGTCTTTCTATAGCATCAGGTCAGATGACAGTCCTGTAGCACCAATGTGATGTTCACAGTGCCTACAGCACCAATGAATATCCTGGCACAATTCTGAATTGCGAAATACAACAGACTCTCCACATGGAAGACAGAACCAAAACATTTATTCAGATACCTGAAAGCCAAATCCATCATAGTAACAAAAATATATACATAATAACAATGCAGAGGATTATACCATCCCCAAACCTTTCCTCTGTTAGGCTTCCCACAAACCAGCTCTCCCACTCACCCTAGCCAGCTGCCTGTTTTCTCTCTTTCCCTCAGTTCTGACTACTTTGACAAAATTTCCTCCCAGCTCTACTCTAGCTCCACCTCTTCCTCTTCCACCCCTTCTTGTTCCATGTGACTTAGACTCATGTGACTCAGGCTTCCATGTGACTTAAGTAGGTCACATGGGCCTATTAATGGATGGGTCTATTAATTAAGAGCACAATTATATTAACAATAAGCAAAAATGTGTCATCTATATAAGTCCCCAGCTGTCAGGTGGACATAGAGACAAAGCAGATAGCAAGACCTAGATAACCTTAAGATGAAATGCAGAACAGATGGGCAGACTTGGAGGTCCTTAGAAGGTCCTAAAAGGAATAGAGTGGGTGAGTTCCATCTCATTTAAACTGTGAGTTTATAGAGCATGTCTACAGATATGGACAAATATAAATAACACATGGATATTTTATATTATTTACTTTAGAGGAAATATTGGTGGTTTGTCAAAACTAACAATTTTATGACTTTGGTATCAGTTTGTCCCTGAAAAGCATCCGTTTATCCCTTAAAAAGCTTAAACAACCTGATGAATTGCAAACTTGTATTTTAGTCAAATGGCTAAAAATGGTATTATATTCAAATGACTAACAGTATTCTTTTAGCGAAGGTCTGTAGTTGCCACAATTTCCAAAGCATGAAAGGTTAAGGCTCAAAAGTCAATGAAGAAGTACACAGTAGTCTGTAATATAACACCAATGAAAAATGGAAAGAAAGCATTCCAAAAGATCTCATCACAAATTTATGACTGGAAAAGAAGGTATGCTTGTCATATGGCAATATTATGGAAAAACACATGGGCTCTAGGCTTATGAGGCTTAGAAAGGGCTAAGGAAAAGAGGAGACTTCCTTCAAATCTCAGCTAAAATTCCACTTTCTACAAAAAAACCTTTTCCTGGTACCCCTTTATTTTGGTGCCGTCCCTCTGATATTATCTCAGAATTACACTCTATGTAAATTTTGGTTTTGCATGATCGTTTGAATGTTGTCTCTCCCATTAGACCACTTGAGTGCAGTGACTGTTTTTTGCCTTTCTTTGTGTATCCAGTGGGCACTTAATAATTGATAGGTGCCCCAGTGGATAAAATACTGAACCTAGAAGTCAGGAAGACCTGAGTTCCAGTTTTTCTTCACACACATAGTAGCTGCATGACTCAGGGCAAGTTATTTAACCTCTACCATCTTAGTTTCCTTGTCTATGTAATTGGGATCATAATAAACTCTGCCTTTCAGAGTTGTTGTGAGGATAAAATGAGATTATTTTTGTTAAATGCTTTGCAAACCTTAAGGTACCATATAAATGCTAGGGGCTGTTGCCATTGATTTGACTTGATTAAGGTGTTAGACAGTGACAGAGATGTCCTGTGGCTGAGTCCAAATAAAAGAAGAACTCATTATTACTGCTGACATTTTTCAAATTCTCCTATTCACGGGTGATAGTATTTATCCCATAAAGCCCCAGAACTAATCCATAATAATATGAAAGAGATTGATCTAAACATCCACTGTGGAAAAAGCAAATAGATCAAAATTGTGCATCACATGCCGACAGACTGGAAGACTGTTAAATTAATCCATGTGTATGATCATGTGTTAAGATTGAGGGGTAGACAGCCCACGCTTCATGACAATCCTCACATTGTTGGCAGAATATGAAGAAGGACTTCGATATATTGAGTAGACTTTTTTTAGTGAACTTGCAAAAGGAAATGGACAAGAGTGACACAGGATGGGCAGATTTGGAAGGGTTGTATTCTACGCCACCAAAATGTATAAGTACATCAACATGGTCTGTTTGTTTGGTCTAGGGTTAGTGTGTCTATGTGTGTTGGGGAGAGTCTGCAGCTGGACAGAAGTTGTAAGGAATGGAGAGAGGGACTGGATTTGGGATTTTGTTGATATATGGAACACCCAGATAAAGAAACTCCCTCCACCAAGGGAAGTCAGCACCTTCTTTGCAACTTCTTTTGTTTGCTTGCTTTTGTTCAGTTTAGTTTTTGGAATAGTTTTGTAGTTCAGTTTACTTTTAAATGGGGGAAATGCTTTGTGGAAGAAAGGTAGCCCTGGTTAATAGGACAGGATCAGATTCTTTTATGTTTGTAGCAAAATTCTTGTTTAAGAACAAGACACTTATGAAATGAGAGGGTTCCTACTATTAAAGTAGGATTAATAAAATACATGGAAGAAAGTGATGCTGGAAATGTCCAAGGCACTATTTGATTCCTCCTGTCTTTTATGGAAGAACTGTATGGCCAAAGCAGTAAAGAACATAAGCTGTCTTTTAAAAATTAAGCAATTAAAGACAGAGGTAAAAGAGATTATGTAATGAAATCAGAGAATCCCCTAAAGTTAATTACCCAGGAAAGGAAATCAATGTTAATGGTGGCAGGGACTAATAGTCTATAAGGACAAAAGAGTATACCCAGATACACTTGTCCAGTGAAGAAACAAACTTAGTTACTCCATAATACATTTATTTCCTTCTACAAAATTCTTTTCTTCTGAGTTTCATGAATTTATAGTCCTAACCAGGTTTGAAGTGAGAGAAAATCTAGGGGCAGCCTCAGGAAAAAATGGAAGAATTGGACATTTCTCATCTTCAGTTCTTTCCCATGCCCAAGTAGATGGACAGAGTTGAGATCTACTGCTTATTGTGAGAAGATGAATGATGACAGCAGAGACTACAATAAATATATAATTAAATCTGCATTGTCAAGAAAAACAAACCCCTATATTGATCATGTCCAAAAATGTGTCTCTTCCGGCCCATTTAGTCTATCATGTTTCCATCAGAATGTGGATTATGTTTCTTATCATGTCTTCTTCATAGTCATAGATGTCGCCATCTTGGTCAGGGTTGTGCCACACAGACACTAAGTGAACTGGCCAATGGCTAGACAAGTATTCTCAAATGTGGCTGCCTGTTACACATCTGGAGTATCTACTTGAGGCTTTTCTTTTCCCCTGAAGACACTCCCTCTCTTGACCAAAGGCATTTCTTATTATATCACATTGTTAACTTTTCTTATGCATTTAATAGGCACATGATTTGTCTCCCCAACTAAGCTGCAAGTTTTTGAGGGTTTCTTTTTACTTTTCTCTATTGTACAGTTGCTAAGTAGGTACAGTACATCGCAAAACTTGATAAACCAAATTTAAGACCTATTTTATTTCAGTCGTTCTTGTAGGTTGTTCCTAATTTTTATGATTTGGTGACAGAGCACTTTTATTGATGACAGTACTCTTGTGCATATTGTGAAAATGCCCTCTTTTTGTAATGGGATGAAATTTCTCTTTGTGGCAAAGAAATCTGCCAATATTACTTACGGGCAATATGTGTATGAAATAAATCATATTAAGGACTTATAGTGGTAATACCTACTAGTTCTCAGGAGACTAGATTGCAACAATGAATCATTCCTTCAGGGAAATCATTCATACTTTGTCTATGCCTCAGTTCTTTATGAGTAAAATGTATACAGTAGCCTAGCCCCCTTTTCTGGAAGTGTTAAGGATTAATTAACTAGCTTTTGTAAAAAGAAAGAAAGGAAGAAAGAAAGAAAGGAAGAAAGGAAGGAAGGAAGAAAGAAAGAAAGAAAGAAAGAAAGAAAGAAAGAAAGAAAGAAAGAAAGAAAGAACGAAGGAAGGAAGGAAGGAAGGAAAGAAGGAAGGAAGGAAGGAAGGAAGGAAGGAAGGAAGGAAGGAAGAAAAAAGAAAGGAAGGAAGAAAAAAGAAAGGGAAAAAGGAAGAAAAGAGAAGAGAAGAAAAAAGAAAAGAAAAGCTCAAGAGCCCCAGATAAAGGCATTGCACCATATGAAGTAGCAGAGCATAATAATTATATGGAAAATACACAATTTTGTGATCCTGAAAAAATGCTTGCTCCCCTTACCCTTACCCCTCATGTCTTGGAACAGCCACAAAATTTAAGATTTAACAACCAGTTTGTCAAGAACCCTGTCCATAATATCCATTCAGACAATTCATTTAGTCACCTGTAAGAATTGAAAACAGCATTAAGTAAAGTGAGATACTACAAATTCAGAGTAGGATCATTTACCAAAACCATTGTGTGATTCTCCCTCAGTGAAAAGGCAAAGCTTATGATGTATACAATAATGAAAAAAAGAAAAAGAAAATAAAGGTGCATGGAACAAGGAGAACTTTCAAACCTATGTTCATTTATTAATAGAAACAAATATTAAGAAATGTGAGTGATGTGACTGGGAAACTGGTTCCAGAGAAAAGCATTCTTTTGTGCTAAAGTAGTTAACAACAGTCAAGGGCAAGGTAAAAATGAGATGTGAGATCACCAAGTTGTCACTTTGGATCCAGAGTGATATAAATGGAATGAGTCAGAATGCAGGAATTCCATCCATTCCACACTAAGGTTGCTTAAATATTATGATGCCTTCATACTCTGCTGTGGGCTTGGGAGTCTCTTGTGATCACATACTTAAATTATAAAGACTCTTACAAAAGGGATCACAGAATGTCAGAGCTAGAGGAGACACAGAGACCTCCAGTAGAGTCCTCCTGTTTTAAAAATGAGGAAACTGAGGTTCAGAGAGTTTAAGTATTTGCCTGAAAACACCCAGTTAGTAAGTGGCAGAACTGGGACATGGTCTTTCCGCAATACTATGCTGTTGAAGATGGATCATTGGAAAGGTCACTAGATTTGGAGAGGACTTGGGTTCTAATTCTGACTCTCCTACTTATTTTACCTATGGGACCTTGGATAAGCCGCATCTACTCACTGGGCCTCAATTTCTCTATTTTAAAATGAGGAGTTGGATGAGATGATTTCCACTTTCCCTTACAGAGCGAAATCTATGATTCTATATAGTTCAGAACTAATGCAGGACCTTTATGAACAATTTGACTTGGGGGTTCAAAATTAAAATGTATACACTCTATGCCACATTGCCTCTCCTTAGTAGATCCTCCACCTTTCCCCCCATGTCAGTGATCTGTCCCCTCCACCCTAGACAGCCTGCTTCTTCCTCCCTCCTTTCACCCTGTATGAAATCCCACATTATCTATAGGCCACCTTTCCTGGTTAAAGATTGTGATGGTCTGGTTAGTTTCTGTTTGCACTTCTAGAGTAACTATGCAATTAGAACTGCTTTCGTAACATTTTTTAAAGAAAAATTGGAGAACACATTATATAAGAAAACCTCGTGGGAGAAGAGTCTGGGCTGACTCTTACATATATTAATGTGTATGATCTGGAACATGTGATAGGCCATAAAAATTAATCACTTTCACTGGTAAATATTGGACTTTCTATTTTCCTAAGAATTTTTCCTTGACACCAAGGGGAATACTTTGCAGTGACCCTAGGACCATGAAACCAGAAATATTATAATTACAGAGAGCCCTCGAATTTGTTTTGAGCACTGTCCCTTTTGTTTTCCCCTTCACTCATTTCCTCCATTTTCATTTGTTGCACTTGGAAAATATCTATGGTAACTACTTATTTCCTTTAAGTATGAAAGTCTTTGATGCTGTAGTCATGGATCCAGAGGGAAGAGTGCCACCTACTGACAGCAGCTCTCTGCAGAACAACAAAGAACTTGAATCAAGTGTACATTCTTTGCTCTTCTGATGTGCTTAGATTGATTTAAAACCCTTATTTTAGTTTTTGTGCCATCTGTTTTTCAGTTAAATTTAACTTTATGACTTTTCTTTTTGTATCACAGGCATTTCCAGTTTTCACCACTACCAGCACCACCTAGTTATCCTTCCCTTGTAACTAAGCTTAGCTTAGTATAACCAACTAACATAGCAACCATCTCTAAGAGGGAATTGTTTCATTTTTGTCTCTGTATCTTCAGTACCTTCCTTGCACATAGGAAATAAATTCACAGTAACAGTTTTTTGTTGTTGTTGATTGATAGCATATGCCGTATTCTACATGTGCAGTTTCTCTCTTCTCTAACAAAAGGAGGAAAGTGTATTTCCTCTTCTCATCTCTTGGGTCAAGATAATAATTTATTGTCTACTGTATGCCAGGAAATTACAGAGAGTTCATATTTGTTTTTGTGTTACTTCTTTACAGTTTGTAGTCTTTCTGTATACTCTTTTCCTGGTACTGCATATTTCATCAGTTCATATAAGTCCTCTCATGTTTCTCTGAATTCCTCATATTTATTGCTTCCTATAGCACATTAATATCTCATTGCATTCATATATCCCAATATGTCTAGTCATTCCTCAGTGTTTTTGCACTGCCTCTTAGCTCTCTTGTTCTTTTTAAGGAAAATGTGAATCTAAAATTTGATTCTATAACAGTCTCAATTTGTTTAGGAAAATAGGAGGAGGATATTGACAAGACTATTCAACCTTTACAAAGACCTACTTTATGTAGGTCTTTGACAACCATGCCTCAAGAGAATGGTTTATTACTGTCATTTTGTAACTTTTAAAATGCTTGCTCTGCTTGAAAGAAAAGGAATTGTGGGAAAGGGAACCATTTGGATTTTATATTATTTGAAGGAGAGGGTTTTTTAGGGGCAGATCAGGCCATGTAGTGGAGAAAGTATTGGCAATGGAATCATAAAGAACTATATTTAAATATTTCCTTAGACACTTACCAGCTGTGTGATCTGGGGCAAGTCTTCTCAGCCTTAGTTTCCTCCTGTGTAAAATGAGACTAAGAATAGACCTAGCACATAGGATCATAGGGGCAGTTGAATAGGGTGCTAGGCCTGGAGTCAGGAAGACTCATCTTGCTGAATTCAAATTGAGCCTCAGGCCCTTCCTATCTGTGTGTTCCTGGGCGTATAGCTTTACCCTCTTTGCCTCAGAGAGGCGTACCATTACTTTACCCTCATTAGTTGGTTGTAGAGCCAGAAATATCACTAAGGCTTTCTGAATCCTAGTCTAGTGATCTTTGCAGTATCTTATAGTATTTATTTTAAAAACACACACATAGCTATGTTTTCAGAACTATATAAAGATTCTCTAATTTTTTCTGATCTCTATTTAAGCAACAAGTATTTATTTAACAGTGGCAGCTAAATGACTCAGTGGATAAAGTGCTGGGTCTAGACTCAGGAATACCTCAGTTCAAATCCAGCTTAAGAATTTACTAGCCTTGTGACCTTGGGCAAGTCACTTAACCTCTGTTTGCTTTGGAGGGAGCTGGGTGGCTCAGTGGACACAGTACTGAGTCTGTAGTCAAAAAGACCTGAGTTCAAATCTGACCTTAGTTGTGTGATCCTGGGCAAGTTACTTGACTTCTGTTTGCCTTAATCCACTGGAGATGGAAATGGCAAACCATTACAGTATTTTTTTTTTATTATTTTTTAATGTTTAACCATCACTGCCATACAATTGAGATTTTATCCCCCCCACACCTACCCCCCACTACCCCCCTCCCTCCCCGCGACTGCATACAATTCTGTATAGGTTCTACATATACTTTCCTATTGAGTACGTTTTCACTATAGTCATGCTATGTAGTCAGACTAAAATAAATGAAAGAAATCATATAACAAATCAGAACATGATACACAAACACATACACATACACAAATATGATCTGCTACATTTTGTGAGTGACTTCCATATTTCTTTCTCTGAGTGTGGAAGGCATTTTGCCTTGAGAACCACCTTTGGGATTTTTTTTTTTTATAAGAAGTTTTTGCATTATTACAAAATTCCAAGTCTACCAGAAAAAACTCTTGCACACTGTGGTCATTGCGGTGCACAAAGTTCTCCTGGTTCTGCTCCTTTCACTCAGCATCAGGTCATATAAGTCCTTCCAGGCCTCTCTGAAGTCTTCTTGTTCATCATTTCTTATGGCACAATAGTACTCCATTACATTCATATACCATAATTTATTCAGCCATTCCCCAATTGATGTACATCCCCTTGACTTCCAGTTTTTGGCAACTACATAGAGTGCTGCTATAAATATTTTTTGTACATGTGGGACCCTTTCCCATTTTTATCATCTCTTGGGGATATAGTCCTAGTAGTGATATTGCTGGGTCAAAGGGTATGCACATTTTTGTAGCCCTTTGGGCATAGTTCCAAATTGCTCTCCAGAATGGTTGGATGCGCTCGCAGCTCCACCAACAATGAATTAGTGTTCCAACTCTCCCACATCCTCTCCAGCATTTATCATTTTCTTGTTCTGTCATGTTTGCCAATCTTATAGGTGTGATGTGGTACCTCAGAGTTGTTTTGATTTGCATCTCTCTAATCAATAGTGATTTAGAGCATTTTTTCATATGATTATAGATATCTTTAATTTCTTCCTCTGAAAATTGCCTGTTCATATCCTTTGACCATTTATCAATTGGGGAATGACTTGTATGATTATACATTTGAGTCAGTTCTCTATATATTTTAGAAATGAGGCCTTTATCCCCAAGCTTAGCTGTAAAAATTCTTTCCCAATTTACTACATCCCTCCGGATTTTGGTTGCATTGGGTTTGGTTGTGCAAAAACTTCTCAGTTTAATGTAATCAAAGTTATCCATTTTGCATTTCATAATGCTTTCTATCTCTCCTTTAGTAAAGAATTCTTCCCTTCTCCATAGATCTGATAAATACACTATTCCTTGCTTCTCCAGTTTATTCATGGTATCAATCTTTATACCTAAATCATGTACCCATTTGGACTTTATTCTTGTGTACGGTGTCAGGTATGGGTCTATGCCTAATTTCCGCCACACTGTTATCCAGTTTTCCCAGCAATTTTTGTCAAACAATGAGTTCTTATCCCAGAAGCTGGGGTCCTTGGGTTTATCAAACAGAAGGTTGCTATATTCCTTGCCTACTGCATCTTGAGTGCCAAGTCTATTCCACTTGTCTACCTCTCTGTTTCTTAGCCAATACCAAGTGGTTTTGATAATTGCTGCTTTATAGTACAGTTTGAGGTCTGGTAGCGCTAGGCCACCTTCCCAAGCATTTCTTTTCATTAGTCCCTTTGGTATTCTGGACCTTTTGTTTTTCCAAATGAATTTTGATATTATTTTATCCAGCTCTAGAAAGTAATTGTCTGATAGTTTAATTGGTATGGCACTAAATAAGTATATTAATTTAGGTAGAATTGTCATTTTTATTATATTAGCACGGCCTACCCATGAGCAACTAATGTTTTTCCACTTACTTAAATCTGAATTTATTTGTGCAAAAAGTGTCCTGTAATTGTGTTCATATAATCCCTGGGTTTGTTTTGGCAGGTAGACTCCTAAGTATTTTATACTGTCTACCCTAGCTTTAAATGGAATTTCTCTTTCTATCTCTTGCTGTTGGACTTTGTTGCTAATATATAGGAACGCAGAAGATTTGTTGGGTTTATTTTGTAACCTGCAACTTTGCCAAAGTTGTTTATTAATTCAAGTAATTTTTTACTTGAATCTCTGGGATTCTCTAGGTAAATCATCATATCATCTGCAAAGAGTGATAACTTAGTTTCTTCTTTGGCTATTCTAATTCCTTGAATATCTTTATCTTGTCTAATTGCTACAGCTAACATTTCTAGTACCATATTGAATAATAGTGGTGATAATGGACAACCTTGTTTCACCCCTGATCTTATTGGGAATGCATCTAGCTTATCCCCATTGCATATAATGCTTGCTGAAGGTTTTAGATAGATACTGCTTATTATTTTATGGAAAGTTCCCTTTATTCCTACGTTCTCCAGTGTTTTTAGTAGGAATGGGTGTTGTATTTTGTCAAAAGCTTTTTCTGCATCTATTGAGATAATCATGTGGTTTTTGTTAGCTTTGTTGTTGATGTGATCGATAATGCTAATAGTTTTCCTAATATTGAACCAGCCCTGTGGTCCTGGTATGAATCCTACCTGATCATAATGTATTAATCTCGTGATAAGATGCTGTATTCGTTTTGCTAAAATCTTATTTAAAATTTTTGCATCTATATTCATTAGGGAAATTGGTCTATAATTTTCTTTCTCTGTTTTGTCTCTTCCCGGTTTGGGTATCAAAACAATATTTGTATCATAGAAAGAATTTGGGAGGACTCCTTCTTCCCCAATTTTCAAAAATAGTCTATGTAGTATTGGAATTAACTGTTCTTTAAATGTTTGATAGAATTCACTTGTGAATCCATCTGGCCCTGGAGATTTTTTCCTAGGGAGTTCATTGATGGCTTGTTCAATTTCTTTTTCTGAGATGGGGTTGTTTAAGTATTCAACTTCCTCTTCTGTTAATCTGGGCAATTTGTATTTTTTAAAATATTCATCCATCTCGTTTAGATTATCGAATTTGTGGGCATAAAGTTGGGCAAAATAGTTTCTAATTATTGTTTTAATTTCCTCCTCATTGGAGGTGAGTTCACCCCTTTCATTTTTAATATTAGTAATTTGGTTTTCTTCTTTCTTTTTTTTAATCAGATTGACCAAAGGTTTATCAATTTTATTAGTTTTTTCATAAAACCAACTATTGGTTTTATTTATTAATTCAATAGTTTTCTTAATTTCAATTTTATTAATCTCTCCTTTGGTTTTCAGTATTTCTAATTTGGTATTTACTTGGGGATTTTCAATTTGTTCTTTTTCTAGGTTTTTCAACTGCAAGCCTAAGTCATTGATCTCCTCTTTCTCTATTTTATTTATGTAAGCATTCAAAGATATAAAACTTCCCCTAATAACTGCTTTTGCAGTATCCCATAAGTTTTGGTATGTTGTCTCACTATTGTCATTCTCTTGAATGAAATTGTTGATTGTTTCTATGATTTCTTCTTTAACCCAACCCTTCTTTAGGATTAGATTATTTAGTTTCCAATTGATTTTTGGTTTCTCTTTCCATGGCCTTTTATTACATGTAATTTTTAATGCATTATGATCTGAAAAGGATGCATTGATTATCTCTACCTTTCTGCACTGGATTGTGAGATTTTTATGTCCTAGTACATGGTCAATTTTTGTAAATGTTCCATGTACCGCTGAGAAAAAGGTATATTCCTTTCTATTCCCATTTAATTTTCTCCAAAGATCTATCATATCTACCTTATCCAGAGTTTTATTTATCTCCTTAACCTCTTTCTTGTTTATTTTGAGGTTAGATTTATCGAGTTCAGAGAGGGGGAGGTTGAGGTCCCCCACTAGTATAGTTTTGCTATCAATTTCTTCCTTCAACTCCCCCAACCTCTCCTCTAAGAATTTGGATGCTATACCACTTGGAGCATACATGTTTAGTAATGATATTGCTTCATTGTTTATGGTGCCTTTTAGCAGGATATAGTTTCCATCCTTATCCCTTTTGATTAGATCTATTTCTGCTTTCGCTCTGTCTGAGATTAGGATTGCTACTCCTGCCTTTCTTACATGAGCTGAAGCACAATATATTCTGCTCCATCCTTTGACCTTTATCCTATGTATATCCCCCTGTTTCAAATGTGTTTCTTGTAAGCAGCATATTGTTGGATTATGGCTTTTAATCCATTCTGCTATCCATCTCTGTTTTATGGGAGAGTTCATTCCATTCACATTCACAGTTATGATTACAATCTGTGTATTTCCCTCCAACCTCTTTCCCACCATTTGTGCTTTTAGCTCTCCCGTCTCCCTTCCCCTCCTCAATAGTATTCACTTTTCTCCCCCTCCTCCTGCAGCCTTCCCCTCCTTCTTTTAGCCCCCCTCCCTTTTACTCCCCTTTACTCTTATTGCTTCTTTCCTCCCTTTTAGCCACCCTCTCCTTTCTTCCCCCTTCCCCTCCTACTACTTATAGAGCTGGTTAGGATTATCTACTTAAGATTATTGTTCCCTCCTTTGAACAAATCAGATGAGAGTACCTCTCAAACAATGCTCATCTCCCCCCCCCTCCTTCCCTCTACTATAGTTTTGTACTTCTTCCTGTGATATAATTTGCCATTTTCTGCTTCCCCCTTTTCACACTTCCTATTACAATCCCTTCTCATACTTAAATCATATTTTTGACATGACATCATTTACTTTATGCCTGTTCCCTCTACATATATCCCTTTTATCATAATAGCTGCACAGTTCTCAAGATTAACAGGTATTATCTTCCCTTATAGGGAGGTAAACAGTTTGCCCTAATTGAGTAGCAAGTTTTTGTTTTTGTTTTTTCCCCTCTGTTTACATTTTTATGATTCTCTGGAGACCTGCATTTGAAGATCAAATTGTCTATTGAGTTCTGGTGTTTTGGTCAGGAAGCTCTGGAAATCCCTTATTTCGTTGAATGACTTTCTCCTTGCCTGAAATGTTATGCTGAACTTTGCTGGGTAGTTGATCCTTGGTTGAAGTCCCAACTCCTTTGCCTTACAGAATATTGGGTTCCAATTCTTTCGATCTTTTAATGTAGAAGCTGCAACAGCAACAACCACAGTGTGTGAGAGTTTTTTCTGGTAGACTTAGATTTTTGTAATAACACAAGAACTTCTGAAAAAAAAAAAATCCCAATGGTGGACCTCAAGGCAAAATGCCTTCCACACTCAGAGAGAGAAATATGGAAGTCACTCACATAATGTAGCAGATCATGTTTGTGTATGTGTACCTGTTTGTGTATCATGTTCTGATTTGTTATACGGATTCTTTCATTTATCTTAGTCTGACTACATAGCATGACTATAGTGAAAATATACTCAATAGGAAAGTATATGTAGAATCTATACAGAATTGTATGCAGTCGTGGGGAGGGAGGGAGGTAAAGGGGGGTGGGTGGGGAGGGATAAAATCGCAATTGTATGGCAGTGATTGTTAAACATTAAAAAAATAATAAATAAAAAAAAAATGTAGAAGCTGCAAGGTCCTGTGTGATCCTGACTGTGTGTCCTTGATATTTGAATTGTTTCTTTCTGGCTGCTTGTAGTATTTTCTCCTTCACTTGATAGCTCTGGAATTTGGCAACGATATTTCTTGGGGTTTTGAGTTTGGGATCCCTTTCGGGAGGGGAACAGTGGATTCTTTCAATGACTATTTTGCCCTCTGAGTCTAGTACTTCTGGGCAGTTTTCCTTGATGATTTCCTGGAAGATATTGTCCAGACTCTTTTCTTCATCATGGGTTTCTGGCAGGCCAATAATTCTTAAATTTTCTCTCCTGGATCTATTTTCCAGGTCAGTTGTTTTTCCAATTAAATATTTTACATTTTCTTCTATCTTTTCATTCTTTAGATTTTGTTTGACTGATTCTTGTTGCCTCATTGAGTCATTAGTTTCTGCTTGCCCAATTCTAATCTTCATCGTATTGTTTCCTTCAGTTAGCTTTTGCATCTCCTTTTCCATCTGACCAATTTTTCCCTTTAAGGAGCTATTTTCTCCATTTAATTTTTGTACTTCTTTTTCCATTCGACCAATTTTCCCAGTTAGGTTTTGTGTTTCCTTTTCCATCTGATCAATTTTCCCAATTAGGTTTTGGGTTTCCTTTTCTGTTTGATTAACTCTTCCTTTTAGGGAATTATTCTCTCCAGTTAATTTTTGAACTTCCTTTTCCATTTGTTCAATTTTCCTTTTCAGAGTGATGTTCTCATCAGTGAATTCTTTTTTTATAATTTTAAAATCATTGGCCAGTTTTTCTTTTATTTCCTCCTTCAGATGTTCCAGGTAATCTAGTTGTGCTTGCGAGAAATTCATAGTCCCTTCTGAGGTTTCAGATGGAAGTACAGTCTCAGCTCTGACCTCTTTGGTGTTTGTGTTTTGGTCCTTATCCCCATAGAAAGATTCTATGGTTTTTTCACTTTTTGTCTGCTTTTTCTGATTCATGATGTTGGCTGAGTGTTGTAGCTTCTGGTTCTTTCAGTCAGAAGGTACAGATCTTTAAGTTCAGCTGATGTGTGTCTAGGCTAAAAGCAGGCTTTTGTTTTTTGTTTCCCAGATCAACCCTGGGGTTAGCTTGTTAGGTGTGTGGGAGGGGTGGTCTGGTCTCAGGAGATCTCCTCAGCTGACCTGAGGCAAAGGCAAGGTCAGGGGATGGTGATCCCAGCTTCCCTATTGTCTTCCCTTTTCCCCTGGAGGGCTGGGGCATGCCTAGATGCTAATGCGTGTTCCTGCCCCTCCTGGGGCTCGTCTCCTGGCGCTGAGGCTTGCCTGGGTCTCAGTGTGAATTTTCTCTGCCCTGGGTTGTCTGTCCTTCCAGATCGCCTCCGCCACAGTAGGAAGAATCCCCCTTTGCTATTTTTCTAGCCTCTGGTGTTATGAGACTATTTGCCCCCTTCTGCTGTTCCCGCTGATCCAGGATTTATCTGGGGAAGTATTTTATGGTTCTTTCATGGTCATCAGGGGGGAGGAGAGAGCATTTACTGATCACTCCGCCATCCTGGCTCCCGGAAGTTCAAGTAGGTGACTTACCGAAGTTTAGTCTTCAGGCTGAAGGTTTCAAGGGCTGCTGCACTGATATCTGGCACTCAGCGGCTCTCACCGGCTCGGTTTGGCTTGTCTCCTGCTCCGCTGGTTTCGCCCGCCACTCTCGGGCTTCTCAGGTCCCTTCTGCCCTGCTGTGCTGACCGCGCTGCGCTGTGCACTGGGGGCTCACCCCTGTGGAACAGATCCTTCCCGTGGACCTTCCAGTCCAACCTGGGCTCCGAGTCTGTCAAAGTCTGTCACCCACTGGATTCTACACCTCCAAAGTCTGGTCAGATTCTCCTTTCAGAGATATCCAGAGGAGTTTTTCCAGGAGCTTAGGTGAGTCGTTGCTTTCACTCTGCCATCTTGGCTCCACCCCCCCATTACAGTATTTTTGCCAAGAAACTCCATGGACAGTATTAGTGTGCAATGGTGCCAGGCCTAGAGGCCTGAGGGCTACCCGAGTCTTACCTTACCTGTCCCAGGTCTTCGGTTGGCCAAACTGGATAAACGTATGAGAGAAGAGACTTTCCGGAGTCGAACAAGGGTTAGGCTTTATTCATGTCCTCATTTGCAGGGGGAGCTCTTCCTTAGGAAGGAGAGAGAAATCTCCCAAGGAGGCAAAGATCTTATGGTAAGAGATTGGAAGTAGAAGTGTAAGTGGGGAGAGAGGGGGAGGGGAGAGCAAAGAGAGGAAAAACGGAGCCTTCTGTCCTGTCAGGGCCCCTCCACGCTAAGAGCGCCTTCAGGCTTTCCTGACCCTAATTAAGCTCTCTGGCCGTGTAGTTTGCACCTGAATACCATGCCTGTTAGATAACAATAGGTGTGCCCAGATCCGGGACAGTCTCAAGGGCGGGGATGCTCCTCCCATCACGTTTCTCACGGGAAGAGGTGGAAATACACGAGATAGCTCGGTGTCACTCCTCGATTCCCTGGTGTTTCATGGGGGGCCTCATGAGAACTCTAAGATTTAGAAGTTCCCACCTTTACCCACCCAAGACTGTCCACATGGAATTGAGCTTCCATCCCCAACACAATGGTCCCCAGGATCACACAAAATTGAACATGATTGAACAACAGCAACTTTATTTAACATCAGCTATTTGCCAGATACTGTGATAGTCATTGGGGATGCAAAGACAAAGGCAAACCAATCCTTTCCCTCATGGAATTTATATTCTAATGGAGGAAAAATATGTACATCTGTAGATTAGAGACTAAACCCATACCGAATAGATACAAGGTGGCTAATATTAGTGTAGAAGATAATACGAACTTGAGGGAAACATATACAGAAAATGGTCCAGTGTGCTTGAGCTGATCCTTGAAGGAAAACAGGGATTCTGAGAGGTAGAGGTGAGGAAGAAGAAAATTTTTGGTATGGGGAACAAATGTTTTGAGTTAGTCCAATTTTATTGTATTTATAATCTGATAAATCCTAAAATTTCAATGAATTCAGAAGTTGCCAGTGCCTGCTGGGACATAGCAATCAATTCCAGTAGTTGCTAAAAATGTGATGAGTCCTCACATCTTAATGATATAACAATAAATCTTTTATTTCTAAAATAATTTTGTGTACTAAATTGATCAAGAAGCTCAATTTTAGGTGGATCAAGGTTGCAAATAGAGTTAATTCTTCAGGGAACTGGGAGGACAGTGATATCCTCAACAGTGATAGGGAAGTTTTGAGGATGCAGGCTTTAGGAAAAAAGATGAGTTCAGTTTTAGACATGTTGCATTTAAGATGTCTTCTAGACATTTAGTTGAGATGTCTGAAAGGAGGTTGGAAATATAAGATTAGAGGTCAGCAGAGGGTTTTTTGAGAATGGGGGAGACTTAGGGGGAAAGGAACCAGTAAACTCCTTGAAGATAAGTGACAGAGGGGGATGACAGTAGAGGCAATCTGTTGGAAGGGACAGGATGCAGTGGGATCACTTATATAGATAGGGGTTTGCCTTGGGAAGGAGTAAAGCCCCTTCTTCATGTGAGATAGGAGTCAAGAAGGAGATAGTGGCAGAAGACATCTGAGTAATATGAGATGAGAAAGAGAAGTGAAGAGAGAGTTCGTGAGTAAGAATATTATATACTAGGTATTAAAGCTATTGAAAAAGTTTGGAGAATGACCTGGAGACAGATGCATGACCAAAGAAGGGGGAAGGGTATAGATTCCATGGACCTGGTAATGATTTAGAGGTAGCAGAGAGGAGCAAACAGTCTGTGTAGTTGTCCTAGGAGTTAGATAAGTAACCACCTGTAAAGAGTGTTGGTAGACATAAGATATACTCAGGGAAGAATGAGTTTCTATTAAAACAAGGAGATCAAAGGAACACTGATGATAAAAGGTAGCTAAATGATAAAGTAGATAGAGCATAGGACTTGGAGTCAGCAAGACCTGAGTTCAAATCCTTCCTCAGACACTTAGCTGTGTGACCCTGAGGAAGTCACTTAACTTTTGTTTGTATCAGTTTCCTCACCTGTAAAATGAGGATAAAAATAGCATTTGCTTCACAAGATTGTTGTGATGATAACATGAGTTAAGATTTACAGTGTTTTGTAAACCTTGCAACACTTTAGGAATACTTGTTATCATTATTAGTTATTATTACAAGTTCAAGAATAGGGAGTTTTGTGCACCACAGGGGAAGGGTTCCAAAGGGCACAATGAAATAAATTAGTTGGAAGTGAAACTGGTTGAAATAAGCAGGGATTAGAACAGTGGTGGTAAGGGTTTAGGAAGATGTCATGTAGGCAAATGCTGTTTGGGTCACTGCTGCTTTGGTGTGGCCTCCCTGTGTTTTTTCTGCAGCTGTGCTATTCTCCTTACTCTAAGAATTGAGACTTCTAGATCTCTGACCTAAGGAGCCAGAAGGGTCTTTCTACACAACTTTATTTTCCCAGGACTCCCTTTGGTCTTTGATTTACACAACTTCTCCAGGGCAACTCATCACTGGTAGCATGGTGCCTTCTACTCACATCCACCATATGTGTGTTAATTGGCCCACTATTCCCACTGCCTTCAGGTTATCTGTAATTTTGATTCTTCTTAGATCACAGTGCTCTATGATTTACAGCCATATAGCATGACTGGAATAAAAATGGTGTTCAAAAGATGAATATTTATGCAAACAAGAAGCTTGAGATTATTGAGTGTGCTGCACAGCTGCCTATTTTCCTTTTATTCAACTCTGGGTCCAACTCATTATCCATCTGTATTACCTGTCACAGATAAAATATACTGATGAAGTAACTCAATGAGCTGCCAATACAACTTCATGTCATATTTTGAGCAATAAATAATCTTCATTTAATTAGTTTCTCCAGTGGAGATGGTTGATCTAACCTCTTCTGAGTGAGTTAGGTAAATTTTAAAATGTAGTTTTTCTCAACAGTATTGCATATGTTAGATTTTCACTGTTATCAGTGCAGCGTTGTTATTGTCTCAATGTCATAATTAAACAGTATCTCTAAATCTAAGTCTTCTCTGAAAATTCTGAAAGACATAACTTGAGGCAGAATGGATTTAGGAACCTGGCAGAAATTGAGTTACAGGTGTGTTCACAAATAGTGATCAATGCCTTGGGTGTAGACTAAAGAACCATTCTGTCAAACAAATGACACATATTTTGGCATTAGCCTTAATATTTTGTGCTTCCGAATTCCTTCCTTAGAAATCTAAGAGGATAATGTTTTCAGCAAAAATTTTGCAAGAAATGGGGACATTTAAGTGACCGCCTGAAGAAAGTTTATTTCTAAAACTTTTCAAATCAACAACTTGCTAATCAACTTAATATTAGTTTAAAAAGAAATAAAACACAAATCGGTCCTTCTTCCATTTATTTTTAGTAACTTCAGGGAGACCAATTCCCAAATATGAGATTAAGGTGGCATATCTATCAATAAGCGTGAACATCTACATAATATAGCACTATGGCTTAGACAAGGTCATGTTGTTACCATGAGAGCCAATGGTGCAGTCAATAAAGGACAGTCCTTAGAGTCAGGAAGACCCTGATTTGAATCCTACCTCTGATAACTTTACCTGTTTGACCAAGTGCAAATCACATAACCTCTCAGTTTCCCAAACAACTGTCTAAAATTATGAGCTACAGATAATTTTCTGAACCACAAGAAGAAAAAGGGGGTACCATACCAGAATTTTACCATATTGATACAATTACAAATCTGGATTGACCCCAACCCCCAAATCTTATTAACATAAAGATATAAAGAAGGGCAGATAAGTGATGCAGTGGTTAGAGCACCAGAGAGATAAGAAATTCAAATCCAACCTCAGAAACTTACTGGCTGTGTGACCTTGTGTAAGTCACTTAAACCTGATTGCCTCCAGGAGAAAAAAAAAGAAATTTAAGTATGGGTTTGACCATACCAGGGTGTATACATTGTCATTGAGTTACACACACACACACACATACACATATATGTATATGTATAGATACATACATGTATCTATACATTATATCTATATATCTATATCTTTGTTATATATATACCAAATATCTTGAGGATGGACACTTACTATTTTTGTTCATTATGATGTTCTTTGAACTACCTTGGTCATTAACCTTCCCAAACTTTTTGAATTTTTCTCTTCCCTTTGATTTCTATAACTACTGTCTTTGATCTCTTCTTATTTTTAATCATGTTAATAGTTGGTTTTGTTTTTAAATTGATGCCTTTTGTAATTATTTCATGGTCATTTTGACCATTCACCCCATTTTCCAGAATAAACCCTCTTGCAACAAAGGAAAACTATTAAGCAAAAACAACAGATACATCAATCCTATATGGCAGTATATATAATATTCAGTCCTAGTAGCCCATACTTCCATGCTAGAAGTATTTTATTTTTCCTTTTTTATTTTATTTTAGTGTATTTTATCATCTGTTCCCTGGGATCTTCATTGGTTTTTCACTTATTCAGAATTTGTTGTAATCTTTGTGTACCTTGTTCTCCTCATTCTGTTTATTTTGATCTGCATCAGTTCATAGAAATAGTCTCACATTTCTCAAAATTCCTCAGGATTATCATTTCTTCCTACCCAATAATATTCCATTACACTCGTTTACTATAGTTTTTAATGTGTTTCTCAACTAACGGACTCCTCATGCTCCTTAAATGGCTTGTATTCTTCTTTGTCAACGACTCTTACATGCCCCCAAATTATGACACCCCCATCTTACCTATTTCAACAAATCAACTTAATTCAATTCAGTGAAAAATTATTAAGGATGTACTCTGTGTCCAGCACTGTTCTACATCCTGGCTTAGAGTGAATGCCAATGGTAACTATTTCTCTTTGGAACAACAACCCTGAGGGTCTTCCCCTCCCAGTTTGTGTTTTTTTTTCTTTTTCTTTCTAATTAAAGGGGCCATCCCTTGACTTGTTTCTCAAAGAGGCTTATTCACTGAATGGGAATTACCTCACTCAAAGTAAGAACCTGAAAAGTCCCTAGCCTAAAAGGGTCAGGGTCTCCCATTGCATCCTGGGCCATCTCCAGTCATCCTGATGAATATCTGGTCACTGGACCCAGATGGCTCAGGAGGAGAAAGTGAGGCTGGTGACCTTGCACAGCCCTCCCTTACTCAAATCAAATACGAGTTATGTCATCATTTCCCTGATGTCATGATCCTCTTCAAAAATGATGGACGAACTCAAGATGCTGAAGGTACAAAAATGAAAAAAAAATGTGTTCTATTCACTCAAGGAATTCACAATCTAATAATAAAGCTAAAACATGTACAAAATAAAGACATGTAATAAGATCAAAAGAAAATTCTAGGTAGAGTGGTAAAAGTGCTAAAAGAAATTTGAATTAAAAGAAATCACTTCCAATTGAGAGGAATAGGGAAAGTTTGATGGAGTCTTGGAGTCTTGCACTTGAAAGAAGGTAAAGATGTCAGAAGCAGGAGATGTGAAAGGAATCTATCTCACCCGCAGGGAATAATCAGACAAAATTGAGTTGGAAGAGAGTAGATGTTCTCATGGGGAAGCAGTATTATAGAGAGGTAACTGCTAGATTTGGAATCAAAGGACCTGAGTTTGACTCAAGCTCTTTTGCTCAGTACATCCATAACCTAGAGCAGATCACATACCCTCTCTAGGCCTCAGTTTTATCATCTGTAAAATGAGAAGATTGCATTAGATGATCTCTAAATTCCCAATTCTATGATCAGAGAGACATTTCAGATGGGCTGTGGGGCAGGAAACCTGCAATTGCTGGAATAGCCTTAATACACATATCAGTATCTCTTGTACTCTGAGGCAGCAGACAAAACACAGGAGACCAAATCCTTTGGTCTACAAAGCTGAATGTCTTGACTGGAGGAAGAGTAAAAGATCTAGCTACCTCTTTGTGCCAGGGCAGTATTTTTCTAAGGAGCCTGGGATTCCCAGATGGCTTCAATCATATATTTGTCTATGTTTTGTGTCTCCTTTGTTGTAAGTGTTCCTGAAGGAGTTTGTGCATCATGCTACTCTGCAACCTGTCTGAGATTTAATACCAAAAGTCTAAGCAATGAGAGCTGTAGATCAGTAGTAATTGCATCCTTAAAAACATCATCTGAGCTTTTCCCCATTCTTAGGTCAGGGATTCTTAACCTGGGATCTGTGAACTTGTTTTCTAAAAAATATTTTAATAACTATATTCCAAAATATGTAATTGGTTTTCTTTGTAATAGTATGGAGTTTTTAAACATATTTTAAAATATTCTGAAAAGGGATGCATAAGCTTTGCAGACTGCTAGATTCATGACCTAAAGAAGGTTAAGAAGCCCTGATCTGCAAGGAATAGTTTACTTATCAGATCTATGGAGAAGGGAAGAATTTATGACCACACAAGAGATAGAGAGCATTAGAGATGTAAAATGGATAATTTTTATTACATTAAATTGAAAAGGTTTTATACAATGCAATCAAGGTTAGAAGGAAAGCAAAAAGCTAGGAAACAATTTTTTACAACAAATGTCTCTGATAAAGGCTTCATTTTTCAAATATATAGAGAGTACTGAGTCAAATTTATAAGAATACAAGTCATTCCCCAATCGATAGTCAAAGGATATGAAGAAGTGGTTTTCAGATGAAGAAATGAAACCTACTATAGTATGAAAAAATGGTCTTAATCACTACTGATTAGAGAAATGTAAATTAAAACAACTCTGAGGTATTATGTCTTATCTATCATATTGGTTAATAAGACAGTAAAGGAAAATGATAAATATTGGAGAGATGTGGGAAAATTGGGACACTAATGCACTGTTGGTGGACTTGTAAACTGATCCAACCATTCTGGAGAGCAATTTGAAACTACGCCCAGAAGGCTATCAAACTATGTATACCTTTGATCCAGCAATACTACTACTAGGTCTGTATCTCAAAGAAATTTTTATAAAATATGTACAAATAAATAATAAATAACACAAATAAAATAAATGTACAAAAATATTTATAGCAGCTCTTTTTGTGGTGGCAAAGAATTTTATATTTAGGGGATGCTTTTTAATTGGGGAATGACCAAACAAGTTGTGGAATATAACTGTGATGAGATATTGTCATGCTGTAAGAAATGATGAGTAAATGGATTTCATAAAAACCTGGAAAGACTTCCATGAACTGATGCAAAGTGATATGAGCAGAACCAGGAGAACATTGCACATGGCAAAAGCAACATTGTGAGGACCAATTATGATTGACTTAGCTCTTCTCAGCAATACAGTGATCTAAGACAACTCCAAAAGACTAATGATGGAAAATGCTATCCACATCCAGACAAAAAGCTGATGGAGTCTGAATGCAGATTGAAGTATACTATTTTCACTCTCTTTAGGGGTTTTATTTGTGTTTTTTCTTTAGTCTGTTTCTTCTTTCACAACATGACAAATATGGAAATATGCTTTACATGATTACACATATATAACCTATATCAAATTGCTTGCTGTCTGGGGAGGGGAAAGAGGAAGAAGGAAGAAAAATTTGGAAGTCAAAATCTTACAAAAAAAAAGAATGTCAAAGATTGTTCCTGTGTGTAATTAGAAAAAATGTCATTTTCATAAAAAAAATCCCTGCTCTAGGGGTCCTGTATCATATGATTCTTATAGTCAGAGGTCACAGGACCCTGACCCCAGGTTAAAAATTCAATACTAGGTTACAAGAAAGTATCTCTCTTCATTTTTAATTGTCATTTTATATAAAGCTTCAGCCTAATCTATTTAAAACATACTGACTCTGAAAAATAGGAAATAAACTCCATGTTTACTTTTGTTCAATACTATTTTATTTATTTTTAAATTTTAAATAGTATTTTATTTTTTTCTAATTACATATAAAGACAATTTCTAACATTCATTTTTAATAAAACTTTGAATTCCACATTTTCTTTCTCTATACCCTCCCTAAGATAAGAAGCAATTGAATATAAGTTATACAGGTGCAATCATGTAAAACATATCTCCATTTTAGTCATGTTGTGAAAAAGGAAACAGAACAAAAGGAAAAAACCAAGAAAGTGAAAATAGTATCCTTTGATCTGTATTCAGACTCTATCAGTTCTTTCTCTGGATGTAAATAACATTTTCTATTATCTGTCTTGGATCATTGTATTGCTGAGAAGAGCCAAGTCAATCATAGTTTAATCATATTATTGTTACTGTGTACAATGTTCTCCTGGTGCTGCTCACTTCACTTTGCATCAGTTCATAGAAGTCTTTCCATGTTTTTTTCTGAAATCCATCTGCTCATCATTACTTATACCATAATAGTATCCCATCACAGTTACATACCATAGCTTGTTCAGTCATTCCCCAATTGATGAGCATCCCCTCAATTTACAGTTCTTTGTCACCACAAAAAGAGCTGCTATAAATATTTTTGTCCATGTAGATACTTTCCCTAAAAAATATCTTTGGGATACAGACCTAGTGTTATTGGATCAAGGGTATGCACAGTTTGATTGGCCTTTGAGTATAGTTTCAAATTGCTCTCCAGAATGGATGGATCATTTCACAAGTCCATCAACAATGCATTAATGTTCCAATTTTCCCACATCTTCTGCAGCATTTATTATTTTCCTTTTTTGTCATATTACTCAATCTGATAGGTGTTTCCTCAAAGTCATTTGCATTTGCATTTTTTAAACAATAGTGATTTAGAGCATTTTTTCATATGACTATAGATAGCTTTGATTTCTTTATCTGAAAACTGCTTGTTCATAGTCTTTGACTATTTATCAACTGGGGAATGACATACATTCTTATAAATTTGACTCAGGTATTTATATATTTTAGAAATGAGACCTGTAACAGAGACAGTGGGCATAAAAATTGTTTCCCAGTTTTCTGCTTCCCTTTTAATTTTAGTTGCATTGGTTTTGTTTGTGCAAAAACTTTTCAACTTAATGTAATCAAAATCATTCATTTTGCTTTTCATAATGTTTTCTATCTCTTGTTTGGTCATAAATTTTCCCCTTCTTTATAGATCTGACAAGTAAACTATTCCTTGCTCTCCTAATTTGCCTATGGCATCACCCTTCAGGTCTAAATCATGTACTCATTTTGACCTTGCCTTGGTATATATGGCAACACTGTTTTATTTAAAAAGTTAACTAAAACTAAACAGTTGCCACAATGATTAAATCAAAAGATTCTAGAAATCTCCTTGACCAGAAAAGAATTGATCTCTTTTCCAACCAGAGACATGATAGGAGCTAGGAATGCTGCCAGGATGAGAAACAAGGGCATCCTACATGCTCTTCCATGTGAAGACTTTCTTCCTGCTTTCTATAGGCATTTAGGCACAGATAGAAATTTCAAAGGAAACAAGTGATTGCCTTTCTGCAAGGGAGTATTAGAAGCAATAGGCAGGATGCTCGCATATAAGGTTTTGAAGATGTGAAAGCTAGCACAGGTGTTTATTGACGTGAGATTTTGGAAATACAGGCAATTAGATGTTGTGAGAGGGTACTCTAGTGTACATTTACCTGAAAATGGGGAATGAGTAAGAGTCAAAGCAGAGAAGTAAGGAGAAAGGTCTCATTGGATCCAAACAAGTTACACATTCTGTAAATAACTTGAGAGAATCTGGGCCAACAAGTGTAGGGGGTGAGGTCTAGGGCCACAGGGAGCTTCCTTTGCACAGGCATTTGTATTGATAATGCATTTTTGCTTATTATTAATATAATTTTGCTTCTTAATGGGAAGATCTTCCCTGCCCATGAATGGGTCTGCCCATTAAGGGGAGTTTGATTAGGGAAGATTTGTAGGAAGATCTATACCTTTTGTTAATGAGGCACTGGTTCTCCAAGGTTGTGATGACCTCTGTCTCTAGAAATGTATAAATACTCTGAGCTGAGGTTTTACCTTGGGGCTTATTCTTTGTAAATATTCATTTGGCCAGACGAGAATCTGGGCCGAGAATCTGGGCGGAGTGCCCCAGTTTTGAAAACTCAAATGCTGGTGCTTTTCTGTCTGGTAACTATGTATTTATGTAATGGTCAGACAGCTGGATCTGTCTGTTGATCTATGATGCATGTATTGCTTATGTCAGACACTTGGAAGCCATGTCTGTTGATCTTGATTTCTCTGTATTTTCTCTGACGTTCAGGGTGCTGACTTTTTCCCTTGAATTAAGTGAATGATACATATGCTTTACTAAAGGGATTGTTGTCCCCTCAAAAGTTGCTTTCCTTTAGAAAAGCAGATCAAAGAACCTGTGATAGCAGGCCCTCCTGTGTATGTTGGGGTCCTTGCTTTTACAGCATTGTAGTATAAACACAGGCATACTGGCTTACTTAGTAGGGTTGACCATAAAGCACAAACCAGTATGGAGCAAGGATTGAAGAAAGGCAGAATGATTAGATTTTGTCTAATATAATTTATCTGCATCATGGGCACTTAAATTTGCCTCCAGTTTTATTTTTTAAGAAGAAAATGCCCACTTGAGGTGGGAGGGAGAGGATTCTGGGAAATATAACAGTAGCCAGGGTAGCATCAATTTAGAGAAGAGTTCTTTTTGCAAAAACATTGCAAAGGAAGAAGATACAAGGTAATTTACAATATTGCCTTACAAAAGAGTGAAAAGTAGCTAAAAATAAAATAAGTCTAGAGACAGAATGACACAAGAAACAACTAAGGTAAATTATTCTGAGTTCATTTGTAGATGAAACTGAAAGAACAGAGACAGAAGGGAGAGAGAGAGAGAGAGAGACAGAGAGACAGAGAGAGAGAGAAACAGAGACAGAGAGACAGAGAGAGACAGAGAGAGAGAAAGAGAGAGAGAGAGAGAGAGAGAGAGAGAGAGAGAGAGAGATCAAATTGAATAGATCTAATGGAGTATTTATGGCCCCCTGAGAAAATTGTGGAGTCATTGAATTTGAATTTTCCCAGCTCAGTACCCAGGTGGCTTTATTTTTTTGTGTGTATTTATTTAGTATTTAATTTTTCCCAGTTGGCTTTATAAAGGAAATAAGTAACAATGACACTTAAGAAGGTGAAACCAGAAATGAAGAGGAAACTGACTAGATGCAAACTGAACAAATTCATGCTGAAGGCAACACAATTTTAATGATACTCAGTGAATAATTTTAAGACACCTCAAAGAGATATTCCATGGGAATGAAAAGATCACCACTAATGCCCTTCCTGGGGGGGAAAGGCAGCTGAGAAAACACTGGCAACTACCAGTCCATGGGCCAACTTTCTTATCTCTATCCATAGACGTTTTTGGTGAAAATAAAGAGAAACAGGCAGACTTCACATCTTTAAAACTATACAACTAACAGAAACATATGGAATATAAGATCTTTCTGCATCTGTCATTTACAAAGAAGCATTTTTCTCTGAACAAAATGCACTTTTTCAAATTTCATCTCAAGTAATGTCTTTTTCACAGATACTAAAATCATGATTCATACAATATTCCTTGACCAGTACAACAACAGAAATATACCCAGAGATGCCTTAGGGGCTCATGGAATGTAGCTTAAGAACTCTTCCTTTAAATGGTTTTTCTCTTGGTGGTTATAGAGGAAATTAAGCATAGTGGCTAGTACTGGACTTAGGGTCAAGAGGACCTTGATACTTATCCTATATCTGATACTTACTATCTCTGTGATGCTGGGCAAGGTAATTCTCTGAACCTCAAGCAACTCTCAATCAATTGTAGATCTTGTAAAATCACAGATCCTTGGGTGGATATGGCTGTACATGCATGATGTAATTATATTAAAAATCAGCCATATGTTTTAGTTCCACAAAGTGATTGTCTATGTAGGAATGCAGCAGATATCAAATTAATTTCCTTGAAGAAACAAATACTTGGCTAGATAGGACAATTATTTTTCAGTAGTGTCCAATTCTCTATGACCCCTTTTGGGATTTTCTTGGCAAGGATACGGGAATGGTTTGCCATTTCCTTCTTCAGCTCATTTTACAGTTGAGAAAACTGAGGCAAACAGGGTTAAATGATTTACCCAGGGTCACACAGTTAATAAATGTTTGAAGCCAGGTTTTTGCTCAGAAAGATGAGTTTTCCTGACTCTAAGCCTAATACTCTGTCCACTGTATCACCTAATTGCCTATAGATGGGTTTTATAAACACCAATAAACATTAATGTTTTCATATAGAAAGACGATGCAAGAAAAGGTAATTGTATATGAAATTGTAAATCTATTATAATAGGTTAGTTTTTTAAAAAATACGCCACAATTTCAACACAGTTTCAAAAGCATCCTATTTGTCTGTATCTGTCTCTCAATGTCTCTATATTTCTCTGTACATTTTGAAAAATACTGCTATGATTCTTCTTGCTCATCTTTTTAAATATAATAATTTTCAGTTTTCGACATTCACTTCCACAAGATTTTGAATTCCAAATTTTCTTGCCATCTCTCCCCTTCCCACACCCCAGGACAGCATTCACACCAACCATACCATTTCCCCAATCTACCTTCCCTTCTGTCACCCCCCTTCTCCCATTCCTGTCCCCTCTATTTTCCTGTAGCGTAAGATAGATTTCTATACCCCACTGCATGTACAACGTATTTCCCAGTTGCATGCAAAAACAAATTTTAACATTCATTTTTAAAGCTTTGAGTTATTTCATTCTCTACTTTCCTCCCTCCCCACCTGCCCTCATTGAGAAAGCAAGCAATTCATTATAGGTCATACATGTGCAGCCATGCAAAACACTGCCATAACAGTCATGTTGTGAAAGACTAACTGCATTTCCATCAGTCCTGTCCTGTCTGCCATTTATTCCATTCTCTCCTTTGATCTGTCCCCCTACAACAGTGCTTGCTTCTGATTACCCTTTCCCTCAATCTGCTGTTCCTCCTATTATCCTCCCTCTCCTATCCCCTTCCCCCCTGCCTTCCTGCAGGGTAAAATAGATTTCCATCCCCAATTGAATGTGTATTATTCCCTCCTTAAGCCAAATCCTATGAGAGTAAGGCTCACTTATTCCCCCTCACCTCCCTCCTCTTCCTCTCCATTGTAAAAGCTCTTTCTTGCCTCTTTTATGTGAGATGATTTACTACAACACTTAATTTTATTTTTTAGATATCCTCCCTTCATATTCAGCTCACCCTGTGCCCTCTATCTATATGTGTATGTATGTGTGTGTAAACATACACACAAATATACATACATACATATACACACATACATAGATACACATTTATACACATGCCCATATACCTACACATATATAATATACATATGCATACACACACGCATATATATATGTATATGTGTATACATATATACATACACACATAGATACACATTTATACACATGCCCATATACCTACACATATATAATATACATATGCATACACACACGCATATATATGTATATGTGTATACATATATACATACACACATATACATACATATATATATATATATATTCCCTCTAACTACCCTAATACTGACAAAGGTCTCATGAGTTACAAATATCATCTTTCTATGTAGGAATGTAAACAGTTCAACTTTAATGAGTCCCTTATGGTTTCTCTTTCCTGCTTACCTTTTCATGTTTCTCTTGATTCTTGTATTTGAAACTGAAATTTTCTATTCAGCTCTAGTCTTTTATACAAAAATGCTTGGAAGTCCTCTATTTTATTGACATTTCATTTTTTCCCCCAATGTATTATTCTCAGTTTTGCTATGTGTGTGATTCTTGGTTTTAATCCTAGCTCCTTTGACCTCTGGAATATCATATTCCAGGCCCTGTGATCCCTTAATGTAGAAGCTGCTAAGTGTTGTGTTATCTTGATTGTGTTTTCACAGTACGTGAACTGTTTCTTTCTGGCTGCTTGCAATATTTTCTCCTTGACATGGGAACTCTGGAATTTGGCTACAATATTGGTAGGAGTTTTCCTTTTGGGGTCTCTTTCAGGAGGTGATTGGTGGATTCTTTTCCTTTCTATTTTACCCTCTGGTTCTAGAATATCAGGGCAGTTTTCCTTGATAATTTCTTGAAAGATGATACCTAGGCTCTTTTTTTATCATGGTTTTCAGGCAAGCTAATAATTTTCAAATTATCTCTCTCAGACTCATGTTTCAGGTCAGTCATTTTTCCAATGAGATATTTCACATTGTCTCCTATTTTTTCATTCTTTTGGTTTTGTTTTATAATTTCTTGATTTCTCACAAAGTCATTAGCTTCTATTTTCTCCATTCTAATTTTGAAGGAATTATTTTCTTCAGTGAGCTTTTGGACCTCCTCCTCCATTTGGCCCATTCTGTTTTTTAAGGCATTCTTCTCTTCAATGACTTTTTGGATCTCTTTTGCCATTTGGGTTAGTCAATTTTTAAAGGTGTTATTTTCTTCAGCATTTCTTTGGGTCTCCTTTAGCAAGCTGTTGACTCATTTTTCATGACTGTCTTGCATCATTCTCATCTCTTCTCCCAATCTTTCTTCTACTTCTCTTATCTAATTTTCAAAACCCCTTTGACCTCTTCCATGGCCTAAGACCATTTCATATTTTTCTTGGTGGCTTTGGGTGTAGGAACCTTGACCTTGCTGTCTTCCTCTGCTTGCATGCTTTGGTCTTCCTTGCTGTAAGGAAATTCCTTTTCACCAAGAAAATAACCTTCTGTAGTCTTATTTTTCCTCCTTTTGGTCATTTTTTCAGCTGATTACTTGACGTTTGAGTGTTTTGGTAAGTGGAGGGTGTACTGCCCCAAGTTTTAGGAATTTTGTACAGCTATTTTCAGAGATATCTCTAGGAATCTGTAAATTCTTTGTTCCTCCAAAGTGCTATGATCAAAGCAGAGGTGTTTACTGCTCTCATGGCCTCCAGGTAGGAGTCCTTCTCCATAGCCACCATCAGCTCTGCCATGCCAGTGCTCCTCCTCATTCCAGGACCACCACCCAGGACTATGACCCAGATCAGTGGATCGATTCCACCACCATCTGCTCCAGAAGTATCTGCTGCTACTGCAGCAGCTGCCACCACCCTGGGGCTGGGGGTGGACCATGTTCCCCTCTCACATAGGTGAGAGAGTTTTCTCATTGACCTTTGAATCTATTTTTGATATTTGTGGGTTGAGAAGTCTGGAAGCCACTGATGTCTACCAGTGATTCAGCACCCTGAGGCCCACTCCAGTCCCTTCTGTGCCAGTGTGGCCCATACTGAGCTGCACTCTGCTCCAAGCTCAGTTCAATAGACCTTTCCTGTCAGCCTTCCAGATTGTCTTGGGTTGGATATCTGTTTCACCCTGTCATTTTATGGCTTCTGCCACTCTAGAATTTGTTCAGAGTCATTTTTACATGTATTTTGAGGGAAATAGGGAGAGAACTCAGGCAGGTCCCTGCTTCTACTCCACCATCTTGGCTCTGCCCCCTCATCTTGTTTAAGGGCATTCTTGTCACTGTTCCCTTCTCCAGTTCCAATTAAAAACCAAACAAAACTCCTTGTAACAATAAGCATAGTCAAACAAAAGAAATCTACACATTGGGCACATCCAAAATACATGTCTTATTCTGAACTTCTAATCCATTTACCCTCTGTCAGAAGATGAGTAGGTTAGATCATGGTTAGATCATTACATGTTCTCTGGAGCTGGTCTCTGGTTGGTCATTATAAAGGACTAATTTATAAAATGAGGGAGAAAGGAGAAACATACTTTGATTCACTAAATTGCCAGTTTTGTTTTTGTTGTTTAACTGTGTCCAACTCTGAGGGGTGGATTCAAGAAGGTTGAGTAGAAAAAAGGACCTGTGAGAGCTCTTACCCCAAACACCTCAAAAAACCTGTAAAAAATGACTCTAAACAATTTTAGAGCAGCAGAGGCCACAAAATAACAGATTAAGGCAAATTTCTAGCCCAAGAAAATCTGACAAGTCATCAGGAAGTGTCTATCACACCAGGCTGGGAGCAGAACACAATTCAGTGTGAGCTGTGCCAGTGCAGACAGAGGTGGAATATGTCTTAGGGGACTGAATCACTGGCAGTGGCTGCAGTTTTCAGACTTCTCAAACCACAAACGCCAGACAACTTTGAAAGTCACTAGAAAGGGAATCTCACCTGACTGAGAGGGGTGCATGGTCTATCCCAAGCCCCAGCCATGGCCTCAGCCTCAGCTTTAGTCCCAGGGTCATAGCTGCCACTGTTGAAGGAGAAGCTGCTTCTGGAGCCCTTGATTTAACAAAGAGCTCAAAAGTCAAGTAATTAACCAGGAAAATGACCAAATGGGGAAAAGAAGTAGACTATAGATTCTTCTTTTCTCAGGGAAGAGGTATTTTCTTATGTCATAAAAATATGCAACTAGAAGAAGATAACAAAGCCAAAGCTCCAGCATCCAAAGCCTCCAAGAAAAATATGAATTGGTCTCAGGCTACAGAAAAGCTCAAAAAATTTTGAAAATTTTGAAAAATTTGAAAATCAGGTAAGAGAAGTAGAGAAAGAATTGGGAGGAGAAATGAAAGTGACTCAAAAGAATCATGAAAAATCAGTCAACAGCTTGCTAAAAAGAGACTCAAAAATGCTGAAGAATATAATACCTTTAAAAATAGACTAACCCAAATGGCAAAAGAGGTCCAAAAAGTCAATAAAGGGAAGAATGCCTTAATAAATAAAATGGGTCAAATGGAAAAGGAGGTCCAAAAGCTCACTGAAGAAAATAATTCCTTCAAAATTAGAATGGAGAAAATGGAAGCAAAAGATCTTATGAGAAATCAAGAAATTTTAAAACAAAACCAAAAGAATAAAAAAATAGGAGACAATGTGAAATATCTCATTGGAAAAATGACTGACCTGGAACACGAATCTGGGAGAGATAATTTAAAAATTATTAGCCTACCTGAAAACCATGATAAAAAAAGAGCTTAGACATCATTTTTCAAAAAATTATCAAGGAAAACTGCCCTGATGTTCTAGAATCAGAGGGTAAAGTAGAAATGGAAAGAATCCACCAATCACCTCCTGAAAGAGACCCCAAAAGGAAAACTCCTGCCAAAATTGTAGCCAAATTCCAGAGTTCCCAGGTCAAGAAGAAAATATTGCAAGCAGCCAGAAAGAAACAATTCAAGTATTGTGGAAACACAATCAGGATAACACAAGACTTAGAAGATTCTACACTAAGGGATTGAAGGACTTGGAGTATGATATTCTAGAGGTCAAAGGAGTTAGGATTAAAACCAAGAATCACTTATCCAGCAAAAGTGAGTATAATATTTAAGGGAAAAAAGATGGAACTTCAAAGAAATAAGTGACTTCCAAGCATTCTTGTTGAAAATATCAGAGCTGAATAGAAAATTTGACTTTCAAATACAACAATCAAGAGAAGCATGAAAAGGTTAACAAGAAAGAGACACCATCAGGTACTTATTGAAGTTGAACTGTTTATATTGCTACATGGAAAAAAGTTATTCGTAACTCATGAGAACTTTCTGAGTATGAGGAGAGTTGGAGGGAATATATATGTGTATATATATATATATGTCTATGCATATGTATATGCATGTGTGTGTACATATATACATATATATGTGTATATATATATATACATATATATATGCATATATATATGTGTATATATATATATATATATATATATATATATATATACAGAGAGACAGAGGAACAGAGAGACAGAGAGAGACAGATACAGAGAGGCAGAGAGCATGAGGACACAGGGTGAGCTGACTATGAAGGGATGATATCTAAGAAAGAAAATTAAGTGTTGAGAGTAATGTACTAGGAGAAAAAGAAAGGGAGAGGTAGAATGGAGTAAATTATCTCATAAAAGAGGCAAGAAAGAGCTTTTACAATGGAGGGGAAGAAGGAGAAGGTGACAGAGAATTAATGAGCTTTAGCAGGGAATTAACATATGCACTCAATTGAATATGGAAGTTTATCTTACCCTATAGGAAAGCAGGGGAGAAGGGAATAAGAGAAGGGAGATAAGAGAAGGAATGGCAGATTGAGGAAGGGGTAATTGGAAGCAAACACTTTGGTAGAGGGACAGGTCAGAAGAGAAAATAGAATATATAGGGGGCAGAACAGGATAGAAGGAAATATAGTTAGTCTTTCACAATATGATTTTTATGGAAATGTTTTGCATGACTACACATGTATAACCTATAGTAAATTGCTTGCCTTCTCAATGAGGGTGGGGGGGAGGGGGGAAGGGAGAGAATGTGGAACTCAAAGCTTTAAAAATAATGTTAAAAGTTGTTTTTACATGAAACTAGGAAACAAGATATATAGGCAATGAGATATAGAAATCTTGCCATTTAGGAAAATAGAAGAGAAGGAGATAACTAGGGGAGAGGAAGGAGAGTGATAAAAGGGAGGGCAGATTGGAGGAAAGGGTAATCAAAATACATACTGTCCTGGGGTGGGGTGAGGAAGGAGATAGGGAGAAAATCTGAAATTCAAAATTATGTGGAAGTGAATGTTGAAAATTGAAAATAAATAAATTTTAAAAAGAAAAAATAATTGACTTCTTAAAATAATTGCATCCAACTCTTTGCAATCCCGTTTGGAGTTTTCTTGGCAAGGAGAGTAGGGTGGTTTGTCATTTCCTTCTCTAGCTCACTTTACAGATTTGGAAACTGAGGCAAATGGGATTAAGTGACTTGCTCAGGGTCAAACAACTATTAAGTGTCTGAGGCCACTTTTGAACTCAGGTGCCTGGTGCACTATCCACTGTACCAAACAGCAAAAATCAAATAATAGTCTTGGTTGGGATGTAAAAGCACCAGACCACTTAATGCTAGCTATGGTTCTCTGTTTCATGCTGCTCAGAGAAGTTCCCACATCTCATAATAGAGCAGTTCTAGAAATGTCACAGCACTTTTATTGCACTACTCTGGAAACTTTCCTCTGGTACTCAGAGGGAAAAAAAGTTTCCCCTGAGAAATAATTATGTTAAATCTCTGAAGAAGTAGTGCTATTTCAGAGAAATATTTCAGCTATTCTTTTTATTTTCAACATGACTTGAATTATTTGCCTACGTTTTTAGCATGCTTACAAGATGCCATGATAAGATTTTGAGCCAAAAGGCATCTTAGAGAACATGTAATTGATTTTCCTAATTTTATAGATGAAGAGATCATATCCCAGTGAAAGGGAATGACTTGATTCAGGTCATACGGGTAATTATTATCAGTAAGTAAACTTTGAACCACTGTATCTCCTGCCTCCAAGTTACGCACTCTTTCCACTATATGACAAGGTGATTACACTAGTAACCAATCAAGATTTTGTCAGGAAAACTTAATTTCTGAAATCAAGTTGTGGATGAAAAAGAGTAAAACTGGTTTGTGCCAATAAAATGCTGATTCTGACACTCAGTTTACTACCAGTTTATTCTCTGCACTTTTTTTTGCCATCATTCTAGGAGCTTTGCTAGAGTTTCCTTTATATTTTAAAGCTGGGCACATCACTAGACACAAGGAAAAGGAAAATAATCAGCACACTGCTAAAACTTGCTCTGCTTTTTTTTAACCTACATTGAAATGTTGTACTTGCATTGTATTTATTCTGCATTACATAAAAATGAAAACATCTTTCTTTAATCTCCAATAAATTTATCTTATCAGCAATTTTCTTATTGCAGACTAGATACCCATTTCATTTTATGTGTGCTAATGGATTGGATTTCAATAAAAGGTTTGTGCGCTAAAAGAGGTAGGAAATGCCACTTTCATTTGAATAAACGTGCTTTTCCTGAAAGAATGTATCGCGGGACATAGAAAACAAGGTTTGGAAGAAATTGCTCAAGGACCATTAGCCTTATTCAAATATTGCCTTTACAGTGTTGTCAAGGGCACACAGCCTTTTGCTACGTCCTAGATTTCTAGGTGAGTCTGCCTCCAGGCTAGAATAATTTTATCACCTGACTTTCCTACAAGTCTTATTATTCTTGGTCTCATGAACTAATATATTCATGCCTAACTAGCCCTTTTCCATTCTCAAAAAGTCCTTTGTAGGACATTGATAATTTTGTGTTTTTATTTTGTTTTCCTACATATTATGTTTTTAAAAAATACTTGGAATCACATCTATTATATCAAAGAAATTGTGAATTAAAAATTTAAGTAAGATAATCGAGATGAAAATTAAATATAACTTGAATTTTTATTCTCTACTTAAGCCTGATGATTTTGCTTTTTATTGGATTATGGGCAGAATTTGGGGCATAGAATTGTGATTTCCTCATTTGGGAGGAGAGAAATTTTCATCAGAAAACCCAAATTTGATCTACTTAGTAAATAATTCTATTTGGCAACAGTGGCACTAATGATAAGGTGAATTGTTCTGGGTTCCACTTGAATACAATCCTCATATTAGCCTCTACACTCTGTTATTTAGTTTCCTTATAAATCAGAATGGGGTAACGTCAAATAACACAGATATGTGGAGGGTAGGGCTGTTACTTTGAATAACTACTTTAGTTATCTCAGAAAGTAGCACTAGAAATGCAAAACAATTTAAAATCATATTTCCCCTGCAAATAAAACATACTACCAGGCTTCCATGCACTTGAATTTGTATAGCACTGCTTCTTCAGAGATGTAACATAATTATTTCTCAGGGGAAACTTTTTCTCCCTTTGAGTACCAGAGGAAAGTTTCCAGAGTGGTGCAATAAAAGTGCTGTGACATTTCCAGAACTGATCTGTTATGAGATGTGGGAAATTCTCTGAGGAGCATGAAACAAAGAACCATAGCTAGCATTAAGTGGTCAGGCCATTGCTACCGGAAGGATATAGGTTATTGAATTACTTCACCCAAGAGTAGGCAAATACAGGAGGGGTGGGAGATAAGACTGCCAAAAAGGGATTGACATAAACCTTCCGTATTCAACAGCCAAATTCTGCATACTGAGTTTATTTAATCTGAAGGAGCCATGTATTTTCTCCATTTCCATTAACTCAAGGAGAATAATACTCAATTTAAAAAGAGGAGAATGTGAATACAATGGCTTAACTGTTTTAATAGGAAAGGGAACTCAATTCTTGTTATACGGTAGGCATATAATGAAAACATCCTGTGTTTGTCTAGTGTCTAATAGTGTATGGTTTACCATTCCTTTCATCCAGACATTTCATTGAAGAATGCTGCTTAAACTTATTAATCCTTAAAACACCTTAAAACAGGTCTAGTGGGATAGGCTGGTCTAAGTACGACCACTTTGTTTAACACATGAAGAAATGGAAACATGGGAAATTGAGTGATATACGCAAACATCTCAACAAAAGCTCCTAAATCAGAGCTCTGATCATTTTACCATGACCTTTCAGGAGGAGGGAATTATTATCCTGACAGAGGTAGCTGTGATGTAGTAGAAAAATTCATTGGATTTGGGATCAGAAGCCGTGAGTTTGAACGACAGCTTCCTTACTTTCTTGCTGTGAATTTTAAGTAAGTCACTCAACATCTGCATTCTTCAGATTTCTTATCTGTGAAGACAAGAATCAGATAAACCTGTACTACTACCTCATAGGAGTGTAGTGAGAAATAACTGATATAATGTATCTGCTGTATTTATGTTGGTGTTTACTATGGAAGAGTCAGATACAGCATAACTTTACATATAGAATCTAGTAGTGGTTACATAGTTGTAAATGTAATATTAAAAACAAAATTATGTTCCTTAAAATTAAACTTCTTAAGATTTTCTTTCTTTTCCTTCTTTTAAAAATTGCGCGTTTTTAAAAATAAAGATCCCCAGAGTTGAAAATATCAACACAAACCATACAGTTCTGAAAGAAAAAAGACACTCTTGTTTTATGGTATGGAGACTTAGCCATTAGGCTATTAAAAGTCCTTAAAATCATCTGATAAAATTCTACCTATGCTAAGGTATGATAGAGTTAAAAATATGATCCCTGAATATGAATAGGACACCCTTTGGCTATCACTCAACCACTAAAAATGTAAAGGCAAGAAGCAAACATTGAAGAAAAATTACATTGATATCAATAATATTAAAAATTGTTTGTTTCGAAGAATATTTTTTCTTTTTTTGTTCTGAACTTAACAAATGTCAAAGTGGGTATTTCCAATGTCATAGAAGAACAGAAAAGATTGTACATGAAACTGCAGACTTCTATCAAATAACATTTAAATTTTAGGAAAGATTCATTGACTTCTTAACAAATTGTTATAAAAATCAATTAGGGTAATATGTCATATTATATGTAGAAGTGAATGAAGGTAAAAAATAAAGATGAGTCTCCTGTTACCTCACTTACCGATTAGAAATTTTGTAGATTTTGTAAAGGGGATTCCTTCACCTGCCAGAGGGATTTCTACAGAAAGAGGCTAATTGTTGGTAGGGAAGCTAGTACTGCTTTAATTTGCTGATTTTATGCAGGTGGACACTTAGCAGCCAGGAAGAAACAATTCACCACGGATGGCTTGTTTAAAGTCTTGTCCCTCTGGTAGACTTAAGGGAAGTTATTTCAGGACAATTACTATGTATTTTCTATGTGTACATAGTAAATTCTTATTACTCGTAATAGTCTAAGATAATTCATGCATTTCTGTGAGTTGAGTACGTTCCCTTCTAGTGGGTGCCCTTACACCTGGGCATAAGCATCATTATTGTGTATGAACTTGAGGGGAAAAATACCTTCCGTAAATAGTCCTTTGGACTATATTCCCTGTAGGCAAGAGGGAGAAACTAGAGAATGATGGGTAGCAAAAGATAATCAGAACACAAATGGATGTGATGAAATTGACTGCAGATTTTTGGAGTCCTTTAGTCACTAATGCAAGAATCCTGAGAGTCTAATATAGACACCCTTGAGAAAATAAAGGTCTCATGGTGTTCACAATGCAGCTATCCTCAGCTTTGGGACATGGAGTCATGATTGCCTATTGCTTTATTATAGCCTATACTTACAACTTAGCTCACTAATGTTATAGCCCGATGCATAATACTTATCCCAGGGACACACATACAGGGAAAGTCATCTAAGTGAAGATTCCCTCCACTTATCCACTCTCTTATGACAAGGTCACTTGTATAAAATTAAAAATGGATTTTAACTCTATTTTGCTAAAGCTTAATCAAATTAGATTTAAAATTCCTTTTCTCAATGGCTTCCCCTTATAAACTTCACTTACCACCTACATCATGAAGAAATTTTCTTAAAGGTCAAGCTTTTGTCTTATAATTACCTTCATCTTTGTAACCTCACCCATCACCCACTTTCCAGACAAACTGGATTAATATAAAAGGTCAAATCTCATCAGTTTAAACTACTGTAGCAACTTCTATTTCCTGGGAACTTTTGTAATGTGACTGGAATCACATGTCTGGGCTGTAGTTAAGGGGGTTTCAGAAGGGGAGATCCAAATGATGTAATCTCAGTTCTGACTGTGTCATCAGTAGCCAATCAGAAGACATACCTGTATTGCTTGAGATTTTGCTAATTGTTATAAAAGACCTTGAATGCATTCATCCAGTGACTTTCTTCATTGGTTACTGCCAGCCTAATACCCTGATCATGCTCAGAACTTTGTCACTCAATTTCCTTTAATTTTTAAATGTAACATTTGGCTACTTTCATTTAACTCGGTTTTCCCTTCTATAAACATGCCCAACTCCACAAGCAGTCTCAGGGTCAGTTTAGTGGAAACCGGTTCAGAGGTCTTGGCCATTTGTGCTTTTTAAAGTCTGTCTAGAGTCAGCAGAAGAGAGGAGATCCTGATGCACTTAGTGTCATAGGCAACAACAACTCTGCTCTTTTTCAAATGAGATAATATTTGTAACAAATGAAATGTTCATACTTAACACAGTGCCTGACACATTATCATTATTGCTGTTCAGTCATTTCAGTTGTGTCCAACTCTTTGTGACCATATTGGGGTTTTCTTTGCAAAGATATTAGTATGGTTTGTCATTTCCTTTTGCAATTCATTTTACAAGATTAAGAAACTGAGGCAAAAAGGGGTAAGTGACTTACCCAGGGTCACACAGCTAGTAAGTGTCTACAGTCAAATCTGAACTCCAATCTTCTTGACTCCAAGCCCTGTACCACCCAGTTGCCCAACAACAGCAGTATTTGATATAAATATGATCTCATTTGAAAAAGGACAGAGTAGTTGCTGCCTATAGGCACATAATAAAAAGCCTAATAAATGCTTATTCCCTCCTGTATTCCCACCTCTTTTCCTTACAACTGAACTGCCCTGCCTTTCTGAGTGGGATAAAATAGACTCCACAAATGAGCATTTTTTTTGCAGTATGGTATCTTACACATAATAGATATTTTTAAAAAAACAGTTTGAGTTATAGCTTATTGAATGATGTGTATCCCAGGCTTTCTGAAATCAGTAGCCAGGGAAGTAAGGAATTTTTCGCACCAAAGTAACTCTGAGTAAATTATAACATTTCCAGGCCTCAGTGTCTCCATTTGTAAAATGAGCCTCTAATCTAAGATTCCGTCTGATTTAAATTCCATAAACCTTCCAACTCTGATATTCTTTGGTTTTGTGAGTATACATGTCTGGCACTATATTCACCATTGTATAGGATGTAAAAGAAATAAAAAGCATCACAATTTCTGTCCTTAATGAAAATATAGTTTTGTTGCAGAAGTAAGACATATATAAACTGGAGAATAAGCTGGTATAATAAAAAGTGCCAAATTGCGTGTTTAATAGCAATTCAGATTCCTTTAAGATTTTTTTAAAAATTTAGTAGGAAAGCAAAAACCAATATTGTACCCATGAAACTGACCTTTAAGGTGCACAACATGTTTTCTTCGTAGCATCCTTGTAGGGGAAAGATGCTTCCCACTTTAGATTATAAGCTTCTTGGAAGGCAGGGATCCTCAAGTGCTTACCACACACAGTGTCTGGAAAGTTATAGGTACTTAGTAAATATTTATTTAACTGGATTGGATAAGTGGTGCAAATATCATAATGTAGTTCTTATAGACTAAGAAAAAGTTAAATAAATTGCCCATGGTCACACAGCTAGCTAAATGTTATAATCTGCAACAGGATGATCAAATAGATTCTAAATAAGGCTAAGGAATATCAAAGGGGAAGAGGAGAATCTTCCATATGACTATCATTAGTAAGTAAAAAAAAAAATAATGCTTTTTATATCTCATTCAATTTAAGAAGTTCAAGTTAAATCAATTCTTGATTATATATAATCTGGCTTATTCTTTTTGTTATTTCCTCTTCCTTTCCATTGCTTGATTTTAGGTCAGCCTACTCAAAACAAAAATCTAGTATTATTTCAGATTTCATTAATCTATGATCTATTAATTCCTGTCCCCAGTGATCATGAAGTAAGTGACACCTAAACCTTGTAGGCAAAATAAGCCCTCCTTTGTGCTATAAAATTCTGCCTAAACCATTCCACCCTCTCCCCCCACCCCCGCAACATGTCTCCTGCTGATGGACCACTACAGCACAGCCCTTCCCTCTTACCTGGCCTGAATTTCCTAAAATTAAAGTGACTTCTTTAGAATTGGTTGTGGTGATTTTAATGAATGAATGATTGAAACAGCATTTGTCAAGCACCTACATTGTGGTGTACAGATGGGAAGATACAAGGGCAAGGAAACAAGACAATCACCGACCTTAGAGAACTAAAATTCTAATGTGGAAGAAAACATATAAAAAGAGAAGAAGAAGAAGAAGAAGAAGAAGAAGAAGAAGAAGAAGAAGAAGAAGAAGAAGAAGAAGAAGAAGAAGAAGGAGAAGGAGAAGGAGAAGGAGAAGGAGAAGGAGAAGGAGAAGGAGAAGGAGAAGGAAGGAGAAGGAGAAGGAAGGAGAAGGAGAAGGAGAAGGAGAAGGAGAAGGAGGAGAAGGAGGAGAAAAGGAAGGGATATGGTGTGGCAGCATTGTTTGAAAACGGCTCTCAATAACTAATTTACAAATGAAAAAGTTTCATAGTTGTAGTCTAACTCAATATAAAGATTCTAAATTTTCAATCAATTTGTACATAAGAAAACTGAAACTAAGGCAGGTTGGAGTTATTTTAATTGACTACCAAATCTTCTCATTCTTTCTTGTACTTTTGTATAGATTTTGATGATCCAAGAGTACACAGATGGCTAATTCAGAAATAATTTCCACATCAGGAACTGGTCATTTTCTGTCTGTTAAATAACTAACAACAACACAATTTCAATTTTTGTGATGTTCCTGAGTGCCTTTGTTTTCATACCAACTTTATTTTCCCATTGTATCTCTCCATGTTCTCCTTCTCAAAGAGTCATCCTTTACAACAAAAGGTATTTTTAAAGGGAAAAAGAAGTTCATGAAAATGAACTAAGGCAGGACTAGATTGTTTCTAATGTTCTTTCAGCTCAAATATCCAAAAATTATTTTATGATTTCTTTCAGAAACCACAGATAGGGCTGTATCAAATGTGAAGCTATTAATTCTTCTGGACACTTTAATATTTATGTATATTTAGAAGTAAAAAAAAAATCTACTGTGTTACTATCACCTTATTTAGTTTAGACTTCTTGTTCAGACAAGGACCTCTAGGTGACACAGTGGACGAGAGTGGTAGATCTGACCTCAGGAACACCTGAGTTCAAATCTGGCTTCAGACATTTACTAGCTGTGTGACCCTATGTGACCCTGGACAACTCATTTAACCCTGTTCAGCTCAGTTTCCTTATCTGTAAAATGAGTTGCTAAGAAAACCCCAAATGGGGTCACAAAGAGTCAGACACAGTAGATATGACTGAACAACAACAAATTGCTTACAAATAAATAGCTTTCTAATGTAGTAGCTGTCACATTAGAAATAAGACAACAGGGCTGTGGGGGAATGTGAAACAAAGAAGGGGAGGCAGAAAAGACAGTGAACTTGAATAAAGGAGGACTTCTTGAAAGAGTCTATACATAATAAAAATTTCATTGTACTATAAGCACTAAAACGTTAGCAATGGAAGACTAAGAGGCATGTATTATAGTGGAAAGAGTACTGGTTCTGGAGCCAGAGACCTGAGTTTGGGTCATCCTTCAGCCATTTACTGCCTGAGTATAGTACCCTTTAGTTTCTATAAGAAGAGATTGGACTGAATGATGTCTAATGTCCTTTCCAACTCTAAAACCCAATATAGAGTCATAGGGAACCTTGCCTAGGTGGGAAGAAAGCAGTTTCATGAAAACCCAGAGAGGAGAGAACCCAGGAGGAAAAAATAGTCATTACTGTCACATACTGCAGAGAGAGCTTGAAAGATAAGGGTTAAAAAAAGTTTATCAAATTTGGAAATGAAGAGATCATATGTATCTTTGAAGTGAGCAGTTTTAGTTGAATGTTGAGGGTAGAAACCAAACAGCCAAGGGTTGAAAAGTGAAAGGGGAGGAAATGGAGGTGAGAGGAAAGACATCTTTTTCTAGGAATTTGACTGACAGAGGAAAGATATAGGACAATTGTTAGGAGGATGAGATCAAATAAAAGTATTTTAAGCATGAGGGCATACATTTGTAAATAGCAGAGAAGGAACCAGTAGATAAGGAGAGACTCAAGATTCAGTAGAGAGATGATTATAAAAGGAATCTGTTGAGCAAACAGCAAGGGAATCAAGGGTATGAATATTTCCATTCAAGATAGAGAATGGAATTGGATCAGAAAAGCTTGATTTTCATATACAGACTCCAGAAAAGATAAAATGAAAGAGTGCCAGACTGAATAATGGTTAAGAAATTAAAAGAGAAACTTGGTTAATTATCTTCATCCAGCCTAGGTTTGTAAAAGGGGGCATCTAAAAGCCTGCAGGGAGTAAGGAGTTATCTAAGCCTGAGAAATCAGGGTGAAGCAAGTCCAGAGTTCAGAGGTCCTCTAGCTCTGACAGCCTCAGAGTGCTTAGCCAGTGAGCTCCACACTAGTCAAGCAGGTATTAGTCACAGGAACCGGAAGACGAAAGTGCTTTAGCCAGGAGACTCCAAGGTGGTTAAGCACCAACATAGTTTCTTCCAAGATAGCAGCAGTCAATCTACATCCCCTAGAGACTCTGAATCTTTACAGCAAGCTTACATGAGCCAGCCTTGATGCTCTTAAGATGCCGGTGCTCCGTACTTGGATGATACAGGCTATCCTTACTAGTACTTTGTACGGAGTAGACATCACCAAAAGGGAGTACCAGAAGCAGAGTCCCAAACAATAGAAATCAGGAGAAAGAGAAAGAAAATAAACCAGGTACTGTGCTAAGCTCTTTAGAGGTATTATCACATTTGATCCTCATGACCACCCTGGGAGGTAGTTGCTATTATTAGCCTCATTTTCCCATTAAGGAAAGTGAGGCAAATAGGTTAATAATTTGTCCAAGGTCACACATCTAGCAAGAGTTTGAGGCCTGAATTTCTTGATGCCAGGACCAGTGCTCTATCTACTGTGCCAACAACTGCCCAGACTAAACAAGAGCCTAAAATAAAATACAGGAATAGGCAAGGAAATAATTTTCACAGCTGGGGACTGGGGAAAATTCATAATTAATATAGAAATAGAGAGGATAACAAAAGATAAAAGGACAATTTTAATTATAAGATTGAAAAGGTTTTTCACAAACAAAATACAGTTAAATGAGAAAGGGAAAAGTTATGTGGGGAAAAATGCTTGCGTCTAGTTTTTCTAAAAAAGTTCTGATATCCAAAAAACATAAAGTGATTCCAATCTATAAGGAACATCAGATAAATGGCCAAAGGACATGAAGAGATAGTTCTCAAAGGAATAAATTGAAGCTACTAGAACTATATGGAAAAAAAGTCTGTAATAACTAATAATTAAAGAAATGAAAATTAGCACAGCTTTGCAGTTCCACCTAATGACTACCAGATTGGAAATGATGTTTGGGTTGCTATTCATTCTTCAAAGAGGACCAAAAAGAGAAAATGACAATTGTTTGGAAGGACCATGGGAAAAGGAGGCACACTAGTGGGTTTTGGGTAGAATTATGACTTGGTTCAGTCTTTCTGGAAAGAAATTTGAAATCGTACTCCAAATGTCACCAAATTGTATATAACCTTTAACTCAGGAATGCCACTACTGGAACTATAACTCTGAGAGATCAGGAAAGAAGGACCATGCCCATTTGAACCACAATATTTTATAGCGACTTTATTTGCTGTGGAGAAGAACTGGAAACTAAGGGGTTGGTCCTCAGTTGGGGAATACCTACATAAATAGTGATATATTACTAAGATGGAATAAAATTGTTCCTTAAGAAATGATGAAAGGGAGATTTTCAGGCTATCCTGGGAAAAATTACATGAACCAATGGAGAATAAAATGAACAGAACGGGAGAACTCTTTAAACAATAAGAGCCTTTTGAAGGAAACAAGAAATCTGATCATTTAAATGACCAATTGTGACACCAGAGAACCAGTAATGAAGCATACTATGAACCTCCTGGTGGAGAGATCTATGTCTTAAGGTTCAGAATAGGACATAATTTTTTAGACATGGACAATGGGCTGATTTGTTTGACTTGGTTATTGCTTTGTTATATGAGTTTTGTTTTTCCTTTTAAAAAAAATAGGGTGAGATCTTCCTTGTACTTACCATTTAACTCCTGCCACCTTGCCTTTGCATAGGCTGTCTGCATAGTTGGAATATATTCCCTGCTCATTTTTGCTGATCTTTAGTTTCTTTTAATTGAAATTTAGGTTAGATACCTCTTCTTCTAGGAGGCATTTCTATAACCCAGTTGTCTTCACTTTTTTGTTAAGTTTATTGATGTGTTTTATATTTACATTATAAATATTGTACAGAAATCTACAGATTATTCCTACTTCATGAGAAGTTTCTTGTGGCAAAGTATAATAGTTAAATAAAACTTATAGTATAATGACATCATCTGAAGATACATGCGACATTTTACATACATAGTATATCTCTCTATGAAAAAATAGAAATTAACAGAAATCTATTCTCTTTTCTTCCTATCACTTATTTAAAAAAAAAAGAAAGCAAACCAAATTTCTTGTAACAAATGTACATAGTCAAGCAAAACAAATTCAATGGCTATACACAAAGCCCCATACACATGTATATGTATATGTACATACATGTTTGTGTGTCTCATTCTTTACCCTAAATCAATCACCTCTCTATAAAGAGTAACATGTTCCTTCATCAGTCCTCTAAAATCATGAATGATGATTGCATTGATCATAGTTTTTACAGCTTTCAAAGTTGTTTGTTTCAGCAATGTTGCTACAGTATACACTCTTCCCATGGTCATGCTCATCAATTTAATTAATTCTTCATCAGTTTACAAAAGTCTTCAAATTGTTCGTTTAAAAAATATTGATACTGTAGTAAAAATTATTCTTCAAGTTCTGCTTACTTCATTCTGCAACTGCATCATATAAATCTCTCCATGTCTTTTTGAAGTCCAAGTCTATTTTCTCATTTCTTACTATACAACAGTACTCTATCACATTCACATCCTTCAGCTATTAGCAATATTTTCATTCTTAAGCTATCTTATATTTTCTTCTTTAAGCTCTGTGAGGGCAGGTCCTGTTTTACATGCTTATCCACAGCACTTAGAATATTGTTTTGCATATAGTTCCTAATAAATGTTTGGAGAATTGAATTGTTTCCTGCCAAACATCTTGAAAAGTCATAGGATAGTGGATTCAGAGCTCGAAGAGACCTTAGAGGTCATTTGGCCGTCAGTTTATAGATGAGATAACTGAGGCCTAGAAAGGTAAAATGATTTGCCTACAGCCACCCTAATATCAAAAGGACAGATATAGGATTTGAGCATAGGGCTACTGAAATTGGTAATTTATCCAACCTGCTTTGGACCAAAACATCAAATGTCTCCAATTCTGCTCCTCTCCCCCACACAGCTGTATTTTACCTGAAAATAGTTAAATCTTTTAACACGTTAAAATTTTTGTTTTATGTTTAACCATATTTATCCAGAAGAGGGCGCAAATTCTGTACAAAAAAATAATTTTGTCTAAAATAGATTTACTATTCCCTAGAGTTGAAATGTTGTAGCAACAGTAAGGACAGAAATATTTACATTTTTATTATTTGAATTAAGTTATATTATGCAAAAATTCTTTTTTTGCTACTTCCTTATTGTTTTCTATCTATAGTTTTATTACAGTTGATCAGTTCTTAAACTATCACCAACCAGTTTCTCATCACTAAATTAAATTTTGAGACCATTTTCAGATTGAATGGAAAATGGAAAAAAAAATTTGTAGTTATCTAATTTCAAAAAACATTTTCATTCCCATCATGGCTAAAAAAGTGCTTTTAAGATCTATGTAGTTAATTTTTTAAACATAAACTCAGATTATTCATAATTAAATGAATCCCAAATATAGGAAGCAATATGGCTTAGCTGGTTAGATAGGAAGTAATGCGAAGTTTGACCTCTATTCTTCCTCTTTCATTCATGGTTTCTACTACCCTTTAAAAATAATATCTTAAGGTTGATATATTTATTAAATGACAGATTATAAAAATATGTACAAGTATAGGTTGATCAAGGAGTTTCCTGCTCTACTTGATTAGATTGTAGTGTAGTCTTTGGAACTTTTAAAATTATATCTCATTAGTTGGAAGATGAATTCATTGACTCAGATTTGTTTTCAGCCACAACCAGCTACTTTGTAATGGGTAATTTGAAAAGTCAAATCTCTTTTCCATATATTTTCCCTTTTCTGAGCACATAGTAGAGATAAGATACCTGAAGTTGGACTTTGGTACCTGAGTCCTTTTTGGTCCCTGTGCTTTGTCCCTCAAGCAAGTCTTCATTAGTCCTAGAGATGGCTAGCTCAAGCAACTGCTAGGGCAACGTTGGATTAGTATTGGACACTGAGCACTTGAATCCAGACCTGGATGGTCAATGGAAGGGTCGTGGCAATTTCACATGCTCTCAACCATAGAGACCCAGGAAAAGGGAAACTACATGACCAAGTAGTAGACGTTTTTGAATCCCAGACCTCTGAAGAGAGAAGGGGAGTTGATGAATAATGCCAACTTTAGTGTTACCTCTTTAGTAACTCATGAGATACAGTTTTTGTTACAGAGGAAGGGAGACACTGAGCAGTGGCAGTCACTTGGAGAAAGGAAAATCACACATATGACCCAGAGCTGCCATAGAAACAGAGGATTATAGCTGGATATCATAGAACTGGCAAAAGATCTAGACTTTTCCTCCAGTTGTTAATGTGAATTTTTTTGGACACGGCATCTCTGAAAGGAATAGACCTGTCCATCTGGCATTCCAAATGTGTTTTCTTTCTGGAGGAATCCAAGCCCCAAGGTAGTACCATGAGACTGAATGTCTATGTAGTTACCTGGAGTGAAAATGGCACTTACCAGGATGCCAGGGAGCTAGCTGACCCTTTAGGAGCCTTGTTTTGTTTCTGTTCTGAGGGAAGCCCAAACCACAGGGTGGTGTTATGAATCTTGGGGACATTATAGGGCTTTGGGGAAAGATGACGTTCACCACAAAGAAGAGTAATGTAAAGGTCTTTATGAGAACATTATGTCTTTTCTTCATTTTCTTTGATGTGAAACAAAAGATATTTTATGTTTGCTATGCATCTTGAGTGCTTCTAAGAAAGCGAGGGACCTTTTTACCTATATCTGCATCTGTGAAAACCTAGAGACGTGCTACATTTCAGTTGTTGCCTGAGATTTCCCCAAGGAAATTCTGGGTAGAAGCATAATAGGCTAAAAAGATATGTTTTTTAAGAGGCTCCAAAGATTTGAATCAGTCTAGGTAAGCCTAGACTTTAGAGTGCTAGACCATGGACTATATCTATAATGCGGGTACTACGTAAATGAGGGGCTGAGAGGTGGTACAGTGGATAGAGTGGGGGACCTGGAGTCAGGAAGATCTGAGTTCAAATCGAGCCTCAGACATTTATTAGCTGTGTGACCCTGGGCAAAGTATTCCAGTCTGTTTGCCCCAGTTTCCTCATCTGTAAAATGAGCCAGAGAAGGAAATGGCAAACTACTCCAGTATCTTTGCCAAAAAAACCTCAAATGGGGTCAGGAAGAGTACGACATGACTGAATAACAACAACAATTATGTAAGTGGGGAGGGAATCATAGTCAGGAGGTCATTTTTTAATTGACTAACAAACTAAAAATACCCCTTGCTTAACAGACATTGTGAGAGGTCTCCTTGTGGCATAAAGGTAACAAATTTTCAAAGACTACACTAATGGAGCACCAACTCAGAGAATTTCTGATAATCTGGGAAGACTTCAACTAAAAACCAGATGATGGATTTTTTGTCTCTCATCTTAAAGTCAGACTAACCAAATTCACAGAGCTTTATTACCAAGTTGACCACAAACAGATCAATTTTTTGGTCCTAGCAACTTGAGAAGACAATCGACTAATGGAAAAGTAAAGGAATTATGGTCTATACTACTGGAGGAAGGAATCTTACTGATGAAATTATGTATCCAGTCTTGAAGAACATATTAATTGCTGATATTCAGTCATTTTTTAGTAGTATTGGGCTCTTTGTGACCCTGTTTGGATTTGTTTGGTTTGTTTTTTTTTTTTTTGGCAAAGATACTAGAATGGTTTGCCATTTCCTTCTCCAGCTCATTTCACAGATAAGGAAACTGAGGCAAACAGGGTTAAGCGACTTGCCTAGGGTCACAGAGGTTAAGTGTCTGAGGCCAGATTTGAACTCACAAAAATGAGTCTTCCTGATTCCAGTGCTCTATCCACTACTGTACCACTTAATTCCATAATTTTAAAAATTTACTACCTTTTGAAATCTGAATTTATTGCATCCAGAAACCACTTTTTAAGAAGAATGAATCTTTGATTTTATAATGGAAATCAATGGGGAAATACAGTAGGATTTTCCTTAACCAAAATTTAAGAGTACACTTTTTAGGAAGATAATTATTCCACTAAGCAGTGGTTATTTGTAGTTGAACATAAAGTTAAACAATAGCCTTTTCATTTTATTTGTTATGAAAATCAATTATTCTTAGACAATATTTACTTCAAGAATATAATCATAAGTAATATACTAAGAGAAGCATCATACTATAATGAAAGAACTAGATTTGAAGTCAAGAGATCTGGGAATCTCAGTTTTGTTACTCATGAAGCTGTGGGATCCTGGGCAATTCACCAGATCAGTGAGCTTCAGTTTTTTAATCTAAAAAATGTGGCAATAATACTTATATTATCTACATCAAAGGGTAGTTATGACTAAAATACTTTACAGAAATATGAACTGTTATTGGTTTATTATTGTTAAGCACCAAATATTAAACTGAGGATATTTGCCCGTATCACGGCCATTTGTGGTTTTCCTCTGTTTCCTAAATCATGGTCCTAACTGAGCTTTAAAGGTGTGATCTTGACCTTTTAGCAAATGTTTACCTTCAAGACCTATTCACCACTCAGATCTGCTACGATGCATCTCAAATTACAAAAGATCAGTTTTCTGTGTTAGCAAAATGTGAATTATACTCCAGTCAAGGTAAGTATGTTGCTTTGGAAAACTTGGAAAACTTTTAGAAAACTTCCAGTCATTCCTTACCAAGGTTGAACAAAGCATGTGGATCTGGAAAATGAAAAATAGTACTAATTTTTAAAATAGACTATCTTTGCTTCATGTAAAATATGATCAAACCTCTAGCATAACTTAACAGCTTAAGCAATTGGAATCATGAACTAAGTTTTGTTCATGTCTTAGAATTCTGTCTCTTGCTATTGAGACTGACAATACCAGTTTACTTCCAGATGGCTGAATGCTTTGTTATTTAGTTTGAAATCTCTTGAAAAAGATGTTTAGAATTTTTGCAGTTTCAAGGTTTAGAAGTTGAGCCTTTTGCCAGAGCTTTTCTGTTTTCAGAAGCCTGTTCACAAAGCTAGCCAAGGTTGGAGATGTCTCTTGCCATGACAAATGTGTGCTTTACAACCTCCTGAAGAAGGGCCACGTGGCTCAGTGGGCGAGGTCACTGACTGAGAGTTCAGCAGCTGGAAATTCTAAATTTGGCTCCATCGCTCACCTGCCAGAGGACCTTGGGCAAGTTACTTAATTCCAGCCATGAAAATAAACACAAGCTTCTTTGCTCTGGGTCTAAAGGAAATCAGCCAGTGAGCATGAAATAAACTGAACACAGTCTGGTCTCCCCCTTCTAAAACCTTTTTGTTTGGTTTTTCCAGGTTGGGGGAAGGGAAGAATTTGTAGGGAATATGCTTCAGGGAGGTGTTTGTGCTCTTTTCTTTTAGTTACAGAACAAATGAAAGCAGGGGGACACAAGGAGGAATTGGGGCATCTTTGGTAAATGTGGACAAAGCTGATGCAAATTTTTTGAGTGGAAAAACTAGGAACCAACATGGGGTCAGGGAGAAGAGGATCAGGTGACTTCTTCCCACAGCTTTGTATCCTCTCTGTCCCAGAGTAGCCACCACCTTCTTTCCCTTCCTCCCTTCTCAGTTTTGGCAAAGCCCAGTTAGTAGGCAGTAGAGGAAGCTAGTCAAAATGATTGATGAGCAAGGAGAAAACCACTTCCATTTCCCTCCATGCCTTAAATTCTGGATCTAAACATCTTTAGGTTATTAAACTATTACAAAACTATTTTAAATAATATTTAAATATTTTAATTTTTAAATATTTTAAAACTATATTAAAACTATTTTAAGGACCAAATGAAGCACCATATGTAAAGCACTTTGCAAATGTTAAAGCACTATACAAGTGCTAGTTATTATTATTTTGTTATTTTTAATATTACTTGTCTAGCTATCAACTAGTCTCCCTGCTACCAGTGTTACCCTTTCTCATTCCATCCTCCACATAACTGAAAAAATGATCTTCCTAAGGCAATGATTCAAGCATGTTATTCCCCTGCCCAAAGACCATAAGGGATTCCCTATTGCCTCTAATATAAACTGTAAGTTCTTTAGCCCAGCATGGAAAGTTCTCCGCAGTTCTGCTTCTATCTGCCTTTACATGCTTATTTTATGTCTCTGTTTCATGAACCCTTCAGTTTAGACAAACAACTGTTACTATTCCTTGAACTCAGTCTGCAGTCTCCTTGACTCCATACGCATGAAAGGATCGTTCACTACCTTCCCTTCTGGTTTGCGTTCCTTCCTCATCCCTGCCTCTCAGAATTTTTTTCTTCTTTTAAGTTTCAGCTCACTTGCCACTTTTTCCATGAAGCCTTTAGGAGCCCTCTTAAGTTCTTTTGCTCCTCAAATTACATTGTATTATAACAATCTGTGTGTGTGTGTGTGTGTGTGTGTGTTATATACCCCTTTCCCCATCCCCTCCTCAGTAGATGTAAGATCCTTGATGTCAGAAATTAGTTTTTCATCTTGCATGTCTAATAGAACCTTGCACATAGTAGGTGTTTAATTAGCACTTGTCAAATTGAATATACCTGCTTCTTCTGTTTCCTTATTTGTAAAATGAGATTGCTACCAGCTTGTTGCCCTTGCTTTCACAATTACACACACAAAATGCATGCAATTTCAATTGACCATAGCAATGCTGTTAAGCTGACTAATGACAAGAATGGAAATAAGTGGAGCATGCTAGAAAAGTGATTTTGTACTTTTAAAAGCCAACTGTCTCCCTTTGTAGGCAAGTATGAAATTCAGAAGTCTACAAGTTCTTAGCTGTACTTCAAAACAGAATTGAGATTTAGTCAAAGTTTCAATGACTGATAATCTAAAGCTTTGTCATCTGGGTTTGCCCCAGCTTTGCCAAGGAAAATATTGCACTAGCAGTGTGCATGTCACTTTCATGAAATGATTGAATGCCATTAAAGGAATAAGTAAGAAAAGAGCCAAATTCAGAATTTTTTTTCCAATTAGAGGAGTAGTGCAGATACCAGCAAGAAGACTTCAAAATACAACTCATGGAGAAGTCTTCTGTACTGTTTTCCAACACAAATAGCCCAACTTTGAGTAATCTCTGGTTTGTAAGGGAGAACCAATGTATACATAATGTTAATTGGACTCCTGCCTAGTACATGTGTATTCTAATGCTCTTACCAAATAGAGGTTGCACTTTGTCCTGGACCTATTATTTCTTCCCTTCTGGACAATCCCAGGATGGACTAATATCCTACCAGCAAAAGCCAAAGATACAGACAACCTGGTGATCCTGATTTTCTAAAATAAAGGTACAATGCCCTCTTCACTCTATAGATGATAGAAAAGTTTGTGTCTCAAGCTGTGTCTCAAAATCCTAAAGCCTGGCTGTACAACAATTGAAATAAATCAAAAGTTGCTGCCAAATTTGTTCAAATAAGAAATGTCTACTTTTTGTAGAAAAAACAAACATAAATGTACCTACTGGTAAAGTTAACTAACAGTTAATTTGATCAACTAAAGTGGGAGAGCCTGAAGTATTGTTTTACTCTATAATCATAACCAGATTATAGCTTGAGAATGCTTGTAAGCACATAACTTTTAACCATTTTAGAAGATTATTTACTATAAATAGCTGTATAATTGGGAGTTGTCTTCTTTTTTTAGTTTTTATATGTTTTTAGTTTTCTACAATCACTTCCATAAGTCTTAGATTTTCTCTCCCTCCCTTCCCCTTCCCTCCACTCCCTCTCTGAGACTGCATGTAATCTTATATGGATTCTACACATGGGAGTTGTCTTCTAAATTTCCACTTTAAATTCTACACAGTAATTTTATTCATTTGCCCTTTTTATTTTATTCACCTAAAGAAGGGTTATAGCATACCTAATTTGCACCTAGCAATGTGTAAGAACTTAGCTTTAGTAGCTTTGAATTATACTAAGACTTTTGGGACAGCTTGTATTTACTGCCTTGGGTCATACTTTACATTTTGGTACATGTGTTATAAATACATGTGTTATAATGCATTTTTATTTCAAATTACACTTAGTTTTTATATGTGAATAAACTTTGGTTTTATTTGAGTTATTTCCCCTATATAGATGGCATTAATCCTCGTAAAATGTTGTGCAATATACCTAGTACATTGTACACCTTAATTTGTATTTACTTTTTATTTTTTTAACTTGGCAGAAGACTGTCTTTGGGAAAGGAATATATTGATTAGCTTTCTGAAGAAGAATTCATAAACTAATGGTAAAAAGTAGCTACTCTGTATTATCATTTGGTTCTTAGGAAACTTTCTGGTGCCGTCCCTAATAGTTGCGTAAAAAACAGGACTTGCATTTGACTGACAAGTCTAAATCAACTTTAAACACACACTCCCTCACACACATCCCTTTGAAGATTTTGCTTTGAAGCATATATAAAAGTGTATCCATTATCTGTACATTATTTTCCAACACAATATGCCATTGTTTTGTTGTTTCTTTGTATATTATTGTTGATAATTTATTTCCATGGAGATAACTATCAAATGGAACCAGAAGGATTTTAATAATGATTTAACTATAAATTACTTACTAACAGATATGCACCTCTCAGGTAAATATATGAAAATACATCAATTTGCCATATGTATGACTCTTTAAAACTTTGCTAGGTATTCAGGTTTTGGGAGGCAGGTACTAAAATAAATTCATTTTCAAATACATGCATTTTAAAAGATAAACTGGCTATAACATTATTGTTACGTTTTGCTGCAGTGAATTTGTGGTAGATATAGACTAAGGAGAGATGCAGTGAGTATAGAGAACTTTTTGCCCTCTCCCCCTGGGGTCAGGAAGAAATGAGTTCAAATCCAGCCTCTGACAGATACTAACTGTGTCACTTTAACCCCTAAGAGTCTAAATCAGCTCAATAAGGCTCTAAATTACCAAAGTATTGTCCATCTGAATTGGAAGGAATGGAGTTCCTTACTCTGAGGAAATTCATATGTTAGAAGCAAAACAAATAGATTAAGAAGTCTCTAAAAATGTCATAGAGCTCCATTTTTATTTCATGGTCTCTAAATTATTTTTAATTTAATTGCTTTGCTTGGTTTGATGTAGGTAAGCCCAAATCCAGGCAGAGAAAAAAGAGAATTTCAAACTGTAATGAAAACTCTAGGTAAGCCTGGCCTAATGGGGGATGTGCTAGACAGAGTCCAGCTAATTGTGCGAGCATGAGTCAGTTTCTTAGGGATAACATCTGTCTCATAAGGTGATTATAAGGTTCAAATCATTGTCTAAAGTACTTTGTAGATTTCAAAGTGCCATATGTGTAGTTTATCATTATTACTTGATTACCATGAATGTTGTTTATATTCACAGAGAAAAAGGGAAGAATAGATATTCATTCAAATTCAGATTTTTGAGAAAATTTACCTGAAATATACAAATTATGTTGAAATATATATATTGAAATATACAAATATACAAAAAATATACAAATATACAAAAGCAAAATAAATTGTGTAGAAAATTGTCATAGTTTTACCTTTTACTTTTTGAGTGTTCAAATGGAGTCATGTAATAAAGTTATATTGATAGAAGAAAGTCTCCCTTTTAAAAATTCATTATGATTTAGTCTACCAGGTAATGGTTGTGGTTTTTGGTTTGGGATTTGTTTTTTGTTTGTTTTTTTTTTTAGAAATAAGATCTTATGTACTTTATTTGACCCTTTCAGTTTTTAATTGTTGATTTTATGTCAAATTTTCCCACATGAAACCTTCTAACTGGAAAAATTATTTTTAAGTAGCCTTATTAGAAACTTAACACTAGTTCTCATTAGATAAGAGTGAGGTTAAGAAAGTGCAATTGTATATAGCATTAATATCATTGGATGTAACAGATTTGATTTGCTGCCTATACCTACTAAATTGATAATCACAGAATGCAGCTACTTCTCTACCATTGTGCTCCAGCTTTGTGGTTCCTCTTCCTATGGATGCTATGTATTTATGGGAGTATATACTCCAAGTTTATATGGACACCATTTTGTAGCTACTGTTTTTTACTTTGTGGTCTTAGTAAATGCCTTAGCTAAGAAGTAATTGTATCTACTTGTCTACTGTTAATGTATGCTGGTAGGGACTTATGAGCTATTATAGCATTAGGAGTGGATATTCATAAGGTAAACCTTAGAACCTGAGCATAGCAGTCATCCTTTTAGGTATCTGATGCGCTAGTATGAGTCAACACTGGGGGAGTATTTCTGGCAAAGTCCTATATCAACAAAATAGGTACCACTGGATTGGTCTTTTGTAGACATAATAGGGCAGAGCAAGCCTTAGGTATAAGCAAAGTGGATATGTGAGGACTCTGAAAATAGTTTGTAAGGTGGATTTTAGTGTGCGTAAGATAGATTTTTGTTATTCTTTCTTAGAGTTTAGCTCCCCAGGATCCATGGCCATGGCAATCTCTATTTCCCAGGTGTTAGATATGGGTTCTCATGATCATGGTTCAAAGCATCTCCACCATGCTTGCACAGCATTATATAATGATAAATAATATAAACATTTATGCTTAAAATGGTAAACAACCACTGCAACTGAGCAGTGAGATATAATGTTGAGATAATGTACACTTGTGAGGATATTGCTGGTAAGATGCCTTCTTTGTTTGTTGCCCTATAAAGCAAATGGGCACTGGTCAGTGAGTCAGGAACCATTAGGGTTGAATGCACAAGCTAGAATGCTGTACATGCCTTGATCAGCCCCCATCAAGGCTTGGGGGCAAACTGTGTTTCCCTCCACTGGTCCCCATTGAGGTTTGAGGGGGTTTAGGGCAGTGAGCAAGGTGTGCCTGTTTCGATTGACTCCACCAAGACATAGGAGTAGTTGCCATCCGTCTTTTTGTCAGCCCCCAACAAGATGGGTGATTAGGGAATCCTGTAGGAGTAGATGCTCCCATTATCAGCAAACCCACTTGTGAGAAGACTAGAATAGGATAAAATAATATATTAACCCCTTTGAAGCTGTCTTCCTGTCCTTCCTGTCTGACCAGATCAAGAGTGAACCTGTGCTAGCTGTCCTCCTGTGTGTTTACCGTCCTACATAGTTTTACATAGAAGTAGTTGCTACATATGTACATATTGTCTCTTGTAACAGAATGTAAGTTTCTTGAAGGTAGGGACTGTTTCATTTCTCTTTGTATCTCCAGTGCCTAGCATAGTACCTCTCACACATAGTAGGCACTTAGTAAATGCTTTGTTGACTAATTAATTCCCTTCTGACTTTTCCTTCGTCTCTGTAGCCCCATCTATCCTTATATCCCTACCCTCCTTCCCTTCGAATCTGCCTTTCCTAAATTACATGTCTCTCATTCTCCCCTTCCCTCTAGATTACAGCTTTTTTTCTTAGTTTCACTTTCCTTTTTTCCCTTTGGATCAGATTCTTTCCTCATTTTTCTGGATCTGTCCATCTCTACCTCTTAGGTTTGTTCCTCTCTGTCTTTGGTATGCTTGGAGGTAAGATGTTTCTGCATTCATGTTAAAGTAAAGACTAGCTAATTCGCCCTCATTAGACAAAGCCAGTCTGAAAAGCATAAGAGAACTTCTTAAGGAGTTTCGTTGCTTTAAATAAAGGAAAGGGATAATCATAAAAAAGAATGTGACATATGACAACATGACATATGCCCCATTCAAACCTAAGTACTAAAAAAATAAGACCAGAAATGAAGGGTTCGTTTTACCTTGATGATAAAAGTTGTTTGGGAAGAAATATGAAGTCAAAGTCATATGGGAAAGGATCAGGCCAGGATATTGAAAACTAACTTTGCCTATTTTCTCTACTTCACCAATTACCATTGGTTGAGGTTCATTAAGATGCTGAGTGCAGATCTGCTACATTAAGCTAGCCCACTACAGTTAATAGCACCTAGTAGCTGGTTTTTGTTCAGATTTGTCTAAAAAAGGCTCCAGAGGATCCTAATATTCCACACTTCCACCTAGGCTAGGTCTAGAGTGACTCCCATTGAGGAAATTGTAGGCATTTCCAGCCCCAGGCCCAAATTCAGTGATAGTTCTAAAGGGAAGGTGAGAGGGGAGGGTCCGTAAGCTATATGTCACCTGTTGGTGTACCCTGCTCTTTGAGCAAGAATGGATCTTACATTTTAAAATGCAATAAAGCTTTGTTTAAAATGGAAAAAACATTCTTCTTTGGGGGCTGTATAGAAACAGACTGGAGGAGAAATTTGGCCTGTACCCACAGCAATAGTTTGCCAGCCCCCTATTCTGGAGGAATACATAGGACCCCAGAGACACTACCAGAGTTTGGGACAAATTAATTCAATTTACCAAGCACTTACTAAATGCCTATAAAGGGCAACAACACTTTACTAAGGGCTGAGAATAGAAAGACAAAAATGAAAATATTCCCTGTCCTAAAGGACCTCACATTTTACTGAGGGAAAACAGTATACACAAGGATAAGAAAATGCCAAACACATATAAAGTAATATCTACATCAAAATGTAAAATAGGTTTGATTCAATACAGCAGATAGTTATGATCACCTACCCCAATCTATCACAGAAGTGATCAAATACACGATAATAATTTGATCACTTTAGAACTGGGGAAGATAGATTTGAAACACTGATTTAACTGTATGATTCCATATTGATTCCCCAGGTTATAAGACAAAATAATATTCTCTAGCTTTCTTGACAAGTAAATTATAAACTTCAGATAATTAGCTAATTATTAGATAATAATTAGATAATAATTCAGATAATTATTATGATAAAATAAGGAATATTAAAGAAATGGTATCAGCATAACTTTCTTCTTTTTTGTGGAATTACAATACTTTGATCTGGAGTCACTCATTCGTCCAAGCTATCATATATTTATGAATATTTTCAGGTCTTTTCTCCTAAAACACCAGAAATTCATTTTATCTTGAGACATAATTTGATGTTTAGACAATTCTTGAGCTGCTGAAAGGTGAACCTATATTGTTTGGCAAGTAAATGTATCTTAAATAAAGTGTTTCTGCAAATCTCCTGCTTAGTTAGTTAAACTGGTTTGCACTTTTAAAAACCTCAAAATGGACATTTAATAAAGAGGAAATCTCCAAATTTTCTTAGAAAATCAGACAAAGCAGAAAAAAATAACTTGCAATGATAATACAGGGGTATAGCTCTCAAAAAATGGCCTAGATATTTCACCTCAAAGTACGTTAAATCTTAGGAGCCTAATCTTATCAAAGTACCAAGTGGTATATTTAATAATGAAAATAAAATCACCATTTAATGCTAATAACAGAACTAAATGTTTATCAAATGAAATATTCATGCAACTTCAGGAACACAATGAAAAAAGAGTGTACCATGTATACATTTACTTTCTTCCAAATTTTAAGATTTGTTTATGAAGAATATTTCTGTGGCTCCAAGACCTTATTAGCATTCCTGATCCCTTTCCTAGTACAGATTATAATCCATATTTCAGTAGTCTGGAGAGTACAGAAAATAAGAAAACATTTCTCAGCGGAAAGATACTTTGTGGACATCAGCTCTCAGTTCAACTGTCAAAATTGTTTTAGATTCTATAATCTCAAAGTGGAGATGACATTCATGCTTTCCTTCTTATTTGAATAAAATTGTATTCTGTTTTCAGTTTACAGACACTTTAAAATCAGAATGCCTTCATATATTTCATACACGTTACCATCCCTGAGTAGGCTGACTTTTAGCAGAATATAGAATGGTTTCTTTTAGTTACACATGCCTGAACTGACATAGTAAGATTTGAGATTCTAAAATGTCCGACTCCCCCACTGAATGTTCTTTAGCATTAAAGAAGGTTAATAACCCTTTGAAATAATATAAATAATCTGATTTCTTCAATCAGATTCTCTGAGCTCTAAAAATAAAACTTACAAGAACTAATAGGAGGAAGAAGGGTTTGGAAAGGCCCAGCCCCATTGAAAGTAAAAAGACAAAGGATAAAAGTAAAAGAAAAACCGATCCAGTCCATAGGCATGACGACCCTAATCTGTTTATGTCAAAGAACAAATAGTGCTGTCAGCTAGCAGTTAATTTATGGAGTAAAAAGGATCATTTGTGTTGAGTTTTTTTATTTTATTTCCTATAAATTGAAATTATGCATATCAATCTCCAGAAATAGCTATTTTTCCAAATAGTATTTCTCATATATTTTTTAAACAGGAGACATATTTTTGTGCTTTATCTCTCACTTGCTCTGTTTCCCTGCACGGCACTTAGTTTCCATGTGTATACTATGTGTGTGATTCTATCAGGAAAATAAAGACTGTTACGTCTGAATAATTTGCTCAAATAATCTAGAGAGGATAATAAATCTGCATTTAGGAGACATTAAAAATACAAAAATAAAGGCTCACAGCCACAGCATATCCCAATACTTTCTATGTTGTGCTAAAGGAAAGTCAGGATCTGATACTAGAAAAGTTGTTGTTGTTGTTGAGTTATTTTCAGTGGTGTCCAACTCTTCATGACTCCATTTGTGTCTTGGCAAAGATCCTAGAGTGCTTTGCCATTTCCTCCTCCAGCTCATTTTAATGATATAATATTTTCCCCTTAGGGGCAGCTAGTTGGTTACCATGGGTAGAGCACCTGGCCTGATATCAGGAAGACCTGAGTGCAGATCTGGTCTTCTTGAATAATAATAGCCCTTAGCTCATAGGGTTGTAGGGGCAGCTATGTGGTATAACGGATAAAGTGCTAGGCATAGAATGAGGAAGACTTATCTCCCTGAGTCCAAATCCAGTCTTAGATAGTTATTCATTGTGTGATCCTGCATATGTCACTTAACCCCCTGTTTGCCTCAGTTTCCTCATCTGTAAAATGCTCTAGGATTTCTGGGACATGCTATATAAATGACAGTTATTATTATTAATTATTATTATGTGTAGGTCATTAGGAAATAGAATGGATATTAATTGGACTACACAGAAATGGAAGATCAGATAGCAAAGGTATATAAAACAAATGAGGATTTTTAATTCTGGGAAAGTATAAAGAAAAAGTTAACATTTTTTCCTAGAGTACTAGAAAACATAAAAACATGATACAGAACTAAGAGTGATGATTTGGAGTCAGAGGACCTAGGTTGGCAAATCAATTTAACCTCTCTGGCCTTTAGTGTTCTCATCTATAAAATGGAAGGGAAGGTTGAATTAGATGACATCTAAGGTCCCTTTCAGCTCTAAGTCTATGATCTTATGACAGGAGTTTTCATAATCGGCAGGTTGTTTATAGACATTAAATTCTTTTTTTTTCCGGGCAACAAATGGTACAAATATTCTGTCTACCTTAAAGATAATGCTAGATTGGCAGCAGGGAGAAAGGTGATTAAAAAAGAAGAGGAAATGTGCAGGAGGGTTAAAAAATTAGGTGATCAAAGCACCTTTAAAGGCAGTTACATTATATCTGTGAATTATCAGTGTGGTTTGAATCCTTTAGAAAAGGAGTGGGTTAAGGTTAGGCCAGTACTTACGTTACTTGTAAACATCACCATAAGAGAGAAGCAAGAGAGTAGAGAAGGGGGAATTTGAGGCAAACAAGCAATATATCCCTGCTTTACCACTGGTCAAATTATCCCTAAGCTAAGCACATTATTTATGATTGTACATGTAAATGTACAAATGTAAATTGTACATCTGTAAATGGAGCTGATCAGGAGAACCTCTGATTCATCTGACAAATCCTCCACTCAGATGATGAGATGGAATTTTGTTTGAAAGGTATTACCGCCTATTGAGCTTGACATGTAACATGCCTCTAGCTGGCCGTTGTCCTTCCTTTGCAAAGAAGACCAAAAGGACATCACTATGAGAAAGTCAAGTTTCAATGTGTCTGACTGTGGCTGATCAGACCAGTCTAAGCTCAGAATGCTCTACCATAGATTGGGCACAAAGAGTCCATGTGAACATTTGGAGTGGATTCTCTAAATTTGCACATCCTGTGTTTGCTTGGAGTTGTTTCAATTCTGCTTTGCTCATAGAGCACAGCACCTTCTCTGATATCGACACACCATACTAAGCGGTCCTGTGCCAGGGTCTCCCACGTCACACAATCATTTTCAAAGTTCTTGAGAGAGACCTACAGAGTGTCCTTGTATCTCTTCTTCTGAAAACCATGTGATCACCTGCCCTGTATGAGTTCTCCATAAAATAGTCTTTTTGGCAAGTGTACATTTTGCATTTGAACAACTTGGCCAGCCCATCTCTAGTTGAGAGATAGAACTAAGACTGATTGGTCCCTAGTGCCTGAAGCTGTTGCCTTTTGATGATTGGTTGACTGAACCCCAGGAGAACTTTGGAAGAAAGGTTTTTCCCTGTGTTCTATGAAATGGTCTTATTCCTTGGACTTTCCCCTCTTTTCTCAAGATTTTAGTCTCTTAGATATCCATATTGAAGTGCAGCAATTAAGATGGAGGCCAAGGTAGGAAAGAGATTTTTCTTTCTCATTCCCACCTCAGGAGCAGCAACGGTGACCTAAAATGGAAATGTGCTTGAACATGGCTTAACAGAGATGCTGAGCTTCCCTGGCCCTGGTACCTGCTTCTTCCCTTCTGTTTCTTCTTTTTCTGAGCACAGCTGAGAAAATGAACTTTTCCAGATTTGGGATTAGCTCCTTGGAGGCTGTCATTTAAATAGAGAATTCCTGTGTTCACCTTAGGCACTGGCCATCAAGAAGATTTCCTTAATAGAATGCTTTTAGGAGGAGAAGGAGACTGATTCCAGAATTACTCTGATTGGCAAAGCTATCCCATGAGGAGCCAAGAGAGTGTTCCCTAAGTTTTTTCGGCAAGGGGTTAAGGCACATATCTCTCAGCAAGGACATAGGGCCTATGTCAAGCTCCACAGGAGACACCCTTCAGACAAGGTTCATGTCTTAGTAATCTCCTGGAGTTGATTAAGGGAATCAAAAAATTGTTCAAAGTTTCTCTTAATCAACAACCATTTTATCTGTGAGTATATAAGCACACACATGTATGGATACATACACACATCTGCATATACATATCTTTACATTGAGTACATATAATATATACACATACATTCATTTGTGTGTATATATGTATGTGTGATATATATAATACACATGGATGCACACACATATACACCATGTATATGTATATATACTCATAGACATTGAGACATCTTAAAGGACTATCATATGGATGAGACAACAGGCTTCTTGATAAAATGCATGAAATACTGCAGCAATGCGATATCCTAGATAAAGGGCTGGCCTTGAAGTCAGTAAGGATTTGCTTGGGTGCTGCCTGTATCTCTATGGACAAATCAATTAACTTCCTAGTATACCCAGGCAATTCTACTGCTCCTACTCCTACTCTGCATGTGCACTAACAGTGTGACAATGGGTAAGTCACTTAACTTTTTAGCGCTCCCAGGAAGTTTTCCAAGACTGTAAGGGACGGAGAAGTTTCTGGTTTACATCATTGCACGGTGTTGTCCATACTGAAGAAATCACAGGTCTGGACAACAACAAGAAGAAATACTGAACAAATTCTGCCATAATATAAACACTGATGCTAGAAGAGACCAATATGTAGTCATAGACACCCCCTCCCCAGTCTCCAGTTTTCCCCTTGACAAAATGGTGGAGTTGGTCTTCGGTGTTCCTGTTGCCCCTCTCTGAAACCTTTTCTGTTGCATTCCCAGGTCACCCTGAGCCCCACCAATTTCCTTCTCCCACTCTAGCAATTCTACCAGTCTTACTCATTTCAGTTCTCTCCTCCTCCTCTTCAAAAATCTGCTTTTAGGAAAACCCATTTGAAATTCAAACACCTTGACAAATGACAAGAACTTAAACTCCTGAATTTCCCAGGAATGTTTACATTTTAACAGGGATCAGGACCCTGAAGTACAGGGACAAAGCTTCAGTGGTGAAATTCTACACATCAGAAAGTTATTTTTTAAGCTATTAGCTTTAACCACCGACCATTTAGTTGTCCCCCTTCCCCAGTGTCCACTTGTAGAATTTCTCTGCTGTTTCACAGACTTATAACCCATTTTCACTCCCGGATCTGCAACTAACATTACTGTATGTGTGATGCTAGATGAATCACTCTATCTTTAAGGATTCCATTTTTCCTCAGTTGAAGGAAGAGTGAAGAGTTTGAATTAAGTTCAGTCCAAACGTCTATGAAATGCCTACTGTGTTCAAGATAAGAATTTCTTCTTGAAAGAAAAGCCTGTCTTTTTTTTAAACACAAATATCCTTGTGTCTTTCTTGCTGAATGACTGCAAGTCATGGGAGACCGAGCTATCTCTCCCTAATAATTAAAGTTGCCAGTCATCCACAAAATGAAAGTTGTATTCTTCTGTGGGTCCCTATTGAATATGAATGGGTTGTAACACATTGCCAATGATGAGTTGTGCAGGACAGTTAGTGTAAAGGTTTTGTTGGAAAGCTGCATCATCAGAAATAAGGTTGACTAGTCATACAGTGACCAATGGAGAGCTAATGGAGATCTCTTAAACTCCATGGACAAGTGTACAATGTTAAGGGAGCTAGAGAAAGTCATCAGTGCATTTGGTGAACCCATGTGGAGCATTTACACTAGGACTTGGAAAAAGGGTGGGACTGGAAAAGAACAGGAAAATGGGATGCCATCAGCACTGTTGGAGGAAATTCCTGCGTTGATGAGATCACAGCATCATTAAAGTATCAAAGAAATTAAAAAAAAACAACCCACTTATGCTTAGCAGTGGGGATAATCTTTTGGTACTTTAGAGTAGCAGTTTCTAACTTTTTGTGTATGTCATGGCCTCTTATAGCAGTTCAGTGAAGCCTGTGGACACCTTTCCAGAATAACATTTTTAATCATAGAATTACAAAGGAAATCTATTTTATTGAAGTACAGTTATCAAAATATATTTTTTAAAAAAGTTCATGGATCCCAGGTTAAGAAACCTTGCTTCAGAATATCTGAGATCTCATTCATGTGACTTTTCCTTTCATCAGCACAAATTGGAACTGAAGCACGCCTCTCTCACCCCGTCTGATTCTTACCCATATTCTTTCATGTACCTTCCACAGAGCACCCATCCAACATGCTGGAAGCTTTTCTCTAGGTCTTTTTAAATTTTATGGGCAGCTATGCACCATTTTCTGTCCATCTGTTATCCTTCTCTCATGCTACATGGCTTGACTATCTCCTTTTCAGACCTACATTTCCTGGATGACATATTTCTTATGCCATTTCTTTGGCATAAGCTATCACCTGTAGCTTACTTGTGCCCACCATATTTCTCTCCATTTCTCTTTATGTGAACTACAATTTTGATTCCTCAGAGACTTTGATGTTCAGAGGTTTACATATGTTGTTAGGAGAACAATATTGAAAAGATGATGATATGAATGTATGGAATACTATTGTGCTATAAGAAACGATGAACAGGAAAGACTTCAGAGAGGCCTGGAAAGACTTGTATGAACTGATGCTGAGTGAAAGGAGCAGAACCAGGAGAACTTTGTGCATGGCAACAACCACAGTGTGTGAGGAATTTTTCTGGTAGACTTAGTACTTCATTGCAATGCAAGGACTTCGATAATTCCCAATGGTCTCTTAAGGCAAAATGCCTTCCACATCCAGGGAAAGAACTATGGAATTTGACTGCAGAATGAAGCAGATCATTTCCTTTTGTATTATGTTTTGGTTTGTTTTATGATTTATCCCATTCATTTCAATTCTTATATGCAACATGACTATGGTGAAAATGTATTTAATAGGAATGTATGTGTAGAACCTATATAAAATTGTGTGCTCAGGGAGGGAGTGTGGAGGTAGGGGGATAGGGGGAAGGGAGGGGAAAAATCTAAGGTATATGGAAGTGATTGAAGAACACTGAAAACAAATACAATTTAAAAAATTAAAATAAAAAATAAAAAAATAAAAGATGAATCTTTGAACCAGAGATTAGGTTAGGATCGCTAAAAGCACCACATAGTTTCCTAAATACAATCCAGGCTCTTTTTCCTTCCCAGTGTTGGACCTGTCCATCTGCAGCATCTGGTTAAGAGTGTCAAAAGTTTCAGAAAGGGACCGAGAAGCAGCTATTGATTTAAAAGTAAAGAGATCATGGGTAACTTTGGGGAGAACATTTCATTTGGGTATTGGGATTGAAAGCCATCTTGGGTTGGGGTTAAATGAGTGAGTGGTGATGAAATGGAGACAGTAAGAGTAGACAACTCTTTCTAGGAGTTTGACAGTGAAAGGGAGGAGAGATACATGGCAATACCCCAGAGATGACAGTATGAAGTAAAGGCTCTATTAAGGATATGGGATTCCCGAGTGAGTTTGTAGGCAGCTGGATAGGACCTCTCGTTCTAATATGCTATAACAATCCCTATCCATACTTTCCTCCCTGAACCCAAATAGAGACACATTCTTAAATCAACATTCTTTCTTCAGATTAAGAAATGACAGTTTAGCAGAAAGAAGGGTTTCTATTTCTCTATAAGGATTTTTTAATAAAAAAAATTAAAGTCCTTGAGAGTAACTGATACTTATAATGCACTATATATACATCATCCCATTTGATAAAGTTTATTTTAAAAATAATATTTTATTTTTTTCCAATTATACATGAAGACAAATTTTAAAATTCATTTTTATATGATTTTGAGTTCCAAATTTTTCTCCCTCCCCATTGAACAAGAATATCATATTCCACTACTACTAGATTGTAAGCTTCATGAAAATGAAGACTATGTCTTATCTATAGTCTTTAATTTCTCCGGATGATAGCACACTAGCATCCACAAGTAGACCTTGTTAAATATTTGTTAAATTGAATTATTCCACATTGTTTCATAGAGCTGAAATAGAAGCGATAGACAAACATTACAGAGGGGCTGATATTGCTTAAATATAAGGATGGCAATTATAACAGTTAGAGCACCCAACAATACAACGTAGTGAGTTCTCTGTCACAGGAAATTTTCAAACAAAAAGTTAAATGATTTTCTGTTCAGAATGTAGAAAGGATTCCTTCATTGGGTAGGAAGGAGATTCAATGAGATGCTCTCAAAGGTTTCTTCTCACTTTAAAAGTCTATATTTGTGGGATCTTCCCTCCCCTCTTCACCAGTAGGCAGTACTAGCTCTACCCTTTGCTCTCCTGGTAAAAAGAAAATGGTAAAAAAAAAAAAAAAAAAAAAAAAAGAATGAAAAACATCCTAACAGATCCACTTCATTTCATACCAATTGGGAAACAATAGCTTTGATGGCCAGATTTAATTCAGAAAACTGGTTTTTGACCTACTATTATTATTAAAGGGAAGAAAAATTTGAAATCCAAAAGAATTAAAAGAACTTTGAAGAGACAAATTAAAATAATAAAATAAAGCATGTCTTTCTACTCAAATGCATACAGATTTGTTCCCAAATATTGACCTCAGCTCTCTGTAATCTTTGTGATCACCTTGAGTCACCAAAGATTTCCATATAAAATTGGTTTGTAATTATATTATTGAGGAGAAATGATGTAACGACATAAATGCTATGCAAATATAAATGTTGCCCCACTTGAGAAATCCTATATCTAGTTTTACAGAATAGAAGCATGCAATCAAAATGTTAGAGCTGGGAAGGACCTTAGAAATCATTTACTTCAGTCTACTCACTTTCAGGTGAGAAAATCAATGCCCAGAGAATTGAGTGACTTGTGCAGGGTGACCCAGCTTCGTTAATCACAGATTCATTAAGCAGAAGAATTGTCTCTTGGACAGGGTCCTTTCCATGTAGTTGAAAAACACTTTCTAGAGGAAGTAGGTCTTTGATTAGACTAGAAAGATAGGTAGGATTTAGACAAAATAGGGAAAAGTTAAAGGGATTTTAGGCAAGTGAAATATGATAAAAGACATTGACATGTAAAACGAGCACATTCTGGGACAACGTGACCTGATAGAACAAACAGGATATAGTGGAGAGTAATAGGAAATAAAGTGCGATAGGTAGGTCAAGATAAGATTACAGAGGGCCTTGAAATCCAGACAAAAGAATTTAGACTTGATGTGGTAAGAAATAAGAATTGTGCAAGGTTGTTGGGGATTTTTTGTTGTGTTTTTATTTGTTTTTGATCGGCAGAACACATAACCAAAATGGTATTTAATAATACCTAGCACTTATATAGTGTCTCGTGATTTGCAAAGCACTTTTCCTGTTACTTATTTATGGAAGAAGCAGCTAGGTGGCATATAAATCTGATATCAGATACTGCGTAACTCTGGGCAAGTCACTTAAATTCTCCCTGACTCAGTTTCCTCATCTTTTAAATGAGGATAATAAGAGCACCCACCTCCCAGGGTTACTGTGGAGATAAAAGAATATTTGTAAAAATACCTTGCAAGTCTTAAAGCACTTTATAAATCTCAGTTTTCTATTATTATAAAGAAGATTAAAGTAACAGTTGTTTCCAGGATGGACTTGATGGAGGTTGGACAGATTTTATTGCTGTTGTGCAGGTCTGAATGCCTGGGGCACAGAGCTGGCAGAAGGAAGGATGAGGAAAGGATAGAGCTGAGATATTTTGAAGGAAGTATCTCTAGGACTTGGTGAAAAAATGTAGAGGAAGAAAACAACAAGAGGTCTATTAAAGATGACTGCAAGGTTCAGTCCTGCAACACTCAGATCTTTCACTGTGGTCTCACTTCTTATATGTGTGTATCTAGCCACAAGGGAAATATCTTTGTTTCACAAAGAGAGTGTGGATGGTGAAGCATGAACCCTTCACCATTACTAGAAAAGATGAGGGATAGTCTTAAGCAGGTCAGCCTCATCTCCCTATATGAAAGGTAGTACTATGACTAGAATTTTAAAGTTTATGATTCTGATTAACTCCAAAGACTTTGCATGTGTGCTGGTTCTGATCTCTATTCATGGATTTGGATAAGCAAATTCAATTCACTCAATGTTTGTTATGTCTACTATGCTAAGCAGGGCTCTGTGCTAGATTTCATAATGCATAGACAAATATAAAACAACCTTCAAGTACCTCATAGTCTATTTGGAGGAAACAATCTGCGTACAAGTAAGCACAAAGCATAGATAAAATAATTTCAAAACCTAGAGAGTGTCAATATCTGGGGGGATCAGGAAAGTATTTTATTGGATGGACCTAAGTAGGGAGTATATTCCAGATATGGAGAATATTTCTTGTGCAAAGGCAGGGGGAAGGAAGTGAGTTGTTGAGCGTGGGAAACAGCAGACTAGTGTCACTAGAACTGGGAGTGTACAATGAACAAACATACATATCCAGAGGCTTCCTACTGCTTCCAAAGGCAGTGAACCCTCTTTGACCATCCCACCCAGGTGTAACAAGGATCATCTTCTTAGACTTACCACGAGGAGTTAAAACTTAATAATGGAATAAGCATACGACAGTCTTGTTAACAAGACTATCACTTTCAGCTTACCTATCCTAGTAGAGTATATAGCCCACAAAAGGCTTTCTCCTTTCAGATTTAATAAGGTACTTTGGAAACCAAACTATTTGCCACGGGTAGGGCATACAGAGAATCCCTTCCATCAGAAGTGCCACTTCCTGGTTGCCTGTCTTCCCTTTCTATAATGCCGCAGAACAAGCGCATTTCTTGACGCCACAGGTCTCTGCATGTTCAGCCCCTATAATGAGGGGCTCGTTGAGTTGGCAGGCTGGACCAGCAAACTAATAACAGACTGCTAGGAGAGGGGAATAGGGTTACTGAGAGAGGTGCATGAAGGAATGTGTTCTTATTGATGTGGGCACCTAGCCCAACTTCTGAGCAGGGAGCATGAGGGTACAGCAGTGTCCTTCTCTAGCTGGGAGGAAAGCAAACCCTGATACAGACTCAGGTTTGTGATGATCTGGACCAGGGGCCAAGAAAACCTGGAGAATTACCTCACTTCCTTAGAGAGAGCTCTTCGTGTCCAACAAACCAGCTGGCCAGCCCTCTCCATACACCTTTATATCCCTCGTGTTTCTTCCAAAGAAACCTGACAGAGCTGAGGGACAATCATTGCCCTGATTCTCCAGCGGCAAGCAATGGTGGGCGTTAAGTGTGGGGCACAGCAGTTTTAAATTTTCTTTCCCCGTCTCTTTTTCTTCCCCATTTAGAAATCCTAATCTATAGGGCCGAGTTTCTTAGTTTCCCTCTTCCGAGAAGGAAAGAAGAGGAGAGGGGAGGGAACAAGGACAAGGAGTGGAGAAAAGCGGAGTCGGGTTAGAGCGGCAGGGAAAGCCAGGCGTGAGGCAGGATGCTGTGACACAAACCACCGGGACTCCACGCAGGGTGCTGGCGGCTTCCCCTCTGGAGCTAGCGCTGTTCTGTGCGCTCAAGCTTCGGGGCTCCCTTCGACCCTCTCTACTTGCCCGCGCCCTGAGGCTGCTGGAGGAGGGGACCCTGAAAGGAGGCGGAGTCGGGGGAGGCGTAGGTGTGGGGAGCAATAGAAGGACGAGGTCCTAGGCAGGGGAGTGGATGCGGGAAGGGCTGCGCAGCCAGCGGCATGGCGAGTACAGCCTCAGAGATCATCGCCTTCATGGTAGCTATCTCGGGATGGGTGCTGGTCTCCTCCACGCTGCCCACCGACTACTGGAAGGTGTCCACCATCGATGGCACGGTCATCACCACCGCCACCTATTGGGCCAACCTGTGGAAGACCTGTGTTACCGACTCGACGGGTGTCTCTAACTGCAAGGACTTCCCCTCCATGCTGGCTCTGGACGGTCTGCATCTGTATTCCTTTCCCTGTGACTTTGCCCCCATTCCCGTCTCCCCCATATGCCTTTCCCCTGCTCTTCCTTCATCTCCTTTATTCCACTCGGTGAGCGCCGTCCGACTACTTAGCTGGGTATGCCTGAGAGGAGGTGCGCGCAGCCCCGAGTAGTCCAGGGGCTCAGGGGGCCACACCATAGCTGGTGGAGGAGACCCGATTGCAGCCTCCTCCCGGTTGTTCCTCTTACTTTAGCACCTGGCGGGCAGGATAGGTTTCGCGAAGCAAGAACGTGGGAACTGCGTCGGGATAGGGAAGGAGGTGAGGGACGCACAGAGGACAGCTTTGAGTTTGATTTGGTTTTTTCACTCTTTTTGGAATCTAAGGAATTGGATTGTTCTAAAGCAAGGATTCTTAACCTGGAGTCCGTGGTTAGATTCTGCGGAATCTGTGAACTTGGATAGGGAAAAAGACTCACATCTTTATTTTCCTGAACCTTTAACCGAAATTAGCATTTCCTTCAACTATTTAAAAACATATTCTACTAAGGAATCCATAAGGCTTCTCTCAACTGCCGGAGAGGTCCATGATACAAAAACCAAAAACAATGAAAAATAGTTAAGAACCTCTGTTCCTGAGAGAGATTGAGAAGGTGGGTGGATGAGTGAGCTGAGAGGGTCTCTCGTTTGGCCTCCAGGTGTGTGTCCTCCAGGTGTGAGCCGTCTAGGATGAAGGAAAGCAGTCGGTGCGAAACTCAGGCCATGCCTACCAGCTCAGGCAGCGCTCCCGGGATGGCTACCATCGTTGAGCGGCCTCCAGGGGCTGAGGTGGCCGGCCTCCTGTCCTGCCTGTGTGGTCAGCGAAACCTTCTCGTACGCAGGAGAAAAGAGGGCGTTTGGGAGAAGGGATTTGGCAATCTGAGTTGGTTCTTGTTGCTGCACTCCCATTGCTAAGAATACCTTTATTACAGAGGGGCCCTCAGCCAATAAAAACACAGCTTGTTTTTGTACAGTTAGCAACTATAACCATCCTCTTCATTTAAAACTGTTTGGTATCTTTTTTTTGCAGAGGGATCTTGGCATAGTGGATGGAAGTTAGAACTTAGCTTCCGAAAAACCTATGTTCAAATTCCTCCTCTGACAATTAGCGTATGACCCTGTACAGGTCATTTCGCTTCTAAGTACCTCAAGCTGCTAACTGCGTAGGATTTATTGACAAGGACATACCCAAGTTATGACCTACATTGAAGGGAGAAATTCCTCACTGCTACTGAAATCACCACTATATTTCTGAAACGAGGGAATTGATTAAAAGCAAAAGTCATTTGTCCTTGAGCTTCTGTGAAATGTTTAAAAATTATGATCAGAAAGATCTACAAGGTGTGCTTTCAAATGATAAATCATCCAGCTAGATGCGAATGCTTTCTCTAAGTTTTAAGACAGTAGAACAACAACCGATTGTTCCCACCCAAGTCATCGAGTGATTACTTCTCCTGAAACCTCAGTTACAGCGTGGAGAAGTTTGGCGTAGAAAGAATACTTCCCTCTTCCCTCCCTCCTCCCCTCTTACCTTCTCTAGCTCTTACTTTTGTTAGTATGTTAGTTAGCTTTTTCAGGTGGGATGATCTTTCCTCTGGGGTTCTTTCTTTTTCTTTTATTTGAAATAGACATTCTTTGGTTTTCCTTACAAATACAGTTATAGAAAAGAGCAGATTTTTTTTTTCTCGCTTATAGGAACTCAGAGTCAGCAACAGTTAGATAGACGCAGATAATACCAGCTTTGTTTAACCTTGAGGAGAACAATAGACTTTTGAAGCAGAAATTGGGATTCTGATATAGAGAGGAAAGAGCATGGGGTTGGACTGCAGCATAAGCTGGGTAACTGCTGAAACCCAGAAGGAATGATTACACTATTTTTGGTTTTAAGGTATTTTCTTTTTTCTCTCATGGTATTATTTCAAGTTTTTATTTACATAGCTGGGTAAATAGTAGAGACAAGATTTTGATGAGTCTAAGGTTGCATTTGTTTTCGTGTATATAATTGTGCACCTTGAAAAGCAAACTCTTGGTCAATGTAGTGTTTGATGGGGACACAGTGTAGAAATGTAGGCATTGTGTTGAAAGGACAAGGACCTGAGTAGTACCTTCACAAATGGATGGTCTGGGCTATAGTCATTCCCTAGAACTACTGTTGAATTGTCTGTTATCCAAAACACAAATTCAGGCAGATGATGTGAAGAGACAGGCTCTTGTTTCTGTGGTTTACCATTCAGGAATATGGGATTTACAGTAACTGTCCTGAGAGCATTCTTCTGTTATAATTGTATTGTGAGGTGAGTTGGCTTGCCAGCTACATTGGCTTCCTTTTAAGGGGGGGAAGGAGAGGGAAATAGCCTCAAGAGTTATTGATAGGATGCTGAAATACTCACCTTCTCAGTGGGGGATAGTGATGGAATGGATTGGTGGGTGACAAATGCTAGTGTTCAATGGTGGAATGGAGAGAAGGGGCAATGACATCCATACTTAAACCACTTTATCTTTCTCTGAAGTCACTGAAGAAGAAACAACTGAAGGGGAGAGGGAGGAAATAAAGGCTTGAAGCGAACAATCTTCAATCCAACGAACATTTATAAAGTGGCTCTTATGTGTAAGGCTAGAGACATTGTGGTATATTGAATAAGTCGTGTGTGTGTGTGTGTGTGTGTGTGTGTGTGTGTGACACCAGGGAGTGACACCCTGGATTCAATTCCCAGCTCCCACACATCTTGGAGGAAATGTTCCAGAGCAAGTCACTTACCTTCTTATTGCCCTGGGAAACTCTAAATTACACAACCTTTGCTGTTTTGTATTAGTAGAAAGAGTTTACTGGGAACTCTCTATATTGATTAAATACAGGTACACACACACACACACACACACACAAATGTACTAAACACTTATAGGTACAGAGATGCAAAACAAACAAAAAACCCAAAACAAAACCAAAATAAAACTATTCTCAAAGAGCTTCCATTCTATTGGAAGTGGGTTGTATGATAATCTATAAACATAGAGTAAAACAACATAATTGAGAAAGGAATTGAGAAAGGAGAGAATGCTGCCAACTGGGAGAATCAGGGAAGACTTCACTAAATAGATGGGACCTGAGATGTACCAGAGGCTTGAAGGACAATAATGATTTTTTCCAGATAGAGTTGAAGAAGGAGTGCACTCCAGATTTGTGTGAACCTATGGAAGAAAGAGATAGGATCTCAAGTTTGGGGAACATCTGTCTAGTGGTGTGGCCTGAAAAGGAACATAAAGAATAGGCGATATGATTGGAAAGGCAGATTGGAGTCAAATTGTGGAGAAACTTAAATGCCAGACTGAGAAATGTACATTTTTATCCTAGGGTCAATAAGCAGCCACTGATAATTTTTGGACATGGTCTTTTCTGTGCTTTAGGAAAATTATTTTGTCAGTGCTGTAGAGAATGGATTGGAGAGAAGACATATTGTAAATAGAGAGACCAATTAGAAGACTGTTACAGTAATCTAAGTAAGAGATGATAAAAGGCTAAGTTGGGATGTTGGCCACATGAGTGGAGAAAAGAAGAGATGTAAGATATTGTACAGATTTAGAATCACCAGGACTTTTCAATTGACTAGATTTGGAAAGTGAGGGGGAGGGGTGAATTGAAGATTGCTGTGGTTGTTCAGTTGTGTCCAACTCTTTGTGACCCCATTCAGGGTTTTCTTGGCAAAGATAGTGGAGTGGTTTGCCATTTCCTTCGCCAGCTTATTTTAGAGGTGTAGAAATTGAGGCAAACAAGGTTAAGTGACTTACCCAGGGTCACGTAGTTAGTAAGTGAGGCCAGACTTGAACTCAGGAAGATGCATCTTCTTCCCTCTGGTCTAGTGCTCTATTTACTGCACCACCTAGCTGTCCCAACTGAAGATTATTCTCTTTGTATAAACAGATTTTTTTTTCCACTTACAAATGAAATATCTGTGACCAGAGTCAGTCAGCTCCCTAACTTCTCATCATCTAAGTCCAGAAGATGCTATGCTGTAATTGGAACTGAAAGCTATGCTGTCCATAAAGCAGCATCTGATAAATTTCCTGATACACCAGCTTTGCCATAATGCATTTGAGGTGGTGTAAATGTTTCTTTTAAAAAGCTGCATCAGTAACATACAAACAGTTCGCTTGAGGAAAGTAAGATCAATCCTGGAAATGGAAATAAAGCCAGATTGCAGAAAGATTCCAAGAGGAAAAGATCCTATATTTATGTTTTCCCAGTCTGGAAGGGGATAATTAAGCTACCTGATAAGGATGATGATGCTAATTTACTTCAGTTAGTAATATAGTATGTGGAGATGTACCTTTGAGTTTGGCTAACAAGATTATGTAACTCTCATCTCCGTTTTACAGATAAAACAGTTTAAGGTTTAGAAAAGCTTTGTGTCACCTCAAATCTAGTGATAAGAATCCAAATTGCCTAAATAAGTTCCATTTTTTTCATAACATGATTCTAGCAGTTTAGCTCTGTTCCTTTTAAAGTATTTTCCAGCAAAAAATCAAAAACACCAAGCATTTGCCAGAATAAGAAAAATCATATGGAAAGACCCTAGACCTGTGATTTCATTGGTTTGGGGAACTCCCAGGTGAGAAACTCACTTTCTCATGGCAGTTCAGCACCCTCTATATAATTTATAGTCTCAGAGGATTGCCTAGAGCATTTAGAGCTTAAATGATTTGTGCAGGGTGACGCAGCCAGTGTGTGTGCCAGAAACAAGACTCGTTCCCAGAATTTCTGCTCTCAGATCAGTTATGCATTACACTAAGCTGCTTCTCATTAAATATATATACACAAACACACACACATACATACATACATATATACGTGTATATCTATATATATCTATATATATATATACATATATACTTTGTTTCTAGAAAGGCACTATTATACTGTTATACAGTGGATAGAGATCTCAGAGCTGGATTCAAGTCTCATTTCAGACACATATTGGCTATGTGAGTATAAGTCAAGTAAAGTCTAGGTAAATCTCTAAAGTTGTAAGTTGTAGACAAGTGCTGACCTTTCCTGGTGAGGAGAGTTTTCTCATCTGGGAGTTTCCTCTCATTGAAATCCCAGTTCCAGTCTAATCTTTCTTTCCATGAGTCTAAAATCCAGTTTGTGTGTCACTAATGATTTCTTTCCAAGTGGATATTTTAATTTTTAAAGATTGACAGTCAAAATCAAATGTATATTTTAACTGATATGTAGAATTGTGCTTACTAGACCCCAAATGTCAAGTTCTGGGAAAATGAGGTTGTAGTTTTTTTCATCCTGCAATATCTATTGATACAAGTTCCAGTCCTTTTACTAATTGAAACTATTTGCTAGTTAAGTGAGCTAATGATTTCCGGCTATCTTGCAGAACTTTAATATTCTCAGTGCCATTTGACCTTTAGATAGGAATCAATCTCAGCCATGTTACTATTAGTATATGCCATCTACTTTCTTACTGTGAATGTTTGCCATTTCTCCTAGGAGATTTAACTATAAATTTTGCTTTAGAGAACTTCTGAGTAAATATGTTCATGCTTCAGCACCTTAATGTGTTAATTAGCCGTTAACTGTGCCAGTAAATTAGACCTGTCAGAAATAATGATCTCCTTGACCAGTTTTTACTACTATTTTGTTAGATGGTATTATCTAAAATAAGTTTTACCCTAAGGAAGTATTGAATGCAAGGTTGTAGGTACCCACATTGCGAAAGGGAAATCATTACATGGATGCTTATAATTGGACTTAAATCATGCAAAGATTAGCTCTGTCAATAGAGTGGAAGGAAATAAGCTCTTATTAAGCACCTACTAGGTGTCAGGCACTGTGCTAGTTACTTAAAAATATTAACTAACTTGATCCTCACAAGAACTCTGGGAGGTAGATATTATTACCCTCATTTTACATTTGAGGAAACTGAGGCAGATAGAAGTTAAGTACATTGCCCAGGGTCACACAGTAAGTGTCTAAGGCAGAATTTGAACTCAGAGCTTCCTGACTCCAGATCTAGCACTTCATTCATTGTGCCACCTAGCTGCCTTTTAATTTATAAATGCAGATAGTGCTTAATTTATGAATACCCTAACTTATATAAACATTCCTTACACAGGAGTTACACAGGAAGTCCCCACCATCCATGAAAGCAGTTGTCCTTTCTTTTCCCAATTCAGACCCTAAGATATTTCCTTTTATGCAGATATAGTGTTAACATGTTACTCCAGAGCAGGAGTTCTTTAACTGTGCATGTGTGTGTGTCATGGACTTCTTCTGAGAACAATGTTTTTAAATAATAGAAGAAAATGCTAAATTTCAGTTAGAAGTTAGTGAAAGTTAATATATATGCTATTTTTTCCAGTTCCAGTTCATACACCTTGAACACTATTGTATTCACTTGAACACTATTCATGGACCCCTCTGTGGATGGCTAGTTCAGAACCCCTGCTTCAGAGGTGTTTGTCTCCCTGTCCTCCAATGTAAGAAGATACGATCCTATCAGCCTTTCCATTCCCTGCCTTCACCTTGCCACAACCAAAAGCACAGTTTGCAAGGAAAGATGTGTCTGTGATGCCCTGAAATGAAATTTGGCCCATACTTTCCCATAGAAATTTTATTGTAAATATGATAACATATAGATAATAGTATTCTCAGCTGTCTTAGCTTTGTTGTGGACTTTTAGGGCCCAATCTGAGAACTGAATTACTACATATAACACTGGTTCTATAGGAAATGCATTCTGATTTCCAAACTACAGAACTTACAGTTGAACTTCTGTAAACTCAAACTGCCTGTACTCTATCAATTCATAATGAAATATAAGTGAAGAAGAATCGTTTCCTTAGGATAGTTTTATTTTTAGCATTTTTGTCATACTAAGGTCAGATATTTGTTTAGTGACTACAATTGAAGGCAGGGCAATGACATCTAAAGAAGTTTAAAACCAAAGAGTAAAATAGTCTTCTGTATTGATAAAAATGATAGAATATGGATGGGCTGAATCTTTGCTGCCACACAATGAGCTAGTCCTGTCACTAACTTGTTATATACTTTTGAACCTAACCTGAAGTGCCTTGATGGATAGAGAACTGGGTGTGGAATCAGGAAGGTCTGAGTTCAAATCCACCATCAGACACTTACTAGCTTTGTGGCCCTGGGCAAGTCCCTTAAGCTCTGTCTGCTTCTATTTTCTCATCTGTAAAATGGGAATAATAGTAACATCTACCTCTCAGAGTTGTTGTAAGGATTAAAATAATAATTTTAAAGTGAACTGCATAGTGCCTGGAATATAATAAGGGCTTAATAAATGTTTATTTCCTTCTTTTCTGATTCCATCTCTCCAACACCCTGCCTGCTGCCTGGGGTTTGAATCAGGCATCCTGATGAAAAAAGGAAGGAGTAAAGGGATACTTAGTCAGGAAAATCTTTTAGGGTTCATTATTTAGCAGCAGCATCACAAGTCAGACTACAGCCATGATGACTAGCATCCAAATTAACCTGTGTTAACTATATTTTCTGAATATCAGTGTATTTCTACTGTTTTTGCTAGTTAGTGTTTTTCATTTTTCTCTTTTGGTTTATTGTAGCAATAAATCTTCTTTAATCACAGGAAAGGAAGGCAGCTTCTTAAACTTTAAAATAAAATTCATATAAACAAAAAAACAACTAGATACCTGATGTTTTTGAAAACACATTTTATAATGCAATAAGTAATACAAGTTTCTTTCTGCTTAAAGTGTCAGTTTTCATTTGGGACACCTTAAAAAGCAAAAATGCAGTTTGCATTAAGAATTTGCATTTTCTTGTATCGGCATGGAGGAGAAATTAGGTTCACTATTCATAAAGGCACCTTCCTTAGAGAGAGAAGGTGAGCAGGATTTTAACAACAGTTTGCATTTGGGTGGCCCTGAAATTTTTTGTAATTGGAGTTTCTTATAATAGCTTGTGTTCCTAAAATGATGTGAAGCTTTTAGTAGTATCTCCAACTCCTTGACTATCCCCTTTGGCAGACTGTTCTCAACATAATTGGCCCAAGTCTCATTTTCTTTGTATTTCTCTCAGTACTTAATTGTAGGTGGAATTGGTCTGAATACTAAGGTCTAAGGCTGGCATTTAATAAGCCGTTCTTCAGTTCTAAATCTTCCCAATAGGAAAATTCCTGGTTCCTGACTTCTGCAGTAGCCTCTATCAGAAAGGAGAGATAATTCAAGGTTTGGTAGTTCTTGGAATAATTAAATTGAAAATAAATATAATATAATAAATATATTACTCCACTTATATAGACTTTATTTATGAGCATTCATTCACTAATTTATTTAACAAATATTTGAGTGTCTACTACATATAAGACACTATTCTTTATTGTAGGTTCAATAACATTGAACATTAAAACTTCATAATTAACACACTACTAATTTGAATTTTATGGTAATTTGGACATCGCATGGGCATTATTTTTGTTCTAGTTATGAAGAATGGTTTTGCCAAACAAGTTAATATGATAAGTTAGATTTTAGCTGGTAAGGAAACTACTTATTAAGAAAACAATATTTTCAAGGCACTCTCAAGCATTTTGAAATATCCATTCATATGTCAACTAGGATGAGTCACCTAATCTTTGTCAGTTTCTTCATTTAGAAGAGAACAGGGTTAGACTACATAATTTTTTGGTCTCTTAAAGCACTAAATCCTATGATAATGTGAACGGTTGATGAACTAATTACATACTATTCTTATCTATTATTTAAAACAGATTCCCTAAGGGCCCCTAATAAACAAAAACCATAGGCTTATTCAAGTTACTGTATCTGTGTGAAAGTAATCAAATATTTTTGTCTTGTCAGAGTCAAATGACTTTTCAACTAGTCTTAATTAAAGAAGTTTTACTTTAATCAGTTTTCTATGGGGCGTAAACCCCATAGTTAAAACTTTCATATGCCAAAAACATCACTTAAATGAATAAGTTTGAGGAAGAGTTTCAGGGTGTGGTATTGAAAAGAGCATTTCTAGTTTCTGCTTTCTCACCATAGAACCAAAATGATGGAATTTTAACTATGGCAGTAATTCTTCCAGAAGACAGAATAGAATGACTCAAAATGGGACATTGTAAAGGGAGGATTTATCTCTCCAAAATAACATATATTGTTGTAATGTACAAAAAATGTCATATTGTGATTGCAGGTTATATCCAAGCGTGCAGGGGACTGATGATCGCTGCTGTCAGTCTGGGATTTTTTGCTTCCATATTTGCGCTGTTTGGAATGAAGTGTACAAAGGTTGGAGGCTCAGATAAAGCCAAAGCTAAAATTGCTTGTTTGGCTGGAACTGTATTCATTCTTTCAGGTAAATAGTAAATTTCCACCTAATCCATGCAAATGGCAAAATTATTTTGCTCCCTCTAATGTTAGTATCTTCATTCTGGTATGTTTTAGGACTGTGCTCTATGACAGGCTGTTCCCTCTATGCAAACAAAATCACCACCGAGTTCTTTGATCCTCTTTATGTTGAACAAAAGTAAGTACTCTTTTCAGTCCACATATCTTAGAGTACATGGAATGAATAGATAAATGTTCTGAAGGAACCGAAATGTCTTAATGACATCATGAAAATTAGAGGGGTTTCATGACATGGCTCAAGAAAAAAGGGCATCTTTTAGAGAAGAAACTGTTAAAGCAGCACTTTACATAGTGTCTTTTCTCCAAATAGCACTGAATATAATCAACCACTAGGAAGTTGAAAATAGAGAGAATTGCAGGTAAGAAGAGAAGGGAATTGGAGAGGAGCTAAAAGATGGGGAGGGGAAGATGGAAAGAAATAACAATGGAGCTGCCATAAGACAGTCAAATGAGAACATCTGCATAGAGCCAAAAGCTTGCTGTGGTTGCATTCATGGTTTCATCTATTTAACATATCAAAATTGCTCTGATAAGTTTTTAAAATAATATTTTCTTCCCCCCAATAATACATAAAAACAATTTTTAACATTTGTCAAGTTTTTTTAAGTTTTGAGTTCCAAATTCTATCTCTCCCTCCTTCCTCCTCACCATGAGATAGTTAGCAGTTTGATGTAGGTTATACAAATGCAGTTATCTAAAACATTTCCATATTAGGCATTTTGTGTAAGAAGACTTGAAAAAAGAAAGAACAAAAGAATAAAGGAAAGAAAGAAGGAAGGAAGACAAAAAGAAAAAAGGGGAAGGAAGGAGGAAAGAAAGAAGGAAAAGAGAAAGTGAAAAATAATATGCTTCAGTTTATATTCAGACATTGAATTTAGACACCTCTCTGGAGGTGGATAGCATTTTTCATCTGATAAATTTTGTAGTAAAATTGTGCCTGGTAAATTTTTTCTTATTTTTCTTAATATTTCTTATTTCAATTAAAATTTTTCTTTTTTGAGAACTAAAAAGAAAAAGGAAAACAAAACCTTTATAACTAATATACAGAGCCAAAGAAAATTAATTCCTGCACTGACTGTGTCCAAAACGTATATCTAATTCATCTTGAAGCCGTCCCCTCTCTGTCAGGAGGTGGGCATAGTTCTTCATCATTGGTCTTTGGAATCAGAGTTGATCATCACCTTGATCAGAGTAACTGAGTCTTTCACAGTTGTTCATTTTTACAATTTTGTTATAGTATAAATTGTTCTCTAGGTTCTGCTCACTTTACTCTGCTTCAAGTCATCCTTTATTTCTCCAAAATAATTCTCTTCATAGTTTTTTGTGGGTACTCCTATTTGTTCAATCATTCCCCAGGTGATAAGCACTCTCTCAGTTACCAATTCAAAAATAGATACTATAAATATTTTTGATACATAGAGAACCTTTTCTTCTTTCTTTTATCTCTGTAGGGATATATACCCAGTAGAGGTCTAAAGAAATTCAGCGCTGTAGTCATGCTCAAGTTCCTTGGAGACATGAAAAAAAATTAAATCTCAGTTGCAGAGGAAAACAATACAGTGGATTAGTGCTGCTTATTACCTTTGGACTGTAGGATATTGACAGTTTCCCCAAGTTATTGATACAGACCTAGAAAACGCCAGATATACCAATGTGGAAGTAGCAAAATCACTGGAAAATCATCCCTTATGTTTTGTTTATTTTAAGAATCTACTTGTATATAGATGTAGGAAGTCACAGTGTAAGAATATACAGGGCTGCCATCCTACTTAGGATTCTCTTTCTTGTTGTATTCTAGATATTTCAAAAGAAAAACACCAAAATTTCCACCAACCATTGGAATTGTGAATTACTTCCTGCATCCCATAATTGGTGTGGTTCCCATCCCATAACTCTGGGACAGTAACTTTCCAGTACTTGCCACAATGTAGGACATGTGGTTTTTACCTACCAAAGTCTCAGATCTTTGTTACAATGTAGCATTCTTCTGATGACAGTAATCCAACTCATAATCCATGTTAGTGTGTTGTATAGTGTGCAGAGAGGAAATATACCTTGAAGCAAAGTTACTTCCTTTTCATACTTTAAGTGTTCCTTGTTTTATTTAAAATGTTCCTGGTTTCCTTGTTCGTATGTTCCATACCATATTAATCTATTATCTTAAGGTTTTTCTTTTGGAAAGAATTCTCCTATTCCTTGTGATTTCCTCTTCTAAGACCTTCTATCCCACTTTTACATTATCTGCCATTTTAGAAATTTTCTTTTGAATTTATTTAAACCACCTCCTTCAAAAAGAAATCCTTAAAAAAATCTGACCTGATACAAAACACAAACCTTGTGTGGAAGTTGAAAAGTTATATTTCCAGAGACCAAAGTTCTGAATGAGATAATAAACATAAAGCATTTTGTACCTTTAAAAGTAACCTACCTTTTAGCTATTAATATTATCATTATAAATATTCTGTTGTTTAACATTTTTAAACCCAAATTCCCAGACTTTAAAATGTATTTGTTTACTTTAACATGAGATTTTATGTATATTCAGCCTAAGACATGATGAAGCCCTGTAAACATTTTATTGTTCAGTCTTGTCCAGCTCTTCAGGATCTCATTTGAAGTTTTCTTGGCAAAGTTACTGGAGTGGTTTGTCATTTCCTTCTCCAACTCATTTTACAAATGAGGAAACTGAGGCAAGCAGGTTTAAGTGACTTGTCCGTGGTCACCCAGCTAGTAAGTTTCAGAGGCTGGATTTGAACACAGGAAGATGAGTCTTCCTGACTCCAGGCCCTGCACTCTATCCACTGTGCCACCTAGCTGCTCCCTACAAACATAGAACTGTTATAAACTTGCCTATGGTATTCTCCTTATATGCTGCCACTTACGAATCTTTTCCTGGCAATATTTCCTTCATTGAACTATCTTTTAAAATTGCAAATCTCTTCCTGGAAAAGTTACAAAGAATTCAGGTATGCTTAGCACTCTCAGGCAATTTAAACCTTTCTTCCTAGCCAAATAACCTCAGCTGTCATATACTTGCCACCTCATTTAATTTAGTATTGGAGTTCCTTACTTCTTTTCAGATTTCAGTTAGCTTAAGTACCGTAATTCTCTTACAGGTGAGGGAGGGAATTTTTCCATTTATTATTGTGGGGGTGTTGTTTTGGCGTAGACTTGTAATTTCACTAATGAAGGGAATTCCCAGTGTGAACATTTCTATTATTTATACAGTGTAGCAGATCATCTGCAAATTTCACTAAGAATTTACTAAGCACTTACTGTGAGTCAAGCACCTACTAGGTGGCAGTCACTGTTTTATTTTTCTGTTGTTCAGTCATGTCCAACTCTTTGTGACCCCATTTGGGGTTTTCTTGGCAAAGATACTGGATTAGTTTGCCATTTCCTTCTCCAGCTCATTTTACAGATGAGGAAACTGAGGCAAACAAGGTTAAGAGATTTGCCCAGAATCAGACAACTAATGAGTGTGTGAGGCCAATTTGAACTCAAGAAGATGAATCTAACTGACTCCAGGCTTGTCCCTCTATTCAAGTACCACCTAGTTGCCTGATTTGTAGACCTTCTGATCGTCATACTGGCTTTCTCCTGGGTCACTGAAATCTGACTTGTTGAAGAGTCATATAGTCAATATACAGCAGCTAGATGGGGGTAGTGAATAGAGCGCTGAACCTGAAGTCAGGATGATCTAAGTTCAAATCTTACAGCTGTGTGACCCTAGGCAAATTACCACCTCTGTCCGCCTCAGGTTCCTCATCTGTAGGACAGAGACAATAATAGTACCTACATCCCACGGTTACTGTGAGACAAAATGAAGATGAAATGAGATAATATTTGTAAAGTGCTTAACAAATCTTGAGTACTGTGTCAATACAGTTGTGAATATGTGCCAAAGAGAGATCATTTTCCTGATTCCAAGGCTCACATTCTATCCACTACACCACTGCTTATTATACAAATATATTACTCTACTGCAGATCATTTTTTCCTCTATTCCAACGTCCCCTTTTCTTCTATTGAAATTTTTGCATACTTAGTGTTAAATGTTTATGCTGGATTTTAATATAGATTATAGGTGATGGAGTTTTAGAGATGGCAGGAATGTTCAAGATTTATCTAGTCCAACCCCATCATTTTGCAGATAAGGAAACATCTATAGGGGTTAAGTGACTTGCTCAGGACCATACAACAAACTAAGACAGTGCTTGTAGATCAAATGCAGAGCTCCTGTTTGGTTTTCAGTTCAGAGATACAGTGGAAATACTACATTATGGGGGTCCTCACTTACCCCACATGTCACACTGGTGCTTTCTTTCCTAGCCATTCTTTGAGGTTACTTCAAATACCTACTACCTAAAGACTACCTTGATATAATAAAATAGTTACCCAACAACTTTGTGTAATAAAACCAGCACTGCAGATTAATTAATAAAATTTATAACTGCAAGAATCTCTATAGTGTTCATGCAAGAGGTCCAAGGAATTCCAAAACTCTGAGAACTATTCGATAAACTCAAAGACTTGACAACATTTATTAAATGCCTATTATATATGAAGTCTGGTGAACTGTATAATTCTTGTTCATATCCTTTTGTAAATTTTTCAAAAAGGATCTACTCAACATACTGGAAAACTTCTTCTAGGTCTTTTAATATTTGGTGGAGAGAAGTACTTGGCTTATCCAGCAGTTATCTCTCACTTTTAATCATGCATGTTCTTGATAGAGGCTCTGATGAATGTTTCTTGCCTGCAAGACATTGCTATATACTGCGGATTAACCCTCAGAGTCTTACCATTGTCCTAGATGAGAATTTTGGTTCTTAAGATATTCATGCGTTCTATGATTTGGAGCTGTATAGAATCAGGAGAACATTGATTTTTTTTTTTTAAAGTTATATGGTGGCAGGAAGCAGTCTTGGGATCATTCACAACCTGTGTTACTTCCCAAATGTTTTCTAACCTGCTCCCAGTTCAAATGGTGTGCCTGAAATTATATAGCCCAGTTCAGTTCTAAGCCAAATGAATTAACTTGGTGAAGTGATGACATCCAACTGCATTCCATAGTCTGGGTCATGCGAATCCTCATTGACTCTGTTTTTCTAGTGTGTTTTGCTAGGCGGATCTCATTTGAGTGGTTGAGTATCTGATTGAGGAGGTCCTGCAGGGCATGAGGCAATCAGTACAATGTTATCTGGAAACAGAATGAATGATCTGGAGAATCTCACTTTCTAGAAGGAATACATCTTCTATTTATGTTCTAATGCAGAACATCTTCCACAACCGTGAGAGTATTAAATAAATCACAGTTCTGTTGAATACTTCTAGAATTTAGATTTGGAGACCTCTGGATTAATTCATATGTGGGTGTGGAGAGATTTTACTAGTAAGTTCTTTTTTAAAAATGAATTAAAGTTCACTGACCCAAGAAAATTCTGTCTTTTTTCATTTAATACCTCCTGAGCTGTCATGGCCTCAAATTTCAAAGAATAAAAATGTTAATTTTCTAGCTCTAAGGTATTTTATAGAAACCCTAGTCCATCTCTCTATTTAAGGGAGAAGAGCATAGGAGATGTTTGATGAGACCTTTAATGTCATAGGTGAAGGGAACTCGATGAGGAATTTCCTCTACCAAAGCAAATCGGCACCCTCTCTACAACTTATAAATGAAGGAATAAATGAATGGAAAAACATTTAAGTGCTTTCTGTGTGTCAGGTACTGCCAGTAAGTGCTACAAAAAACAAACTCAAAACAAAAACAACAAATTAAAATCAGTCCCTGTCCAAAAGGAGCTTACATTCTAATGGAGGATGCAACATCCAAAGACAAGTGATGGCCAGAAAGGGGCACCCTGGAAAGTTGTAGGTACAGTAAGTGGGACCATAGTGGAATAAATTGACACACCCAATCCAGGGACAATGGCAGATTTAATTTGAATTCAGTTTGTAGTTCCAGAAGCGGGGAATGAGGGTGGGAGAGGATGGTAAAGGGGCAAAACAGCTGGTTAAAAGGGAAGGTTAGCTAGCTGGGAATTGCTTTTCCTGAAATAGTGATCCTGGAAAGTCAGGAGAGTAAGGCACCAGGGGGGAATTTTCTTCAGGTTGGGAAGGTGGTTGTAGAAGAGGAAGATAAAGTCAGAGAATCTAAGATTTAGAGTAATTGCCTGCGAACACAGAGTTTAAATGATGTTCCTGAAAATATATAGCCAGTTTGTGTCATAGATCCTTCCCTTGAGTCCAGGAAATTCTTGACTCTAATACCAAGTTTCTAGATCCTCTGCCAAGCCACCTCTGCTGATTGTGTCATTTTAAATATATATTAAAAAAATGGTAGCCTAGAGAAGTTAAATAACTTGCCCAAACTGACATAACTAGGTAGTAGCAGAACCAAGAGTATAGATCAGGTCTCTGACTCTCAATCCAGTGTCCTTTCCATTATGCCACATTTCTTTCTTTCATTAGAACCAGAGAAAAAGTGGAGGTTGGGGAACGCTGTCTCCAGAACAGTAATAAAACATGCAATTGTCTGCTTTCTTACTTCTTTCATGGATAGAAGCAAGGGCAGGAAAAAAAATAAACAGAAAAGCATCACAAGGTCCTATAAATTACCCACAGTAGGGTAGGTCTTATTACAGATTATCTTCCATTTTAATAGGTCTTTTCCCTTAGCACATTAACGCAGAGAAACTATCAAAAACAACTTGGGGGAGGGGGAGTGTCCAAATCTGTGTTTTCACAGTGAAAGGGAATTTCTGTTGAGGAATCTCCTCACCATACAGATCACCTGTTTTAGAGTTGCCTAGGAACACAGTGGTTTGCCCAGGGCCACACAGTGAAAGGACTAGATCCCAAGTCTTCCTGACTGCAAGGAAGTTGGCTCTCCTACCAAGCAAAATCACTCTTTTCTACATAATTCCATGACTGTGGTTACAATTTCCTCTAACTACTTCCAGCTTATGTGTATGTGGATTGGCATGTAACAAGAGTTTAGCAAGAGCTTTAGGACATAACCACCAGCTGAGTGGTTATTTAAGTTTCTTTTAAGAAAATGCTTATTTGCAGTGTGATAACCAAACTTTGAATTACATCTGACAGCTTCATTACAGATGTAGTCCGGCTCTTGGGTTTTTATATAACAAGAGCTGAAACTTTGATATGGATTCCTAGGGCAAACCTAGGCAAAGTAGGTTGTGGTTATCTTAATCCAAAAATTTGCAAAGGCCTAAGTCTAGTATGTTGCTTCAGGAAAAATAGCAGGTGTCGTGTATAAAGCCTGAGGAAAACAGAGCTGGGTAGTAGAGGTGACAATATAAACAATATATCTTTTTTTGATATATGCATATATTTTAAGTTTGTGGTTGTTCATTCTTCAATTTCATCTTGTACTTGGGAAGGTCTATCCTCTTCATCAATCTTTTGGATAGCATTTCAAATTGGGTTTTTTTTTTAAGAATTTTAACTTGAGTAAATCCTTGAATTTTGATATTTCATCATGAAATTTTATTCTTTTTTTCTTTCATCTTTCTTCCTTCCTTTCATTATAGACTACTCTTCTGCCTTATCATTCCAAACATACTCATTCAGTGTCTTGAAAACTTTTTCTCAGCTCTTTCCTTTAAGCTGTTTGAGTTTAACTTCCTTCTTTTTGCCAAAAAGAAAAATAACAAAACCACAGCCTCCCCCAAAATACTTAATAAAAATTTCCTTCCTGAAGCTTACAGTAACAGATACCTCTCAGCATGATTCATCCATTTCAATGTGTTGAAATGCATTACATTATGCTCATTATTGATTAGTCGTCCAAACCACTAACTTCCTGAACGTCTTCTGTTATTTTTATTTAAAGAAGCTATTCCAGGAAGTAATTGATTGACATCAGCAAACTTTCCCAAATCACCCCCTCCCCGTGTAATCCTCTTTCCTTCCCTTTCCATTTTTTCTTAATGTTTCTCGTAATTTCTGTGTTTGGACTTCAAAGTTTCTCTGCAGCTCTTTTCAAGAGAAGTGTTTGCGACTCTTCTATTTCAATAAAGATCCATTTCCCCTCCCTGTAGGATTGTGCTCAGTTTTGCTGGATAAGTTATTCTTGGCAATAAGCCTGTATTCTTTTCCTTCTAGAACAGTATTCTAAGCTCTACACTTTTTATAGTTGTTGCTCTTGTCATTCAGTAATTTCAGTCATGTCTTTGTGACTCCATTTGGATTTTTCTTGACAAAGATACTGGATTGGTTTTCCATTTCCTTCTCCAGCTCATTTTACAGATGAGGAAACTGAGGCAAACAGGGTTGAGTGATTTGCCCAGGGTCACACAGCTGGTAAGTGTTTGAGGCCAGATTTGAACTCACAAAGACAAATCTTCTGAACTCCAGGGCCAGTATTCCTCTATCCATTGTGCCACCTAGCTGCCTATCATGGGCTCATCTGGGATTGAACCTGGGACCTCTTTCACCGAAAGAGAGAATCATAGTGGCTCCTAAATCATATGTAATTCTAATTGTGACTCTGTGATACTTAAATTCTTTCTTTCTGGCTACTTGTACTTTTTATTTTTCTTTGATCTGGAAGCTCTGGATTTTGGTTTTCATGTTATTGGGAGTTTTTATTTGGGGATTTCTTTCAGGAGGTGACCTGTTTTTACTTTTAAGATTTCTTGAAATATGATATCTCTTTTTCTTCTTTGATTTTTTTTTCTCCTCAATCTGTTTTCAAGGTCACTTTTGTTTTGGCTATAAAATATTTAGATTTCCTTCTGTTTTTCCTTTCTTTTGTCTTTGTTTTACTATTTCCTCATGGAATCATTGGCTTCTATGCGCTCCATTCTAATTTTCAGGGAGTTTGCTACTTGGGCAGAGGTTTGCACCTTTTGAGTTAAGCTAATTCCATTTCTAATCCTTTCTTCCATATCTCTCATTTATTTTCCATTTTTTTCCAGCTTTCTCGTTTCATTGATAAAAAATATTTTTAGAAAACTCTTTTTGTAATTCTTGCTTCATTTCTTCAGAAATTCTAATTGAAATTGCGTCCAAACTGTATTTTATTTGAGGCTTTGCTGGCAGATGTTTTGGAATCTTTTCCTTTTTCTAGTACCTTTAGGGTCTGTCTCTGCTCTTTTGTTGTTTAATATTTTTCTATCAAAGACTTAGATAAAGGTATAATGATTATCAAATTTTCAGATAACACAACGCTAGGAGGGCTAACTAGTATGTTGGATGATAGGGTCCCCAAAGATCATGACAGACATCAATACTGAGTTAAATATAATAACCCTCTTCCCTCCAAGGGCCCCTCAGCACGAAGAGCGCCTTCAGGCTTTCCTGTCCCTACGTAAGCTCTCCCGCTGCATAGTTTGCACGTGAATACACATTTTTTTCAGTTATCATGTTTATCCCCTACACAAAAGTAATTGAGTTGACAATTGATACATGATTGATAAGATTGTATACTACCACATGAGTATTAATCATAGTTATTAATAAGGGAATGTAGAGGTGTATGTTAACTCTGGCCATTAAAAAAGAAAATCAGTTATGACTACAAGCCTTCACAATTTATGAATTTTTATAATAATTATTTCTTGAGGTGAAAAATTCAGTGGACATTATTTAAAGAATTGCAATGGTAGAATAGAAACAACTAAAAAAAAAGAAAAGAAAAGAAAAAAAGAAACAACCAGTGATGGTAGAGACCTTCAGAGTTCATCTCTTTACTTAAGGTAGGTGTTCTGTAACCTGAACTAGTGCTTGAGTCCCCAGGTAGGGGGGCCACTTTTCTAAGTGCCCCTACAACCTTTCTGAGAGTCTCATTCATCCCATCAAAAGGATATTGTATTGATACACACAAGATAGAGCAAGGGAATCATTGAAAATGGTTAATATTCTTAAAGACCTCATTATTTGTGTGTAAGTCAATAAACAAGATTTATTAAGTGCCTCCTCATTTGCCAGGTATTCTGGGAGGCAGTATGGAAACAATTACACAAGGAAGAAATTTCTGTTTACATTCTGTTAGGGGAGAGAACATCTGCATGTGTAAGTATGTAGATACAAAAGAGATAAGCAGAAATACAAATAAAAAATAAATGCAATTGGAGAGAGAGAGGGAAGGAGGGAGGAGAGAGAAAGGAGAGGGAGGAAAGAGAAAGGAGAGAGAGAGAGAGAGAGAGAGAGAGAGAGAGAGAGAGAGAGAGAGAGAGAGAGAGAGAGAGAACCAGCAGATAGATAGATGATCATGAAAGGCTTTCAGTAATGTTCTACATCCAAGGAGTACTGGATATAAGACACTGGATTAAATGGTAACTAAGTGTGTGCCTTTAGTAATTATATGTAACATAGGTTCTCAAACATTTATAAAAAAAGTGAAACATTTGAGTGAATGCCTACAGCTTGGTGCAGCCCATGTAATACTGATTCAAGATTTAAGTCCCTTACACACTAGCTTATAGAGGGTTTTGTAAATACTGTTTACCTATGATGGAAATTTCACTTTGTTTAGATAAAAATATTAAAAAAAAAAAAACCCTAAATGCTGTTTCTCCATTATACAAGCTGTTAAATGCTGAAATTTGATCTTAAATGGATACATTTTTATGAAAAGGGAATACTTGCCCTATAATTTAATTGATATAGGGAACTTTCAAATGAGTAACTTTCTCTACCAATACAGGTTGACAGCTTCTCTGTATTTGATAGTCTTAGCAGACTTGAGCACTAGAGTAAGTGATTTACCCAGGGTTACACAGCTAGTATGCGTAAGAGGTGACATTTGGATCTGGACCTTCCTGCCGCCATGGCTAACTCTCTATCCACTATGCCATACTGTCCTACCACATCATTTTATGGAGCTTGGACTTTTTAAAAATGTCTTTGGTTCATTTGAGAAGATTAAGACATTTAATAAAATCATAGATCGAGGTCTTCTAGGCCTCTAGGGCTCTTAGACATCCTCTTCATCTATTTAATAGATAAGGCAACAAAGGCCAGGGAAGCTCAGTGCCTTGCCTAAGATCTCATAGCTTGCATCAGGAGCAAGACTATGTCTGCTGACTTCAGAGTCTGTGCTCTGTACATCATACCACCAGGTCTCTATAGCTGGTGCCTATATTGGTCAGATCAAGCAGATAAGTGACAAGGATTCAAGTTGTTTTGTCTACGTAGACACATAACCTTAGGGACTTAGGAAATATTCTAGATCCAGAGTTTTTATTGTGAGGAAACATCGACACATGCACATCTTTTCAAATGGGTCCAATTATGAAGGCCTTGGGGATCGAAGAAACCTCTGTCCTTCTCAATAAGTGGCAGAAAAACACATTGTACAGGCTTGTTCTCAATCCTGATAGACCTCATGCTACGGCCCTCGATTCCCATTTGATCTCCGATGTGTGCACAGACATTTACTGTGTGTACTGTATCATCTTTGCAAATTTGGCAGAAAGGTGGCAATATTTACTTTGAAAAGAACATAAGGCTCCTTGGCTATTGTTCTGTTTCTATGGGGGTTAAAGGCTCAGCGAGGTGAACTCCCCTTAATGAGAACAAGGGTGTTTGGTGCTAGGAACGTACAAATAAGAGGGTAAAGCACCATTTTTATGAACCGATTCCCACAGGTTAACCACAAGGCTGACGTAGGGGGGGCTGGATTACAGATCGTGGCAAGATTAGGGTTGTAGTAGTTGTGAGGATTCCAGTTGTTACAAAAACCCATAACCACAAGACTTTTGGATTTTTCCAAGAACAAAGTGCAGGGCTCTAAAAGGCAGCCTAACTCACTGAGCCAGTAGGTTGCTTATGATGAGGACTTTGTCCTCTCATTATGGCATGTTCAAACTGAGTTTTTGAGATTGCTTCTCCAAGAAGAAATTCAGTCTCAATTCAATTTCATTATAGTGGTATCATTTAGCTTTTTTTCTCTATAGAAATACATGCACATATATATTATGTATGTCTTAATGATTTACCAACTCTATGCTTTGGTGACATGCCTTGTGTTTCATTTGCAGAAACAACTTTTAGTTACCTATATTAACTGAATATAAGAATTCTTATAATCAATCCAAAATGGAGAAAAATCCCATAGTGTTTTCTATTTGGCTATGGAATGGGGATTTGTCCTGACCCAGGACAGCCTGAGAAAAGTTGTTTCCAAATCATTCTTTTAAGAGATTTGACTTTCGCATATATTTGGATAGATGGATGTTGCTAGAGTGTAAGTCTGTCTCTGAATAGCAACCACAAAATTAGCTTTTGCAAAATACCATAAGCAAGTCATTGTGAGCTGAAATTGCTGGTGATTACACTTCAACAAAATGAAGAAATGCCTCTGAAAGAAAAAAAAACCTATCAAAAGATATAAAAGCCTTTGTTTATATATGCACTAGTAAAAAGGAGTTGAAATATATAGCATAGTAAAAGGGATAAAGAAACTCATGCCTGACTTACCTTTTAAGAGAAGGAAAAGTCAGCAAGGAGCTAACCCATTTAAAAACTTTTTCATTTGTGATACGGGGTTTCTTCATCAGAATTCTAGATAGGGAATATGGAATGATTCTGGGTTTGAAACTGAATCCAGGATTGGTAACTTGAAAGAAAAGTCACATTTCATAAGTAGGATCAAGGGATTTGTTTCAGAACTGCAAAGGACTTTACCAGTTGTCTAGGCCAATCATAGGTGAATTAGTATCTTTAATCCAGTACCATGATTTCATTGATACAGAGAATTGTCAGTGAGGAAATTCCCTCTATCAGTAGAGATCAGCAGTCACTCTGCAACTTAAGTCTTTGGAGAATTGCCTAGAGTACCAAGAGACAGAGGGCCATGTTCAGGGTTACAGAGTATGTAGGAGAGATGGGACCTGCACTTCGATCTTCCTGCTTCTGAGGCTAGCTCTTATCTATTGAGTAAATGTATTTGAGTTCATTTGGGCCAACCTTTGTGATTTAATTTAATACAATATAATGCTGCTTCAACTTGCCTTTTATGAAATGACATGTTTCAAATACTTCATTTCGGCCAGCTGTCTCCTTTTTGTGAACTGCCTTATACCAGGCATGCTGCATGTGGTCAGGAGGATTATGGACATTTCATTATCTGAACCTGAATAATCCTTTAACCCACATCCTTTACACAGGGATTATTCTTTGCATCCCCTAGGCTAAACTAGGTAGTACAATAGAATTCTGGAGTCCAGAAAATCTGTATTCAAATTCAGCCTCAGATACTTGGCAGGGTAACTGCCCAAATCACTTAACCACCATCTGCTTTAATTTCCTGCATTGTACAGGGATAATAATAGCATTCCTATCTCTTAGAGTTGTGAGGATCAAATGAGATATTTATAAAGTGCTTAGCACAGTACTTGGCATGTAGTAGGTGCTTAATGAACACCCTTCCTTTCCCTTCTTTTTCCCTTTCCCGTCAGTGCCCCTGATCTGTACTGTTTGGGGAAGGGACCCTGTGTCCAGTCCATTGCCAAAGATGCCAGCTTTAATGCTTCTCAGTTGTGTATGAAGGATGATAATAATGTTGGGCAATGTGCAAACTTATGGGTTTTCATTCTTTTGAAATGGGGTGGATGATTGCCCTAATTTTTTTAAATTTAGGATTCAGGTTCATTCCTAAACTTTCAGACCTATTCAACTCCTGTCTCCTTTGAGTGACTTAGATCTCTCTTACACAAATAATGCAAGAAGGCCAGGCAGGAAGGAACCGGTCAGAAACATTAATTGGTCACTCCCTTTGTGTACAGAGTACAGGACAGGACAATCTGCAAGGTCTGCACTCCCAGCTAGAATGTAGGCCTAGAAAATGCCAGCCAGCCAGCCCTGATTATTCCGTGGTGGCCCCTAAATCCCTTAATCCTTTACCCACTTCCCTAGGAGAAATTGGCTTCATGTTCCAGCTTGGGAGTACTGCCAGTACTGATCTCCCTTTCAAATTAGGAAGACAGGCTGGGAGATAGGATGTGCCCTGCCCTTTTCAGAACCACAGAGCCAGGCAACAGTGAAGCATTACTCTACCAGGTCAGCTCATGGGAGCTGGGTAGCTGTGACAAAGTAAGACTCAGGAGAGTGGGAGTGTGTAAAAGGCAGAAGGCTAAGGTCGAGTTCATGGTTTGGTGGGGATGAGACTGCCATAAGAGGCAGTAAGTAGCTAAGGCCAGGAAACCCCCTGTGCCTGTCTTTTGCTCCTTACTTTCCCTTCTTCCCTGTGTCCTCTGTCCATTTCTTCTCTTTTCTGCCTTTTATATTTTTTCCCTTGTACCATCTTTTCCTTTTCTCCTCACTGATTCTTTATCTAAAGAACAGTAATAGCACCTACTTAGTCCTTTAAGATTTGCTAAGTATTTTACCTATATTATCTCATCTGATCTTCACAATACACCTCTGAGGTAGGTAATATGGTTATCCTCATTTTACAGATGAGAAAATTGAGCCTAAAAAGAGGTTAAGTGAATTGCCCATGATCACATAGCTATTAGTATTTGAGGCAGGATTTGAACTCAGATCTCTGATTCCAGGTCAAGCATTCTTTGATATTAAACTCCTCATTTATTCTAGTGACAATATTTCTCTTTGCTTTGACAAGTGAGATAAAGCAGAATAGGTTGTCCATAGGGTCTTTTGTCTTGCCTGGATAGTCTTTGGATCAAAAAGAAATCCCTACTCTTATTCTGGACAGATATGAAGACACAGATATAATCAATTGAGATTTTAGATAAACAGACACATATATACATACACATACATACCAACACACACACACGTGTGTATATATACATGCTATACATACATGTGTGTATGTATACACGTGCATACATATATGTGTATATGTACACATATATGTATGTGCGTATATATGTATATACTTACATAAATTGTGTTGTGGTGGTGGTGGTATCTGTCCTTTGTTCTTGAAGAGGACCGTGACACCAGGGAGATGATGACATGACTTGCAGTTGACTTTGATTTGAGTGAGGAAGGGCTGTGCAAAGTCACCAGCCTCACTTTCTCCTCCAGAGCCATCTGGCCCCAGTGGCCAGATAATCATCAGGATGACTGGAGATGGCCCAGGATGCAATGGGAGACCTTGGTCCTTTTAAGCTAAGATGTTTCCAGGTTCTCACTTTGAGTGAGGTAATGCCCATTCAGTGAATAGGCCTCTTTAAGAAGTGAGTCAAAGGATGACCCCTTTAATTAAAAAACAATCAAACTGGGAGGGGTAGTGCTTGGGTAGGGACCTATTGTCCAATCCATGAACTCCAGAATGAATGGCTCTGGAGGAGAAAAGTGAGGCTGGTAACCTTGACCTCACTCAAATCAAAGTCAGCTGCAAGTCATTTCATTATCTCCTTGATGTCAATGATCCCAACCTGTGAGTAATCCAAGCTGCCTGAATGGGAACCCAGTCAGTTAGGTAACAGCTTGTCATCTCTCTCTCCCTCTCCTCTTTTTCTCTCCCTTTCCCTCTCCTTCTCTCCAAAGGAAGGTAAATTTTGATTGATACCCAAAAGCTGCCTAGTGCATTTGGGGTTGACTGCCTAGATTTCTTTCTTAAAAACCAAACCTTAAGCCTAATTCACTCTGGAGCTCATAGATTATATACCAGGTCCCTGCCCAACCTCCACTTAATGGCTATTTTTTGGGGCCTCCTGGTTCACAGTGAATGTAAATAGTTCCTGTTTCTTTTCTGGCCAGCAACCTGAGGGTCTTCTCCAAGTTTAATTTTTTTTTTTTTTTATTAAAGGGGCCATCCTTTGACTCACTTCTTAAAGAGGCTCATTCACACACACGCACGCACGCACACACACATTTTATAAATAGCTATTTGTATGGTTCCACAGTTTGGTTTACACAAGAATGATTCTAATTACATTGTTTAGGATACTTGTCTGGCAATGAAATAGAGTTGGGTCTTTTGTTTGCTTGTTTTACCGGTATGAAAAAGAGAGAACACACAAATGACTAATATCCTTTAGATACACAAACCACATTTGTATGGAGGAGCACAGTACGTATTCTCCATTTCCACTTCCCATAACCAACTATTCCACCCCACCCATGATTTTGCCCTTACCCACAACTGGCTTACATCCATATTCATGAATCTGGAGATTCCTTTATCAGATCATAATCTTCTTGTATTCCACCTCTCCCTCTTCCTTACTACTCCGATTCTTTGTCCTTTTATCTATTCTAACCTTATTCTTTATCTGCACTGCAACCTCCAATTCTTCTCCTCAGTTCCTTCCAAGGTCATCACTCAATACATTCTCTTCCCTTCTCCATCTTAACTCCTTGATGAACCAATTCAACTTGATAAAGTCCTTTTCTCTCTTTATCTTGGTGAAGATCTTGCCCTGCCAATGACCATTCTTAAATTATTTCCACCATGCACTGCCTTCACTCTTGCTCACATGCCGCTAAATGAAGTTGGAGAAAAACATGAAACCATGAAATCACTACAAGTTTATGTTATGAGATCTCAACTGTACTTATTGTGGCAAGGTAGTCCTTTTACACCCCCTAATGCATTCACTATCCCACTCATCACAGCAGTTTTTCTAAACCTTTTCATCCTCTTTGTATCCCTTCTCCCCCACCTTCTTGGTGGAGAATCTTGCCTCATGTTTCACCAAAAAAAAAAAAAAAATGAGACCATATGCAGAGAGCTCCCTCTTTTCCCCTTTCCCTCATCTCACATCACTCAGGTATTTTCTGCCACTACCTGCTCTTTTACCACATCTAACCTCTATTTCACATGAAGAAGGGGCCCTTCTCCTTGCCAAGGTAAGCCCCTCTATATGGACAATTGATCCCACTCATTCTGTGTTCTCTAGCAGATTTCTCCCTCTTATCATCCCTGCTCTCTCATTCATCTTCAACCATGCTTCTTTTACTTCCTTCAAACATGACCATGTCTTCCCCATCCTCAAAAAACCTTCACTTGATCCATCCATCCGTACTAGTCATCATCCTTTCTATCTCCTCCATTTTGTGCCTAGATTCCTTGAGAAGGTTGTTTGCAATAGGTGGCTCCACTTCCTTTCCTCTGTCAACTCTTTTCAATCTGATTGATAATCTAATTATTCAACAAAAAAATACTCTCTCTAATGATATCTGAATTACCAAGTTTAATGGCCTTTTCTCAGTCTTTATCCTTCTTGATTTCTGCAGTTTATGACACTGTCCTTTCTCTTGGATGTTATTTGCTCTCTTTTAAAAAACTTTTATTTATTTTTATGTTCAGTAAATTCTCTTCTTCCCTCCACCTGTTGAGAAGGCAAGAAATACAATACTCATACGTATGAAGTCATGCAAAACATATTTCTACATTAGACACACTGCAAAAAATAAATTAAAAAGAAAGTGAAAAAAATTATCCTTCAATCTACATTCAGAGTTCTTCAGTTTTCTCTGGAGGAGGGATAGCATTTTTATCACCAGTACTTTGAAATTGTCATGGATCATTGTATTGATCAGAGTAGCTAAGTCTTTTGTGGTTGGCTATTGTTAGAATACTGTAGTTACTGTGCTCAGAGTTCTTCTAGTTTTGTTCATTTTAGGTTCATCAGCTCATGTAAGTCTTCTAGGATTTTCTGAAACTATTCCCTTCATCATTTCTTATAGCACAATAAAATTCTATCATAATCACATATGGTAACATAGTCAGTCATAGTTAATAGACAATCCCTTACTTTCCAATTCTTTGCCACCACAAAAAAATACTGCTACAAATATTTTTGTACACATATGTCCTTATCCTTTTTCTTTGCTCTCTTTGGAGTATAGACCTAGTAGCAATATTGCTGGGCCAAAAGGTATGCACAATTTTATAGCTTCTTGGGCATAGTTCCAAATTATTCTCCAGAATGGCTGGGTCATTTCATAACTCCACCAACAGTTCAATAACATGTCTGTTTTTTTCATATCCCCTCCCGCATGTTATTTTCCTTTTCTGTCATGTTAGCCAGTCAGATGGGTGTGAATTGATACCTCATATCTGTTTTAATTTGCAATTCTCTATTAGTAATTTAGAGCATTTTTTTCATGACTATAAACAGTGCTGATCTCTTCTGAAAACTGCCTGTTCATATTCTTTGACCACTTATCAATTAGGGAATGATGCATATTTTTATAAAATATATTATAAGCAATATATAAAAATATATAAAATAATATTCTTATAAAATTGACTCCGTTTTCTATACATTTAAGAAATGAAGCCTTTATCAGAGAAACTTGCTATAAAAATTCCCCACCCCTCCCAGTTTTGTGCTTTCCTTCTAATCTTAGCTGCATTGAGTTTTTTTATTTGAAAACTTTTTAATTTAATGTAATCAAAATTATCCATTTTACATCCTGTGATTGTTTCTATCTCCTGTTGGGTCTTGAATTCTTCTCTTATCCATAGATATGACAGGTAATTTTGTTCATAGTCCCCAATTGCTTATACTATCACCCTTTATGTCTAAATCATGTATGCATTTTGAGTGTATTTTGGTGTGTGGTGTGAAATGTTTTACTGTGCCTAGTTTCTGCCAGACTGCTTTTCAGTTTTCACAGCAGTTTTTGTCAAACAATAAATTCTTGCCCCAGTTGCTTAGAACTTTGGGTTTATCAAACACAAGGTGACTGGGGTCATTTTCTTCTGAATATTATGTACCAGATCTATTCCACTGATCAACCACTATTTCTTATTCAATACCAGATTGTTTTGATGATTACGATTTTGTAGTATATTTTGAGATCTTTTACTGTGAGGTTGCTTTCCATTTTTTTATTGATCTTCTTGAAATTTTTTACCTTTTGTTCCTCTATATGAATTTTACTATTTGTTCAACTCTATAAATTAATTCTTTGGTAGTTTTATTAGTATGGTACTGAATAAATAAATTAATTTAGGTAGAATTGTCATATTTATCACATTGTATCAGCTTGCAGGTGAGCAATTAAAATTTCTTCAATTGTTTAGATCTGTCTTTATAAGAAAAATATTTCATAATTGTGTTCATATAGTTCCTGGGTGTGACTTTGCAGGTAGACTCCAAAATAGCATATATTGTCTGCAGTTATTTTAAATGGAATTTCTCTTTCAGTAGCTTCTGGCTGGATTTTGTTAGTAATAAAAAGAAATGCTGATGATTTGTGTGGGTTTGTTTTATATACTTCAACTTTCCTAGAGTTAATCATTTCAACTAGTTCTTCAGTTGATTCTGTAGGGTTCTCTAAATATATCATAATTTCATCTGTCCAAAGTGATTGTTTTGGTTCCTTGTTGCCCTGTTCCTATTCCTTTAATTTCTTTTTCTTGTCTTATTTTGGTAGCTAGTATTTTTAGAATTATGTATATATTTCTCAGTTCAGACACTTGACACTCACTAGCCGTGTGACCCTGGGCAAGTCATTTAACCCCAATTGCCTCATCCTGGGTCATCTCTAGTAATCCTGATGAATATCTGGTTACTGAATTCAGATAGCTCTGGAGAAGAAGTGAGGTTAGTGACCTGCACAGCCCTCCCTCACTCAAAACAGAGTCAAGTGCAAGTCATGTCATTATTTCCCTGATGGCATGGTCTTCTTCAGCAATGAAGGACGAACACATATATTAACTAAAGGGGATATCCCTGAACTCACTTCTTATAAAGAGGCCTATTCACTGAATGAGCACTGCCCTACTCAACGTGAGAATTCAAAAAGACCTTAGCTTCATTGCATCCTGGTCCATCTTCAGTCATCCTGATCTATATCTGGCCACTGCACCCAAATGGCTCTGGAGGAGAAAGTGAGACTGGTGACTTTGCACAGCTCTCCCTCATTCCAATCCAATTCAATTGCAAGCCATGTCATTATCTCCCTGATGTCATGGTCCTTTTCAAGAAAGGAGAAACCATAACCACACACAGCAGTGGTAATAATGGACATATTTGCTTCACCTCTGATTCTATGGGAATCATAGAGTAGTAGTTTATCACTACTACAGATAATATTTATCATTTTTAGAAAACTCCACTTATTCCTATGCTTTTTAGTGCTTTTTTTTTATAGAAATAGGTGCCATGTTTTGTCAAAAGATTTTCCTACATCTATTGATATAATCATGATTTTAATTATTTTTGATGTGGTCAATTATGCTTAGTTTTCCTAATATTAAACCAACCATTCTTGGTATAAATCTAGCCTGGTGATAATGTATGATCCTTATGATTTATTGTTGTAATCTCTGTGCTACTATTTTACATAAAATTTCTGCATCAATATGTATTAGGAAAATTGGTCTGATTTTCTGTTTGTTTGGCTCTCCCTGGTTAGGTATCAAAACCATATTTGTATTATAGAAGGAATCTGATAGGACTCTTTCTTTGCCTGTTTTCTTTTCAAACAGTTTACATAATATTAGAATTGTTCTTTAAATGTTTGGTAGAATTTGCTTGTAAATACATCTGATGCTGCAGTTTTTCTCCCTTAGGGATCTCATTTATGGCTTGCTCAATTTTTTTTTTCCAAATTAGGGTATTAAGCATTCTATTTCCTCGTCTTTTAATATGAGCAATTTTTATTTTTATAAATGTTTATTTCATTCAGATTGTGTTTTATTGGCATATAACAGGGCAAAATAGTTCCTGTTGTGATTTCACCTTCATTGGTTGTGCATTCACCTTTTCCATTTTTGATCCTCGCAATTTGGTTTTCTTTTTAAAATCAAATTAGCCAACAGTTTACCTGTCTTATTAATTTCCCCCCATAAAACCAGCTTCTAGTTTTACCTATTAGTTTCATTTTTTAACTTTATTTTAATTTCTTCTATGATTTTCAGGATGTCCATTTTGGTGCTTAACTGAGGATTTAAAAAATTCTTTTTCTGGTTTTTTTAGTTGTACACTCAATTCATTGATCTGCTCTTTCTCTTTTATTTATGTAAGCACTTAAATATAAAACAATTTCCCTAAGTACTGGTTTTGCTGCACCTCAAATTTTGCCATGTTGCCTCATTGTTGTTATTAATGAAGTTAATATTTCTATGATTTGTTCTTTGACCCACTCTTTCATTAAGATTTCATTTTCAATTAATTTTTAGTCTATGCTTCAAAGATCCATTATTGAATGTACTTATTATGCTCTGAAAAGGGTGCATTTAATATTTGTTTTTCTGTACTTCTTTGTGAGGCTTTTATGCCTTAATACATGGTCAAATTTTGTGAATCTGTCATACACAACTGAGAAAAAAGGTAGGTGGACCTCTTTCTATTTCCTTTGAATATTCTCCAGAGGTCTATCACATCTAACTTCTTAAAAATTCTATTCATCTCCTTTTTTTATTTTATGGTTACATATATCTAGATCTGAGAAGGGTAAATTGAAATCTCCCGCTAGTATAGTTTTACTGTCTATTTCCTCCAATGATTCATTTAACTTTTCCTTCAAGAATTTTGATGCTGTGTCACTTGGTGCATGTTTTAGTATTGTTACTCATTGTCTATGGTACCTTTTAGCAAGATGTAATTTCCCTGGTTGTCTCTTTTGTAGGTCTATTTTGGCTTTTGCTTTGGGATCATTATTGCTACCTTTGCCTTTTTTGTCGGATGAGACATGAGGTTTTTATTTTGACTCTGTGTGTTTATTTCAAGTGTGTCTGTTATAAACACCATTCTAGTGACTCATCCATTCTGCCACTGTCCTGTTTTCTGGGTGAAATCATCCCATTTGCATTCATAGTTATGATTACAAACTGTATGTTTCTCTCCATCCTATTCTCTTCTATTTAGCCTTCTCTTATTTTTACTGTTCCATCCTCAAGTCTATTTTGCTTCTGACCACTGCCTTTCTTCCTCAATCTACCTTCTCTCATCCCACTCCACTCTCTTACCTCTTTCTTTTAGCCTTTTCCCCTCCTATTTTTCTCTTAAGATGAATTTCTCTACCCAGCTCTGTGTGTGTGTGTGTGTATTCATTCATTCTTCCCTTTTTTAACCAGTTCAGATGAGTGAAGTTCACTTTATGATGGACAGACTCCAAGGAGGTATTTTGCTCTATGTAGTCAAATGCTTTCTTGTAATCAATGAATTAGAAGTGAAATCTTTAAATTCTCAACATGTCTGTCCATTGTGTGAATCTCTATATATGATTAATTGTATAAAATTGTAAAAGCTGGCCTATTCCCTTTTCATGTTTTATTCAAGTTCCCCTCTATGTATGTTCTCAGCAAGATTTTATAGAGAATGACAAAGCAGGTACATGGGTGGATGTATTCATGTATTTTTGGTCCCTTTTGGGGGGTAAAAGCATCATTCATAATATTTTCTATTCAGATTTATTAGGCATCATCAGAGATGCTACAGAGGAGATTTATACATCTGGTGGGTCATCAGGCTTCATAATAGCTAACATCCTTTCCAGTAGGTCAGTAAACATCCTGAGTTCAGATCTAGCCTCAGATGCTTCCTAGCTGTATGACCCTGGGCAAGTCACTTCGCCCTGTTTGCCTCAGTTCCTTCATCTTTAAGATGAGCTGGAGAAGGAAAAGGCAAACCATTCCAGTATCTTTGCCAAGAAAACCCTAAATGGGATCACGAATAATCAAACACAACTGAAAAGCAACTCAACCACAGCATTCACATGTGCTAGGGGATACAAATAACCCCCAAAATACCAGCACCTATTTACAAGGAGCAAAGTATAACAAGGGAGACAATAGTAACTCTGTGGCAGATGGTGTAGTACAGTGGAAACAACATTGAGTTTGGAGTTAGAGGACTTGGGTTCAGAGGCTAGCTCAGCCACTTACTACCCATTTGGCCTTGGCCAAGTCACTCAGTCTCTTTAGACCTCAGCATCTCCAGCTGTGGAAGACAAGGCTTGGACTTAATGTCCTCTAAAATACTTTGTAGCCCAAGATATATCATCTTATGAACTACTATTTATGTAGCTTTAAGATCTCAGGGCTTTACTCATGACAGACCTGTGAGGTAGGTACCATTTTACAGATGATATAGACTCATCAAGGCAACTTGCCAATAGGCACAAAGCCAGGTATTGGGCCAGGATTCAAGTCCAGGATACCTGATTCCAAGTCTGGTACTCATCACCTATCACCCCAAGATTCTTTATTCTCATTCTGACTTGGGAAGTTAGGAAATGGAAAGTGAACTTTAGAAATTGGTTAACTCTGACATTCTTTAAATGTCCCTTAATATTTTTTTTCTTTATTGGTCTATCACTTCTTTCTTTTCTCACTAGCACTTCCACTTTACAGTTCTGTTTCATACTGCTCTTCTCACGCTCTCTTCCGGTCAAAGTGACCTGTCAACTGTTTTCAACATACATCTTACATCTTCAACCTTTCTGCCTTATTCTAAGGAGTCTTCTAAATATCTTCTCATCTCCACCTCTTAAGAATCGGTCCCTTCAAAGCATAGCTCAGTTGTCACCAGTCATGAGGAGGACTTTCCTGATCCCCACAGTTGTAGGTTATTCTTTCCCATTCTCCTTTTGTATATTTTTATATTTATTTATGTACATATATCACAACAGTAGAATGAAAGTACTTTTGTATCCTAATAAAAATGTTTATTGAATTGAACTGATTTAAGTTAGAACCTCTGTCACTAAGATGACAATATACTCTTTCTCCTTTAAAAGTGATGATTGTTCCAAACAAAATGCAAATGCTAGAAAGCCTCATATAAATTATTCCAACTCACTTTCTTTGAGGAGTATAATTTAATAATTCACCATCAGCGTTTCAGATCTAAAATGTAATATATTTTCAAAATAAATAATTCAAAACTCATGTCATACTTTTCGGCAGATATGAACTAGGAGCTGCTTTGTTCATTGGATGGGCAGGAGCTTCACTCTGCATAATTGGTGGTGTTATATTTTGCTTCTCGATATCTGACAATAGTAAAACACCCAGGTAAGAAATGTAGACAACAATGATCTATTTGAAAAGTCCAGAATTGTTCTGCTTATTACTGCCTGTGTGTGTCACCATAGGTAAATCTCTTAACTTCCCTGGATCTCAGTTTCCAATCATCAGTAAAATGAGGAGGCTTGGGCTGGAATTCTTAAGTTCCCTTCGATACTTCTGAATCTGTGATACTAGGATTCTAAATTACATGTGAAAAAGCGAATTGTATATAGTTAATGTAATTCTCTAAGAGAAACTCTACAGCATTAAATTTGGAAAGGTTGTATATAAGGAGGCAAGAATTTTAATAGATTTGCTCGGCATATTTAATAGATTAAGTTAATAGTAGCAATCACTTGAAACTTCATTTGAAGACTGTGTTCCTGAAATTATATAAGATCAGCTGTGTGCTGTGTAAATCTTTAATAACAGTATTGATATAAAGGTTACTAAATTTTAACATACAAAAATAATCTTAAGTGTGAAAAAGCCCCTACAGGGATAGGTTCTCGTACTGGACTCTCTATCCCTGACCTAGAGAGTCCAGTAATCTTTCCCACTTCCATCAACCTTCCACAAGATTGGTGAGAGAGATTCTCCGGTCAAGATGTCAGCAAATCTTTCTCTTAATTCAACTAAGACGAGGTCAAGAGGAAAAGCCTTACTTAGAATTGAAAGGTAACAACAGACAGAGAGGTTGATAAAATCATAGCCATTATTTTGGCCTAACCAAAACTCATTTTTTTTACAACAGAGACAAACTATTGATAGAAACTGCTAGTATCTTCTTGACTATAGGATGGATAATGTGTGCTTAAGAGTTGGGAAAAGCAGAGGCAAGAATGCTAATAAACCCCAATGAGATATCTTTAAATGCTTTCTGGATTTCAGTATTATACAGAAATGCCAAGGAAATATGATCTGAGTTATTCATTGAAAGAAAAGGGAAATAACTATCTCCCCTCCCCTTCCCCCATCCCCAGATATAGGTTATAATATGCACAATTGTTTTCTTGCCTTTCAGAATGGCATATACATACAATGGAGCCACATCTGTTTTGTCTTCTCGGACAAAGTACCACAGTGGAGAAGGAGATTTTAAAAACATAAGCCCTCCAAAACAGTTTGATAAAAATGCCTATGTCTAAACAGCACTGCTACAAATCACAAATCCAAGTTTGTCATTAAAATGTGAACTGTTCATAGAATGATTTCCATCAAGGATCCACTGTAATTAACACAAGCTGTTTTAAAAATATGAATTGTAGCATTGTGGATGTAAATTTTCTTACATACTTATGTAATAATCATTTTCTGTTGCAGCTTTCTTATAAAAAAATAAACAGGTTTACTTACCAGGTATTTTAATTGATTGATTATAATACCTAAAATATGGAATACTTTGTTAAATACAGGTTAGCCCATAGGTATAGTATTTTCAAGTTAACCTTCCAAGTAACTCAAATAATGAAGGCTTTGACTTTCTGTTCATTTAAAAGAAAACTGAATGTACCTAAAATCTCAACTACTTGAAGCTGGCTCCCACCCCCAAACAGTAAGTGCTTAATATTGTTATTTTTTCCTCAGTCTCCCTTCTCAAACAGGACCAATGACATTGCAAGGGTGATGTCCTGACGATATTTGAATTTGATAATAAGAGTCTGTTGAATTGAACTGAAGTTGATCACCTATTGGAGGGATCAGAATTTGTTCCAAAACCATTTGGGTTAAGTGGGATAGAAGCCAGTGGCTTATAGGCCATTTTCATTGTTTCTTACCACCTGTCAAAACAGTGACACTGGTTAGGACAGTTGAAAAGAAGGAACACTGATACTGCAATGGAAACAATCTTGGCCAAAATCTCACAAGTCTTGCATTGTTTCAGGGAGCTTTTCTGGTAGGGTATACAGTTATATAATGCTCAGGGTGAACTGTAATAAAAAAATGATGATCATAATGACAATAGCCAGCACTTATGCAGCATTTAAGTTTTGCAAAGTAGATATTATCATCTAACTCATAAGGTTGTTGTGAAAATCAAATGAGATAAGATTTGTAATGCACTTAGAGTACCAGGCATACAGTAGGTGACTGATAAATGCTTATTCCTCTCCTTTATCTCATTTTATCCTCACAACAACCCTGAGAGGTAGAAACTATTATTATTTATTCCCATTACACAGATAAGGAAACTAAGGCCTACAGAGGTTAAATGGATTGCCCAGGGTCACACAGCTAGTACGTATCTGAGGCTGGATTTGAACTTGGGTCTTCCTGACTCCAGGTCCAGGGCTCTACCCCTACACCACCTATCTGTAGGGGTAGATGATAGTGGTCTAATTAAGTCCCAGTGAAGGTTCTAGAGGTTAAATTTAGGTTTGCACCCGTCTTCACCAAAATACAGACACCCTGGAACTCTGCCTTGGGTCTTATTCAACTGGAAATAAATGACTGACCACTTTGAAGAGCTAAATTACGAGATCCCTGGAGCAAGATGTGAAGAAGGTAGGTAAGATTTCTAAATATGACAAAATGATTGTTCAGTAAATGGACATTCAGTTCACCTACCAGACTTAGCTCCAAGAAGCATCCAGAAGTTTGTACAAGAGTTATTTGTGAATCATTTGATATAGAATAACGACCATAACATAATTACACTTCTAGAAAGGAGAGGGAAAAATAAATTATATTTCTGAATAGATCAATAAAAACTCAGAAAAATTAATGGAGAAGACTCCATCTGAAAGGATGCTTTATAGAAACTGAGCTAGCATGGGATTAAGTGAAATACTTCTTCCTAATAAGAAAATTGGCTTAAAAGTCACATGACAAAGAATTGCTGCCAAGGATCTGTCTGGGAGACAACTACAATTTTTTTTCCTCATGTGATCTGCAGAAAAGAGTACAAAGTGAACCTTATTAACATGCAGGGATTCCTAGCTCTCTTGAGACCAGCAAAATCTCACAAAACTTTGTGAATGAAGAAAAATCAACTAGATAAGCATCACTAGGAGCAACTAAAGTAATGATTTAGGGGGAAAGAATCTGAATTCTAAGGCTATTGCTCTAAGCTATCAGTTAGCTCATGAAAGGTATCTGAAATTGTACTGTTCTGCCACGACAGGTAAATGTCAGATGAATCCACAAGAGTACAGAAACAAGGAAATCCCTTGAAGCAAAAGGAATTACTTTAGCTATAGATCAAGTCTTCAATATATAAAACATTTTTTTCCTAAGAGGTGAAAAAAGAGGATTTCTCAGGTTGAGGTCATGAACAATTATGTCCTCCCCAAAAATGTCCTTTGATGCCTAATACAGGCCTTCATACTTAACTATTATTGTTGTCCATTAATAGCCAGTCATATTTTTATGTACCATATAGACAGATGACTTACACTATTCTCTATGGCAAAAGAGTAAGTGAAAATACCTAATCACTGCCAAAAACATTTGAATTCTAACCTAATAATCTTCAAATTCACTGAAAGTAATTTGCTAGTAAATTTCATGAGCAATGAGTACACAAAAGGAGAAAATACGTATCTAGAGCTTCCAGATACATAAATAAAAAACTATAAAGTAGGTCCTTGAGTAATTTTAAACGAGTATGAAATGTGAAATTCAGATTTACAAGTTCTTCATAAACTTTTTTTTGAAACAGAGATCATATAACAGATTTAAAGCTGGAAGAGATCTTAGAGGTCACATAGTCCAACACTTTTGTGTTTTGTTTGGAAATGAGAGACAAAGGTGAAGTGATTTGAGATCATTTGATATTATATGGCAGAGGCAATACGTGAATCTAGGTCTTCAGATTCCAAATGAAGAGCTCTTTCTGTGGATTATTTGCTTTGTCAAGAATTCCTTATAGGATTCTTTAAATAGTTTCTCTAGCTCAAGGATCACCAGCCTTTTAAAATGGTATACCAAAATTCCCTTCTCTCTTTCTTGCTGAGAAGGATGGGAGAAGAAGTAAGATAACATTAAATCTCTCCAGGTTGGTTGGAGACAGACCAGAAGTGGGATACAGCATGGCAGTAGCTAAAGATATTGGGCATGCTGGTAGCTGCTTTTCTCTTGCCTAGCAAATGAAAGTTTGATTCAGTTTCTATACTGTAAAAATTTTCTGGCACCCACCTATCATGTAAGGGGAAGTATACCAGTATAATATGTCTATTATGTAAAATCAGAGGAAATTTCTTAAATGGGCATGGGGATGAACCAGGAAGACATGAAGATAATTCTTGATTGTAATTCTAACACCTGTTCACAGTATTTGCTTGTTATGAGCATCTCCTTTACTGATTTCTGACATACAAAACAGTTTGAATCAGAAAACATTGATCTGTAAAGAAGCAGTTTAGATATATCTGTAATAACTCAGGCCCAGTCACACTGATACAATGTAGGATTTTACTTGAGAGGTTTACAATTAAAGAGAAAATAAAATCAAAACCTCAACACAGCCATTTAATTGAAATGTCTCTATTTCAAAATACACAAAGTATCTTTAAAAATGCTTGGTTTTTGAGTGTATAAAAATGCAAAAACAATTGATATGAATTTCTTGTCCTCTGACAAGTGCCCTATTGGCAAGAATACAACTTAATTTGTTGAAGTTAGGTATTTTATGATATCGGCTTGTTATTAAAATAAAAATGTAAAAAGTAAAAAGTAAATAACCACGAATATACATATGAATTTAGGAATGACCGTCTTTTCTAATGATATTATTAGGCAATTAAGTAGTCATTTAAGAAGTTATATTTGACTCACAAACATCCAAAGTCGGTACACTACAATGCAGAAACAGCATTTCAATATATGTCGAAATGAACGTACTCATTGCAAACATGCTGCATATGCTGACAGTTCTGGTTACAATTCTTAACCTGAAAGTAACTCAGGCCTATAAACACATACACATATGTAGCTCTATCTTGGTAATTTCAGAATTAACTGCACATTAAAATAACCAGTCTAATATTTTAAGTATGCATTACTTCTGTTATTTGGTTTAAAAGATTAATACAAACAGAACTGTGAAATTTAACACACAGTCAGGCACAAATTATGTAAGAATTTAAATTACAAAATGAAAATGTCATTATTTTCAACAACAAAAAATCCTGTGAGAGTAAAATGTGTTTAAAAACTGACTTTTAAAAATTATTAAAAAAAATACACTAATACTCGAGTACCATTCTGAAGAAAAAATGTTTTATGCATTAATTGACAATTTTTTTTAAAAACAGAAAATGTCTTTTTTTTAACACTCATGCTTCAAAATACTGTTGGCTTATCGAGTTGGTTTTTCAATAAATACTTAAATGCCACTAAATATACCTTTGTTTTTTGAATAAGTTTCCTTGTTACCGTGAGAAATACAATAAGGCATGAGAGTTAGAACCATGTGGACAGATTACCGATATCAGCATTGGCACCAGGGAGCCACATCTGACAAGGCATGGCCATTATATATCAGAAGAGTCGCTCCAGTCAGTTACAGTTACTAAGCTGCTTTTTAATGTACTTGTATCAGCATCTTGAAGTCCTGTTGGGAAAAAGATTAAAGATAAAAAAGGCAGTTAAATAAATACCGGTAAAAAGCCCCAGTTTTCTATTCTGACTCTTCAGAGAAAATGAAGCAAAAATTATTTCAGTGACTGAATTAATGTTGAATCCAAGGATATCTGTTTTGAACGTGTTGGTTTTTATAATCAGTTGCAAAGGTTTAAAAAGATCCAAATACTCAAATGGAACTGTATCTTATACAAATGGATAATCCCTCCATCAAAGAAGATGGCAAGAAGATAAAGCAGGTATTTCAAAGTTTTACTCCAGGATTCTGTAACTGTGAATTGTCAAGAATAAGTATCAGGGTTAACAAAAAAAACTAGTGGGTTAAGAGTAGAGTTTTCTAAGTTATCACATTTCAACTCAGAGTAATTTCCACACTATGTAAATCAGAGCAATGGAACTGGGCAGGAAATCCTGCAGGGATTAACAACATGCTTGCACTTAACTTTTTTGGCTAAAGGAAAAGTTCTAAGAAGAAAACAAAGATTATTTTCAAAAGCAGCCAAACTGGCTAGTCTACAGGTGAAAATATAAGATGGTAAAAAATCATCTTAGTCAATAATAAGCATTTCAAGTTTTCAATGAAATATGCAAAATATTCTCAAATTTATTAAAACCTTATAAAAATAAAACACTACAAAAACCAGGCTATAAGTTAAGTGTGAAGGGCTAGGGATGCTTCAGGGCCATATGGGAAAGAAAAATCAGCTGTCTAATCAAGACTGCTCTTCCCTAGGCTCATTTAAAGTCAGGTAATAGTCTCAGGGATGGTTGGTTCTTGGTCATTGGAGTCTGAAAGACTAGCCTTAGATCCCTGCAAGAATCAGGGTGGATGGAGAACTGGTCTTTTGGTTTGACAAAGAGATGTTTGATGAACACAGTTTGTACAGTGATGAAAGGTAAGTCCAGTGCAAGGAGACTCCAATGACTTTATATAGAAGAGTGAAGGAGTTAGTGTCAGGCAAAGATCACACCTACTAAGTACCCAAAATGCATTGATCTCTGGTCCAGGTCAGCTTACATAGGAGGGTAATGTAACAACGTGGCATCCAGTGTTCCTCCCTCAATCCACAAAGGTAAATAAATACCAGCATCTATATAAAGGAAGGCTGTATAGAAGTAGACCGTATCTCGTATCTGAATCTTGTATTTTCTAAACTCCTACTTCTTTTACAAAGAGTAGCATAACATTAAAATTAAAAAGGATAGTATGCATCAAAATTTAAATCCATTTGACAAGGGATAACTGATATCTTGACTATATTCAATAAAAGAAGAAATTAAGAAAGTTATTAGTTCTAATTTTTGTCTATATTTTTAACCTGATTGATAGATTCTTATTTTATTGATCTGAATTCTCTATGTTTTAAAGACACAGTCAGAATATGGATCATATTTCAACAACAGTGCTGACGTAGCTGACCTTCTGTTTTGGGCACTTTGGGTGCACAGGCATCCCAGGCACTTGCAACATGAATTGTATTTGATTCAATTTTTATAAGCGCAGGCCCACTTGGTTTTTTTCCAACATTGTTTTTCAAAGATTTTTCTTCCTCCAAGGGTGATGTATCCCAGTCATCGTCATCTACATCTGCACACTAAAATAAACAGAAAAGAATGTTTTATTTTAAAGGAACTATGTCATTTTGGGAGAACATTCCCATTCTCTACCTACCATCGGGTCAGGAATTTTTTGTTGAATCCGTAACTTCTGGCAAACTGATTTTAACATGTGCATGTCAAAATAAAGTTAAATAGTACAAACTTTTAAGCAGGCGAGTCTAACTAAAATGGCATCTGCTCAACGAGGCAAAAATCCCACCAAACGTTTTAAAAATAGAACGATTTGTTCAACTGGACAAATGAAGAATGTAAGTTAAAAAGAGGGTAGATATCAATAAGCATCTATGAAGCACTTACTACGTACCAGACATTGTGCTAAGCCCAGGGGATACAAAGAAAAAAAATTCCCTATCCTTATGGAAGTTACCCAGGGGGGAGATTATGTATAAAATCAGAGCATATGAGATAAATACAGAGTAGATGAGAGGCAGCCTTAGAGGGGATGATGCTAGTAAACTGAGGTGGAATGGTAGGGGTGGAAGAAAGGACCAGAAAAGGCTGTCTGGAGGAGCTGGCACTTGAGCTCAGTGTTAAAGGTAACTGAGGATTTTAAGATTTGGAAATTGGGACAGCACTCCAGACAAAGGGAATATAGATCATACAAAGGAACACAGAATGTCTCAGGAAGGAACAATAATTAGTCCAGAATGGGCAGACTGTAGCGTGTGAAGGGCAATACAAAGCAAAAAGATTAGGAAAGAAGGAAAGTTTGTGAAGAGCTTTAAATATCAAACAAAGGACTTTATTTGAGCCTGGAGGTAATAGGGAGCCATTGAAGCTTACTGAGCAGGGTGTGACATGGCTGGATCTACAGTTTAGGAAAACTGTTTTAGTAGCTAAATGGAAGATACATTGGTATGGGGAGAGACTCTTGATGGGGAGACCAACTAGAGGTCTATTGCAGTAGAGACAATGAGGTTCTGAATTCTGGCAGTAGTAGTGTGAGTTCTGAAAAAGCTCTATGAGAGACATGTTATGAGAGAAAGAAATGACAAGATTTGGCAACTGTGGATATGTGAAAACTTGGGTATGTGGGATGAGTGAGACGGGGTAGCAGAGAAGGATACTGAGGTTATGAATCTCGGTGAAGGACCTTCAAATGGGCGTCTTCTTAAGGCTAAGGGTGGGGTAGGGGAAGGGGACTGCTGAGGACTATTGTTAGCCAACAATGTATTAATGAAAACAAAAATACATATCAATTGCATGTGATGTGAAGGATGTGAAATTGAGGACAATCAGTTGTGCCCTAGAAGTCAGATGATGGATTACATAGTCTTTTAAGGTCCTTTGGAGCACCATTGTCATTTAAAACCAAATAATCATTAAAGAACTCTATAATAATCGATATGAAAAGGAAAAAAATATGTTCCTGGGAAATTGAACCTAAAAGAAAAATTTAATTTTATGACTAAATGATAAAGTAAAATACTATTTATTTTATCACATCAAGTTTTTCACTTTTATACAGAAAAGGGTGCTGAACAATAAGAGTCATTTAGAAGTTTCAAATTTTGTAGTTTACAGATTTTAATACTTGAAGGATCTGTGATTTTGTTGACTCTAGGCACTGGTACCCTCTCTGTTGATACAGTCTATCTTCCCCCAGTGTTTTAGTAAAAAACCTGAGTTGCTATCACCAAAAAATTCATTGCCTTGTATTCCAGTGGTGTCAAACAACTAGAAATGGAGGGGTCCTTCTGCATATTGGCTTAGAAAACCACATATTAATATTATTTATGTTCTGCCATGTTTTTATTTTGCTGAATATTTCCCAATTACATTCTAATCTAGCTCAGGCTGCTCTCCTCGCGGGCAGCAATATGGCCCACGTATTCGATATTTCTGCTTTCATCTACCTGGTGATGAGCCTCTCTGGATCTAGTTAAAGCGGTCCTCTGGTCACAGGTACACAGTTCACTGCCAAGTCCATATTCAAAGGCTTTCCAGTTTTATGGAATCTGCCAGACCACATTCCACTGGCGAAACCTCTGAGAAGCCAAGTCACTTCCAAGTCGGGAAGACTTGAGTTTAGATTGTGCCCACTCCACTTTAAGTTCCTCAAGGGCAGGGACTATCTTAAAAGATAGTCTATCTATAGTTAAACTATAGATAGACTATCTCTTTTTGTATCCCTAGGAGTGAGCTGAGTGCCTGGCACATAGTAAGTGCTTAATAAATGCTTAATGATTAATTGATTGCCTCAGACACTTACTAGCAGTATGACCTTGGAAAAATCTCAGGTTTAGTTTTCCTCACTCATCTCAACCAATTTTGGTTTTAGTTTCCTCATTTGTAAAATAAGGATAATAAGAGCACCTACCTTCTGAGAGGATCAAATGAGAGAGAATATGTAAAGCACCATGCAAACCCAGTATGAATGCCAATTATTACGATAAGTCATGTACTTCAGTGCAGGAAAGGTAGTATGAAAATAAAATTTAATTAAATGAAAATTCGTGAATAAAACAATGCTAATAACGAAATATTATTCAATTCTTGGAACATGCAGAACACAGATTATTTATCTCCAGAAATGTACAACATATTCACATTTTATTTCCAGAAATAAAAAAACTAAAAAGAGACGCCCCCAAGGAAACACCTGGTTTTGAAAGTTTGATTCTTTCTTCCTGATGTAGTTAAAGGAGCTCAGAACTGCACCCTCAAATCAGATTCATTTCGCTCGGCCTCTTGAGGCTATTTATTCTCCACAGTTTATCCCCTCATGCTACACAATGGCTGGAAAGTAAGGATGGATGTTCTAGGAACACTAATAGCCTAACACGGGCAGATTTCCAACTCCTATTTTTATGGTCTAAAAAAATAAAAACTGCTAAAGAAAGGAAAGTTTATGTAAAATAAAGAAAAGGGACTCCACCTGTAATTCTTCTTGTAATTCTTCTTTTTTGACAAATGCCTCAGCAACGCTAATTCCACCAACTGGTTTATTCACGTTTCTGTGATTTGACACCGTCTTCTCAACTTTTTCAGTTAGCAACTTAATGCAGCTGCCTGCATGACCAATAAAAGTTAGTCAGCAGGAGTCTTTAAACAAGTTTTATCTATCTTTGGTTAAAAAAATAATCCTATAGCCAGAATGCTTTGAGAAAGCCTGTATTTCATAAATACTGCTAAAATGAAATCAACATAGCATATTTTTGATAAAAAGTAACAAACACAAAACATTTATGATCTCTCCTACTAAGAATACTCCTTCCAAGTAAGAGCTCTATTAAAAAATGGTTTTCAAAATGAAATCTGGCCTGCAATTTTTAAATAAATTAATTTAAATTAGAAGTATATCAAATTGAATCATACAAAGTATCCCCAAAGTCTTAGTTCACTTTTAAGCTTTTGAAAACTTGAAGATGTGGACTCTAGGAACATCTAACATTTATAATAAGTTAAAATGTGTAAATCCAAGCTTATTCTATCTCTTCAACTCTACCAAATCCCTCATTCTCAGCAGATGGTCTCATCTCCTATTTTACTGAGAAGATGAAGGCCCAATGCCCTCAACTTCCCTAACTGATCCTCTCCAAGTTTTTCTACCTATTCATCTCTCTTCTCCTCCCTGAGACAGAAGCAGCCTTTCTTTCCATTTTTTTACTCTCACTCCTCTAACCTACTCTAGCATCTTGTTCCATCAGTTTCCTTCTTTTTCTTATATCTTTTATATCTCTTCCACTGCCTATAAATTCTCTCCTTTATTGCCAAACTTTTCAAAAACAATCCTTTTCTTTTTCACCTTTTTCTTTACCCATTCACTCTGTTCTCTGCAATCTTCCACCCCTACCCATCTACTGAAATTGTGATCTTATTGGCTACCAATATTCTTCTAATGGATACATCCAGTGGTTTTAGCCTATGTGACCTTTCTCTTGTACATGACGTTTCCCAAAGGTTGCACTGTTTTCTTTCTTTTTTTCTCTCTTACCACTTTTTGGGGGTCTGCTTTACTAATTCCTTTTCTTATTTCCACTTCCAAATTTAAACATTCTTCAAGGTTTTTCCTTGGCCTCTTCAGTTTTTTCCCCCTTCTATATTTCTTGCTTTGGTGATCTTATCCATTTCCATCGTTTCAAACATTACTTCACTATGGATTATTCCTATTACACTATAAGCTACAGTATTGCTAGTGTAGTACTAGGGACACTCCTCCCTTACACATACCTTACACTTAAGTAAACTACAAGTCATTCCTAAAGATGCCCTGCATTTTTCCTATGCCATCCCTGACTAATTCAACATTCATTCAAGTCATATTTATTAAGTGCCTATTGGGTACAGAGCACTATACTAATATGCTAGGGGAAATACAAAGTTTTAAGCAAGGACTCTTGTCATGGAGCTTGCAGTCTTCATGTTTTCTCTGAGTGGCACGTTCTCTTTGCCTCTAGTAGCTTATCAATGCCCTACCCTATCCTACCATTCTAAGAAATCTCCTTGTACCTTACTCTGCCAGAAATGTTCCTTCCTGTTCAACCATGTCTATAGCACATTCCTGTAGCACTTCTAACATTCTTATGGCATGTAATATTGCATGTGCGTGCATAAACAAATTAGAAAATTATTTTTTGCTTTTCTATTTTATAAATTTTTGCACATATACACATATGTACATACATGTATAGTATAGGTACAGCTTCCCTTACTTGACTGGAAACTCCTTGAGGGTAGGGACTGTGTCCTATTCACCTCTGTAACACCTCAAGTCCCTTCTACAGTTACTTTCACATAATAAGAGCTTAATACATATCTGTTGAATGAATAAGGAATGAACATCAATGGCCTAACAATTTAGGGTCCCTTGTTATATACTATAACATTTCATTGTTTTTCCATTGAGGTGCTGCCCCTATTAGCGAATAGCCCCACAGACTATTCATTAAAATACTTGGAATGAACACCAATAAACCTGCTCCAAAAATCATTCATTCTTTAGTCTGGCACTGCTATGACTACCTTCTGGGCCAGGCCACTAAAGCATATGAAAATAACGTTTCACACTAGAAGGACCCCATGCAGACAAACCAGTTCTCCCTTGGCTCACTGGGGTCTTAGACATCAAAGGGCAGGACACCCACAGAAGAGCTCTAAACTCTGGAGTGGAGACTGTTTCAGACTTAGAGCAGCACTGGATATGAGAAGGGCACTGGATTTGGAATCAGAAAATCCAGATTTGTATTCCACTCTGTCACTTACTACATGTGAAATACTGAACAAATCATTTTACCAGTCTCATCTTTGGTTTCCTCTTCTGTAAAATGGGACACTGGACTAGATGGTCTTATTCCTGGCCCTAAATCTATGATCCTCTTCAGTTTTAGAACTCTAACGCTCCTAAATGTCTCGGAATAGTCACATTTCATAGAACCTTCTAAATGCCTTTCATTATTGACTGGTACACCGATGATAATCTGAAAGGGTTTCTGAACCACTCAGAAGGTCAGCGGTATGAATGAGGGCTGCTCTAGAGTTAGACAACTCTCTGATGGGTATCATTACCAGAGCTGTTGACCATCTGTCAAATTTGCAAGCCCAATGATATATAGCTATTAGTCCTATTTTTAAAAATTCCAACCTGCTATGGACTATTAAATGTTCTATTGAGACATTTCATTATAGGATTTACTATGAGGTGGACTGAAGTTAATAGCTGTTAGAAACAGCTTTTTTCTTTTTCATTTTATAAAACGTTTTGCCTATATGTCAAATTACAAAAATGACTTCCCACTTCTTGAATGTAAATCCTTACAAAACACAGGTTTAAGAATTTCAGTTAATAGTGCCTGGAATCAAGTTGATAAAATTCTTATCATTAATGTTTAATAAACTATTTGGCTCCGCAATTTTTAAGCAAAAGAAAGTCTAGAAAACCTTCTGCAGGCTTCGAAGGGATTTCGTTATCTTCAATTTCACTCCCTTCAGTCCAATCAGTGTCACTCCTGGCAGCATCATTTCCAAAAGAGTGGAGGCTGTTTGCAGACTGCTTGCGAAGCAATTCCGGTGCCAAGAAAGACTGCACGATGCCATCCTCATCTAATTCATCCTCAGAACTGAAGGGAGGAGTCCTGAATATGGCAAACCAATAGGTAAACACATGGATTCATAATTTATTAAGTTGCAATCTGAGTCACAGCATGCCCACTTAAATTATTACCTTCTCAATTGACTTAGATACAGATAGCAAATGTTCTGGATGTTTAGAGAGAGAGGTTATAAGAAAGTGGTGTGATTCAGGACACACATAAGAGGCAAGAAGCTTAGAGCACATGTTTCCTTTCCCCCTCCCCCAATATCTCAATTTTATTTTATTTTCAATTCTGAATTCTCTCCCTCCCTTCTCCCTTCTCCCACCTATCAAGAAGGCAGAAAAAACAAAACCCTTTACAAATATGTGTAGCTATGCAAAAAAAATTCCCATGTTAGCCATAAACAAAAAAAGAAAGAGAAAGGAAGGAAAAAGAAAGAAAGAAAGAAAAAAAAAGACTGCACAATGAACCCATCAGTTCTCTATGTGAAGGTGTACAGCATGTTTTCATCATGAGCTCTTTGGAACTATGGCAGGTCACTGCGTTGATCACAGTTACGAAATCTTTCATGGTTGATTATATTTATTATATCAATATTACTGTGCAAACTGTTCTCCTGGTTCTGCTCATTTCAGTTATCTACTGGGATCCCAAGTCACTTAACCTCACTATGTCCTCAGTTCTACAGTGCAGAGAATTGACATATTTTATCCAATCACTTACATGGTGTGAACAAATCTGGAATAGTGTCTTCTCTCTCTCCTCCAGTTCATCCTCTATTAAATGGTCAATATGACCCTCCTAAATGAGCACTGGTCACCCCCATTGCTAACTACCATCCAATAAACTCTACTAGTTCCCTTTTGCCTCTAGGATCAAATATAAAATTCTTTGTTCAAGGTTCAAAATCGTTCATAGTCTTGCCCCTTCTTGCATACTTTATAATCCAGTGACACTGGCCTCCTTGATCTTCCTTGATCATGATGCTCCGTAACTCTCCCTCTTCATCTCTACCTCCTGGTTTCCTTCAAGTCTCACCTTCTACAAAAAAGCCTTTCCCTGTCCTTTCTGTATCTTTTCCTTTGAGATTTCACACTGCATATGTCTTGTAGGTACACAGCTCTTTGCTCGTGGTCTCCTTCTCATGAGATTCTGAACCCTTTGAGAGCATGTACCATTTCTGCCATTCTTTGTGACCCAGTGCTTACTCAGCACACTTCCTGGCACATATTAGGTATTTAATTAATTCTTGCTGACTTACGTTGGTTTCTGGCTTTTGCACTTTTGAAGGAACACTAACAAAATAGAATGGTTTTAGGTATAGCTGCTGGGGTTGTGAAGTGATTGAAAATAATTGCTTATGAGGATAGGTTGAAAGGGACAGGAATGCTTAATCTGGGAAAGAGACGATTTCGGGGGAAATGACTGAGAATCTTTAAACACCTGAAGAGTTATACTAGAGGCAAATGATTGGGATTATTCTGCTTGGTCCCAGAGAACAAAGAAACAGAGCCAATGGGTTCATGTTGCTGAGGCTGGATTTTTGACCTAAGATAAGAAAGAATTTCCTCAAATCTGAGATGTTCCAAAATGGAACTGACTCTGGTTCATGAGACTGTGAGCCCCACTCATGAGACTGAATGGGAATTCAGTGGAGGTGCTCAAGCAAAAGTTAAATGAGTATCGCTCACTGGGGATATCTGTAGAGCGGATTCTGCCTCCAAGGAGGGGTTGGACAAGATGACATCTAACATCCTGCAGAAATGTCCAGGTAGCAGTGTCACTTGAAAAATGTGCAAGGAAGTCCTGGAAAAATCTAAGAATTTGTCCCCTAATTCCCAATTTGTAGATGACTGTTGCTTTTTTGACCTACATACAATTAAAACAAAATTCTAGCTGGGTTACTTAATTTAAATTTTAAAAAAAGAATTACTCTGTGAAAGGAGTGCAATAATTATCACCACATCAAAAATAAAGCATAAATCGTGCTAAAATCATTCTGATAAAGTGAATTGGTTTAAATCTTAATTTTTTGTACATTAGGAATTCAACAAAGACCAGAGTTACATCAGCTTCACAAGAGGCCAAAAGACTAAAACTTTATCTAAATGAAACTCATGCCATAGTAGTCCTAATGGCTCATAAGCTACTGGCAACACCAATAAAAACTATATATCAGACATAACGTATCAGCACAAAATAAGGACACTTAAGAAATGCTGACACATGAACCTATGAACTTAATTACCCATAACATAGTATTGATTTGTAATGAAAGGACAGTTGAATAAAAGGGCTTAGAAAAGCAGTAATATTCCATTTATAAAAAAAGGAGCAAAAAAACTTACGAAATACTTGAAGACTTTTTAAGAAAATTCTCTTCTAAGGTATCTGTCCTGGTTCTAAAAAAAAACAATATAAATTATTCCAGAACCAGTGAACAATACACTTCTACATTATAAGCTCTTGTGATACTGGGGCATTACTTTTCTTACGATTATAAGCAGCAACAGGGAATATAAATGAAATTCTCTTGTCATTAACTGAAAACTGTAGTTAACAGCAAATAAGATAGTTCAACTAAATTCTAATTAAGTTAAGATTCTTGCAAGAGTGAAAAATACACACATTGGCGTATGTATCTGCTCAGCACGAACAGATTTTTGTTTGATCAGATGCTTCGTTTTCGAAGATGACTTGGTCACTCTAGGTAACTCTCCAGATGAGGACATTTCCAACTGGGTCATACTAGGCTTATCTGGAATTTAAATAGCAATATTATTCAAACAGCAATTTAAAAAAAAATTATGTTTTTAATTTTCAACATTCATGTGTATAAGATTTTGAGTTCTAAATTTTCTTCCACTCCCTCTGCTACCCCGCCTCCCCAAGACAGTGTGGAATCTGATACAGGCTATACATGTACAATCATATTAAATATATTTCCACATTAGTCATGTTGTAAAGAAGAATGAGAACCAAACGGAAAAATAAGAAAGAAAGGAAAAGAGAGAGAGAGAAAACAGTCTGCTTCAATCTGCATTCAGACTCCACAGTTCTTTCTCTGGATGTAGATAGCATTTTCCATTATGAGACTTACATTGCTGAGAAGAATTAAGTCAAATAGCAATTTCTTTACAGGGTCTGATCACAAATTATTTTTTAAAAATTATATGGATACAATATGTTTACATAACTGCTAAAGCCATCCAGGGCTCTCACTTTGAATTGCTGTGCATTTTGTTTGGGAAGGAGGTGTAGGAAAAAACTACAACCCCAGACTCAAGGATACTATATTTAATAGTTATGTCTTTAATTAGGTACCATAATTCCTAACACATTAAATATACATTAAGTATAAATTCTCTGACCTGCAAGAATCAAAGAAGAGTTGCTAAGGAGCCTGTGTGGATTCACTGAGGTTCTTTCCTCAATCTTGCAGCTGACTTGATATTCCAAAAAGTCTCTAATTTCCTGCATGTTAGGCACTTGCTTTCCTCTCTCTTGCCTTGCAATTTCAATAGCAGTTAGCACGCGATTCAGGTGCTCGGTGGGAATACCACGTACACCCTAAAGGGTCAGATGTCATAGGATTTAATTATGTGAACTTTCCACAATATCTTGATATCTTATCTGCATCTCTGGAAGGAACTGAAAAAGATACTGGACTGTGATTTCATTAGTGATTGGGAATTCTCAAAAGAAAAAAATGGGAAAAAAAAATAGTGATAAAACATTTACCTAAAGAAGAAGTCCTTAACCTAAGGTCGGTGAATTTGATTTTAAAATGTTTTGATAACTATATTTCAATATTATCAAATTCCTTTCAATTTTATTTTATGTGATTAAAAACATTATTCTAAGAGGAGATCCACAGGCTTCACCAGACTGCGACACATATATATGTATATATATATTTCAAAGTATCAGGAGTCTGATATTAAGGATTTTACAGTATGGCTGTAACACTACAGGGTGAACAAATATTTAACAAAAGGAAGCAAAAAATGATTATGATAGTAAGCTTTGGAACAGTTTATTGTAGGGAAATCACTGGGGTCTGTTGAATGAAAGAAAGATATCTAGAAAGGTTCTTTTTGAACTCAGATCCTACTATTCTTTAAGAGATGGTACCTGTGCAGAGCCTGGAAGGATCCTAGATAAATGAAAAGGAAAGGAAAGGAAAGGGCATTTCAGTCAGGGGCAACAGCACAAGCCATGCTGAGGAAGCAGCAATGAATAAAATATGTTTTAAGAATAGTGAGTAGGCTACAGCCTGGTTAGAGCGAAGGGTTAAAGGTTTGTGAGCAAGTGATTGACAAGGTGAAAATGGTGCTTCTTTCAGGAGGTGGGGTGAGAAGGAAATAAGTCTAGAACCAGGGAGGCCATTTAGGAGATTATTGCACAATAGTCCAGGTGTAAAATGGTAAGAACCTGTACTGGAGGTGGGGTAGAGTGAGATGTCAGCATCAATGGAGAGATCAAAGACAAATTTGATACATTCCTATATATACTATTTAAGTGGGCATGGTTTTGAAGAATGTATGCATTTTTTCTCTCTCTCTTTCTGGATCACAGTTCAAAAATTCAAGTAATTTCAAAAGAAAAAAATGTGATGTGGTTATGCTTGTTAGCAGTGTTATGCATAAAATGACAGGCAGTATGGCAAAATGGATAGTGAACTTGCCTTGGAGCCTGGAAAATTTAGGTTCAAGTCCCAGCTCTGATACTGTGTGACCGATCCTGAGAAAGTCACTTAACTCTTAATGTTCTAGACAACTTTAAAAGAAATTAAGTTGCAGAGAGTGCTCTGATCTGCACTGGTAGAGGGAGTTTCTTCCTCTAGGAATACCCAATGAAATCACAGGTGCTCACCCCATCCCTATATTCAACAATATAGACATGCTATGAAAAACAAGTATTTCAACTCCACTGATCACTTTTAACAGAAAGCATTTCTCAACTGAGAAGATTTTAATGTTGTTCTTAAGACACTGTTTCTACACATGCAAAAGAAAACAGGATTAACACAAGTAACTATACTAAAACATATCTACACTTTAGGGAAAACTTTTTTGAGAAAGTTATTTCTTCAGATAAATAAAGGTCACAGAAGTTCAATCTGGATACCTGAAATGGTCCCTACCAGAGTTTTCCAGAAGACCGCATGCTGGGACTAAAAATATCTTGGAAAGGCGTTTGGCTTCCACTACTCTGTGGCAGGGTGGGCTAGTTGATGCAACATTGTTTACAACAATGTTTACAACACTGTTTACAACATTGTTTACAACAATTACACCATGATGACATTGAGATGTCAATTAAATCATTTGTTACCCACTGTGGATGACTAATTAGCAGAGGCTTTCTAGAAATAATTTTCTCTTGCTTTTTGTTTTTATTACTTTGGGGGCAGGCAGCCAGCAGAAGACAGAAAGATTTAAGCTTACTGCGTTAATTCCCAAGGTTTCCAGTTTCTCCACCAAAGTCTGTTCTAAGACTGTTCTTAACTCTTTAGTGAGAGAAGGATTGCTCTTCAAAGCTTTTATCAAGTGCAGTTTGTTATTAGGTAATTTCTTCTCATTCTCCTTTACTGAAATAAGAGATAAAATCATATTCTCAAGGTGGAATAATTATTGTGCAACTTTTTAATAAGCAAGGTTAAAACAAGCGAATTTTTTAATCACAAAGAAACACTGATGTTATCTTTTGTCATAAGAAATACTTAAGTTTCTCCAAAACTTTGAAAGCTATATTAAATAATCTCGAAAATTGTAACTTGATGAACACAAATATTTGTCAAGAACCACCATATAATTTCTTATTCAAATTATAGCAAAATGTACTTATATATATACATATATATTCATATATCAAAACAACAGAAAAATGTATTTGAATTTTACTCTTTCCTTAAGGAAAAAGCTACAATTGACTAAACACTGCATACTACAGACACAAGACTACTGAATTTAGAGTCAAAGGATCTAAGTTCCAATCCGGGACTAGCTGTGTGACCTTGGGCAATGCATTTAACCTTTATGGGCTCAATTTCCTCAACTGGTCAAGATGATCTCCAACATTCCTTCCAGTTCCAGTTAGCTATTGCCCAAACTGCAGTTCCAAATTTACGATCCTATGTCCACTTCACAAATCATATCATGTTTTAATAACATAATTTCTTTTAAATGGTAAAAAATATCATTTAAGGCTAAGTATACATTAAAATAATAAAATAATCCTTTTCCGCAAAAATCTGCAGAGTTTTGAAAAAAAAATTAAGTTTTTTTTAAAAGTTCTAGGACTATGTTAAATAGTTGACAATGAAGAAAAAACAAAAGACCCCCCCCCCCCGTCCACATTCCTCATTTTGACTCTCCTACTTGACTTCTTTTTCCCCCTTTCCCTTATTGTTCCTTTACTACCAACACCCACCCCTCAAAGCTTTTTAAATGGAAAAATCTTTTGTGAGATATCTTTCATGATCCCTGAAATGAGCTCTGCCACTAACTACTTCTGTGACCTTGATCAATGCTAATATTTAGAATAAGGCACTGTACTGAGCTCTAGGTATAAAAAAAATTTTTTTAAGGGTTTTCCTCATGAAGTTTACAACTTAATAAGAAGGAAAGAATACTTACAAAAGTAAAGATAGTGAGGTAAAATAGAGACAAAGGAGACAGAGTCTTCTAGGAAGATCTGAGAAGGGAAAGCTCACTTTTACAAAAGAGGTCAAGTGAGGACCTCATGGAGAAAAAGACACATAGAAGGGGTCTTGATGGAAAAAAGAGTTCCATAAACAGGTGATAAGATTCTCTTTCTTCAACAAGCCCTCTTTCTTCACCTAGGCTTTTGAGACACCTTTGAGCAGATGCTTCTTTTCTATAATAATTTTTTAAAAGTCCTAAACAACTGCTTGCTATATAAAACTCAGCCTAAACTAAATACTATCAATTGCAATATTAAAAGTTTTCTGCTTTATTAGTGAACAATTTCATTTAAGCTTAAAGGAAACAAGTTATCTAGGATTTTAAAGAAAAAAAAAATCCAGAGCAGAAGAGTGTTTAGCTATCTAGATATTAAGCAGACACAAAAAAATGGAGCTCTATTTTATCAGTTCTCTTTCTCATTACAAGACCTCAATAGCTAGTTTTTGATTGTAATTATGGCTATTTTCAATGGCATTGATTCACTCCACTGTTGGCAGCCAGATTTCTCCCGGGGTTAAAAGTCGCTGGTAGGGCCAGCGCCCCAGAATTCATACAAATCAGGGCCCTCTCTGAGGCATACAAGGCTATTTTGGGGCCAATTATCATGGGCATCAAGGAAATACAGAGCACATCATGTCCTGAAATATCCTCTGGTCCTAGCTTTTGTCTTATTTCTTGGTCCCTAGAGACATGGGGATGCAAGAATAGGTTCAAGCTAGGCTAGAAACAATTTAATTATAAATTTCCAAGTGGTGGACACTTGGATAAGCTTCCTGACAATGGAACCGCTCACTCGCCTATTGCTAATATTAAAGCACAGAACAAGGGGGCCTTGAAATTAACAAGTGTTTTGGCCTCATCAAACATTTTCTCCCTCTTCACTGGAGCTTAATTTAAATCTTGGTGAGTTGTTTTGTATTGTCTTGTACATGTGCTTTGTTCATAGTAAGAAAGCCATGACAAGTTAAAAGACCTCCCAAACAATGATCAAGAAGATAATGTAAATTAACAATACGCAGAAGAGATAGTTGACCAAATACATACATATATACACGCACAGATAAATAAAAGTAGAGTTACTCTATTGGAAGACAAACTACAGCTAAAAGATTTTTAGTGATGCTACTACTGCTACTATAGTATATGCCTATATCTATATATATCTATATCTATATATATCTATAAAAACTTGCTAAGAATCAGTGATCCTTTAATTGCTTACATCAAGCAGGTGACCAGACTCCAGGAGTATAGAAACCATGAAAAGCAGCTTATGTTAAACTAAGACTTATTTTTATTACCATTGATATCATTGATTTAGTAAAGGATTCTCAGAATGACGATGGGTACCTGCTCTACAAATTTATCGTCTTAAAAGGGATAAAAGACATAAAAAGACATAAAACAAGACATAAAGACATAAAACATAAAAGACATAAAACTAAATTAGTCAGACATATATGTAGTGATATATATTTATATAAAACTATAACTGTAACAAATAAGGGCTTAAGGATCATTTACTTCCACTCTCCTTTTACGGATAACCTGAACATCAGAAGACTTCTCCAAGGTCACATAGCTAGGTACGGGTAGGGGGAAAAAGAATTGTTTATCTCTTTGCAGTATACTCTTTTTAATACACTACAGAAGGATAAAAAGTAGACAAATTGGGTTCTAGCTCCAGTTCTGCCATTAACTCATTGTGTGACCTTGGGGAAATCCAAGACCTCTCAAAACCTTAGCTTGTAACATGAAAGGGTTGGACTAAGTGACCTATAGATCAGGACTCATCTAGCCCTAAAATCTTGTGATTCCATTAAGTGGGAAGACAACTTAAGCCCTACAAGGGGAAATTGGTAAACAGTAAATCTTCACTAACAAATTATAAAGCTGTGAAAAACTCAAGCAAAAATTTTGGAATTCTCACTGCTAACTGTGCCTGAAAGACACTTGGGAAAACATAAGTACCACCCAATAAATCAAAGAAGGAAGATGAAAGGATTGCCACTCTGCTGACCAGGCAGAAGAAGATCTCGTACAAGTAATGCTCCTGGCAGATCTGCTTCTTAGGACTGTAGCAATCCCATCCTTGCTGGAGAATTATGTCTGAATGTTATAGTCAGTCAACAGGCATCTATTAATTCAGCCAGCATTTGAAAGGCAGAAGGCATTCCTTGCTCTCAAGTTACAGTCTAATGGGAGTGACAACATGAAAACAGCTGTGTCTAAACAAGATCTACACAAGATAAACCAACGCAGGAAAGATACTAGCATTAAGGGGGACTGGAAAAGACTGGTTGTAGAAGTCAGCATTTTCATTGGGACTTTAAGGAAGCCAGGGAAGCCAAGAGATGAAGATGAGGAAGGAGAAAGTTCCATGTATGGGGGACAGGCAGTGAAAATGCCCAGTTGGAAGATTAAGTGTTTTGTGCAATGAGCTGCTAGAAGGTCAGTGTCACTAGATCACAGAGAATGTGACAGAAACTAAGGTGTAAGCAGACTGGAAAGGTAGGAAACCGAGGATTTAATATTTAAGGGGGAACCCACAGAATTTATAGAATGAGAGGGTGATGTGGTCAGGCCTATGCTTTACTGCTCATTATAACAGTTGAGCAGGGAATGAATTAGAATGGAGAGAAACTTAAGGTAGGTAGCCCAGCTAAGAGACTATGGCAATATTCCAAAAACAAAGTGATAAGGGCCTGCACCAGAGTGACAGCAGTATTATAGGAGAGAAGGAATAAATGAGAATTGTTAAAGAAAGTAAAATGGACAGTATTTGGCAACAGATTGGTTATGGAGTGTGACAGAGAGGGAGGAGCTTAGGATGATACCTAGGTTGCAAGCCTGGGTACCAGGAAGGATGGCAGTGCTCTCAATGGCAATAGGAAAGTTGTGAAGAGGGGAGCGTTTGGAGAAAAAGATGAATTCAGTTTTGGATGAGTTCAGTTTAAGATGTCCACCAGACATCCAATACAAGATGTCCAATAGACAGTTTGAAATATAAGTCTGGAAACTTGAAAACTAGGAGACAGGATGATACGCAGATCATCAGTATCAGAGAGAACTGCATTCATGGGAGCTGGTGAAATCACTAAGCAAAATAAAATAGAGGAAAAAGAAAAATTGGCTCCAGAACCCTAACCTGTGGTTAGGAGGTGTGAGAGCTGTTTTCACACCACTAAAAACCTCAACATCTGGTAGGAAGATTCTAATCATAGTGTTAACTGTCAGTCCTTTTAACTCTGGTTAATGGTTACACAGACATACTTCAAGGAAAGTGGAGGGAAACGTTAAAATTGAAAGAGTACTGAATGAGGAGTCAAAGAATGATAGCCCTCGTCCCAAGGATGCTGGTAAAATGTTATGTGATCCTGGACACATGCAGCTTTCCATAATATGTGAAATGAGTCCCTTCAAGGACTCCAAACTCAACACATTTCACAAAGGAGATTTTCTATTTTGAGCTTTGTCGCAATGCGCTTCTGTGATAAAGTTATGCAAATATGGGAGAAGGCCATCCCTGCACCTCCCTTCTACACCTTGCTGATACCTCCCCTCTGAGATTATCTTCCATACTCCATATAGAGTCACATGTTGTCTCCCAACCATTAGAATAAGCTCCTGGATGGCTGGGATTGTTTGCTTATTTTAGCACACAGCAAGCACTTAATAAATGCTTGTTGACTGACTGCTTCTAGACTTACAAACTAAAAAGAAGAACAGTTCCCCCGTGGATACCTACAAGACCAGCTCACAATAACAAAACCCACAAAAGCAATCCTTTCCATCATCCTACACATGCAATATGACACTGCATTTGATCAGTGACTGATCTGGGCCAGTGTTCTGGTCCAGGATTGTTCCCCATAGAAGTCTTATGGCATAATATGGTAGATACCCTCCATGACATAATTTTTTAAAGTTTAGCATGTATCAGAGACACAAGTTCCTTTAAATGACCAGTTACACAATTCTCTAGGGTTTCAGAAGATGTAGACTCTAGACAGTCCATTTAAGTAGAAAGAGGCAGGGGAGCTCTTGCTCAGTTTGAGAAGTGAGTCCTCCAACCAACCTTGATGGGGACTGTAGGACCTTTGTCAAAAGATGGAAAGGTAGGTAGAAGGTGAAGTAGAATGTTGAACTTGAGAGTCAGGAAAACCCGAGTTTGAATTTTGTCTTGGACACTTAGTGGCTGTAAAACCCTGGCCAAGTCACTTGACTACTCTTAACTTACTCATCTCTAAAATGGGGATAATTGCTCTACTTTTCAGGGTTGCTATGAGCATCAAAAGAGAACATTTAAAGCACTCTGCAAGCCTTAAAGTATACATAAATGCTGGATATTAATATAAATGCTCCTAATCATTATTCTAGACAAGTACATCTTTTTTTAGGGATGAAACAGATAAGTTTTGACTATTCCAAAGAGCCTAGATATGAATCAAACATTGCCAAAGTTTGGAAGAAGGAACAAAGAGAGTTTTAAAATGGAAAATGGCCTCCAAAAAGTGGTGGATCATTTCTATAGCTCATGGATACAAGCCACAGACAATGATGAATCCTCTGACAAGAGTCAACTTCATGAAGCAAATGAGAGGACTAATTAAATTAAGCAGGAGTTTCCTGATCTTCCTTGCTATGTCAACAACAATCCTAAAGGAATGAAATGAGTGTCGTAGATCTAGTATATTACTTTCATATTCAATGCCTATCATCAGTACCATCCAACTTGCTTCAGGAGAGAAGTGGAAAATTTAAGCTAAGTATTCTAAAATACAAAATGCCATGAAGCTTTACTCATTAAAAACAAAATCAACACTATTAGAAAACATACTCAAAAAATCACTGTCACAGACTAAGGATGATGAATGCAGAAAATTTTTGATTACTTAAAAATGCTGACCCACTTAGATATTCTGGAATCTACCTGAGATAGGTAAAATCATTTCTTCAGAAATCTTGAAAACTATTAGTCAATGTGATAGACTTAGTTGTTCTGATCAATACAATGATCCCAGACAATTCCAACAAACTCAAGATAAAAATACCTAGAGAGAAAACTGATGAACTCTGAGTGCAGATTGAAGCATATTTTTTCACTTTTTTTTTTGTAACATGGACATATATTTTACATGACTTAAAATGTACAATAAGTATCACAATGCTTGCTTTCTCAATGGGCTAGAGGAAGAGAATTTTGAACTTAAAATTGAAAAAGGATGTTAAAAAAAACCACAGTCATCTTTTCGTACTATTCCCTCTGGATGCTATATTGATTTTGGGGCGATACTCAAGCACACTAAATGATGCTCCTTGAATGATGATGTGCTCCCCAATTAAAGGGTGTTCATACTGGCTGTCAGGAGCCAACTGTTAAATTTTCAGCATTTTATTCCTTATAAATAGGTAAACCCCACAAATCTGAGTCTGATCTATTGTTTTGTTTATTGTCTAGACTTAAGAAACTGTTATTGATGCAGATTAAACTTAAAAGTATGTCTTGTGTATACTTTTTTCAGAGAGCCAGTTATTAAACCCTTACCAACATATCTCAGCCAATACTTAAATGTTTATTGATTTTAAGAGAACAGAAATGAATTAAAGTAGAAGTAATAATTCGTTGATTTAAGCTAGGTTAAGCATGCAAGATATTCATTAACTCCGACCTTGTTTAAAAGTGAATTGAGGAAGTAAAAAAAATGAATGAAAATTAAGGAAAATACTTTATATACAATCTTGAAATGATTAATGAATTCAGGTTTCATTTGGCTAAGAAAGAATTAACTCTCAATGCCAAACTTGCATAAAGATAATTTTTAGGTGAAAAAAAATGGAAACTCTTAAGAATATAAGACATTACAGATATAATATTTTACTTTTCTTTCTAAAAGGGTAACTATTTAGATAAAGGGAACATGAGACAAGCAAATTACTTCTACAATGTGTTAATAAGACAGGATGTTCATTAAAAAATAAACTGTTCAATAGTAGTAATATTTGTCTAAATCATTCTAAATTGTTCCTAAATTATCATGAAAGGAAGTATAACATAGTACAATGGACTTGGAGTCAGGAGGACCAGGGCTGGAATCCTGCCTCAGTCATTTAACTGGGCATTTGCCCTGGGCAAATCACTTATCCGCTCTGAGCCTGTTTCCTCATCTAAAAAACGGGACTTAAAGCAGCTCCTACTTCACAGTTATCATGAGGATCAAAAGTATATAGCGCACTTTTTGAGCTTTAAAGCGCTATAACTGTGAGATATCATTATATAAACAAAGATGTGTTACATACATGCCTCATTTGTAATACCAATTATTAACAGTCTGGAATAACAATAATAATAGCTAACATTTATATAATACCTCAAGCTTTGCCAAGCACTTTGCCAACATTATCTCCTTTTATCCTCACAATCACCCTGGGAAGTAAATGTTATAACTATTCTCACTTTACAGAGAAGGAAACTGAGGCAGACAGAGGTTGGGTGACACAGGTAGCAAATATCTGAAACTAGATTTGAAATAGGGTCTTCCTGACTTTAGATCCTGCACTCTAATCAGTGAGTCACTTACCTGCCTCTAATATAAAGAATATGAACGGAATTGGTCATAAAAATCCCTAAGAAAGCCTGACTGTAGCATCAAGCCTGAGTGCTAACAACCAGCTGAAGCCTCACCTCTTTGCCCATCTTTTTCTTTCTTTTCTCTAACCTTTAGGAAATAAGCAGTAATGATCCCCAATCTTGGTTTTTCAAGAGCCTAAGAAGTCTCCAATTATCTCAATGGCTGCAGAAAAGTTTTAAAACCAAATTATTTTTAATTTTAAAAACAAAGGCCATATAGCAATCTCTGGAAGTGTGCATGGTAGTACAATAACAATACTACCACAGCAACCACAAAGAAGGTGAGGCTCAGGTAGCGAAAGGCAGTAAAATTACCCAAAGAGAGCTGGGAAGGGGAAATAAGAGGAATGAAGGCTAACTCCCCAACTGGCCAGATAACTTCTGTCGTTTAAATATATTTGTCAGGTGGTAGGTCAGAATTAGAGGCAGATCTTATGAGGTCATCAGCTTTCTGTATGTATGATGTATGTATGTATGATGTATGTATGTATGATACACCATACATACCTCCCAACTGAAGCGCCATAAACATTAGTTCGTCAAAATCATTCACTGATCTTTGCGAGCCAAAGAAATTCACCGGTGGTAAGAACGAAAACTGAATTTTTTTCTCTCCCAAAGTAGTTTGTTTTGTTATAATATTCAACATAGAGACGTTGAAGTTATATGAAGCTAGTTATATAAAAGCTTTTATAAATTGTGAATACAATACTAAGTCATCTCTTCCGGACGTTGCTTAAGAATCACTTCAACACTTTGTAATTAAACTAGTCAAAAATTTAACAAAAGCAAGGACATTTTAATTTTAAAAGCAAACACCTGAAACCCAGACTTTATGTTGCTCTTTTTTGCTGTTAAAAATCATTTTAAGGGAAGTAGCCATGTCAGCTTTTGCCTCTGACTAGACTTAATATTTAGGTATTTATTAATTAAGTAAATATTTATAATCACTAAATGGTGGGTGATTTTGCTGGTAGTGGTATCTGACGTATGATGGTATGTGATATAGAGCTGCAAACTTCCTACCAAGTTTTAAAAATGTTCCAGAGAATGGACAAAATATTCTCTAAAAAAAAAAAATTCAAAAATATTTAAATTTGGATGAATTTTAAGAGTATTTCATTACTGCTCCTTTCCATTTAAATTCAGCTGACATTTATTAAGTGCCTATGTATAAAGGCAGTAAGCTTGAACACCAGTGTTCATCGTTGAAGTCATGTCCAACTCTTCACGACCTCATTTGGGTTTGTCTTGGTTCAGACACTGCAATGGTTTGCCGTGTCCTTCTCCAGCTATTTTACAGATGAGGAGACTGAGGCAAACAGGGTTAAGTGACTTGCCCAGGGTCACACAGCTACTACATGTTTGAGGCCAGATTTGAACTCAGGAAGATGAGTCTTCCTGACTCCAGGTCTCGTGTTCTATCCACTGCACCCCCTAGCTTGCCCCTTATACATTCCCATAAAAACATATGAAAATAATAAGAAAACAGGCAAGGTAATACAGCTTCAGTTGCTAGTATAAAATACAAATTCTCTTTTTGGGGTCATTTCAAATCTTTCCCAGTCCGGCTCCATCCAACCTACCTTCTATAATTTCATTCATGACTTACTTCTTGTCATTCATGCTACATGACACCTATTTGCACCTCCCCATCCAAAACATTCGACTCTCCTCCTGTGTGTCCCTCACGTCTGCAGTGCTCATCCTCCTCCTCATCACCATCTCCTGAATCCTTACTCCCCTTCAAAGCTCTGATCAGGAGCTACTACCTATGTATGTCTTCCTGAGCTTTCAGTTATTACTGCCGCAGAAAATTGTTTATGTTTATATATATATATATATATATATATATTTTACTTAACTCACCTGCAATATGTTCATGTCAGTTCAGCAGTCTAATCTCCATGACAGTGGGAAGGAACTGTTTCAATTTCTGGTTTTATACACCAAGAGCCTAGCACATCGCTGTGCACAGAGTTGGCACTAAATATATGCTTGCTGAATATTAAGTGAATGAACACATATCACAAAAATACTTACAAATCCTAAATATTTCCTTTCTACGTACAGTATCACCACTGTTGGTAGCATATTTTCAAGGTTTCATTTATTTTCATAATAAAAGATGGTAATTTATGTACTTATGCCTTGATGGATACCACTGTTACCTTTTTCTTCCTCTGAAAGCTCCTCTATCGGATCCAGTAAGTGCAACTTGAATGCCTGTTCTATTAATGAGGAAAAAATAGGGATAGCACAAACGGGACAACACAAGAACAAGGTCAAAGGAGAATTAGTCTCTTTTCTAATGGAATTTTGAAAGTATGGTGTCATTTCTATGGTCATTTTTTCCTGGCTATATAGGAAAGATTTCATAAAATTCAATTTATGCAGATATTTGATTAAAGAGGGTTTTATCAGATTTGCGAACTGACTTTATAAAATGTCGGAAAATAATATATAGCATATTTATTTGAATTAGTTCCACTTACAAGAATTTATATACTTTAGATAATTAGATGAAGATGTTTTTTACTTTCACTAAGTCATGGTCATTTCACTGAAAATTCTATTTTATAAGAAACTTTAAAATATAACTGGCTTGTTTTATTTCAAAGTCAACAATCCATGCATAAGTTCTTACGTTTTTGATTTCTACCTGAAAACACATTGTTCTAGGTAAGTGGTAGATTTAATGTCACAAATAATCCGTCTCCAATTATTTCATAGGATCACAGATCTCTATATAGTTGGAAGGCATCTAAATCAATTCCCTCATTTTATGAATTAAGAAACTGAGGCTCACTTTCCTGCTTCTCAGCAACTATTTTCACTATATTGGACAGGTAGCACACTTTTGCTTTTATCGTAGTTTCTTTTAATTTTAGAGAGTAATATTCTTTACAAGGAACAGAAATAGCTCCACTGATATGAAACGAGAAAAAAAGCCAGGGCTCTCCTGAGCTCTTCTAGTGGGCAATTCCATTACTGTCTTCTAAACATTTTTTGACTATTATTTATGCCTAAACTTACTTTAAAAGTAATATTCAATATTCAATAAATACATTTTGACCTGGAGAGGAAAAAAATATTATTTTCAATGCATAGGTGAGACGGTAAAGAAGGCAAAGAAAATTTCATTTCTCAACTTCCTTGAAAGAAACATAAACTCAAATCTACCATCTGATTCTTTTAATAATTCTTCTTTGAAAATTTTAAAAATATTCAATCTGAATGATAAAATGTTATAGTTAAATAAGAATGGAGGTCATAAGAAAATGGAAAGAAATTCCCTGACTTCTTCCAGACACTGAGTTAGTTAAATAATTTATTTTACGCTAATGTAGCTTCTGTGGATATAGAGAATAGGAACATTTCTATTAATTAAAGCCATTGCTCCAAAGAACAATGAAAAGAAATTTTGACCTTAAATGTTTCTCAGATTTTGAAGAACACATTGAGGAATCCATTACCGAATCCCTTATAATTCTGCATCCTTGTTGCCCATGATAGCCACGACTTCATAAAGTCCATCCATATACCATCTGTCCTCATCTTAAAAAGACTGCACGCCAATTACATGCTCTTAACACTGGAGTTTCAGTTAGTTATTTAGCACATATTTTACCTTACACAAAAAGTCTATTTTATTAGCTAAAACTGTTCTCAGGAGATGAAAGATAATTTGCTCTTTCCATTTGAAGAGGAGATTCTTAATAATGTAAGATTGTTATTATTTGGTAGTTATGAAATTGAAGTGATTATGAACAAATTTCTTTCAAAGTCTTCAAAGAAACAATCCACGCACAATTCATCACTCAATACATGTTGCATGTCTCCTTTTTTTCCACTCATGTTCAGTTGCTTCTTAAGCTGAAGAACGTGAAAATGTGAATATACATTAATATGACATTTTCTGTTATGGCTTAGGGAAAATCAGTAATACAATCTCACCTACTTTAACACACAATATTTCCTCTAATCTGGCATGTTAGATTATGTTTGGGCAAGAACCAACTCCTGACTATAATAAATGGGCCTGCTATTGTGTACATATCACAATTATCCAGACGTTCTTAGATAAATCATCTAAATTCCTCCTCTTAACTACGGTCGATTCCAATTTATCCCACAAGTATTTTTTACACTCACTCTTTTTCCTTTATTTTCCTTTTATTAAGCCTTACACCTAAGAGTTCCCATTTGGCCAAAATCTCCTTCCTCTTTTGATGTTAATTCATCGCACCTTTACATCTCAGCATCCCTGGTTTCCTTCAAGACTCAACTGAAGGACCTGCATGAGCCTTCCTTGCTTTCCTGGTCTCTCCATGTTCCCCCCCATGCTCCCACTCCCTGTCAGGGTAGTGCTTTCTCCCCTTCTCACCTCCAACCTTTATCTTTTTAAAAGGTGTTTTCAGGTCAAACCAACATGGGCTTAGCATCAGCGATACAAAGAGTCAAAAACTGTCTTTGCTCTCAAAGAATTTACAATCTAATTGGGGATGACAACATGCAAACAACTACATACAGACAAGTTATATACACAATAAATTGGAGAAAATGAACAGAGGGAAGGCTCTACTATTAAGGAGGACTAGGAAAAACTGCTTTCAGAAGTTCCTATGAGAGAGAGAGAGAGAGAGAGAGAGAGAGAGAGAGAGAGAGAGACAGAGAGAGAGAGAGAGAGAGAGAGACTGTAGTTGTTCAGTCACTTTTCACTCATGTCCAACTCTATGACCCCATTTGAGGTTTTCTTGGCAGAGATACTGGAGTGGTTTGCCATCTCCTTCTCCAGCTCATATGACAGATGAGGAAACTGAGACAAACAGCATTAAGTGCCTTGCCCAGGGTCACACAGTTAGTAAGTAGCTGAGGCTAGATTTGAACTCAGGGAGATGAGTCTTCCTGACTCTAGACCTGGCACTCTATCTGCATGCATATGTGTGTATGTGTATATACACACACACATATATGCACATACATATACACATATGAGCATGTATTTTTGCAAATCTGTGCCTTTTACTTTTCTATCTTGGGAATCGACTCACGGTCAGAAGCCAAAGACTGAGAAAGACTTCTTCCAGAAGATGAGGTATACATCTCTATCTACCTGTGTAAATGTATATATACACATGTACACACACACACACACACACATATACAAATATATATGCATGTAGTATATACACTGGCAGGGATTATTTTTGTTGGCTTTTTTTCCCAAGCATCTAGATGAATAATTAGCAAATAGTAGGCACTTAATTAAAAAGCTAGTTGACAGACTGAAAGAATTCTATTTACTGAGTAGGTGAAACACGTATTTGTGAAATGTTTGAAATAACTGTTTGGGGCCAAATGCAAAGCAGAATATGTGAAAGGAGTGTAATAAATGAATACTTTCAACTTTTAAATATCTACCAAAACGCAAAAGTTTAATGAAAGGTGGAGTTTTACCACAAGTCACCTTCGATGGAAAAACTCACTGAAGCACAAAAGTTGAGAGTGGCAGGTGCAGCCTGCAGCAGACACAACACAACAGAAGAAATTTCCCACCCTTCGTTCTTTTAATGCAGTGTGTAATTTTGTTTTGGCACTTTTTTAGTTAGTTGAGTAACCAACATGATCTGTAGAGAGTGAGCATCTGAAACATTTACTGAATGTTTCAACTTATATGAAATGTGGAAAACTAAAACCATAAGCAAAACATATAAAATGTAATAGCTTTCTATGTAATTTCAGAAGTATACTTAGGGAATGATTATAAATAATATTACTACTACACATTTTTCAAGCCAGACTCATTTTGTATTCTACTCTGGTTTAGGTGCAATTTGATTTCAGCTTTAGCCCAAGGCATCTGTAGTCTTTTATGAATGGTATGCCAAGGTTCTGACCCCTTTCATTTTAGTGTGCCCAGGGGTTGGTGTTAACCACTGGTTCACAAACAGGGGCAAGGAGGGGTACTGACTGAGTAGAAGTTGCCAACTAGTGATCTTGGGGAGGGGAAAGGGTGGAATGATGGTAAGAAGGAACCATGTGGATTCTCCCAAGCTAGGAAGGGTATAGCAGCTGCCAGCTCTCACAGACTGATGGCACTGTAGAGGAAGAGAGTGTTGGGTGAGTGCTCGGTGACAGCAGGGACCCACATGCCAAGGAAAACTGACTCACATGCATCTCTCTGCCATGCGTGTCACAGTTTTCTGACTCCTGTTTCAGCTTCCATTTTGGCTTCTGACCATGAGTTAAGATTCCCAAGATGGAAATCTAAATAGCAGATATTTGGAAAAATATAAAACAACTATTTAAGTGTTTAGGCTTTCAATAATTAATAATAATAACTGGCATTTATATAGTGCCCAAAGTTTGACAGTGTTTTACATATTTTAACTCATTCAATCCTCACAACTCTGAGGGGGTAGGTGATATCATTATGCCCATTTTACAGTAAGGAAATTGGAGCATGGAGAAGTCAAATGACTTGATCAAAGTCACAAGAAGACTGGGGCATGTCTGAGGAAGGATTCAAATTCAGGAAGTCTTCCTGACTCCAAGGCCTACACTCCGTCCACCGCACCATCTAACTGCTTCAAAGCCAAAGCCACGAGAGCCCACAGCTCACAGGAAATGTGAGAGTGGTTAAGGAGAAAGGGAAAGAACCCAAGTTGGAGAAATACCAGATTGTGGCATTGAGACCCTATTCTCTCAAAAGCTCTCAAACTTTTTGGCAAATGCCCATTACTGATGGTACCAACTACTATAGTTATTCTATTTTCTGCTAAATTTTATTCTGAATCTAACAAAGGATATAACAACTTAGTGAGAAATATGTGACTCTCAGCAAGTGTTTTATCATTTGGAACATTTTAGACATGCCATCTCCATTTCCTGGCTTCCTTCAAGATCCAGTTAAATATTCCACCTTCTCCAGAAAATCTTTTCTGATCCTTGAAGGCAGGGAGTGTCTTTTACCTTTCTTTGAATCATCAGTGTTTAGCATAGTGCCTGGCACATAGTAGGCACTTACTCAATCTTTACTGACTGACTCTATAAAATTCTTTACAATTATTTTCATTTCTCCATTTTCTTATTCATCCCCTTTTCCTTTTACATTTAAAAATGTACTGAATTCGCAGAAAGTAGCAGATCATTTTCTTTTGTATTACGTTTTGGTTTGTTATATGATTTCTCCCATTCATTTTAATTCTTCTATGCAACATGACTATGGTGAAAATGTATTTAATAGGAATGTATGTGTAGAACCTATATAAAACTGTATGCCATCTTGGGGAGGGAGGAGGGAGTTGGGGGGAAGGAAGTGGGGGGAGGGAAAAAAATCTGGGTTATATGGTAGTGATTGTGGAATACTGAAAATAAAAAAATAACAAAAAAAAGAAAAAAATGTGTTGAATTATCTATAAGTGACAGCAATTCTGCCAAAACTACGAGACTTAGAAAACAATCTGGTAATATACATACCCCATATCAGAATCACTACACATAAACCAGATAGCTATTAACTTATCTACATTTTTCTGTGTTTGCAATTTCATACTTGAACTGAGTTCATGGATATCTGTTACATATCAGAGATATCATAAGACTTAAGAGTCTTAGTGATTAACACTTCTACTTTCTTATTTTTACAAATGTCTTCATTTCACCTAATTATCCAGAATGGGTATTATCACAACAAAAATTAACTCGTATGTGTGTGTGTGTGTGTGTGTGTGTGTGTGAAACAAAGACTCTAAATGAGTACTATTTTACAAATACTAAGGAGAACGTAATCAACAGTCAGTTTACTGGACTTGATACATTATTGAATGAACTCAAAGGCTGATTCTAGAACCAGTCAAATTTTTAGCCACATCATCCACATGGACCAACAAGCAATGGTTCTTCTCATCAGCTGAAGACACAGTATGAAGTACTGGCATAGGGAGCATGTCCGGTAAGTTTTCTATGTGTGTCTGTCCACTGTTACACCTTCTTTCATTGAATAACTCTAGGGCTGTGTGAAATTCAGTTTGAGAAATTCAGAGCGGCCAAACACTGGAGGTGGTGTCAGAGGGCCTGTGCTCAGGCTCAGGGACCTTGGATAAATCACTTAATCTTTCCGAGGCTTAGGATGCTCATCTGTAAAATCAGCACACTGGACTACACTGGGTTCTACGGTCCATCTAACTCTAGGATCCCAGGACTCTGCTCCTTTTTTAGCTCAAGAGCAGGAGGCAACATGGTACAGAGGAAAGAATGGTCAGGAAAGAGGTGAAGTCATATCACTGCTGCTAATACTCATGAGCTCTCTTACCCTGGGCAAGTCATTTTCACCTTCGTAAGCTTTGGTTTCCTCATTGTAAAGTAAAAACCAAACTTCACAGGGTTGTTGTTAAGAAAGTGCATTATAAACTTCAAAGCTTTACAGAAATCTGAGTTATTACTATTAGGTGCCCTACTGTGACACTGCCCACTGTTAGGTAGACCATCTGATGATCTTTACTCCTTTCCATCACCTGCATCTGAAGGGTTTTCCCTATTCTGTTACTATAGTTAAGAATACTTTAAAATGACAATAACTATTCCTCTGGGGAAAAAAAACCCAAAACATTATGTACCTGCCACCACTACATGATAAGCTAATGCCTCACTGCTCCCCACTCCATTTCACTACTACCTTGCTGATTTTCATTTTATTCCAGATCTAACAGTTATAAACAATTTATTTAGTGAGAAAGATGCTGCAAAAAATTTATTGATATTTTATAACCTAGGAAATATTGCACTGTGAAAGTTTCTCCTATATGGTATTCTGCAAGACTATGGTTTTCTATATTGCTTGTGTAAGCTGGCATGGCGGGGGTGGGAGGAGGGAATCAGTTAATAATATTTCTGTCTTACAAATTCAAGAATCTATATGACATACTATATCTTACTTGCGAGACAGGTGTTGTTCTATCTCCAATCAGCATCAAAACCCCAGGCCCATGTTTATCATTTTACATTTATCATACCAGTTGGAACAATTTAAAACAATTTTGCATGCCTGGCTAGTGAAATGACCCGTTAAGTTTCATAACCCTGATATATCTTATTCTGAATGTAAACATGGTGAGAACAGCAATGCTAAATTCTGATTTTAAAAATTTAAGCTTTAAGAACATCTAAACTCCAGTGTGGCAGACATTTTTTGTTCCTGTAAGTTAAAACCATTTACTTGAGTCCTAGCTATACAACAAAAGACAAATAAACGGTTTTAATTTAGAAGGGAAAAAAAAGTCTGCTGCCCCTCTTTCCACATTTTTATAGAAAGTACTTAGAAGCTCTGACAAAGCTTTTTAGCATCATTACCATAAAAAGATGAAAAAATCGCCTACCTTAAATTTTAGTTCACTCTAAAACAAAGTGAGAAGCCAAGTGATAAGCTCAGATGACATCTGAGTTTCAAATAATACAGATCAAAATAAACTCTACAAATGATACCTCTGTGTTTCTGGTCACTCTTACATCAGAATTCATCCATTACTCTAGGGGGGAAGTATTCTATAGTGTCTGTTCATTACTAAGAAATTCATTCCTCAGTTTTTGACCAGGAAAACCCTAGGATAGTACAGCACTGGATGACAGAAAAAGTAATTATTTTATCCAGAATCCAATTCTCATCCTAACTACTACCTTAAATATCTTAAGAGCTGATACTGAACAACACATCGTCAGAACATAGTGCCATGGCAGTTATGAAAGACTGCTGTTTTGTATGAAAAATGAAATGAATATTCCATAGACACTTCACTTTTACATTAACTGTTTTGCCCATTAGGGAGGGAAGGACTATTAATCCTAAGAGTATAGATGTTTTTAACTAAAGATGATGGATATTTTTCCCTTGGTCTGTACCTGTGATTTATTGTTATACTGAACTTCCAGTGTGCAAACTCTCTCTGTCAATGCAGACCAGCAGGAATCCTGTATTTCATATTAGAGGATTGTTTGGAGACAATAAGAAATTAGTGTCACGTAGCTAGTAACTGATTCCCAAGTGAGACCAGAGTCCCCAACATTTATGTATTTAAGAGTTATTCTTTCCTTCATTTGAAGCTTCACAGTCAACTGTGTGAGGGCATTAGGGGTGCCAATCAAGAAGAAAGGGTTTGACTGCTCTTAGTGACAGTTTTTCCCTTTCTAATGAGCTGGAGAATCAAGCTGACAGAAAAATCCAGTGGCCTCGCTCTCCTTCCTGGGCTCACAGGTCACAGAGAAGGAAGCATGCCAGCATCACCATCTTTCCCCCTGGCACCTGGCATTTCAAAGAACTAGGAAGCCACAAGGGAACAGGGGAGGGAGATTAGGGGCAGAAAATGACTGAATTAATCAGGGGCCTGCTGGAGCTAGCTTATACCAACTTCTGCGAACCAAATGTTAACTATTTAGTTGGAGCATTTATACCTTGATGACTGGAAAACGCCACCTTTGGGATTTGACTTAATGTTCTGTTGACTATCTCGATTTAAGAAAGGGATGGAGAAAATGTGAATTAATGCACATTAAACTTAAAAATGTGTCCTGCATACTACTATTTTTTTCTCAGGAAAGCCAATTACACATTTACCAAGACACCCCTGATACTAACTAACCCTAGGTATCTCAAGACATCTACTTACTATTCAGTATTTCTTTGACATCAGAAATAACCTTGATGTAGTGAACCACAGAATGAAAATGATATGTAGTAAATGCTAACCTTTTATTATGAAATATAGAAGGCTGATGAAAATGAAGATAGGAAGGACAGGAAAAAGACACAAAAACCTACTAATAGAAGAAAAAAGATAAATAATCAGCAACATTATACCAAAATTTTAATCCTCCTGTTAAAATGATGAAATAGGATAAAAGTAGAAATATTATGGGTGAGAAATGGCAATTTTTGCACAATTAATTCTTGCAGCAATTTTTCTTGGAGGTACAATATTGGAGAACTCCTATAAATAATCAACATGAAAATCTGTGCCATTACACCGTGTGGGAAAAATTTGTATGGTCCACATACCTATGGAACTATAAAATGTACATACCAAAGGAAGTATAAGTAGAGAATGTATAGATTGTATACTGAAGACATATATTTAAAAGACACTGATCACCAGGAATAAGGAGAAATAAATCCTAATAAACAACTTCATCAGTTAGATGGTGAGTAAAAGAAATATTTTTTAGAAAGCCATCTGGGCAAAGCACATTATGCGCAGGGCAGAGTGCTTGTTAAGACAATAGGTTCAGGTAGACAGACCAATTAGTTCAACTATAATATCTTAGATTGAAGGCTACCATTAGAAGATGGGATAGAGCAGATAGTTGTACTTGCCACCAAATAGCTTCTGGAAGTATTAATAATTTAAGATAGGAAAAGGATAGTTTCTGTTACCATAGTTTATAGATACTGTGGAGTAGATTGTCTTAAAAAAGAGTATTTGATCATAATGTCACAAACTTTAAAATAAAATTAAATATAGCTACAAATATTCTTATAATCTACATGACTTTTTAAAATAAGATTTGTCACTTTTAGTAACACTTTTAATATCAACCTTCTTGAAAAAAGATCTAGTCATTTGGATGACGCATTGATCCAATGGGCAAAAGTCTCTTCCAGTGGGTCCTAATTTTTCTTTTGGTCAATATCACATGACTTTTATAGATTTCTTTGCCCATCCAATCACTGAAACTTCCTTAAAAAAAAATGTGACTTTCTGTTACATTCAAAGTTAAAAAAACAATCACACATGCCCTGTGGCTTGTAATGGGTGGTTGGTCTACTATAAAGTTGGCATTTTTTCTTACTTAACATCAATCGCCAAAAATCACACATGAGAAGAAATACTATTTGGGGGAAAAAAAGTTAAAATCCATATTTGAAGTTACTACCAATCAATGCATATACTTTATAATTTCTGATCTTAATAAAGTCAAATATGGAGATTAGTTCTATTAAGTGTTCTGTGATCATTAAATATTTTCTGTTCTATTTACCCGATAGAAGTACTTTCAGTTAATAAGTTATCTGAGTGTGGCAACTTCACATAAAATACTGAATCAACCGCTGAAACTTACCACGAGCTATTGTTTGACTTGATTTAGAATCTGAACTCTTTGATGCTGAAGCATTCACTGAAACGGTATAAAAAAAAAGGAGCAAACCGAGTTTCATAATTAAATCAAAATAATCTGAGCATGACAACAAATAAAGCCTATTCAAATCAGGCATGATTACAAGAGAATATTAACATTTCTTTCTATATAAAAGATAAAACATTTTCAACTAATTCAGAGTTTAAAAAAAAATTTAAATCATACCGTACACGGGATCTTGAGAGATTGTGTGGCCCTCTTCTAGACTTTAGGAGGAAATCTATTCCAAACTGATGAGCATTTATGCTCTGAATTTTTAAAGTGAAAAAGCCCCTTTCTGAATGTTTAACAGTTTTTTTCTGTATTCCCTTTTGCACAACCTTATGTTCTATAGTGGCATTTATTTGTGCATTTTGTTTTTCTACCTTAGTTGAACTTAATCCACTGCCTTTATCCCTCCATTCCATTTTATATAGACTTTTTCTCTAGTGTAACATGGTAATTTAAATTAAAAGGATTGTTTACTATCTGGCCACTACCCTGAAACAAGAAGTCAAGCGTCACTGGAGATTCTATTATGACCAACGGTCCTCATTTACAAAATGATTGGTTAGGCTTTTTCCTACAGCTTATGACTATAGAACAGTACTGTATCCACATATTATTTTTCAGTAAACTGACCTAGCTGTCACGTAGCTCAGGTTTCCCATTTATGGGTGGTTTCAGTAGCCTTTTAGCGGGGTTGGGAAGGGGGAAAGTAGGAAGGGGATAGAAATGGATTTGCAATTTTGTTTATTTGAACTTCCTAGTGTGGAGGGAAGGGAAAGGGAAATAAACATTTATTAAGGCCCAACTGTGCACCAGGCACCATACTATACAACTATCATCTCATTCCATCTTCACAACAATCCTGTGAGGAAGACCCTATTATTTCACCCATTTTACAGTTGAGGAAACTGAGGCAGATGGAGGCTAAGTGCTTGGTCCAGTGTCACACACCTACTAAGTGTCGGAGACCAAATCTGAACTCAGTTTTTTCTGATGTCAGACTCAGCCACCTAGCTGCCTCTAGGTGTGGAAGCTACAAATCAGCATTTCACCGGTAGCCTGAGGCACTGAGATGTTAAGGGATTTATGTGTAGTCACACAGCCAGAAACTTGTAAGAGGCAGGACTAAGGTTGGTCACCATCTACACACTACCCTATGACTTCTCTCTTCTGTAGCCCACGTACTTGTTGATCAATTTAGTTCTAACTGTTCCTATCTCTTTCCTCTCTCTTTTTTTCAGTCTGTAGAGTGATACCATTCTCTAATTCATGAGAAATATAGTTGTTTCTCCAACATTTTGAAGTCTATGACATCTGAACCATGCTCCCAAATCTGCAGACCGCAGGGGTCACCAGAAAAGCCTTATTAGCTAAAACCATCCATCAACCTTTTCTCTTCAGGAGCATGAATCCCCTCTTATAATATGTTGCCCAATCAAATTTTAACTCTTCTTAACTCCCAGTCCCATCTTCATCGACTCCACCTCTCCTTCCCTACCTTGAATTTCTAGTTCTTATCTAAGAGCCTCTGAAACATATTTGCATTTTTTTTTACTTATTTCTCATTGCATTTTCTTCTTCACAATTTTTCTTCATCCTCTGTTTTACTGAATTTAAATAAAAATCCATTAAAAATCCAAATCGTTATTTTTTAAAGAACATAATCCATAAATGTTTAAGATGTTGGAGCCATGCTTTCAGTGGCATACAGTGGTTGTAGAGTCAGGAAGACTTGAGTTCAAACCCTGCCAGAAACACTTAATGACTGTGTGACCCCAGGCAAGTCTCCTCAGCTATAAAATGGGGTTAATAACAACACCCGCTTCCCAGGTTTGATGTGAGGATCAAGTGAAATATTAGTGAAATGTTTTACAAACATTAAGGTACCACATAAATGCTAGCTATCATTAATATTACTATTATTAAAATTTAACCACATTCAATAGTTAGGACAGTTGGGCATAAGTGATAACTTAACCTCACCACGGATACTGGGTAAGTATTTGACACTGAATCGCAAAGCTACTGCAGCCACAGAATAAAAGCATTCCCCTTAGCTCTGTAACAATGAGAAACTCAACGGCCCTAACAACACCTAAATGGGGCCAACACCACAGACAGAGAGTGCGTTACTTTATACCTCTCATATACTTCTAAGATACCTCTCCTATTGGGAAATCGCACGGCAAATAACTGAGAAATGTGCCAGAAGGAACTCCTAATAGCATCCTGCTAAACAGAACAGAATAAATGAGATTGAAATTAATCCAGATCACCATACATAAAGGCATACAGGTCTGTTTTAACAGCTACAATAATATTGATTGCATACATGAAAAATGTGCTTTAGAACAAGCCCAAATACAGACAATCACAGTAAAAGTCAAAATGGAATCTCTAAAGTATGTGTATACGCAGAGAAATATTTCCAAGGTTAATAAATAAGCAAATATTGTACTGCTTTAGCTCAAGAATGATGTAGCATTCTCAATGAGTCTGTTATAAAAGCTTACTTTGTATAATTGGTACAGGTTTTTCCAAAGTCTGCCTTACAAAAGGATTCCCTGAAATATCAAAATAAGAAAAAAAAAATAACGGTCAGACTGAAAGAATATCCTTTAACTACAGAACTGAATATTATTTGTAAATTAAAATATTTTGTCTTCTTTAAAATTTAACCTTTGACTCATACAATTGCGAGATGTGTTAAAAGTTAGCAGACTATGTTAATGAGTCATTCTTCTCCCCACAAAAAAAACAACATTCACTAAGTATATATGGATTAAATTTTTTAAAAGCAGAGAATGCTACATGCCATTTTTGTAATGACTCAGTGACAATTTCTAAATACAATATAGAAACTCTCAAAATCTCTCCTATGGTGCGAAGAAATTTCTTCTTCCCCATCAAGCCAGGTAAGGCTTTTTCCAGTTGGCAGCAAAGCCAAGGATTTCCAGCCTTGACATTGTCAGGCTTTACTGGCAATCCTGTGCTTATAAAGTAGCTCCAAGGCCAAGCTAGAATTTCCTTCCAGTCTTAAATCACAGAATAGAAACAGCATTTCAGTCATACAGACAGCAACTTGTGAATGTGGCCAATAGGTTAAATCAATTCTAACTCGTATGTTTTAAAGTGTTGTCATTAACTCACGAGATCAACTTTGCATCTACACATATACAGATAGTATACATGTATATACTCACATATATATGCATGTACTGCATCTACACACATATACATGTGTGAATCTGTGTCTATAAAAAAAATCTATGCAGAACAAACAGCCTCTTAATAAATCAATAATCTATGACTTCACTGGAATAAGTACTCCCTCCACTAATGTAAGTCTGAACACTACTATGACTTAGCAGAGAGTTTTTGTGTGCTGATGTAGTCCCCAAATTCATTACTCTGTGAGCCAAGCTTCACCCACACCCCAAAAATTATAAATTAAGTAGTAAGTGCCTAGTATATGCCTGAACACTCAAATCTCAAATGGATCTGTAGGTCTCATCCATTTGGATAACCCTACAACAATAAAGATCACAACCTATCCATGCCTTCTCATTCAGCTTCCCCTTTCGTGCTCACACCTTCCCATAAATTCAACACAGGCCACCATTAGTCTACACAATGTGTTTAACGTTTTGTCCTTATTTTTCTTAACACTTCAAGGTCACCAATGGAGTCATCTGACTTGTGACTAGCTCTCACCAAATGACAGGACTATTTTCTTTGGGTACTATGCTCAAAAAAAATTTTTTTAATTAGTTTTTAAAAAAGATCAGTTATATTATGGTAAAATACCTCCCAAATTTAAATATCAAGTATTATAACACATAAAAAACTATTTGATTGAGGGCTGGTGCCCATGGCTATAAGCAGTGTGACGCAGTTCAACTTACCATTCTGCTCGTTGATTGTGTGTAATGGTTTGCTGGCAAACTCTTTAATCTGCAAAGAAAAAAACCTACTAGAGTAGCCCACATAAAACTGGAAATGGACTTAGACTGGCGGAGTGTAGAGCATAACTGTCATTGCATTAAAATTTGCTCTTAATTCTACAAAAATAGATTATTCCCTATTTTAGAAATACCCCTGCAAGGGAAAATCCCAGAAATGTGAAGTTTAGATCTGTTCATTTAATTACTTAGTTACTTATTACTAATTTTTATCTTAAATTTTTTTCTTTTTCTATTGGAACAACTCAGTTACTGTTACTCTAAAACATAGATTTTTTTTCCCTTTACTATGCTGGTGGTTCATGTTCAGTGTTTACAAGCGATCACAGAAGGAGCTGGTTATTCTTCAAAATTCTTACTTCAGTATTTTAATAGATTCGTATTCGTGGTGCCTGGCACATAGTAGGCACTTGTGATTGGTTGATTTGTGATTTCATCAGCACAGGTACTAGGAGTGGGACTCTCCTTTGCCTTCCTTTGTGGCCCCAAAGCTTAGTGCAGTACCTGACGCAGCAAGAACTGACTTCACTCTCTTGTCTTGACTTGGAACAACAATAATCATAAAAACAAAAACTCCAGAGCCAATTCTCAGGGGGAAAGCTTTTCTAAAAATAGCTAGGCTGATCTTCCAATCCATCAGCAAGCATTTATAAAGCAAGCACTTACTACATATGTCAATTACTATGGGGATAAAAATCCAGTGGTCTCCTCTGTTATTCTATGGGAGAAGAAATAGATATTTGCATGTTTATGTGTGCATATGTATATACACATATATTATACCACATATATGTACATGTGTATACACACATGCACTGTGTGTATATACATACATTACATCTACACATATATAGTATACATGTATAAACACACATATATGCATAAATACTACACCTGCACACACATATCTATATCTATCTATCTATCTATCTATTTATCTATCTATCTATACATGTGTGAATCTGTGTACAAAGTAATTTTTTTTTGCAGGGTGGGGGAAGCCACTAGAAGCTCAAAGGAATCAGAAAAGACCTCATATAGAAGGACATTGCAGCTGACCAAGAAAAACAGAGATTCTAAGATGCAGAGGTGAGGAGACATTCATTCTAGACATGAGGGAAAGGCAAGGTGAAAGTCTGAAACTAGGAGGTAGAATGTTATACGTGAGGAACAACAGGAAGGCCGGTTTGGCTGAACCAAAATTATTCTACAGAAAATAATCTATGACAAGGCTGGAAAAGTAGGTTGAAACTATGTCAAAACAGACTTTAAATGTCAAACAAAGATGTTTTTAATTTGTTCTTAGGAGCAATTGGGAGCCACTGGAATTAACTGAGCAGGGCAGTGACTTGCTTTAGAAAAATCATTTTGGTATTTGACATTTGTGTGAATGATGGATAGGAATGGGCAGAGATTTAAACACAAGGTGACAAATTAGGCTTTCAGGCAAGGGATGACAAGGTCCTAAATCAGAGAGGTAAGAAGCAGAGAGATAGGAGAGATGTAGTGGTAGAACTGACAAAATTTGACAACTGATTGGATATGTGGTTGAGGGTGAGTGAGGAGTCATTGTAAGAGAAAGGGTGAACTCACCCCAATCCATTTGAGTTCTGATGCCTTAAGTAGGTGAGAACATGTCTAAAACAATCAATCAAAATAATCCAGACAAGAGTGAAAGTCTTTGAAAGTCATTGGATGAAGTGAAAAGATAATGAGCAGGAAATCTGTTCTAAGAGGCTGGGAAATTTGGTCATGCCTTGGGGGAAGGGGTTACCTATAAATTATCAAATAGGAAGGGACCCATTTGAAAATCTGGAGTCTGTGTGGAGTTCTAACTGAACACCCCATGGGTGGGGGAAATGGAAAAAGAGGTCTCAGTTTGGGCCTTGGCCAGGTCTCTTTCCCCATCCCTCCTACCTTTGACCAAGCGAGGACATTCCGACTTGGGAGGGTATGGGAGATGTTGGATTTCCCATCTTTCTATCTGTACCCTAAATAACATCCCCACATCGACTGGTGGCAGTCTTCAACACTCCATGAATGGGAGAAAAAAAGGTCTTCCAGTTCTCCTTTATCATATGTGTTCTCTAAACACGAGACCATTTTTCCCTAGACTTGGTATGCATTCATGGAAGAGCTTTACAGACTTTTGAAGGAATGTTTTTGTACCAAATGTTCTTACTATACCACCAAAAGAAACATCCTTTCTCAAAGCTCTTCAAGGCTAGCTAACTAAATGATTCTCAACTAAAAATCATTGGGGAGGGGGAAGAGAGACAGAGAAGTACACCAGTGGGAGTTTAAGCCAATGACATTAGAGAATCACTACTGACTTCTCAGAAGCATCTCAAGGGGAAAATGAAGTCAATCTAGCTCTGGGAATATGACTTATTTTCAATGTCAGAGTTGGAATGATATCTAGGAGCCTGCATGGGCAAAAAAGGATGACTCCTGAGTAACTGCAAGAATGGTGGTGACCTTGACAGAAATAAAGAAGGTCAAAAAAGGGTGAGTCGAGGAGTTGAGTTTGAGATGTCTATGGGACATCTAAGTAAAATGCCCGAAAGGTAGATGGTGATGGAAGACTTTTAGAACGCAGGAGAGACCAGGGCTGGATATATACATCTGGGGAGTCATCTACAAAGAGATGATAATTAAACCCAGGTTTCTGTAAGGCCTGCCAAAGCTTGTGATATGTTCAAATAGCCATCAAGAATCTGGGTCACTTCCATGCCTGGATTAGACAACAGGGTAGGAGTGTAACTGAGAATTCATCACCTTATAATCCCCAAATATTCTAAAAGAAAACTAGTGTGCTTATACATGTGTGCTTGTACATGTACCCAAATAATTCACATCCAAAAAAAAAAAAACCAAACCAAACATACCTGCTGCTTCTGACTAATAATCAATTCATTCTGCTCTTGGAGTCGCTGCCCCAGTTCCTCTATTCTTTTCTTATAAAAAACATTACTTGCATTCAGATCTTCTATCATAGATGTTCGAAGTTTCTCTATATGTGACAGGAGCTAAAAAAAGTTGGGTAAAACACAATTTTATAAGTCTCATGCAAAATATCTTTACTTTATCTGCTAAACACACCATTCAACAATCACACCACTCTGGTGTACCAATAAACAATAAAATGTTGATGTGATGGCAGGAAAGTTAGTCAAATTCTCAGTATTCTAAGCAACTTTCTAAGACCATAAGTAGCCAAGAAGGTTTTGATCAGCAATATGAAATTACTTTTCTGGTCCATATCCAACAGGAAAATGGGAGAAAGAATCATATTAAACCAGGGTTTTTTAATATTTATTTTTATCATTATCATGGACCCATCAGGCAAAGCCTATGGACCCCTTCTCAGGATTTATTTAATAATTAAAGGAAATGCTAATTTTCAGTTAGAGATTAGTGAAAATAAAGATATAATTTTTTACCCATTCAAATCCACAAACCCCAGGTTAAGACCCATGGACGACTTAAAATGGCAGAATTAAAAAGAGTATAATTTTGGTATGGACTTTAAGGAAGCTCGTTGGTTATGATGAGAGGTAGGATGGTGGAAGGAAGGTATTATCTGGCTGTAAAAATCCAGATGAGACAAATAGAGCCTAAATCGAGGACAGAACAATTTCAAGTATAGTCTGCTTTTCTGAAAATGTACAATGAAGTAGTAGCAACCTAAAATTTCCCTAAAAGTGATTTTATATTGTAGATTAGCTCTGGATTTCAATAGGAAACTGGGTAACTGGAAATCTTAAGCATTCCTCTAGCAGAATAAAAGATTTTCTATATAGCATGAACAAAAACCTCTACTATTCCTATCAAGCTCAGCCGAGGGTGAGCTCCACACAGGCTCAACTTTTTTTTAAAAAGCAAGTTATACCACTTTAATCTTTTAAAAAAATCTTCTCAAGACTAAAAAAAAAAAAAAAAAAAAATCAACATTATTTTACAAGAGTGTCCAGATCAAGTAGGACAACTGCTCCACTGTATTCTGTCCTGGTCAGACCACATCTATAGTATCAGATGCATTTCTGCATACCACATAAAAGGAACACGGACAAACCAGAGAGTGTCCAGAGAAAGACAACCAGGATGCGAAGGGATTTGGAAACCACATCGTATGAAGTCAAATGAAGGGTGTTATGATGACCTTCAAATACCTTAAGGCAAGAGCTCTTTTTTCTTCTTTTTGAATTAATTTATTTCTAGTTTTCAACATTCATTTCCACCAGATTTTGAGTTCCAAATTTTCTCCCCATCTTTCCCCTTCCCCGCACCCCAGATGGCATGCATTCTGATCACCCCTTCCCCTCAGTACCCTCCCTTTTGTCATTCCCCCCTCTTATCCCTTCTACTTTCTTGAAGGGCAAGATAGATTTCTATACCCCATTAAAACAGGGGTTCCTAAACTTGGGTCTCCAGTGCTCAGCGGGGTCCATGGATACATTTCAGGAAGGAGGAAGGAAAGGGAACAAGAATGCATATAATGTCTATTGTGTACCAGGCATTTCCTAAGCGCTTTACAAATATCTCACTTGATGCTATCAACAACCCTACAAGGTTAAGTGTTACTGCTAGCTCCATTTTACAGCTGAGGAGACTGAGACAAACAGAACTCTAGCTACTGTACCAATTAGCTACCTCTTTTTTTAAACATTGTAATAACTGTATTTTGATTTTTTTCCTTTGTCATACTTGTATTTCGTTTAATGCATTTAAAAGCATTTTTGAGAAGGGGTTCACAGGCTTCACCAAAGGCCAGAGGGGTCCACAGCACAAAAAAATGTTAACGACTCCCACCTGAAGTGTCCAGGGCTTTCATGGGAAACAGAAAGTGGACCTGTTTTTGTACTGCTCCAGTAGGGAGAAGACATGGTGAGGGTGGGAAATGGGAATTGGAGTAAAGCATAGGGTGGTGAAAAGGCTGACGGATTTCACCTCGATGCTAAGAATTGTATTGTTCTCTAACATTTAGAGTTGTCCCAGGAATATTGAGGTATACTCTAACTATTTGTGAGTCAAGCTGTAGAGAGGTGGAATTTACCCTGGATGAGAGGCTGAACCATATAACATCTAAGGTTCTTTCAAATTCTACAGGACTATTGGTATCACAGGAATATATGAATTTTGTTTTCTTCTGCCCTTCCCTGTTTTTTCTGTCTTATGCCCAAGGCCTGGAACTGAAATTTCATCACCCCCTCCCTGCCACTCAACCACCAGTGGTACTTGTGCTGGGGAAGATGCTGATCCCCTGGCCTAGACTAAGGTTATTTACTGCCTTAAGGATTAAGAGTAATGGGCACTTGGGTGTGGTAGTACACCTGTAATCCTTGCTGCCAAGGGGGTGGAGGCTGGAAGCCTGGGAGTTCTGAGCTTTAGTGGGCATCCACACTGTTTGGCATGAATATGCTGAGCTTGCAGGAATGAATGAGTGGGGGTCACCAGCAGATTGCTTAAGAAAAGTTGAACTCTTCTGGGGTGGAAATGAAAAAACTCAAAGCTCCCTATGACAATCAGTAGTGGATATAGGCTACGCCTATGCTGGACAAAATAGGGAGCCCCAGTCATTAAGAAATAATAATAATGACAGGAAGACTGAGGTCATGTTGCAGAACTATCTAGATGTTCAAAGAAAAACTGAATGATCAATTCAGTAAATGCTTTTTGAAATGCAGTGAAAATAAAATCGAACAGAAGTGGCATTAGGCCCTGTGGTCGGAAGCTGTGAACAAAGGCAGGGACATATAATGTGAGAAACTCATCTCTATGAGGCTTAATTTGGGCTGGCAACATAAACATCTTTCAATAGATCTTGTATATGGGGTGCTACATGGAACAGAGTGAGGAGAAAGGTTTAGCAGCAGAGAGAGCTATATATGTCATTTTCATAGCTAAAATCGTAAGACAGGAAGGATAGTATTGACCAGTCTTGAAATCTAAGAAAACGTATACAGTATTCCTTTTTCAAAGGAAAAAAACAGAACCAAAAGGACAGAATGCACTCACTACAATGATACAGGGGAAAAATGTGAATTTTAGAATGTATGGAACAAGTATCTTCATCAAGGTTCAGTGCCTGAAAAATTGTTATGATACTTTTATACATTAAAATGAGGTCTGGTTTAAAATGCATTAAAGTAAATTAATTTAATTAAAACAATTACTAAGCAAGTTTCATTGGTTGTGCAGATGTTTAATGTTAATTTCTAATTAAACATTAAAAAATTTTAAATGTATGGCATCAAACAAAGAGCCTTGCAAGAAAGCACTGGCAACTTACAAATAACAAAAAGCTATCGACAGAAAAGGGCACCATTGGAACCAATGAGACAAACCAGACAAAGATTAGCCAAGATTAGAAAATACGTTCAGGAGCAAGCGATGATTTAGTATAAAAACTACAGTATAGTTAGGGAGCACGAGGCAATAATCTCCTTTCGTCAATTTATCTCCTAAATCTTAGTCTTCTGACATGTCTGAGGTACAGGTGGATGTCCATAAGCATAAGTGACTATTTGCCTCCATTTCTACTGCAACTATAATCATTCCAAAAGGAGACTGCCAAGGAATCTAGGTAGAGCACTAAAAAATTGGCAAAGCCAAGTTCCCCAAAACAAAGAAATACAATATGTGCATTGTGGGGAACAGCAGGCATCGTTCATGTGGAATAATTAATGGCTAACTCCTTAGCCCTGAGATTACCAACTTGAATGAATATGCCTCCTCAACCAGGGTTTAAGGGTTAGGAAGAAAAAGTGAGCATCTTCTAACTGTCAAAGCCAGAAGATAGGGAAACAGTGTAGCCTAGCAGTCTGGAAAAAGCCCCACATCTCAGATATGGATGGCTGACCAACTTCCTCATCATACCCAGGGAAGTTTCACCTTGTAATTTCCAGGTTATAACTGGTTTAGCTTCCTTCTCTCCAAACCTTTTTATTTACCTATTTGACAAACAAATATTTTTTCCTTCCATCCAACTAGTGGCTGACCCTTCTACAAGAGGGTGGGGATAGCTCTATACGTTCTCTTCCAGCCAAATGACCGTTGCCATTCTGACCACAAGCTTCAACATAGCAGTTTTTAATGGGGATAAAAAAATTTTAAATAAATTTAAAAATCAACTGTGACATAAGTTGCAGATTTTAAAGTGACTTTGGGGGGAGGGCTCTGGGGCTGTAATTTTTATCAGTACAGGGACTCCCAATAAAGAAGTTAGAAAGCTTATATGTTACTTATAGGCTTAGGGAGTGCCCTAGAACATTATGAAGTTAATTGATTCAGCCACAGTCACACCATTGGCATGTGGACCACATGAAGACCAACGTAGACCTGATTCCTTTTGACTCCAAGGCAGCCCTATCTCCACTATACCAGGCTGCTCCCCACAGATAAAATAAAACACAGACATGATAAGTATGTCAAAGTGTTATGGGAAGTTTGAAGCCAGTAATAAGAAAAGCAGTTCAGAAGCCATAATAACAGGAAAGGGAAGAAGTTATAAAGGCTTGGGCCAAGATAGTGATTTTAGGAGAGTGCAAAGAAGCAGAAACATAAGAGACAGATGGTAGAGAGAGAACAGATAAGACTTGACAAATGAACAGATAGAAGAGGTCAGGGAAAGAGGACAACTCGGAAGGTGCAAATCTAGGTGAATGGAAGGATGGTAACACACTCAACGGAAACAGGGAAGTTTGGAGGAAGGGGATGTTTGAGGATAATGGAGTAAAATCCGATTACAACATCAGAAAGAAAATAAGCATCTAATTAAGTGCTAGATACTGCGCTAAGTGCTTTTAAACAAATATTACCTCATTTAATTCTCACAACAACCCTATTATTATCTTCCCCAGTTCACAATTGAGAAAACTGAGGCAAAGAAAAGTTAAGTAACTTGCCTGGGGTCACACAGCTATTAAGTGTCTAAGGACGGATTTGAACTCAGGTCTTCCTGACTCCAAGCCTAGCACTTGATCCTGTGCATCCTCAGCTAATGAATATACATCAGGGATGAACATTCACAAGAAACCATACCTGTCAGCAGAAAAACAGACCACAACCCACTAATTACTGGACCAACCCAACTCCAGAGCTGGAGATGCCATGGAAGGAGCTGCTATTACATGAGTGCCATCTTTACTAACTCAACCAATATATATTAAAATACTTGCTATTTGCTGATACCATGCAAAATTCTGGGTATGAATTTTGGCTAGAGCTAGAAGCAAAGGGTGGCTTAAGTATAGAATGTGTGAAAGAGGAGTAACAGAAAATAAGTCTGAATAAGGCGATCTGGATGGAGCCAGACCGGGGAGGCCCAGGATGAAGAGTTAATGCCTTGATATTATTTTCAATTAATTCAACAGACTCATTCCAGTTCAGTAAGAGTCTAGTATGTGTACTGCACTATGAAGGGCATTAAAGAGCCACAGGCTTAAAAAAAAAAAATCACAGAGAGCGTGCCCTCAAGGAGCCTGAACAGAGGACGAAAAATATACACAAAAACGATCATGCAAGTTAAATGTGCTAAATAGGCAGAAGGGATCCAATAGAGAGAGGAGGGAGATCTGGGAGGGATGGCTCGCTTCCTGATAAAGAGAGGAGGAAAAGCTTTAAGAAGCAGGACCCAGACCTAGGTTTTAGAGACTTCCAATGTATCTCTCAATCAAGAAGCATTTATAAAGTGGCTACTATGTGTCGGGCCCTGTGTTGGATCATGGGGAGAAAGAGAAAAAAATGAAACCGCTCCTGCCCTCAAGGAGGTTATATTCTACAGGAGAAGACAACATGTACTTCATAAAACTAGTCTGTTAAATGTACTCTTTGATCCAGTGACACTGTTCTCCTGCCTGTTCCATGAACCATCTCTCAGGTCCAGAGCATTTTCTCTGGCTGTCCCCATGCCTAGAATGTTCTCCTTTCTCTGATCTGCCTACTGACCTCTGCAGCTTTCTTCAAGCCCCATATAAAGTCCCACTTTCTACAGGAAGCCTTCCCTAACCCCTATTCCATTCCAGTGCCTTCCTTCTTTTAATTTGTGGGAAAACAGGAAGTAAGTTTTATTTCCACACATTGATTAGGGGGTGTGTGACCTAGTACAGTGAGGTGAAGATCAGAAAACTGCTGGGAATGCTCAATGAGTTGTTTGAGGGAAAGCCTATCAGAGGAGCACATGGCCAGGGCACAGTATTGCAAGAAAACCAAAGTTCAGAATTCTATAAGGGTCCTGCTCATTCTGACCTCATTGTAGTCCTTCCAGTAGCCATGCTGGAAGCTACTTGTTCCTTCAGGGGAAGGAATGTAGAAGGCATTCTCTACTCTGAACTCCATTTTAAATAAAATTTTCTTGATACCTTTTCGTGTGTCAAGTTCATCTCTAACAAATTATTTCCTATGTTTTACATGTTATCTCCCCCCATTGGATTGTAAGCTCCTTGGGGGTAGGGGTCATTTTTGTCCCTTTTTGTACTCCCAGCACTTTGCTGACACATAGTAGATGCTTAATAAATGCTGACTGACTGAATGAAATACACATGTAAGCAAGCACCAAATAAACACAAACTTAATTGGCGAAGGGAAAAGCACAAGCACTTGAGGTGATCAGGAAGTGCCATCTCTTACTTTATGCAGGGGGTGGAGTTTGAGCTAAGCTCTGAAGAACCTTGGGATTCTGAGAGGTGGAGGGGAAGAGAGAGAGAGAGAGAGAGCATTCCAGGAAGGAAGGACAGCCTATAAAAAAGCATAGAAATGAAATGTCATGTAAGATGGGCTATCATGGGTGAGGGAAAAGCAGAAGGCCAGTATGGATGCATCACAGAGTGAGCAGAGAGGAGGAGTCAATTATAATAAGGCCAGAAAGAGAGGTTGAAGCCTGGTTGTGAAGGCGTTTAAATATAAGACAGAAGAATTTTGCATTTGACTTGGTGAATGATGCAAGTCCTTAGATCTCACCATTATCCACTATGTTGACCAAAAACCTTGAAATTTCTGTCTGACTCTAACAATACATATCCCAACATACAAGGGGGGCCTGCTATCACAGGTTCTTGGATCTACATTCATAAAAGGAGAGGCAACTTTTGATGGTTAACAATCACTTTAATCAAGCACATGTATCATTCCTTTAACCAAACACATATAGCATTCACCTAGTTCAGGGGAGTCAGCACCCTGAACTTCAAAGAAAATACAGAGAAATTACTCCAACTGTCTGATCATAGTTACCAGAGAGGGAAGCACGACATCTGGGTTCTCAAAGCCTGGAGGACTCCTTAGCGACTACCCAGAGTCCTCATCTGGCCAAACAAACACTTCCAGTCAATAAGCCTCAAAATAAAATTGCACTTCAGAGTCTTTATATGCTTTTTAGAGTCAGAGGGCATCACATCCCTTGAGAACCAATGCCTCATTAACAAAAGGTGTGGACCTTCTTACAAATCTTCCCAGGCTGAGAATGGCTAGGAAAGATCCTCTTCAGTCACATTCAAAGAGAGACATTATACTTCTTGATTATATTACAACAAAAACAGCAAAAGATCCTATTTTATTTCATCTTACATTGACCATGAACTCCTAGCATTCCATCTCCCTATGCTTCACTTCTCCCTAAACCTATTCTTTGCCCTCACCTGGACCTTGAATCTTTCCACCCCTCTGGGCTTTCTCCAGGAGGCTTACCCTTCCTCTGATTTCATTGTCCTCTCCTCTCAATCTCAACTTGTCCACATCTCTTAAATCTCTTTGCCCCCTTGCCAATTTCCACTCACACCTCTCCAAATACCAGCCCTGGATTTTCCTACTATTCATGCCCTCCTGTTTTTTACTCAGAGATCGGTATTGACTGAAAAACTTACAGATTTTTATTATCTAATTCAGCACAATACATTGTATTCTTCCTGAATTGTTTCCATATCTCACTACCCAGAGAAGTGGCTCCAAATCTTTTCTTTTAACCTCAAGCCTCTCCTCTCACAGGAGGAACTTATCTCTATGGATCTGTCATGGAGAAAGATGAAATTATCTGAGACGAGCTCTCTTCTTACCTTCATTTATTCTCAAAACCCCTTGACATTATTCTGCATGAGACCCTCCCTTCCTCCAGTCTGATAATGAAGGGCCTTTCAAATTTCAAAACCTTTAACAATTGATAATTAGTCCATATAGAACCTTTGTGAAATAGTTAGTAGTGATAGTAGTAGTAGCAGTAGTAGTAGTAGTAGCAGTAATTGTAGTGGTGGTGGTAGCTAGAATTTATATGGCACTTGAAGGTTAGCAAAGCACTTTACAAATACTGTCTCATTTTATCTTCACAACAACCCTGCAAGGTAATCATCCTCCATAATAACTATTATAGCAACTAACATTTATACAGCCTTTTCTACAGGAAAACATCATGCTTTGCAATTACTGTCTCATTTGCTCCTCATGATAATCGTAGGAGGTAGGTGTTATCATTATTCTCGCTTTACAAATGAGGAAACTGAGGCAGAAGAAGTTAAATGACTTACCAAAGGTCACACAGCTAGTAGGTATCTGAGGTCCAATTTTACCCCAGATCATCCTGACTCCCAGTTCAGTACTCTACTATGACATCTAGTGGCTTAATCAAGTCATACAATGAGTAAAAGAATGATATATATATATTTTTTTTAATACTGTTTTATAGCTAAATTAACCTACTGGATCCTGGGAAAGAGCATAGATGAAGATGGAAATAAGAAAGGACGATCACTGACCAGAAGACAATTGGAGCCTCACATTTTCCCCTCCAATCTCAGCAGACAACACTAAGTTAGTTAAAATAAAGCATTGAGAAGCACATAGTTCTTGCTTGTTTTCCCATTTGATCAGAGGTTCTCTTAAAATCAGAGTAGGTTTGGAGACATGAAGTCCTGGGTTCATATCTTACCTCAAGTCACTTACCCGCTCTCAGAAACTACCATCTACTCTATTGCTAATGCTTAGTATTATGAACGGCACCTACAATGGAAGCTCAATGAATGCTGACTGACGACAAAATGAATACCGATAATAACAAAGCAAAGACAAGCAGGGTTAAATTCAACAAATAAACCTCTAATTTTTTAAACAATGGAAATTATTCAATATGCCGTTACCGAAGGAGGTCTTTCAGTCATGGAAACAAAAGTTTATGTTATCTAAGGTGGTTATAGTATTAATGGAGAAACATCAAAGTGCAGGATGAGTGTTTTTAAATAGTCACTTACCCAAACTTCATGGCAAGTAGAGACAAAAGAAAATTACTTTCATTTCAAAGAGTTTCAGATCATCTTATCCAGTTACCTCATTTTATAAGCGAGGAAATACAAGTGTGGATAAGGACTCTCCTACAGTGACGTATCATGTCGGGGCACAACCAGAACATGGACTCCTGGCTCCCAATCAGTTCAGTGCTCCTCCCAACACATAATGCTGTGGCCTCTCTCAGGAGATGGCAGGCTATCAAGTTTTTAATAATAATAAATCACATTCACATGACATTTTATTGATTTATGAAATGTTTTCCTCATAACAACCCCAAAAGGCAGGTCATGTAATTATTATTTTACAGGGAACTGAGACTTAGAGGTCAAATGATTTGCTCAAGGTCACACAATTTATAAATGGCAGAGGGAGATCCACTGCCTTCTATTTAAAAATTTTTCATCATTAAGAACTGTTTATTAAGCACCTGATGACATGGCATTCTGCTGGGTAGCAAGTTATCTTATTACCGTACAACTAAAACATTAAGGCTGTTTTCTGGGCAATGTACAGACGATTAGAACCAAAACTCTTGACATCCACGGAGAAAGGTAAACTTAGGTCATTAATAATGGCAGCCACTGGTTTTAGTTTGATGGGAATTTCTATGCAGGACTAGCTTTTCTATCTGAAGCTAAAACCGTAAAATGCAGAGATGGAAGGAAACGAGCATTTACTAAGCAACTGCTACGTACCAGGCACTTGACAAATATCATCCTATTTGATCCTCATAACAACCCTAGGAGGTGGATGCGGCCATGATCCTCATTTTACAGCTGAGGAAACTGAAGCAAATAGAGATTAGGTAACTTGCCCAGAATCACACAGCTGGTTAAGTGTCAGAGGTCAGATCCGAACTCACATCTTCCTGACTCCAGGACCAGCCCTCTATCCACTAGCTGCCACTTAGGTGCCTCAGAACTTCAAAGAACTCCAAAGGTCGTCAATTCTAGTCAATTAATTTTAGAGATGATGAAACTAAGGTCCGGAAATGGTCAGTGACTTGCCTTAGGTCACAGATATAGGAAGATAATATAGTCAAATATTCTAACTCCAAATACGGGGCATCAGCATTGTAAAGGTCAAATAAGATAATCTTGGCAAAGTGAGACAGTGTCTGATATATCTTGTAGGCAGTATTTAAATGCTTATCACCCTCCATGCACCTCCCCAATCACGAGTACTTTTCCGTCATCACATAATATGCTCAAATAAATAATTTTGAAAAATACATTTGTTTGCCCCCGCCTTAATCAATAAAATGACAACAGGGTATACACTATTGTTTTCTCCAATTAGTTCAGAGTTTTAAGGATACCTAATCAACCTTTACAGTCCCTCATTGATTTAGCAATAGATAGATCAGTAAAAAAGTAATAAGTGCTATCAGTCTTCTTTGCTTTAAGAATAACGTGTACACAGTAAGCACTTTAATAAGCAGAGGTCTACCAGGTACTGTTTAACTAATGGCTCCCCTTCCCAAATTTATGCATGATATACTTTTGCATCTAATCTCCATTATTAACATTTTCTCTATTACTTTCTTAAGTCCAGATAATAAGCCAATAACTCAAGTCCTGATTTATAGCATTTGCCAATTCCCAAGGTGTAAATGCTCATTACTGAAAATTTAACACTCATGAGTGGGTATGAGCCAGCTCATCCCTATAAGCGTCTGATAAATAAATATAAAATGAAACATGGTGAGTTTTCGCCTGGAAGCAGTCTGTTTGGTAATCTTACCCGGCCCTTTTCTTTTTTATGTTCCTGGTGAAGGGCTTGAACTCTAGAAGTCCACTTACTTTCCTGCAAGACAAAAAAGAACATTAAAGCTGTAATATTGCATCTGTCTTTAAAAAATCCATTCACAATGAAAGGTTTTCTTTTTAGCAGATATCTACGAAATCAAATTATGTGCTAACATTGTCTGAAGCATATACAATAAAACAAATTTTAAACGCATCTGCTTGTTATAGATTCTGCCTATCATAAAATTGACACTGGAATTTGAAGGTTATCTAGTCCAAATCCTTACTTCAAAGGGTATATGTATAGCTACCCATGACATAATTGAGAACATTGGTAAATAACTTTATTCTAATTCAGAGAATAGTGTTATCTGCTAAGACTCTGTGATATACCCTTTTAATTTCCCAGTCTTCCTTGATCCTAAAGACTGTCTTCAGTTTATCCTGTATAAATCTTGTATATAGTTTTTTGCACGTTGTCTCCCCCCATGACACTGTGAGCTCTTTGAGGGTAGGGTCTTTTTTTGCCTTTTTTTTGTATCTCCAGGCAACTAGGTGGTACAATGGAAATAGAGCACTGGACTTGAGTTCAAGTCTGACCTCAGATACTTAACTAGCTGTGTGACCCTAGGTGAATCACTTTTATCTTCTGTTTTCCTCAGTTTCCTCATCTTTAAAACAGGGATAATAGCTCCCAGGATTGTTGTGAGGATTAAGTTGAACAATAATGACAAAAGCGTTTAACACAGTGCTCGGCACATATCAAGTGCTATATAAACGTTAGCTATTATTGTTCTATCACCTAACTCATAGGGTTATGGTGAGGATCAAACGAGACAGTACTTGTAAAGTGCCTAGCCCCACAGCCTGGCACATATTAGGTACTTTAAAATGCTCATTTCCGATACCCCACCCCCCTCCCCTGCCCAGTGCTTAACATAACGAATGACTGGCACATAGTAGGTACTTAACCCTTTCTGATTTGAATTGACTCTAACTCAGTCAGCAGAGTTTTATTAAGTATCTGCTGTGTTCTAGCACTATGCTCAGAATAGGTAACACACATATTAAATATTATGCAGTTCCTTCCCTCAAGGAGCAATATTCTACTAGCGAAGATGTAACATGTTTACTAGGTTTACTTCTTCTAAGTATGATTAACATAAGTTAAGGTCCAAATAAACATCCCACATAACAGAAGTGGTGAAGTTAGAGAGTTGGAGAGGGTAGGGATGGAGTTTGGGGGGATATTAAGCAGACAGAAGTTTGGAACAGCTAATATGAGGAGTGCCAAGCCCCAGTTGAGATCAGGTAACATGAATTCCACAGATATTACATTAGCTGTAAAGAAAACCTACGTTTTAAAGTTTAGCTAAGACAATGCCATTTAATGCCCCAATATATCATTTGTTATTTTTTTCTGTATTATAGAGTAATATATTTTTAATTTTCTTTATAGGAAAGAGAATATACAAAGTAGATAAGAATAAACTAGTTTTAAAAAATAAAAATGGGATTTTAAAAATTTAAGCTTAGAATTTTTCATTTCATAAATTTGATGAAAAATACAATTTATACAATTCTAATTTAAGATATAGAAAAGTTCAAAGTTGTAATGGGACAAGGATAATAATTTTAAGCTATGTACTATTAGAAACAACTTGTTCATGAAAAATTAAAAGAGGTTTAATATAAATTGGTCATAGTAGGCCACACATATGTAATTCCTCTGTATTTTCTTAAGAACTGCTAGAAATGGCAGAATATGAGTTGACTGGAATTCACTGCTCTAGAATACCAATAATCAATTTTAGAGAGAAGGTTGAACAAAAGATTGCCTCATGAGGTTTAAAAGGAAGTTAATTGTAATATACAGGATGAAGTCATTTAATAAGCAGATCAAAGTCCAAGGGATCCCAAAAGGCTTAGTATAGTGAAAATTGTCCTAAGACTTTGGGGGGACATACTTTCTACACAATGACAATAAAAATGTCAAGGAAAATAACTCTGAAAGACACCAATACTCAGATCAATTCGATGACCAATCTTAACTCCAGAGGGATGATCCCCTCAGGAGAGAGGTCATCTCCTACAGGCAAGGAATAAGGCAGATGCTTTCAGGCATGGTGAAGGTATCTAATTGTTCTCTATCACATGGGAGGGTTCTGCTGGGAGAACGTTATCTGGAAAATTAGAGTAACTCTTATGGTCAACAAGTGTTATTAATTTCTGACATTTATATATGACTTTGAGGTTTACAAAGTACCATATGCACATTATTTCATTTGATCACCAGCAAATCCTGTGGGGTGGGTGCTATTATTTCTATTTTAGAGACTAGGAAACTGAGGCAGACAGAGATTAAAAACCCTAAAATCCTAAACCTTAATCCTAACCCTAAATCCCGCCCAGGGTCACACATAGCTAGGATGTGTCTTAGGTCACATTTGAATCCAGGTTGTCCTGACTCCAGGCCTGGTGCTTTAGGCACTGTGCTGCCACCTAGCGTCTCTTAAAAGCATCGATAAACTTTTAAAAGCAGGATTAATAAAGTGATCGTTTGGTTTTTGACAGTTAATAAGTTTTTCTCTATGTGTAGAAAAAAAATGTTCTTTTAGATTAATTCATTATAAGCTGAGAAACTGTTAGAAGTTCCAGAGTCAGAAAACTTTTTCTAGTATATGATTTATACACACACACACGTGTGTACATACATACATACACACATATGTGCACATACTATGCTCTTTTTATTGGTGAAACACAATGTTTTTAATTTCACACCTCACAAAGCACTGTCTAGAATGTGTGTGTATGCATATATATATATACATATGGGGGGTTCATCCTGTTTTTACAGATAATCCATTAATCAACCAACCAAATCACTTAATCTCTTAGGAGTCTCAATTTTTCCATTTCTAAATGGCAGGGGCCAAGCTAGGTGATCACTAGATCACTAGATCACCCTTCAAATCTAAAGTTCTATAATTTTAAATATTCTCTAAAAATTGTGTCAAATGTATATCCAGGCTATATCAAGCAGAAAAAAAAACTTTTTGTAGAAAAAAAAAAGTTTGTTCAATCTTCTAGTAATTTCAACTGAGATATCTCTAAATTAACATACAATTAATTATTAAACATGTACTATAAATTCTGCATATATTAAAGGAACAAGACTTCAAAGAACTAGTTAACTAATTGAAATTGAATTTAATCTGGTGATTAGAAAAACAAAGAATAATATAAACATCCAACCATAAGCATCACTCTACAATCTGCCTAATTTTACAAACCTTTGCACAAGATGAAAGAAGATGGACGATAATTACATGGGATGAAAAAGGAGAGATAAACTATGAACTGTAACCACGGAGGATGATGGGTCACAGATGGAGAACTGAAAGGGACTTTATGGGTTATCTTGTCCAACTCCATCCTTTTGCAGATGAAAAAAACTGAAACTCAGGTGAGGTAAATAATTTGCCCAGGGTCTCATGGTGCCTGAGATCTCATAGGATCTGAAAAAGGATTCAAACTCAGGTCTTCTGATTCCAAACACAGAGTTCTTGTCATGTCAAGGAGGTCACAGATCTGTCCAAGTATTAGGAAGTTTTGAATAAGATACCTACCTGATTATCAAGAAGCTGCATCACATTTTGGAAATCCTGTGGATACTGAGGTCTTTCTTCTTTAGACTCCTGCGCATCTTTTAAGGTACCTATATTAGATTTTATCTGCATATTGGACTTCTGTATCTCCAACAATTGCTATAAAAAGAAAATATTTTTAAACTACATGTGCATAAATGCTCATACTCCTGAAAGATTTATAATTAAAAGTTAAATTTGGAAAGGTATAACTATTTTAATATTTCTATTTTGAATGATAATGAAAAATGGCCAATGGGCATGTCATTTCCAGGCATGTACCTAGAACACCTGGAATTCCAGTTAAGGAGGGACATTAGAGAACAGAATCCCACCCAAAACACAAACCCCCTTTCCTGATGAGAAAAAAGCCTCTTCTTAAACTCCTCCTCTGTAGGAGAGGCTCACAGTGGGCCTACTGAATTTAGTGGATCTAGTAACACTAAGGAGCACGATAGGGGAAATGAACATCCTCTCTCTTTCCAAAATGTACTGGTTACATACCATGTATCTATCCCTGCTTCCATGTCAGAAGAATGGATTCCTACATAAAATCTGAAAGTTACAACAAGATACTCTCAAACTCCAACAGTGCCAACCAATCAACATGAATTAACTGCCTAATAAATGTTTGCCTGTATTGGTGCTGTAAAAACTGCCACTCAAATGCCTTAGCAGTCTAGTTGAGGAGGAATGAATAACTCCCATTGAACATGAAATGACTGAAGAATGAAGCCAGGAAGCATGTAATTAAGTGCTAAATGGCATGGTGTGAAACCTGCTAATATAACAGGAGGTAAGAGAAGAGAAAACCTCTTATGGGCTAAAGCAGCACGGAAGAGCTTCATCATGGAGATGGGACTTGTGCTGAGCCTTAGAGAACATGGACACGCCAAGGAGAGGAAGAGATTAAAGGTCAGGTATGCTATTAAAGAAAACCACGTATGTAGGAATTAACATAAGGAATATTAAAGAATCTAGCCTTAATGAAGTGAATGGTTGGTAAGTGGACAAATGGTGAGAGAGTGTGCCACAAATACTAATTTAAAGAGTAGTGGGGAACATAACAAATATTTAAATTGAGTGGGTTAGCCCATGCGACATCCTCTTTGAGATGACTTATACTCAAATAATAAGTAGAAAAGAAAGAAGGGGATATACAGTAATGACCACATCAGTACGGTCGGTAAAGACCACTGAGATTTTCACATATAAAAGCAGGATATGAAGGACAGAGCTACAGTGGCTACCAACTCAAACCAGTAAGAAATGGATGCTCCTCACCCCCAAGATGGCAGAATAAGACAGGAAATACAAGGCTCTCCAAAATTCTCCCACAAACAAGGTAAAATATCACTTCAAAATAAACTTTGAGGGAGAGAAATAATAAAAAGTGGGAGTAGAGGAGCTGTTCTCCTGAGACAACTTGAGAGGACCTTAGGAAAGAGATTTATGCACGATAGCACGTGTATAATTATATTTTTCAGAAATGGGGAGGTCAGAGAGGGAGGGAAAAATTTGGAACTCAAAATCTTGTAAAATTGAATACTAAAAATTTTCTTGACATGTAACTGGGGGAAAAAACAAAATACCATTTTAAAAAGACTTTTTAAAGCAGGGCCTTTTAAACTTTTTTGTCATAGAGCCATTGGACAGTCTATGGAATTCGCAGAATAATTTCTTTTAAAATTCATAATTAAAAGAAATGCTAGATATTTCTGGTAGAGACTAGTAAAAATAAATATGTACTTTTTCCCCATCCAAACTCAAAGACTCCCAGAAATCTATGACTCCAATTGAAGAACTACCATTTTAAAGTAGAAGCATTGAGGCATTATACAAAATTTTAAATTCATGAATATTCAAAGAACAGTTACAATTTTAAAACTCAAAAATAACTGCATTTAGTAATCTATACTTACATATTCTAATGCTGAATTCTTGGATGTTAATTCTTTAAATTCCTTCATAAACATCTCTTTTACTTTTTCCATTTCATCAATTAATTTCTCTTTCTCTTCTTCTTTCCATCTATCAAATGACTTCAGAATTTCTTCTTCTTTTGATTTCTGGATTTCATATTCCTGAAATTAGTTTAATATATGGCATTTATGGTTCAGACATGTAGCAGATGCAAGATTCTTTAAAAAATTAAATGCAATATCCTGATGGCAATTATTATCTAGTGCTGGTTGTTTATATATAAGCATAGGTTGTAGTTATGTAATCTTTTAGCTTGGTTTGTAAAATTAAAAATCATTATACCATAATTAAGAGCTCCAACTTTCCCTGCACATATCATCTTGTCTTTATGGCTCTCAAAACATAAAAATTCTCAGGGCCCCATAGTCTTGACTCTTTTATGATACATACATGGCTATCATGGCACTATCTACTGAAGGTAGATCAATATTAAATGGTCAATATCAAATATGACAATATATCTAGTATTCCTAATGAGAGCAAACTTTTTACTTAACATTTTGTGTTTTCTCCATCGTACATACTTTCTAGCACTTACAATGTATTTTAATAAATGTGGAGGTAAGAAACAAAATCACAGCATATATTTCAATCAGTAAGAATATGTACTATCTGGATATTGGGGAAAATAATAGCTAACAAACATCCTAAGAGCACTCAAATTTATCTAGAAAAATCAAGAGAATGATAAGACATGAATGAAATCAATAAGGAACTATTCATAAAGACCAAGTAAATATCTCACATGCCAGGATTTATTTTGCCATTATCGATGGAAACAAGGGATTGAAAGGCCAATTTATTGTTGGGTTGGATTTTTTTCACATGAAATAAGATAGTCTACATCAGTGGTGTCAAACTCCCATAGAAACAGATCCTTGCAGCAGCATACTGACTTGGAAAACCGCAAATTGACATTATCTGTGTTTCTTGCATTTTTATTTATTTTGTTAAACATTTCCCAAATACATTTTAATCTGGTTCAGGCCCTACTTGGGCGTTGTGGGCCCAGAGTTTGACACCTTTCTTGTACACAGAACAAGGGAATAGCTCTGTCACTGAGCCTCCATGAAGACAAAGCAAGTATTTCCTAAGAAGGGCTACAGATGATGAGGTTCCAGATAGAGGTGGTAGAAGGGAGATAAGCATATACTGCCAAGCCTTATCACGGCGTCATGGATTAGACTTGGAAGAGACTTTAAAGAACATCTCAACCAAATCATATCATAGGTGGAAGAAGCAGCTTCTAAATCCCAATCTTCTCACTCCATATCAAACATTCCTTTCCATGGGACCATGCTGCTTCCCCATCATGTCCAGGTTCATTTGGTTTTAAAATAAAAATAAATATAAAAATAATAATAATAAATATAAAAATACATGAATAAATTAAAATAAAATAAAATAAAAAATCATCAAGATCAAATACAGTACCTTAGAAAATCTGACCACATGGGCCTGCTGTTCAGCCTCCAACTGAGACTTGGTGAGCTGTAACTGTTCCTTTAGCAAGTCTATCTCATTCTGCAGCCTGTCAGTCTGTGCCTTCTTCCTAAACTCTGTTTTGGGGAAAATAAGTTTGTTACACATATTTTTTAAAACACCAAACAACTGAAAAAATATCTTTGATTTGGTCCTGTCGGTGAAAAAGGAATCAACGGCTATCATCTGGGAAGCGTATTTGATTACTTCAGGCTCCTCAGGTTTGTTTTTGTGATTTAGTATTTATGGAGTCAACATTACTTCAGGCACTGCGGCGGCTTTTCTTTTCTTTTAATATAGTATCTCAGTCACTGGGTTTAATGGCATAGCAATGGCTTGGCTGGAATATCACAAAATGAATGGTGGTCAAGTAGGCAGTCGTGGGGATAAGGAAGCCTTCACAGCCACCCCAGACCCATGGTATCTAATACCTTGGCCTCTTCACAGAGCTTCCTTTCCTAGGACCAGAGACCAAGGTCACTGTTTCTACCAGCAGAAGAAGAGACTTCTTTCTGCTACTAGACTGCAGCTTCTGCCACTGCTATCCATCTGGTTATCACAGTGATTTTTGTGAGAATTCTGTGGAAAATCCAGTGCCAGAATGACTGAGAGTTAGTTATTAGAAATGCTAAGTCTACTTATGCCGAATGATCCAAAAATTAATCTTTAAAAAGAGGTTAATGAGGAAGGGAAGGACGAGATTGATGTGTGTATATAAACACATACATATATATGTGCATATACAATATACACGTGTATGTATATGCACATATATACACATACTTTATATGTATGTATATGTGCATGTGTGTATGTACATATAATATGTTATTTATGTGTATATATATATATAGGTGTGTATATATACATATACAGGTATACGTGTATGCATATACACATATATATACACACATATACACAAATGGGGAAGGAAAGGACCAGACAGGTGTGTGTATATAAACATATACACATATTTGAGCACACACATATATGCACATACACATATATGTATATGCATACTTTATATATGTAGATGTATGTATAGATAAAATATGTATATAGGTGTGTGCATATATACATGCATATACACACATGTATAGACATATACATGCACACATACACACAAATATACACACATTCATGCAGAAATGGGGAAGGGAAGGACCAGATAAGTGTGCGTATGTAAGCATACATACATACACATGTGTGTGTAGATATAAACATTCGTACATATGTAAGCATACATATATACATGTGTTATATATATTTGTGACTACAGAAATGAATACCAGTGCCTGTGTGTTGTGGCCATGAAAATTGTGGACACCAAAGTGGAAAATGAGAATCTAAAAGCTGCACTGAAAGATTTTGTTCAGAAGTAAGGCAGATGGAGATCTTTTTCAAATGCGTGCTCCAATGGTTTGCTGTATATGTGGTTTAATCAGTGTGGCTGGCTACTTCACAGATGCAGACTGAAATACCTTCATGCTTATTTGTCTTAAGTAGCTTTTGCTCATTTATTTACAAAAATCCTCTAGAGAGGATTTGCTACAAGAAGTGGAAGACTTTCCTTAAATGGGGAGACATTAATATATATCACATGCACTGTCTTAACGTTTCTGCCATGTCTGCCCCACTTACATTTTCAGTCATATAGGCTCCTGACCATGTATTTCTGCCACCTTCCTTAGGTAAGGCATGACTGGCAATATATTGCTGCCCACCTATCTCAACCATACTACTCTTTCCACTGATTTTGAATCTTTCAAAGATTGTGGCTTTTCATAATTCATAAGCATACAACATCAAGGAATGGAAAGGATCGCACCATTCTGAGACAATCCACAGAGATTTAACTTACTGTTGGTCGTCTCAAAGTGTGATCATTGTCTAGGAGTCAAGGCATTGACGCATTACAGCAAGAGCTGAGCCATATCTATACTGACATTCTTGCTATAAATTTAAACAGCTCTAATGAAATTGTAGCTATATTAAAGGCTGGCTCTTAGAGAAGCAAATAAAAGAATTAATAGAGCTAGTTTCCTTGTGTGCTTAAAGGCAAGAGGACTTGATATTTCGCAGGGCACTCGGTCATCTCACCTTACAACATAAGGAAAATAATCACCACCATGATGACTACAGCTCGTCAAGTGATCTTAAAGGTTTACAAGTGCTTTCCTTACAAAGATCCCATAAGACAGGTATGTCAAACATTATTTTATCCCCAATTTTTACAAATGAACAACTGAGACTCTGAGAAATCATAAGTTGGATGACTTGCCCAAGATCACAGAGCTAATAAGTGCCAGCTCTAGAATTCAAACTCGTGTCTGCTGACAATCAGCACCCCACACCATATCTCACTACCTTGTCATAAGAAACTAAACCTTGAAGGAAAAGGTCAATATCATACCTGAAGAATTCTAATCCCAATAAATTAAGATATTTAATATTTTTATTATTTTGGTTTTCAATATATTGCCAAACTGTTTTAAAAGACCAATTAACAATATTTATTTGTTTTATATATTGGGATTTTAACACTGTATTGTAGAATATAAAGTAAATCTACTTGAAACAATGGCCTGAAGAATAAATTGACTGAGGAACACTTGGAATTTGTGTTTATCACCATAAAATGAGACATTTGAATATACCTAAATTTTAAAGTAATTAAAGGCATCATAACAAGGAAAACTGTTGGGAGACTTAGTATCCTACCTCATTTGAAAATGTCAATTCCACTTAACAAAGAGAAGGTTAGAAATAAGTTGAGAATGAATAAAATCTATAACTTCTAAAATATGTAGAAGTATAAATTATAAGTACTAACTAGGATTATACTAAACTGAAAAACTTCCACTTAGGTGATTAAAATATTCTTTTTTCATGATCAATCTGATCAAATGTCACACAGACAACTGTGAAAACAGTATAATATTCATGAAGCTGCTTGGCATAAATCTGTTGAACTACAAGTTTTAGGCATGGCCATATCTTGGTTTCCTTTTAATTTATTGCATCCAAAACTAAATTCCAATCTTAAATGTGGTATGGTGGAAAATACACTAAACTAAAAAGTCAGAAGACCTGGGTTTGAGTTTCCACAAATATGGAGCAAACAATAGCAGAGAAAGATTCAGACTAAACAAGGTTTCCGACAAGAAGCAATAGGTCTATAACCCAGTCACAGACATAAGCAGGGTATAAGGTCAAAGAGCAGACCACTCGGCTTCCCGACTCCCCAGACAGCTAGATGAGATATTGGCATGCTATTGTCTGCAGCAACCAACAGATCCAAGGAATCATCTTCTACAGGAAGCCTTCCCTACTCCCACCTATAGTGAGTGCCCTTTCTCCCAAACTATCTTGCACTTTACTGTGTAGATATCCATTTTTATTCACTTTATATTTACGTATGTACTTGTCTCCCTAAATAAGATATCAGCTCATTGGAAGTACATATTGTTTCATTCTTTGCAGCTGCACCCTCAGTGCCTAGAGTAGTGCTGACACATGGTAGATTTATAATAAATATGCATTGAGTGACATCACAAAGAGACCAGAGTAAGACTGAAAATTGTGGGGAAAGGTGGTGGTCTAGTGGCACATCCAGAAATGAACATGGCAAATATAAGACCATCACTTCTGGCATTTAGTGGAGTAACAAAGGTCACATCCAGCAGCAAAAATATCCAAACAGAAGGGAAAAATGAATCTCTCAATATGCACAGGATAAAAATTAATGAGTGCTGGTCCAGTGACATATGTCCATAATCCCTCCTTCAGAGAAGACTGAGGCTGATGGGCTTCTCAAGCTCAAGAAATCTGAGCTGCAGTAGGGCTATAGTGCAGCCAGGTGCCCACATGAAGTCTGACACCAGTATGATTAGACCATCAGCAGAGGGCCACCAGGTTGCCTAAGGAGAAGCAAATAGGCCCATACTGGAAACAGTAAAGCTCCCATGTCTAAAAATATTGGCATTAATCCCATGAGTGGCCACTGCTCTGCCACTTAGATAATATAGGGAGACCCAGTCTCAAATATATTTTTTTTAATTAGAAGGGGGTAACCTTGAGAAGACTGAGAGCTGAACAAAATGATGGATGACCATATTAGAAGGAAGAAGTCAAAATAAGGCGCAAGAAGGTGTGAGAGAATAGAGAAGTAGAAATCTCTAAAATTCATTCCACAAGCAAGAAAACACTTTAAGGTTCAGAAGAAGTGACTGATTCCCATTAATTTTAATTTCATAAAAAAGAGATAGGCCAATTCCACTGTGAAAATGACTTAGAATCTTTCAAAGATGTAGTCTGACTTAAATCGAAACAGCATTAATATCACGTCAAAACAATTTCTTTTCAACAACAAAAATCAATTTAATTATCTAGTGTCATATAAATAAAATAACCAGATGTCTTACTGAAGCTTCCCACTTATCACTGAAAGATCTCCTGAAAAGGAAAAGTTTACTTTTTTCTTTCTGATAGTATAAGAATCTGATTAATAAAGCTGATATAGCCAAGAAATCGTAAGAATAGTGTTGCCCTATTACAACCTATTTAATGTAATTAACTTAATCATATATTTACAGAAAATTGAAACACACATCAAGCTCTAAAATCAAAATACTCGTGAATATAAAGGAACCTCAAGACTGAGGATACTTTCTGGGGAAATGATAAATATAAAAAGTTATTGAAATGATTCAATTTAATTCATTTCAACAAACATTTTAAGTCACACTTGTGATAAATTAAATCTGACATAAACATCGATATTGTAAACACATTTTTTCTATGAGTATTCACCAGGAAGACATAGTAATACGAAAAACATTTTGTAATACTGCAATATAGTGCCACCCTCAGTCCTAATTCATTTTTATCATGTCTTTTCTGGACCATTTAGTACATCGTTTTCCTGGTTCTTCAACAGTCAAAGAGTGTTGTCATACTGATTTATTTGTTTTCCAGTAGAGAGTTACAAAGAATACTTCTCTTATTTCACAACTTTCTGTAGCGTAGCATCCATTAGGGACTCAAGAAATGGGATATTTGGAGATGGACTGTTAAAAGATTTCTCATCCTCCAGTACCTAACACAATTACGTAAGTTGAAGGATAAGCCAAGATATTCCACTTTTTTAGTCTCCTGCTCCTGTATCATCTCTAATATCCCATCTTACAGCATTATTACAATAATTATTATACACCAGAAAACATGGGCTTAAGAACTTCTCCTATACAACCTAATACTCGGTTACATCTTGATACTTTAAATACATGTTATGATCCTACCTCTGACACTGACAAGTTCCATGATCATGGACAAGTCACTTAATGTTGCTGAGCCTCAAGGCAAACTCCTAAAACTATAAAGTTACAGATGGGTTGTGATCTGTACCAGGGAAGGGAGTCACTGCATCAGTGAAACCACATTTGAGGTCTTCGTGATCATGATGAGTTTTTTAAAAAACAGGCTACTATTGCAGGACAGGTAGGCAGCTCAGTGGATAGAGCGCTGCACCTAGAGTCAGGAAAACACATCTTCCTGAGTTCAAGTCTGGCCTCAGACACTTAATAGCTGTGTGACCCTGATCAAGTCACTGAACCCAGTTTGCCTCAGTTTCCTCAGCTGTAAAAAGAGCAGGAGAAGGAAATGGCAAAGCACTCCAGTATCTCTGCCAAGAAAAACCCCAAGTGGGGTCACAGAATGTTGAACACAAGTGAAAACCAAATGAACAAAAATGACTATTGTTTGAAGAAAGAGACACATTTAAGAGAAATTCTGTTTTGTATTTCTCTACCACGTTTCCACAATTTATGAGCAAAGTCCAACTACTCCATCATAATCTATAATGTGAGTTATGGAACAATGCTCTTGTACTCAAAGAAAAAGAAGAAAAAATGTTATTTGGTAGTGAGGAGAGGAAGAAAAAGGTGAGGAATCCAGTTTTTAAAAATTCCAACAATACTCTTATTGTTTAGCACTATTATCATGACTTTAGGAAAGGATCGCTGGAAAACGATGCCAATAAAACAGTTATATGCTTAAGAGTCATAAACAGACAGGTCCATAAAACCACTACCATTACATCTCCTTTGAGAAGAGTTGAGCCTTGTACTACATACATTAGACTTCAGAGTAAAATGGCAAAGTAAACACACAGGTGATGACCTTCACAGAAAACTGCCCCTTTAAAAGAATAAACTTAGGGTACGTACCAAAGTGTGACTCCTCAGGGTGACGTCGCTGAATGTGACTTTGCAGAAAAGCATGATTCATAAAAGCCTTTTCACAAAAATGACACTGTAAAAATGAAAGGCATATTTCTAAGTCATAAGAAGTACCCGACTAATTTCAATAAATGTAAATGGCCTATCTTCATCGTCCCCCTTTATTGTCAACAAACAACACTCTTGCGAGCAGATAGCATCTGTGGGTAGCACTGAAAACCTAGTGGAAAGGCCTGACAGTCCTTTCACACTAAGTATGGTGAGAATTGTCATGCTAACACAGCATTTGTTGGTGCTACAATACGAAACACCTGTGACTAGTCACAATTCAGCTTTAGACTCTTGAGAAATGTAAAAGATGCCCCAACCTCCACCCCCGAGGGACTCTACTTCACATCTCAGCACTTCAGGCTGGTCTGTCAGTTGTTATAGTTTTCCAGTCTTTCTGAATTATAGCACATTTCATTGAATTTTTAGTGTTTCTTCTACTCTCTGTGCTGGTGAGGACCACTCTTTCACTTTACAGGACACATTTCATTTATGGACTTCCTCAGACCACTATCAAATTCAAGTTTGGATCAAAGCATACTAGTTCACTTCTTTTGTTTTTTGTAGCTTTCCCCTTTTGTTCTGTTTCTTCTTTCAAAACATGACTAACATGGAAATATATACATGATTGCACATATATAACCTCCATCAGGTTGCTTACCATCTTGAGGAGGGGGGATGAGAAGCAGAAAAAAATTGCAACTCAAAATCTTATAAGAAATGAATGTTGAAAACCATCTTTACATGTAATTGGAAAAAATAAAATGCTATTTACCAAAAAATAAATAAAAATTCAAGTTCATTCTGTTTCACAGAATCATAGATATGCTGCTGAAGAGGACCTTGGTGACCATCTAATACAATCCTTCCATCTTATATATGAAGAAACAGAGGCCCAGAGAAGTTGTCCAAGGTCACACAGAGGAGTTGAATTGAGATGCAATGATTCTAAAACCAGTGTTTATTCCACCACACCACGCTTTCTCTCACTGGGCTTATCTTTTATAACATCAATACATATTCAGCTTTTAAGTACAAGGGATGAGTTAGAAATTGGAGGGGAAATTCATTTTGTACTCACTTTTTTGGTGACTTCATCAGTTTCTATGGATTTAATTATCATTTCTGAGCAAACGAATCATTGGTTCATATATCCAGTTCCATTATCTTCCCTGAGCTTCAGTCCCAAATAATCAACCTCTACTGGACACTTCCAACTCAACATGACCTAAACAGAACTTATCATATTCCTTTCAAAACCACCCCATTTCCAAATTTCTCTGTTTCTATCAAAGGCAACAATATTTTTCTAGCTTTCCAGGTTCATATTCAAAATGTTATCCTTGAATCCTTTATCCTCCTATACCCTTAATACACTTAATTTTGTTACTTCTGCTTTTACATCTTCTGCATTCCATCCTTTCTCTCTAACCACACAGCCTCCATCCTAATTCAGCCCCTTATCATCTCTCACTTGGACTACAGCAGTGTCTTCCTAACTGATGTCCCTGCCTCGGGTCTCTCCCCATTTCAATCTATGCGCCATAATGACTGCCAAAATGAATTTCCCTAAGTGGACCTCTGACTGGTCACTCCCCTATTCAAAAAACTACTCACTCCCTGTAGCTTCTAAGATCAAATATAAACTTTCCGTTTGGCCTTTAAAACTCATCACTACCTGACCCCACTCTATATTTCCATATTCGTCACGCATTATTCCCCCACAGTGCCAGTACTGGCCTTCCTCATCACCTTGTATTCATTATTCTGCATATATTTTTTCTGAATACACCTATTTATACGTTGGCTCCTCCAGGACAATCAGAAAAAGTTCTGTGCAGAACAAGCTTCTTGAACTCTGCCTTACAGAGAGGAATTCAATAAGGCAGAGGTAAGGACGGAGTGCTGTTAAAAGCAGGACTAACACCAGCATTCTTTTGTGTTCAGTTAGATATGAAATAAGGCATTTATAAGTTACTGAATAGTTAACAAAATGCCTTAATATGGCAAGGACATGAAATAAGTATACAATAGCGTTTAGAGTCAGCTTTAAGGTGTCTTCCCTCCCCGCCTTAGAGAAACAAGGCTAGTTAGCAGGTTCTCATGATCTCAGGCACCCATCAAGTAGGAGAAGACCCTGACTCCACCTGAGTGGGCCCTTTTTTTTGGAGGCAATCAGAGTTAAGTGACTTGTCCAGGGTCACACAGCTAATAAGTGTCTGAGGCTGGGGTTTGAACTCAGGTCCTCCTGATTCCGGGGGCCAGTGCTCTATCCACTTTATCACCTAGCTGCTCCTGGATTTTTTATCCTTCAGGTGACCAGGAAGCTGATCAGGGAAGCAGAAGCCAATCAGGAGGAGGTACAATCCTATGCCACGTAGATATTAATCCTATCACAAGTATACTGCAAGAAAGACATGGAGATGGGGAATAGGGTGCCATGTAATATGAACAGAAATGAGGCTGTAAAATTAGGGAACTGACAAATAATTTGTGAATGTAATAGAATATTATTATACTATAATGAAAAATAGAAAACATAAGAGAAGACTTATATGAAGTAATTCAGAGAGGTGAAAGCAGAACCAATAAACCTCAATATATCTATCTATATGAATGAGATCGATCTCTGTGTATAACATGTGCATACATGTGTGTGCATATATATGTATACATATTTATGCACACATAAAAATGTACATATACACATTCAGATGATCCAATCGCTTTGAAGAAGAGCGTGAAGGTGTTGAAAGAGAAGAACCTGACCACACAGTGAACTCGAAGGAGAGCTCAAATTTTAAAACAGGAGATACAAAAGATGGAAGTAAGGCAAGATAACAAAGGATGAATGACTCAAACAACAAAAAGGCAGAGTCTTCTTAAGAATAACAGAAGGGGCTAAAGCCCTGAATGAGCTGAGGTTTGGCGTTATTATCATACCTAACATTTACATGTACTTTAGAATCTGTCAGGAGCATAACACAATTTTCTCATTCAATAATGTAGTATAAATGCTAAAGTCAACAGAAAGGATTTTGTGTAAGTTATTTTGGGGGCATAAATTCCCACTCCAATGTCTTGTTGGACACAGATATGGCCTTGGGTTCTCCAAAGATACATACCTAAGCTCTGGATATTACTATAAAATGGGGAAAGCTATGAGAATGGGCCCATTAATGGTCCAAGGACAAGACCAGCAAAGTCTGAAGCAGCTCCTCACCAGGAGGGTGATAAATCTGTTAGCTACAATAACTCACAAAGACAATCTACTGAGGAAATGATGCCAAAACCAGTAGAAACTGAAGGCCACTAAGTCATACAAAAGGATCTCTGCCAGCTGCATGCTGACTTAGAAAATCACAAGCGAACATTTTCTAAGTTCTACTGTATTTTCTTTTATTTTTTAATTATTTCCCAATTACATTGTAATCTGGTTGGGGCCATACTCAGGATTACTGAATAGGCCACATGTCTGACACCTCTGCACTAAAGCATGCATACAAGTATCTTGATAAAAGGACTACACTTGAAGTATCATAATATTTTGGGGACAAGAAATGAATGGAAAAGCAAATTACAGTGAGAAGAGTGCTCTCGTTGGATAATGGAGAGAGAAGAGCGACACTGAATCCCTATTTTACTTCTTTTTCTAATGAAAGAGAATAATTTCCAATAGAAAAGGACAAAACAAAAAAATCACAAGTTATCAAAACATAAGAAAAATGAAGAGATGTAAGATGGTAGCAAGCTGCTATTAACCAATTTGGGTCACCTAATGAATGGTCCTAATGAATTATATATCAGGACAGTGAAAAAACTTGTGGGTTATGAGAAGACATCCTTCTCCTCCTTGCCCCCCCCACATTCCTCTGCAGAGGTGTGAGATTCATGGGTATGGAATATATGTATGTATTATCAGATGTTTTTCCCAATATATTGATTGGCTTAGCTCGCTTTTTTTCTCTTACCATTTTCTTTGTCCAAAAAAGATTCTTCATTATGTTGGATGTGAAGAAGGGAAAAGGGAGGGATACAGGAGGAAATTTAGGCAAGGTAAAAACAAAAAAAAAAGAGTCAATAAAAAATATTTTTAAAAGGAAAATCTTAAAGATGATTGCTGGCCCAATGTTGGTGATCACTGTGGAGAAACTGTGGAGAATGAAAGAGATACCATGGGATTTAAGCTGAACAAATGGGCCAATTTCCAGGACAGATTGAAGAAAGATCTTCAAACTATGGATGAGTGGACTTGACCTAGATTCTTGATAAAATTCTAAAATGTTAATACAAACAAATGGTTTGGTTTCTGAGCCCTTAAAAAGGGAAAAAGTGACCACTGTAATCCAGCATGGGTTCATCAAATCATATAGGCCTCACTTCAAGTCCTTTTTTCATATTACTAGACTGGGAGATCAGTGAAACTCTTAAGATTGAGCAGATCTGGATTTCATCAGAGCACCCAATGAAGTCTCTGAGGGTGTCATTGTGTAAAATATGGAGAGAGATGAAGTGAAAGATGGTCACCTTGGAATTGTTGGAGTATGACAATGCTCAAAGAGCCATCGAATGATAGGACCTTGGAGGGAGCTGATTGAGTGCCACGGGGACCTGTTCTTGATACATTTGCTCAATGTTTTTACGAATGACTCAGATAAAGCCACAGATGGCAGGCTTATCCAATTTGCAGATGATCCATAGCTCAGCAAGACAGCTAATAACACTAGATGACAGAATCAGGATCCAAAATGATTGCAACAAGCTGCAAAGATAGGTCAAATCCAATAGGATTAAATTTAATCTGGATAAATGTAAAGTTTTGCATTTGGGATTTTAAAAACTAACAGCACAAGTACAGTTAAAGACAATATATGTGGAAATCAGTTCATGTAAAAAAAAAAAGTCCTACTTGTGACATGGAACTCAAAAAAGGCTGATTAACAATCCTGAAATGAATTAACAGAAGGTCTATTTCGGGAACCATGGAGGTGATATTCACAATATAGTCTGACCTGGTCATATCACATATAAAGTACTGTTTCTATATTCTACGCATCGTATTTGAAGAAGGGCATTGCCCAGCTGAGATGTGCCCAGATAACACATTTGATCAGGATGGACCAAGAACTTAAAATAATACTACACAGGATATGTAGAAAGAATTGGGGAGGTGGCTGGGTGTGGGGGTTATAGACAATTGAAGTCTTTAAGCATTTGAAGGGTTGCCATGTAAAAGAAAAATTATTTGTCTGCATCAGAACTGAATCTCCACAGCCTCAACCCCTAGAGCTCCTTTGGACTGTGTTGAACTAGGCTTAGACCGACCATACTTCTCCAGATACTGCTTCCTACCTCTGATCCTCCTGCAGGGACCCACATCCTGGTTACTGAACTTAGCTTTTTTCAAGAAGTTTTGGGCCCTTTTTGAATGATAACTTGTTCACTGTGGTCTTCCCCTGCTTCTCTAATATGAAGGCTCCAACCAGAACTATGGAACTCCCCCCAGCAGCTGCCTATAACAGAACTCTAACCCCCCACCCAGCCAGGCTAGGCTATGGGAGAGCAAAACAGTAGACCCCCTAACTTTGCAGCATGGAGATCACTACTTATTTCTCTAATATTCTGGTATATATATGTATGTATATATATATATATATACATATATATATATACACATACATACATACATATACATGTATGTGTATTAAAAAAACATGTTGTTCTTGTTGATTTTGCTTGATCATGTCTCACTGTTCATGACCCCATGAACCATGGGGTTTTCTTGCCAAAGACACTAGAGTGGTGTGCCCTTTCCATCTCCAGTAGATTAAAGTAAACAGAGTTTAAATGTTTTGCCCAGGGTCACAAAGCTGGTTAGTGTCTGAGGCTGGATTTGAATTTGGATCTTCCTGACTCCAGGACCCGTACTTTATTCATTAAGCCACCTAGCTGCCATAAAAACACATACCCAGTACTGAAGCCTCTGGCTGCATTTGGATAACTAAAAAAAATTACCATAAATTAGCCAATGAAAACTCTCCATAATTAAAGGGCCCTCTAAACATAAACTATTTGGTACTGCCTTTCAGAAATGCACTTTTCCAACAAACCTCCTTTAGCCTTCTAAAACATCTTCAGACTGAAAGTGGTATCCATGTGACTCCTCTGCCCAGTGATTTCAAGCTGCAGAGGGTAATTTTTTTACTCAAGTCTCTTAAAATAAATTCCCCCAGTCTTGGGGTGCTGAGGAATGAGCACTAAATTTGGAAACATGAGAAACTGGTGTCAAATATTGACTCTGTTACTGACTACCTTCTACTCTCGTATGAATTTAACCTTTCTGGCTTCTGTATCTATAAAATAAGGAGGCTGGAGCTACTGATGCCTAAGCACCCCTTTCCCTCTAAATCCTCTGAACTATAGCAGTTATGGGCGCTTCATCCAGGAAAGACACATGCCACACCTTTTCTTCTTGCACCAAACCGTGGGTTGCCTACATGTGGACTACAAGTGGTCTACAGACCACATTTTAAGAAGTAGATATTATGACTTTGGAATGCCAGGATCAAATAGATAGCCCAGGAGTTCAGAGAAGTATGAGGAGCTTCGAAGGGACCTGAAAACAAGAGAAGCCTGAAGGATCTTGAGGCACTTTAGCTTTTCTTTTGCTCACAAAAGTCTATTAAGGAAGAGTTAGGATCATAGAGTAAAAGATCTGAAAATGAAATGGGCCCCTTTTATAGATGAGGAAACTGAGGCACAGGGAAGTTATATGACTTGCCCAAGGTCACACAGATAGTAAGAACCCAGGTCCTGCAATTCCAAAGCCAGTGCTTTTTTGCACTGTACTTATGTGTTAACTCCCTTGTTCAAGACAAGGGGGTTGAGACTGGAAAACTGGAGACTCAGGGCTAGATTACTCTAAAAAGCAGACAGAAGATGGATCAAGGGACAAAAATAAGGCTATTTAAGGAAACGTTGAGCATGCCAAAAATACTAATACCAGAAACAGGCAAAAAAGTTAATGTAACCTTAAATTTCATTAATAAAAGCATAGTGTCCTTCGACTCAGTGACTGAGGATGTACTCTAAAGAGATCAAAGACAGAAAGGCCCACGACATACCAAAGTACTCACTGCTGCTCTTTTGTGGTAGCAAAGAGATGGAAAAAAGGGAAAGTCTGAAGATTAGGGAACAACTGAATGAACTGTGGTAAAGGGATAAAAAGAGGTGTTATTATGCATTAAGAAATCATGGATGTGAGAAACTCTGAGAACATGAGATAATCTGGATAAACTCATACAACGTGAAGAAAGCAGTACCAAGAAAACAGCATACACAATGTGAATGAAAAGATCATTAAACTTTAAGATTATTAAAGCTACCTATCAAAGCCTTTTAAATAAGAAGAAAACTAGTGAAATAATAATTGCACACAGCAGGCACCTAATAACTTTTGATTGAACTGAATTTTACTTACCCCCCCTCAAAAAAAGGTGGCAGCTTCACAGAGGTACAATTACAACAGAAATAAACAACTCCTGTCCTTGAAGACAGAAAAACTATGGACAAAGGAGGACTAACTAAAGAGAGCTGGTGGCATAGTGGACAGAGCACTGGCTCTGGAGTCAGGAAGACCTGGTTCAAATCTGGCCTTAGACACTTACTAGGTATGTAACCCCGAGCAAAATACTTAACCCTGTCTACCTCAGTTTTCTCAACTATAAAATTGGAATAATAAAAGCTGTTGGGACACTGTTTGGATGAAATGAGATTATATTTATTAAAGGGCTTAGTCCAGTACTTGGCATATAGTAGGTGCTAAATAGATCCTTATTCCCTTCCTTTCCCTGTAGATAGGGAAAAATAAGCACAACAGTCCAAAGTCATATAGTTTTGAGAACATAACTCCATCACTTCAATGCATCTGAAGTGCAGCAATGAATCTGAAGCAGCCTGGTATTCTGAAAAGAGCACTCTGAGGGCCTGAGTTCAAATCCTGACTCTTGTATTTGATATGATCAAGGTAAAGTGATTTAACTTCTCTAGGTCTCTTTTCCTCGTTTATAAAACAAAGCTATCTCTCCTCCTTTGATATTCATTCCTTCTGCACCCTATCCAGATCCTTGTTGAAAGTGAAAGACAGGGGAGAAAAAGGATGTAGCAGTCTGCTGTAGCAGAGAAACAGAGGAGCTACTTTGGCAAAGAGAAGGTCTATCTCTTTATCAGACTGGTTTAAAAGAGGAAAGAACGGGAGATGAACTCAAGGGCTTCTGGGGATGAAGTGCAGGAGAGAAGCAGTAACTCAGAGAATGGTCTCTACTTTCTCAGCCAAGTAGGAGGCAAGGCTTGTCTTCTGGGGGCTAATGGGAAAGGGGGCTCAAAGAAAGCAGGGGTTTGTAATAACCAATGGAGGAAGGGGATGTTTAACAGAGAATCAATTCGGGAATGCAAAAAGAATTTCCTTGTTATGATGAGGACCCAGTTCAGATTCAATAACTTAAGTATGCAGTGGACACAGTCAGTATGGTTGCATGACTTTCTTCAGCACTATTCACCATGCAAGTAGGAGTGGAGGAAATAGAGTAAATATAATATAGTTGGAAGGAAATAAGCATATATTAAGTGCCAACTATGTGCTACGCATTGTACTAAGCACTTTAAAAATATTATCTCATTTGGTCCTCACAACAGCTCTGGGAGGTATGTGCTATTATCACTCCCATTTTATAATTGGGGAAATCGAGGCAGACAGTTTAAGTGATTTGCCCAGGATCATACAGCCACTTTGTGTCTGAGACCACATCTGAACTCGGGTCTTCCTGACCCCAGGTTCTGCATTATATCTACTGTATAACCTACCTGTTAAAGTTTGGGAAGGTACGGGGAGTGAAAGCCCAAAAGGATAAGAGATTTCAGAGTAGAGAATAACTCAATGTTAAATGTTAAACTGTCTAGCTCTCTTGATATTACTATCATCATCCAGAGCAATTCAAACTCCGGGATCCAGACCTTTGATATTCCTCTCATGGACAACCTCTGATCCTCTGCCTCATTTCTCCAAAACCTGTTCTCTGTCCTCCCTGCAACCCCTCGTCACCACCCTTCCCTGTTTTCTCAGTCAACTCATCACCCCTGTTTGGGACTCACTTTCTTCCCTTCAAAACAATTAACCAGCTCCACCTCTGGATCTCTTGCTCCCTGGTTCCCTTGCCCCCTAAGAAATTAAAAAGCCTGGTTATACTTTATTCTACACATCAACATTACCCCCATTCTCTTTTCCTGTGTTGGAGACTGAGGATTCTTAACCGTTTTTGTGTGTCACAGACCCCTGTGGCAGGCTAGTGAAGCCTATCAACCCCTTCTCAGGGTTACATTTTTTGAATAAATGAAGGAAATGATAAATTTTCAGTTAGAGGTGAGTGAATGAACCTGCTGAAATCTGTCTGGGGTCCAGGTTAAGAAACCTACTCCAGTCTGACAAAGAGGTGGCCCTTCTTGCCAAGGCCAACTCTTCCCCTTGGGTCCATGATCCTCTTCCCTCCCAGAGATTGTTCCTTCAATCACTCCATCTCCCCAATCTTTACTCTCCTCTATCCTCTGTCTCCTTTACTGCTTATCCACTCAGATCTACTCATCCCTAAAAATCTTCTCTTGACTTATCATCTCACCAGATCCTCATCTTGTTTCCCCTCCTTTCTCTATCTGGCTCCTTTCTAGGGGCTCAACTCCTGGGGATAGCCATCTATACTTGTTATCTGCACTTCTGTACCTTCCACTCACAGCACCACTCCCACGTGACTAAAACTTCTCCCTCCAATGATATCTGCAATCTCAATTACAAAATTCACATCCCTTTTCTCAGACTTATTTCCTTCTTAAACTCTCTATAGCTTTTAAGACCATCAGCCTTCCATCCCCTCCTACTATCTATTCTTACTTTTCTCTGCTTTCATGATGGTGCTCTTTCTTGATTCTCCTCCTAACTTGCCAAGCTCTCCTCCGCTTTCTTGGCCAGATGATTTACGTCCCAACTTCTAAATATGCATGTCACCCAAAGCTTTGTCCTGAGTTCTTTTCTTCCTCTATACTCTCTCCTTTAGTTAACTATTTCCCATGTTTTCAATTACCATTTCCACACAGATATTCTCAGATCTATACATCTACCCTAGCCTCTCTCCAGTCTTGTATCACCAACCACCAGCCAGAAATCTCCCACCTGGATGTTCCATAGGCTCTCAAGAAGATCAAATCCAGAAGAAAATTCGTTATCTTTCCCTCCCAAACCCACCCTCTCTTCCCAACTTGCCTATTTCTGCCAAAGACAGAACCATCTGTCTAGCTTTCCCAGGTTGGCAACTTTAATGTTATCCTTGCTGCCTTGGTATCTCTCACCTACCATGTTCAAATGGTTGCAAAATCTTACTGATGCTACTTCCACAATATTGCTATTCAATACTCCCTGAGAGAATTGTGGGAATTGGGTGAACCACACTGATTCCATCATATGACTCAATTCTGGGAGCTTTCTAGCTCCCAGATCTAGCTTTCTATTCAATTATGAGTCTAGTCCAATTTCTGTTTTCTGAGAAAACTTTATTCAATTATGGGAATAGTGAGAAAAATTTATTGCATTATTTAACCTAGCCCTGCATGGCTGGGAAGCTGGATCACCTTTACCTGTTGCTTAGAGACTCTTAACTAAGGACCTGCGCTGACCAGAAACCCAGTCAGATCCAAAGATAGATGCCCTGAGTTTTCTCAGTTATACATCTCACGTAACTCATGTCTTATCTGAAAACTGGTCCTGTATTGGTCAACCAGTTATTGTTTCCATGTTCCTTTGATAAAACAGATACTTGGAGTGGGGGGGAGGGAAGATACCTCTTTTTCTGACTTCAGGGAATTGCGCCTATTTGCTCCTTCCCCTGTAAACTCTTAAAACTTATTCATTCCGCACCACCTCCAACTCAGAAAGCTTCTAATCTTTTCTCCAATTAGAAGTCATATTACCTAATCTCGTATCTTGGTTTATATACTATTAATTGTTTTCTTTCAATGCATCTGTCTCCCCTTGCATTTGGGGTCCAGGGCCAAGTTGAGGAGGCCTGGTCCCAATTTGCTATGCAATTGGCATGCACGGCTTAATAAATGGATATGCTCAGTTCAAACCTTTGTGTCCTGAGTTACTTCAGATTTCACTCACCACATCACACAGCTACCATTCTTAATTTGGGCCTTTATCAACTTTTTCCTGAAGTATTGAGATGGTGTTCTCTTTGGCCACTGGGTTTCAAATATGTCCCCTATCCAATCCATCCTCCAGAGTTGTACAAGTACTTCTAGGAAAAACATATATGAACTACTGTTTGGCTTTTAAAGCCCTTCAGAATTTGGCCCCCATCTACCTTTCTAACCTCCTTAAATACTATCCTTTATCCATATTCTAATCTAGCCAAAAGCCTTCTTGTTCTTTCTCACCTGTAGCCCTCCGAGTTCCATCTCTGCACTCCTCTTTCATGACTACAAGACATTCGCTCCTTAACTCTGCCTAAGGGAACTTCTCACTTCCATTAACACTCTGCCCAGGCACTACCTTCAGTACCAATCTACATTGGTCAGGGGAATTTCCTCACTGGGAATTCCCTAAATCAAAAAAATCACACATCTAGTCCCATGTAATTCCATCCCTGATTTATATGGATATAGGTTGTCTCCTTCAAATAGAATGTAAGCTTCCTAAGAAGGAACTGCTTCATTATTCTCCATAAACTCACTACCTTGATGTAGACAATAGAAAGCCAGTCTCAGAATCAGGAATACCAAGAATTCCTGGGTTCAAGTGCCACCTCTGACACATGCTGGCTGTGTGCCCATTGGCAGGTCACCCATGTTCTAGGCAACTCTATTAAGACTGCAAGTGGCAAAGGATGTGCCAATCTTCACTGCAGGGAAGGGGAAGAAGAGAAAGGAATTATTATGTATATAGAGCCTACTATGTGCCAGGCACTGTGCTAAGCTTTTTACACATATTACTTCATTTGATCTTCACAACAACCTTGTGATATAGGTGCTATTATTATCCCCATTTTACAGTTGAGGAAACTGAGGCAAAGAGAGGTTAAGTGACTTGTCCAGGGTCACACAGCTAGTAAAGTGTCAGAGGCTACATTTAAATTCACGTTGTCCTGACTTCAAGCTCAGTGTTCTATCTACTGAGCCACCAGATCCCTCAGAAGGGAGTTTTCTCAGCCACAAAGTCTTTATACCAATGAAATCACTGACTGGCCCAGTACCTATCCCTAGAATCTACCACAGTGCCTAATGAATAACAGGTGCTTAATGAATGCTTATTGATTGATTAATTAAGCTTTCACTTTCCCTCTCCCACCTTCCCACCCTCTGTAATGGTAATTTAAATGGGAAGATCTTTCCCATTCATTAATAAGCCCATGTGACCTGCCTTGGTCACATGGAAGCCTGAGTCACATGGAGCCTGTGGTGGGAAGAGTTTGCTAAACAAATGGAACAGAAAGAGGTACAGTTAGAACAGAGTTGAGAGGAAATTTGGTCATGAGAGCAGTCAGAGCCAGGAAGGATACTGGCAAACAGGCAGCTGGTTCCTATGAGTGTGAGAGCTTGTTTGTGATTTTGTTTAATGGAGCTGGTTTGTGGGAAGGACAGATTTGGCTTTCTGGTGTCTGAATAAATGTTTTGGTTCTGTCTTCCATGTGGAGAGTCTGTGGTATTTCAGGATTCAGAATTTTGCTGGGATATTCATGGCCACTGTAGGTGCTGTGAATATCACATTCGCACTACACCCCCATAGACAACAAGCTGACAAGTCCTGCATATACTCCCACACATCTCTTGAATCTGTTCCCTTCTTTGCACTCAAAAGGCCAGTGAGTTAGTTTGAGTGTCATCACCTTTCACCTTAACTATTACAATAATCTCTTCAGTGGTGTCCCTGCTTCTCATTTCTCACCTCTGATTCATTTATCACATGGCTACTAATCTACCTAAACTCTTTCGTATTCCATAAGATGCCTTACAATCAATAGTGACTCCTTATTGCCTCTAGAATAAAACCCATCAAAATCTGACTCCAGCCTCCTTTTCTAGTCTGACAAACTATTATTCTTCCTTGGTCACTCCATGTTCTGGCCAAACTGGCCAAATTGCTGTTTCATATAGAGATCATCTTTACCCAAACTGTCCCCCATATTTGGAATACTCTCCTTCTCTACTTCTGTGTCTTGGAATCCCTAGCTTTTTCAAATTTTAGCCACTTCCAACACAGAAAGCCTTCCTGATACAACCTCACTCTTAGCTGCACCCCTGGATATTACCTTATATTTTTCAATTTATTTCTCTTTCAACATGCTGTAATCCCAATTCCCCTCTAAAATGTAATGTCATTGAGAACAGAGACGCTGGTATTTTTGTTTCTTCAACAGTATACTTGGTATATGAACAGCATGCAGAAGGCATAGGACTTCATAAGCATTTGCTGAATTGAATTTACTAAGAGATCTTTAAAGTCCCTTTCAGATCTAAATATAAGATGCTAGGAATTACAGTTTAGCATAATAAATCATCAAAATAGTGCTCTAGAATCATCTAGAAAAATTTTAATTCAGTCTGGAAAACTGGGCTATCCAGAGAATGAAGCAAGGTTCCATATATGCAAGGTTTTTGTGTATTTTTATTAACAATAGTCCAGTTGACAAGGTCACTGATCCCATAAGAATAAATGTGAGTGGACTCTGTTGCTTGGATGGGGGAGGGGGAGAACATGGAGAATTCTGACTGTACCTCTGAATTTTTCAAACAAAATAAATATTCTCAGCTTTCTTTCTCATCACTTTCATCTTTCAAGTTTAGGCAATTTCATACGTTCCTTTACATCCCCTTTAAAAATGCACATCCACTTTAAGTTGTGGTACAATAATAAGTACCTTCATAGCACAGTCAATGGAGCACTGCGCTACAGTCAGGAAGACCAGAGTTCAGGTCTCAACTTCTGATACGTTTTAGCTGTGTGACCCTGGACAAGTCACTTAACCTCTCTCTGCCTCAGTTTTCTCAACTGCAAAGTGGGGATAATAAAAGCACCTACTTTACAAGAATTAAATGAGATGATATAATGTGCACATAATAGATGCTTAATAAATGCTTGTTCAGTAGGGATCTGACTAAGCTACATGTAAAACATGGCAGTTAGGTGGTGCAGTGTATAGTGAACACAGGGTTGGAACTTATTTTCCTGAATTAAATTCAACCTCAGACACTTATTAGCTGTGACCCTGGGCAAATCACATAACTCTGCCCCAGTTCCTCATCTGTAAAATAATCTAGAGAAGGAAATGGCAAACCACTCCAGTATCTTTGCCAAAAAAACCCTAGATGGAGTCACGAAGAGTTGAACATGACAATAACAGCAACAACAGTAAAACTGTTTATGTGGCCTAGTGTGACCTCAGTAACAATTCACAGTTCATCTGTATTCCAGAATGACCTCTAAGGCCTTTTAGGGGAGTTTTTGCACAGCTGACTAATAATTAGGACAGAGGTTCCCAAAGGTTTTTGTTCAGACTCTTTTTCATCCACTAACCACCAACAAAACATGTGAACCCCCACAGTAATTAAATATACTTCTCATAATACTCATAAGCAATTTTTCCTGATTAAGGTGTCATTGAAAAGTTTTTTAGCAAGAGCTCCTCCTACTGTCTTTGCAATCATGAACCGTTAAATGGAAACCACTAATTCAGGATATGCTGTTCAATTTCATCAATCTGATCCTTGTTTAGAAATTTCCCCAGGGTAATTTCTATAGATTTTCTAGGGGGAAGGGGAGTGGACAGTTCAACTTCGGCCAAGTATTTCAATAACTACTCATCAAGTTCCAACCCTCAATGAACAAGCATTTATCAAACACCTACTCTCTACTAGGCCATGAGGATACATAGAAAAAAGAACGACACAATCTCTCTTTAAAAATAACAACATTGTATCGCAAGGAGAAATTCCTGAAAACAGTTCCCGACCTCTAGTTAATTTACTTCAATTGATACATGTGGGTATGTGTATATCTGTAACCATCTCATAAGCTTTTCTTTATCTTCTGAGACAAAGGGTTTCCAGCATTATACCTTGAAGATGCTTTAAAAAAAAAATCATACCCAGCCACTGCTAAACGACTAATTCATCTCTTAGTTTACAGTGGAAGAATCTATGTGCCATCTATGTATCCATCCAGAAGCCCTGGACATTATTGCATTCACTGAAATGGGCTGTCTCCCTGCAACAGGACATGCATTCTAGGCGGGGGATGGGGAGAAGGAACCTCCCTGCGGCAGCCAGAGAAGCACCCCTGCACAGCACCTGGGACTTCCCGAACCACCCCGCCCAGCCTCCGCGCGGCCGCCCACCTGGTAGTAGCTGGCTTTCGCCTCGATCATCATCTGCTGGGTGGTGATCATCTTCTTCCTCCGCTTGCACTCGTCCTTCAGCACCCGCATCTCTGCCGCCCGCTGGGCCAGCAGCTTCTTGCCCTGCTCCGCGTCGGTCAGGGCCAGGCGCAGCTTCTCCTCCAAGGCTTGCAGCTGGGCGGTGAGGAACTCCTGCGAGTGCAGCAGGTACTCGATGGTGAACTGGGCCAGGCGGACCAGCTTCAGCAGCACGGGGTCCACGCCCGACTGGCAGTGAGGGCACTTCTCGTCCTCCAGCCTGCAGAAGGTGATGTTCATGATGTTCTCCTGCAGGGTGAGGAAGTCCAGCTCGCCGGCCACCCTGTCCACGTCGATCGCGCTCAGCCGCCTCCAGTCCACGCTCTCGAGCCGGGGCCGGAATTGGAAGAAGGGGAAAGGCCCGGCGCCGGCCGAGGCCATGCCGGCCACGCCGGCTCCGGTGGAGCGGGACGGGCAGTGCAGCGTGGAGCTGGGGGCGGGCGCCTGGCCCTCCTGGCCGCCGGCGAACGGATAGTAGACGTGCTTCTGGAAGGGCTGCAGAGGGGGAGGACAGGGAGGGAAGACAAGAGAAACGAGGGCGGCTGGAGGCTGGCCCCGCGCCAGGCGAGCCCCGGGGCTCCCTCCAGCCTGCCGCCCCGCTTCGCCTTACCATGTTGGGGCGCCAATCCCTCCGCTGTGGGAGGGGGCGGGCGCCGGGGCAGCCTCCTCGGGACGGGGTCTCCGCTGCGTCTCCGGGCTCCTCCGGGCTCCTGGAGCCGCCGCCGCCGCCGCGCTCTCGGCCCCGGGAAGAAGATGGGTTCCCAGGCTGCGGCGGCGGCGGCTTTGGCCTAAGGTCCGGGCGTCCTGGCCGTTGCTATGGCAGCGCCCCGGGAACGCTGCGGCCCGGGGCGGGAAGGGAGGCTGCGGCGAGAGCGCAGGCCGCTGCCCCTGCAAGGAAAGCGGGGGGCGGCCAGCGTGAGAGCGCGGTGACGGTGCCCCGAGCCCCTGCACCCCACCGCGAGGGGAACTGCGCAGAGCCTGTGCTCCAGCCTCGGGGACAGGGGCTCCTCTGCACATCGGGGCACTGCCGCCCTCTGGTTCTTCCTTTGTCCAGGTCAAGCTTAGAAGTCTATCCACTCCCCTTTTGTTTTGTCCAGAACTGACCAGGGGGCATTCGAGTGCTGCTTTGAATGGCGGGGCTGGGGGTGGAAAGGGTGGTGGGAAGAGGAATCCTGGGCTACTCTTGCTTCGAATTGATATCCAGGGGCGTAGGGCCAAAGATTTAATACTGTTACTCCTAGCCTAGACTTAGCTGGAAAGCGACATAAGCAGAGGAGGATGCGAGGAGTGGGCAACATTTTTAAAATGCTGCATCTTACCAGCCACCTTCTACAGACTGAACAGTCTGCCCTACACAGCAAGCAGGGGTCTGGACGGTTTGGTTTTGGTGAGTTAAATCCCACCTGTTACAAGGGAACGTCTGAAACCTCCGGGGCTGCAACATTAGGGGGAGCAGTTTTCCAACCTTAACTAGGACTCATACACTTTGTTTTGGCTCTGAGAGAGGTCATCTACTGATTTCATATTATGTTAGACCCCTGTCCATAGCCCGATTGCCCATTTGAGCAAAGGGGTAATGAGCAAGGAAGACAGGATTTTATTATGTTGTCATAAAATTTTATATTTATGCAATAAATAACCTTATTGGCCCAAGTCTTATCTGTGACTTTTTAAAAACTACATCGATAAATGGACTTAATTTGTAATTTGTGACAAACTCCACTAAAACTGCTTCATATTATAAGTAAAATTTAAAACACATTAAATGAAATGAGACATAATTTATAATTATAAGGCGTTGCTAGATTACATATGCTGATAAAATTATTCTGTATGGTGTTTCAGATATTCATGACCATATGGTGACACTAGCTATGAAGTTTTAATCAGAAAAAAGTTTAGGGGAATTTTTATATCTTATGCTTGATTTTTTAAAATTACATTCCCTCGTGATACTGACTGCAATACAATTAAAATTATATTTAAAGAAAATTAGGTAGTGCTGTAGAGGGAGATCTGAACCTGTAGTCAGAAAGTCCTGAGTTCAGATCCAGCCTCAGATGCTCACTAGCTGTGTGACCCTGGGTAAGTCATGTTTGCTTCAGAAGTTTCCTCAACCTGTAAAATGGGGATAACAGCACCTTCCTTCTAGGGCTGTTGTGAGGTAAAGTGCCTAGCACATAGTAGGTGCTTAATAAATGCTTATTCCTTCCACCTTTCCCCCAATGTTACCATTAATTTCCCCTGCAATAAAATAGTTTTTCAAAATATTGAAAAGTAAATGTAGAGGGAGGGTCAGATGGCCAAAAAAAAATCTACAACTTGAGAGACAAATATGATACAATGGGGGGAAAAACATTGGAATGTAAGATTTGGGTTTCTCTCATCTGTACACTTTCACCTTGCACTTCACATCTGTACATGTCACCTTGAACAAAGGCATTTCTCTTCTCTGTGAGTCAGTTTTCTCATCTTAAACATGAGGTGAATGAACTATCTCTCCTCTTTTTTAGTTCTAACAATCTATAATTCTAATTCACTTAGAGAGACCTGTGTCCCCTCAAAGGGAGATATCAATACTCAGGTAAGGCAAAGTACACTACCATTTATTTCATGTTTGGTCTCCATCTTTTCAGTTTCTGATCCTAGTCAGATCATAGACTTAGAACTGAAAGAACCTTTGAAATTCACCTTGTCCAACCTACATATTTATAGACGAGGAAATTAAAACCCAGCATGGTTAAATGACTTGCCCAGAGTCATACATATAGTAATTGGCACTGCTGGAATTTAAAAGTAAATCCTCTGCCTCAAATTATGCTGATTTTTACTGTATCCCATTGATTTGCTTTTCAACTTTCTAGGCTGGCTTGCAATTACCATAGAAACAAGCATTTTTAGGAAAAGCTGAGCCTAATGCATAATTATATTTAGCCTGGATCAATAATCAGGAAAGAGATCTTTTCTTCTTCCTTAATAACTAGAAAGACGAAGGAGAAGGAAAATAATTTTTAAAAAATAGATTGGAGATTTCAATAGTACAGAGAAACTCTTTCTACCAATTCATGTCAGCACCTTTCTGAGGTCCCTAGAGCACTTAAAGGTTAAGTGACCTGCCCAGAGTCACATAGCTATTACGAGTCAGACTTAGAATTTGAACAAGTTTTTCTACTTTCAAGAAGTTTTCTGTCCATCACACTACAATCTTTGCGATTGATTCTGAATAGTCCTACAGCTGGAACTCCCCCAAGAAGCAATATTGTATGGGGAGAAGATTTTAGGTTTTCTAGATAATAGGGGTAAAAAAAGTCCAGGAAAAATCACACTGTCTAGGAAATGAAGGCATGAATGTTGGCAATTCTTAGACCTACTCGTTTCTCCTCCAGTCTCGGGACTTTGCAAATGGAAAGATGTGGTAAACCGATAACAGGGAAGAAAAAGACTCGTCGCGAATTGTTAAGGAGGAGGACTTGAAGTGGAAAAAGAGAAGGGGAGGAGTCATTTCTAATCAGTGGATGCTCTGCTTATTTCTGTGAAGCCTCCACCAGGACTCTGCCCCCGCGCTGGTCGGGTCTGACTCAGGTCACAAGATGGCTGGGCCAGGAAAGGGGAGAAAAAGCATTCCCCTCCTCAAGCTTCTGCTCATCCCCAGCGGGCTCCCCAAACAGCTGGGGCCTTGGGCAGAGGCCTCCCTCTCCTGGGTGCCATGTGCACAACACCCCTTCACCCCCGGCCCTTCTCCCTTCCCCGCAGCAGCACTTGCCCCCCAAAGACAAAGGTTGCGGTGAGGGCGTTCCGGTTCGGGGTCTGTACCCCCCACCCCTAGGCAATTAGAAGGAGAGCCGGGAATAGAAAGCACGACAGCCACGCACGGGGAGGATGCAAACGAAAAGAGCAGAGTGGGAGATCCCCTGTCTCCCAGAAAGGCGAGGATATGGAAGGAGGGGATTCTGGCTGGCTTCAGAGAGTCAAGAGGCTGAGCTCCCTGGGGCCCCCTCCCTCCCGCTTTTCATTCCCCCTCCAGTCCCCCCATCCCCACCCGGAGCCCCGATCTCTCAACTCCTTCCTAGCAGCGACTCACGAGCATCCCGGGCGGCCGCTGTTAGGGGCATGAGGAGAAAAGGGAAGGGGGCGACATGCAGACATGCAGCTGGCGCTTTTCTACCCGGGGAGAGACCCCCGGGAAGCAAAGAAGAGACGTGGAGCTGTAAAGGGCTCCTGCTGCCTCCCTCTCTTTCCGATCTGGCCATGAGCTTGACCCCGCAGGGCTGAATTGCGGAGAAGCCCAAGGATTGTTGCCTTACCCAACCCTCCGGCCTCCTGAAGCCGTGTTGAAAACAGCTTCCCTTCCAAACTCAGGCTTCTCCACGCCCTCCCTTCCGTTCTCTCCTCTCTTCTACTTCTCCCCCTTTTCGGCAAGCTGGGCTGAGCTGTGCGCATACCGCAGCACTAAAACATCCTCCACCAATCCAGCCTCTTGTTCAGACACGTGGTTCCTTGTGCCCGGGCGGGATGCTACGATCCCTGGAGAACATTTTTCTAAAGAAACCGTGTAGGGACTTGCTTACTTGGGCTAGGTACGGAACAAGATCTGGACTAGCCTAGTGCAAAATTGTGAGATAGATGTAAACTGCCTTTGGCGCCACGCCATCTCACTCCTCCCAACCTGGGACTCTAGCTTCTCTCTTCCCACTCACCCTTTTGCCCCTCCCTCCCTAATCCAACCCCAAACTCTCTGATAGCCCCATATCAAGACTTTGCCCCTCTTACGAGTACTCAATTCTGACATTTAAGATGTTAGCTAATAATAGTCTTAGGATAGTAGCCTCTCCCCTAAGTGTTTGCATTTGAATCATAAAAATTCACATCTGGAAAAGACCTAATAAACTATCTAATTTAACCACTTCTTTTTACAGATGAAGAACCTGGGCTCCAGGGTATTGAAGTTCAAAATCATATAGTCAGTGGTCTTAAAAGGACTAGAATTCAGATTTCCTCAAGTCCAGGCTTCTAAGGGATTATGGAACATAAAAACATCAACATCATCTAGTAATGAAATTTCAATCATATGTTAAGAAATGGGAAAAATATTTGGGGGCAAGGCGATGGAATCAGACTCTATCTTCACCTACTTCAGCTGTTCATAAGAGTGGTCTTAAGACCTCTTACAAAGCTTCATTTGGGTCCTGCTTGCTACTGTTTCACAAGAACACAGATATAGGACTGTAGAGTGGATTTTTATAAATGTTTAACTTTTATTTTGACTTAAAAATACATGCTATGTAACAATACTGCTGGGATGTTTCTCATTTAAGTTTGCAAATGCAGAACTGAAATTAAGTGAAAGAAATGCTTTGAATTCAAAAAAGATTCCAAGTTTTCTGCAAGTAACTACATCAGGGCTGGGTTTGTTTTTTTTTTTAACTAGTTTGGCATAAATTAAGTTTGAGGGTATAAAAATATTTTGTGTACTTTTTAAAATCACCTTAGTCAAATTCTTCTTTGTAATATAGTCAACAAATTCTCCTAAGGAAATAGGGTTCATTAGATGGTTTGGGAGAATTTTTGTTGATTTTTTTAAAAGATATTTTTCCCTTTAAGATTAGAGTTTATAGTAGTTTGGAGTTGGAAGGGACCTTAAGAGGTCATCTAGTTCAACCCATACCTGATTGAAAATACCTTCTACCAGACACTTGACCTGCCTTTCTTCAAGTCCCAGCTAAAATTCCACCTTTCCTGAAACTTTCTTAATGCTAATCAACCCTTTGTTGATTACCTCCAATTTATGCTATTACTTATCTTATTGGTACATAGCAGTTTGCATGGTATCTCCCCCATGAGGTTCTTGAGGACAAGGACTATCTCTTGCCTTCTTTGTATCCCCTGCACAGAGTCTGGCATACATGAAATGATAACTTGGTCATCTAACTTTTTGCTATTTGGAAACTAATTGTTAGTTAGTTTCCCCTGATATCAAGCCTAAATTTGAATCTTTCTGATTGCTATACATTGTTCATGGTTCAACCCTTGGGGAATCAAAGAAAACAAGTCTATTAACTCTTCCAGATGACAACCCATCAGATAGTTGGAGACTATGACCTGCCATCTGGGCTTTCCCTCCTCTAAATTGCACTTCCTCTGTTTTTTTCAACAGATTCCTATATGGCATGAATTCAAAGTCCTTCTTCACCATCCTGGTTGCCTGTCTTTGGAAATGCTTCAGTTCTTCAGTGTCATTTCTAAAATGTGGTACCTCAAACAGCACAATATTGAAATGTGGTATAATCAGGTAGAGTATGCAAGTAAGTAGTCTTGAACACTGCCTCTCTTAATGCTGCCTAAAAATCACATTAGGGTTCTTGACCACCATATGTAAGGGGTGTTCTCTCTAGCTTCCTATCATGTGTGTGCTTTACCCATCTCAAGAACTATATACAAAAGCCCAGCTGCTGTGGTTGGCTGGACAGATTATTTTATGAACTGCAAAGACAGTGAAGGAATGTTTCAAAAGTTTTCATAATCCACTGTATATAAGTTTGTAGGATAAGACTTCAAGCAGGAACAGATATATTGTGATAGCACATAACTAGCCACTAATGCCCTCTATGTAATATGCTTTAATAGTGCTTTCTGTCTTTGTTGAGACTTGAAGCTCCATTGTCCCAGTCTCTGACCTCCAAAGAGTTATGAATGTATATAGATAATGACCATCAACATGGATGGATGAACTCCTCTGATATGGGACTCTACCTAAAGGACGGGATCGGACAGAATTGTTATTGGAAAATCTGGCACCTGGGACATGCTCAGCGGCTAGAATGGAGGGAGATTAATCACTGTTAAGAAGAAGGCTAATGTAGGATGGAACAGGTTAGGTGAGGTCAGGTCAGGTCAGGTCCAGATAAGAGAGGAATTCACCTGGAGTATGGGAAGCCCTCAGGATGCTACTCTTAGCATGTTTTAATGTTTCCCTTCATCTTATCACTCATACTTCTCCTGGGAGCCACACACAATCAGGTGTAGTCATGCTAAGGAAAGAGAGCCTATGTCCTAGAGAATCTAGTTTGTACCCCTAGAGGACAGTTTGATCCTTTAGCCGTAAGAAGAGGCATAGATCTAAGAAGTAGTAAGGATGGAACATGATTCTGGAATGAAAATCTCTGAGTCATCACCCTTGATCCCCAGGATCAATTGAGAATGTAAATGAGAACTCAGTGAGTAGACAACCATATGGTGAGGGATTGTGTTCATCCTTCATTGCTGAAGAAGACCATGCCATCAGAGAAATGATGACATGACTTGCACTTGATTCTGTTTTGAGTGAGGAAGGGCTGTGCAGGTCACCAGCCTCACTTCTCCTCCAGAGCCATCTGAACCCAGAGACCAGATATTCCTCAGGATGACTGGAGATGACCCAGGATGCACTGGGAGACCTTGGGCCCTTTAGGCCAAGGTCTTTGCAGGTACTCACTTAGGGTGAGGCAATGCCCATTCATTGAATAGGCCTGTTTAAGAAGTAGCCAGGGCATGGCCCCTTTAATGAGGTCAAGAAAAAGAAAGACATCAGGCTGAGTGGGAAACAGCAACAGTTACTATTGATAATCACTCTGAAGCTAGGAGGGTCCAGAGGAACCCTCAGGCAGGGCCCCAATGGAGTCCCAGTTTCAGAGTGCAGTAGGTTGAAGGTTTTGGGAGAGGACAGGAGAAAGGAGAGGAGAGGGGAGGGAGAGGGAAGGGAGAGGAGAGGAGAAATAGGAAAGGAGCCAGTAAAACCCAAGTCAACTGGGCATCTTTTGGCCAGCCAAGTTTACCTTCCTTTGGAGAGAAGAAGGAAGGGGAGGGAGACAGAAGAGGAGGAGGTGAGTTACCCAGCCAGCATTCAGCCAGCTGCATCTACTCACAGGATTATGTTTGTCCTTCCTTGCCTAAGAAGACCATGCCATCAGAGAAATGATGACATGACTTGATTTTGTTTTGAGTGAGGGAGGGCTGTGCAGGTCACCAGCCTCACTTCTCCTCCAGAGCCTTCTGAATCCAGAGACCTGATATTCCTCCAGTCATCCTGAGGAATATCATGGTGAGGGAATAGCAGGCTGGAGGATCTCCAAAGGAAGAAGCATGTGGCTCTGAATTTTGATGTGCTGGGGCAAATCTAAGACATCCTTTCCTATGGTAATTATTTTGGACTGGCGACTGTAGTCATGTCATCATTTCCCTGACATTATGGTTCTCTTCGAAAATGAAGGACAAATACATCCTGTGAGTAGATCAAGCCGCCAGTCGGGTAACTCAGTTAATCTTCTCCCTCTCCTCTCCAAAGGAAGGTAAATTTTGACAGCCAAAATCTGCCCAGTGAAGTTGGGGTTAATTGGCTAGATTTTTTTTCTTTCTTTATGCTTGTCTTTGTTTTCTTCTTTCTTTCTTTCTTTTTCTCTTTCTTTTCTTCTAGTTCACTTTAAAGCTCATAGATTGTAATGTTAATTAGAATTAAAGATCTTCCCCATCCATTAATAGGCCTCAGATACCTTTTGTTAATTTCTAATGAGGCACTGGGTCAAGAGGTCTTACCCTCCAGCTCTGAAAAGTGTGTGTATATATACTCTTAGATAAGGTTTTACTTTGGGCCTTACTCTTTGGTGAAAGGTTCATGTGCCAGATGAGACTCTGGGTAGCCATTAAGAAGCGCCCCCTGCTTTGAAGACCCAGATGTTGGTGCTTCTCTCTGGTAATTATGTATGTATGTAATGGTCAGGCAGTTGGATCTGTCTGCTGATCTGTGATGTATGTATTGCTTACGATCAGGCAGTTGGAAGCCCTGTTTGTCTTTATTTCTCTGCTTGTGTTTTCTCTGTTGGGGAATGTAATTAAAATAGATTGTGGACTCCTCAAAAGTTGCTTCCTTTTAGCAAAGCAAATCTACAGAGGCCCTCCTGTGTATGTCAGGGTTCTTGCTGCTACGCAGATTGAACCACAATAGGTCCCTGCCCAAGCTCCGCTGAATGGCTGTATTTTGGGCCCTCCTGGCTTAGAGTGGAAGTCAATGGTAACTGTTTCTCTTTGGAGCAGCAATTCTGAGCAACTCTCCCAGCTTGATTTTTTTCTTTTTCTTGACTCACTTCTTAAAGAAGCCTATTCACTGAATGGGCATTACCTCACTCAAAGTGAGAACCTGAAAAGGTCTTAGCCTAAAAGGGCCAGGGTCTTCCATTGCATCCTGGGCCATCTCCAGTCATCCTGATGAATATCTGGCCACTGGACCCAGATGGGTCAGGAGGAGAAAGTGAGGCTGGTGACCTGCACAGCCCTCCCTCACTCAAATCAAAGTCAGCTGCAAGTCATGTCATCACTTCCCTGATGTCATGGTCCTTTTCAAAAAAGGACAAACACAACCTGTGATTTCCCCAGTGGAGAGCAGTACCGTCAAACTCAAACAGAAACAGGACCCACTAAGCTGTACATAAAGATCCTTGTGGGTACATATTGACTTAGAAAACCACATATTAATAATACCTATGTTTTACTATATTTGTATTTATTTTGTTAAAATATTTCTCATTGTGGTGATTATAATCATCCAATCTGCAAGAAGAACTCCTGAAGCAGAGCTCTGAGCCAATGACACTTTATTAAAGGGTTTGTGGTCCCCTTTAGTGAAGTGGACCCCAGACCTTCCTCACAGTCTGAGATGCCTCTGGTCCTCAGGACCTTGCTTTTATAGGGTTTAATGCCCAAATATGCAAAGAAGGCATGGTAAAATATAGAATCTCATTCGTGATAGATCTTGCTCGTGAGGGCCAAAAATGACACATGGAGGGGGTGTCACATGTTGGATGAGACAGTGGTCTTAAGGTTCAAAAATAAATTGGGGTACTTTTCAAAGAATGAAGGCATCTCACTGACGCTGGGTTTGGACATGGAACTTGAGCAAAACAGGATGGAGTTATCTTTGTCAGCATTCTCATAGTTTAGGGTTAGCAAGCCTCATAATTTGGTAACCAAGTAGTGAACATCACATTAACGTTTGAAGTCCATTTGTGTGATATGTCAGACACATTCTGTGCAAACCTAATTATCTGTATATGATATATGTGAAACATCTAACTGATTAACATTGATTGGAATATAATAGGGGTACAAATGAATTATTTCTCATACCATTACATTTTAATCTGGCTCTGTCCCACTGGAGAGTGTTGTTGGCTGCGTCCTGTAGAAAACTTCCCTATGAGAGAACTCCCTCTACCAATGAAGAGTAACAAATACTCTGCAATTTATAGTTTTCCAAGAGTTGCTTGGAGAACTTAAGTGACTTGTCCATACCTGTCACATAATCAGTGTGTATCAGAGGGGAGGACTTAAACTTCAGGTCTTCCTTGACTCAAGGTATGGTTCTCTCTATCTACTGACCCTACATAGCTTCTCATTTTTCATAGTATTTCATGTATTAGGATATAAATATATTTTCTATAATAATGAGAAAAAATTATATAATATTTTAAGGTCTACAAAGCACTGTATGAAAATTTTCTCACTTTATCTGCATAACAGCCCTGTGAAGTAGGTATTATTAACCCCATTTTACATATAATAAAACAGAATCTTTGAGAGGTTAAGTGATTTGCTAAGAGTAACTTGGCTATTAAGTATCTGAGACAGGACTCAAACCAAGAGTGGGCAAATAAATGTTTAAAAACCGGCCTTTCAGAAAAAAAAATGTATATTGGACATATTTTTTTAAAATAGCATTATTAACATTTTCCATCACTTTCTAAAGCCTAGCCACCAACAAAACAATAAATAGAGTATTTGTTGATTTTAAGGGTGTAAACACTGACACTGAAAATTTAACAATCAGCTCTTCTGAGCACTGACCCAAATCCCCACCTTCCTGACTCTATGTCACCTCTCTAGCTCTAGGCCTATATCATGGATTTCACCAGTCCAAGATCTTGAGTAAGATAAGGAACAAATATCCCAACCTTAATAAAGGTTACAATATGTCTTGATACCCCTAAGTTATAGATTCTAAAGCAAGGAATGTATAAGGCAACATTAATGTACATGAGATATGGGACTTTTTCTTTAAATAGTGGGGAAATAAACTATCCCTGTTGTACTGCTGTCATCTCACCCACAGATGTCTAGGCTGTAGGTGGGCTTGTTTTCACTTCTCTGATGTACTAGTAGACTTGTCACATAACTGTTTAGAGTGCATTCACTACCAAATTGTGGGAAATGGACAGAAGGCACTGATTACCTCTCCACTCTCTGAAAATCAGGTCCGTTATATTTACTCTGCCATATCACACTATTGATTCATTGAGCTTATAGGCCACTAAACCCCCCCAAATCTTTTAGTTTACACAGTAATCTCTAAGTTCATCTTATTAGATTCAGTCCAGTGTTTTAGGCTCTCAAGTTCTTTTTGAATTTAGTTTCCTAGCTACCCCTAGCAGATTTGTGTCATCTCTGAAAGAGTAATTCATAAGAAATAATAAAGAAACTTAGAGGAGTTAAAAGAAATCGATAAAATGTCAGAGAAGTTTAAATGTGTGTTCTCTGGGAACTTTTAAAAGCATAACTCATAGTTTTAGACTTTCATAGTGTTGCAGGAAGTAGAAACAGCAATGAACCAAAGTCAAAAGACCCAGGTTTCATTCCGGTCTCTGACACTGGCTGTTGTGACCTTAGACAAGTCAATGACTTTCAATTTGTTATTTGAAAAATGGATATAATAATACTCACACTACCATCTTCACAGGGGTCATAATTCTTATATCACATATTTAAAGCTGGTTCTAAATGAGAATCAAATGAAAGGATGTGTATAATGTTCTCTGTGAACTCTAAAGTGATATAAAGTACAAGTAAATTCTGGAGGTAATAGGGAGCCATTGGAGTTTATTAAGCAGAGAGATGGCATGTGTTTGCAGGTGAGAGAAGAATAGACTGAAGTAGGGAGAGACTTGAGGCAAGCAGATTCACCAGCAGGCCATTGCAATAATCCAGGCAGGAGATGGTAAGGGCCTAGGCCAGACAGTGTCAGAGAAGGGGGCACATGCAAGAGATGTTACAAAGCTAAAGTGACTGGATTGGCAACAGACAGGAAGGATGGGGCAAGTCAGAGAGAGTGAGGAATCATGGATAATAACTTAGGATATGAGCCTGGGTGCCTAGGAGGATTGTGGTGCCATTAGCAATAATAAAGAAGGAGGGAAGAGGGAAACATTTGGGGGGAGGGGAGGTGGAATATAAGGACATAAATGCCTCATAAGCATGCTTTAACAAATGTCTGAAACACTTGATAATCCCTCATGATCAATATATAATCTCCTCAAAGGTAAAGGCACTTTGTGGGACTGTTTAACAGATATTTTACTTCATTTTCAGGTCTAAAATGTCTCAGAGTCATAAGATCTAGATATGCTAGCCTCTTATGTAGAGTTCTTTCAAGCTTTGCGGTTCAGACCTATACTGTGAGTGGTCACCTCCAAAAACTGGTCTAGTTACAGAAAATATCTCCTGCTGGTCAGCCAGCATTGACTCAGGAACCCAAGCACTCTTGGATTCAAGAGGTAGCCACCAAAGCTGGAAATGTTTATCCCTCAGCATCATTTATCCCTAGTTGCCAGTTGAAGTTATACTCAGGAAAGAAATGTAAAGACACAAGATGACAATTAACAACCAGGAACTTAGGTTCACCTAGTTAAGTGTAATGGCAAGCAAAGTAGGATCTTTTGCTGTTGAGTTTTAGCCAATCAAGTGCCTTTTATTTGAATCAATCAAGAGTCTTTGATTAGAAACAGTATATATATTGTAGAGAGAGACAGAAAGAGAGAGAGAGAGCGCAGTCAGAAGCAGAGCTGAGAGAAGTGACCGTGAGCAGGCTAGGGAAACTTGCTTGTGGGGAGGCCTAACAGAAGGAATGTTTGTGATGTCAGCATTCTGTCTTGTTGATCTGTGTTGATTTCTCAGATAAAAGTGCTGTCTGTTGGTCTTTATGAACAGATTGAGATGATGACACTGGTAATGTGTACAAATACTGTTATAGCTCAGTTAAGCTTTGTTTTCCTAGAAACAGGGAAGAGTTTGGAGTGGAACAGTCCCTGTGAGCTAAGACAAGGAGCAAGAGCAGAGAGTTGCCTGTGTGTGAACCCAGGCAAGAGCTGGGAGTGGTTGGCTCATGCAAGGAGGAGGAGCCCATGGAGGAGGATCCATGGGGTTTGGAAGTCAACCTCCAGCCAAGATAAAAAAGGACGTTACTTGGTCACGATATTGATTAAGAAGATTATGTGACCTAGGGGTAGATGGAGTGGTATTTTGAAAAAGGACTATACTTGGATACTTGGTATTGATTAAGGATGTTGCTATTGTTATGACATATATATATATATATATATATATATAAAATATATATAATATATTGAATGATATAGTTTACTTAAGGATGTTGCCATGAATGTTATGTTTTACTTTATTGAACAATGTTGTTTACCGCTAAATAGAGAGTTCATTATACTATGCGATTAGACCCTTAAAATCATTCACAGCAGCAGTCCTCAGGTGTGCTGCCATGAGTGATTGGCATTACAGCAAGCACATTTTCACTACCGGGTGCTTGAACTTCAGGACATCATTGCCACTGGTGGTATTGGATTTTCCCTCCTCTCCTTGCTGAAATGTCATAGAAAAGATGGCTAAGACCCAAAGTGACATATTTAAAAATGAGGTTTTTCACCTCACTCTTTTTACAGCCCGAGTGGGCAGCTAGTTCTTCCTATGTCAGTCGTTAATCCTCTTCATCGAAACTCCAGTCACAGGAACAAAAGGACAAGTCAGGAGTTGCTGGGTCATGCATGTCTATCAGCAAGGAGCACATGTTTCACAGTAACAGACCAATGTGCTTATTCATTCCCAAGAAGCTAGAGTACATGCCCAGTTTTGTAAGATTATCCCTGTTACAGAAAAGTCTTTGCATTAAATATCCCTGATATGGATTTAATATTCAAAATATATAGAGAAATAACAAATATATGTCTAAGAGCCATTTCCCAATGGATAAGGCATCAAAGGCGCCTTATGAACAGTTTTCAAAAGAATTGCAAACTATTAAAGATCATATGCAAGACTTTTCCATATGACTAAAAATAGAAATATAAATTAAAGGATCATAGATTTTAGTACTGAAAGGGACCTTAGGTATCATCATGTCTAATATTTCACAGATGAGAAAACAATTACATCAACTCTGATGTTTCATTTTACATCTAGAAAAATGGCAATGATCAAAAAAAGATGGAAAGTCAATATATGAGGGGCTCAAAAATACAGGTAGCCCAATACAAATAAATTGTTGGAACTGTCCAGTCATTTTGGAAAGCAGTTTGGAGTTATGCTAGTGGCTAAAATGTTCATAACCTTTGATTCAGAGATTCCACTGCTAAAATATGCTCCAAGGAAGTTAATGAAAGAAATGTCATACTAGAAAATATTCATAGTAGCATATTCTTGTGGTATCAAAAAACTGGGAACAAAGTTGATTGAGAAATGACTAAACAAACCTTGACTAAATAAATGAACGGAAAAAAATATTCCTGGACTTTAAGAAATGACCAATATGAAGAATTCAGAGAAGGAAGGAACTATTTTTCTTAATTAATGCAGAATGAAGTAACCAGAACCAAGAAAACAGTATTTGTAATTACTACAATAATGAAAGTGGAAAGAACAAGAAAGAAAATAAATGTTGATTAATCATAATGATCAAGATTGGTCCTGGAAAAGGACTGAGAAGTTGTATCTTCTTCCTTTCTCCTCAGACAGGTGTGTATGGGAGTAGAGGTGGGGAGATTATGGGCGTATAAAGTTGTATATATTGTTAGACTCAGTTGATATATTGATTGGTTTTACTGAAATGTTTTTTTCTTTTTAAATTTTTTAGTTACAAAAGAATGGCTCACTAGGTAGGGAAAAGGAGGAAAGAATATTTTCAGAAATGAAGCTAATGTAAAAACAAAAGATAGTAATTATATATCCTTTTTTAAAATATAACTTTCAGTTTTCCATATTCACTTCCATAAGCATGTGAATTCCAGAGTTTCTCCCTATCTCTCCCCACCTCCCATCCTATGCATCCAATCCACCTCTTCCTCCAGTCTGTCCTCCCTTCTATCACACCCCCCCTTCTTCTATCCCCCTCCCCTCTATCTTCCTGGGCAAAATAGATTGCTATACCCCATTGCCTGTACATCTTATTTCCCAGCTGCATGCAAAAATAATTTTTAACATTCATTTTTAAAGCTTTAAATATGTTCCATATTCTCTCCCTTCCTCCCTTCCTCTTCACTCATACTCATTGAGAAAGCAAGCAGTTCAACATAGGTCATACATGTGTAGCCATGCAAAACACTTCCATAACAGTTATGTTGTGAAAGACTAACCACAATTCCCTCTGTCCTGCCTTCCTTTTATTCCATTCTCTCCCTTGACCTGTCCCCCCACACTAATGTTTGCTTCCGATGATCTCTTTCCCCAATTTGTTGTCCCTTCTATTATCTTCCCTCCTGTTCTCTTTCCCCTGCCTTCCTACAGAGTGAAATAGATTTCCATCCCCAGTTGAGTGTGTATTATTCCCTCCTTAAGCCAAATCCCATGAAAGTAAAGCTCATTTATTCCCTTTCATCTCCCCCTCATTCCCTCCATTTTAAAAGTTTTTTCTTGCCTCTTTTATGTGAGATGATTTCCTACATTGTACCTCTCCCTTTCTCTTACTCCTAGTACATTCCTCTCAACAGTGACTTTTATTTTTTAGGTATTCTCCGTTCATATTCAGTTCACCATGTGCCCTTTATGTGTGTGTGTTTGTGTGTGTATATACACACACACACATATATATGTATACATATATACACACACACATACATATACATATACACCCATATACGTATCTACACACACACATATATAATAAGCACATACATATATATCCATACACACCTACATTTATATGTATATGTATGCATGTGTGTGTATATATGTATGTATTTTCAGTATTAGGGTAGTTAGAGGGAATATTCCCTCTAACTACCCTAATACTGAAAAAAGTCGCATGAGTTACAAATATCATCTTTCCATGTAGGAATGTAGACAGTTCAACTTTAATGAGTTCCTTATGGCTTCTCTTTCCAGTTTACCTTTTCATGTTTCTCTTGATTCCTATATTTGAAAGTTAAATTTTCTGTACAGCTCATCTTTTCAACAAGAATGCCTGACATTGAAATTCCTTTTTTTTTCTCTGAAGTATGTATACTCAGTTTTGCTGTGTATGTGATTCTTGGTTTTAATCCTAGCTCCCTTGACCTCTGGAATATCATATTCTAAGCTCTTCAGTCCCTTAGTGTAGAAGCTACTAAATCCTGTGTTATCCTAATTGTATTTCCATCACATTTGAACTGTTTCTTTTTCTGGTTGCTTGTAATATTTTCTCCTTGATCTGAGAATTCTGGAACTTGGCTATAATATTCCTATGAGTTCTCCTTTTGGGGTCTCTTTCAGGAGGTGATTGGTGAATTCTTTTCATTTCTATTTTACCCTCTGGTTCTAGAATATCAGGGCAATTTTCCTTGATAATTTCTTGGAAGATGATGTCTAGGCTCTAGCCTTCCAATATATTCCTCTCTCACCCCTTAATTTTACTTTTTTAGATATTATCCCTTCCTATTCAACTCACTCTGTGCCCTCTATCCACATATATGTACATAATCCCTCCAACTACCCAAATACTGAGAAAAGTTTCAAGAGTTACAAATATTATCTTTTCATGTATTCTTTTTCAATGTTAACAGTTCAACTTTAGTAAGTCCCTTATGATTTCTCTTTTCCTTTTTACCTTTTCATGCTTCTCTTGATTCTTGTGTTTGAAAGTCAAATTTTTCTATTTCATCAAGAATGCTTGAAAGTCCTCTCTGTCATTGAATGATCATTTTTTCCCCTGAAGTATTATACTCAGTTTTGCTGGGTAGGTGATTCTTGGTTTTAATTCTAGTTCCTTTGACTTCTGGAATATCATATTCCAAGCCCTTTGATCCCTTAATGTTGAAGCTACCAGATCTTGTGTTATCCTGATTGTATTTCCACAAAACTCAAATTGTTTCTTTCTGGCTGCTTGCAATATTTTCTCCTTGATCTGGGAACTCTGGAATTTTTCTATATTATTTCTAGGAGTTTTTCTTTTTGGATCTCTTTCAGGAGGTGATTGGTGGATTCTTTCAATATTTATTTTGCCCCCCGGTTCTAGAATATCAGGGCAGTTTTCCTTGATAATTTCATGAAAGCTGATGTCTAGGCTCTGTTTTTGATCATGGCTTTCAGGTAGTCCCATAATTTTTAAATTGTCTCTCCTGGATCTATTTTCCAGGTCAGTTGTTTTTCCAATGTGATATTTCATAATTGTCTTCTATTTTTTCATTCTTTTGATTTTGTTTTGTAATTTCTTGGTTTCTCATAAAGTCATTAGCTTCCATTTGCTCCAGTCTAAGTTTTAAAGAACTATGTTATTCAGTAAGCTTTTGAACCTCCTTTTCCATTTGGCTCATTCTGCTTTTTAAAGCATTCTTCTCCTCATTGGATTTTTGGACCTCTTTTGCCTTTTGGGTTAGTCTATTTTTAAAGGTCTTATATTCTTCAGCATTTTTTGGCTCTCCTTTGGCAAGCTGTTAACTCACTTTTCATGATTTTCTTGCATTACTCTCATTTCTCTTCCCAATTTTTCCTCTACCTCTCTTACTTGATTTTTAAAATCCTTTTTGAGCTCTTCCAAGGCCTGAGACTATTGAATATTTATTTTAGAGGCTTTGGATGCAGAAGCCTTGACTTTTATGTCTTTCTCTGATGGTATGCATTGTTCTTCCTCATCTGAAATGATGGAAGAAAATACATTTTCATCAAGAAAGTAACCTCCGGTAGTCTATTCTTTTCTTTTTGGGACATTTTCCCAGCCAGTTACTTGACTTTTGAGTCTTGTCAAGAGCAGGGTATTCTCTAGGGACCAGTAAGTTCTCAATTCCTCCAAGGTGGCACCATCAAGGGAGGGGCGTTTACTCCTCTCCTTCCCTGTGTGTGCTCTGGTCTGGGAGCAACCGCAAGCTTTTCTGCCCAGGATCTGTGAGTAGAATTCCATCCCCAAAGCCTCCACCAGCTCCACCATGCTAGCATTCCTCCTCACCCCAGGGCCACCACTAAGGAGTGAGACCCAGCTCAGCTGCTCTATTCCCCCAGAGCCAAGGGCTCTGCTGCTGCAGAGGGCCAGATCCTGCTCCCTTCTCACTCAGGTGAAAGAGCTTTCTCATTGACCTCTGAAACTATTTTTGGCGTTTGGGGGTTGAGGAATTTGGGAACTTCAGCTGCTGCTCATGATTCCATGACCTGCAGCCTGCTCCAGTCCTGTCCATGCCTCACAGCCAAGGCTGTGCTGTGCTGTGCTCTGATCCTGGTGTGATAGACCCTTCCTGTCAGCCTTCCAGGCTGCCTTGGGTTGGAAATATCTTTCACTCTGTTGTTGTGGCATCTGCTGCTCTAGAATTTGTTTAGAGTCATTTTTTTACAGGTATTTTATAGGCTATGGGAGGAGAGTTTCTACAGGTCTGTCCTTCTACTCTGCCATCTTGACTCCACCCCACTGTGTGCTCACTTTCATACTGAAGTTACTGATGAGTGGGATAGGTTTAGTGAAGACTTCTCAGATGGTAATTCTTCTCCCAGGGGTGAGGTAAGACCTAGAGGCTCAAGGTTACAATATTTTTAGAATAGAATAGTTCCATATAAGGATATAAAACTGTGTAGTATATTAGGGTCTCAATGATTGGATAAAACTTACATAATTCCTCAATGTCTTCATTTCAAAAGGGATTGGTTAGATTTTGTGTCTAGAATGTAAGATCATATTCTCAGCTAATGAGGATAATGGTCAGTGGGGGAGGAGGTTCTTGCATTAGGATCTATATAAATCACTGCCTTTTCTTTGTCTTTGTCTTTCCTACTCCAGGTGAATTGGTATAGGATTGTCTTGCTTCTCAAGAATCGAATAAATAAACTTTCTGTCATCACTTTGAGAGGCCTCTGAGTAATTGATTTAAATAGGGACCTGAGCCATCCCACACACTGAGTATCAAAGTAGATCATATTGATCTACTTTGGAGAGTTTTTTCAAATTCTTAAAGAATTTATCTGTTTCTTCATCCTCTGCAACAGTTGTTGGTGCACAAGCTAAACCTATCTGGTTATATTTTTGTTTATCTCATTATGGCCCCTATGAAACAAGATGACCAAGTATTCATGAAATGATTTCTGTTGTTTTTAGACACATAATGAAACCAACCCTCCCAACTTCTATATTTACTCATCCAAGGATAACCAGTGAGACACCTTTTCATTTATCTATTGGAATAGCCCTAAAAGCTTCTTTTTATTTGTCCTTAGGTTTTTTTTTTTTGAGACAGCTTTTCTAGACATACCTGACATCTCCTCTAATTTCTGGAACCCTTTTGTTCTTGTTACCTTCTGTGCTAACAATTTCTAGCTTCCTAGCCCCAAAAGCCAGATCATCATGACAGAATTAAAATGTAATCCCCAAAGAACTATTATTTTCTACCTTAGGTTGGTTGAATTCTTCTGGGAAGTACCATAGTTTCAGTACAATTCTTTTAAGTACCAAAACCACTCTATGCTGGAATGGGACTATTGCAAGCACTTTATATCTTTTTTTTTTCATTTATACTGTAAATATCAGTATGAATCAGTTGTTCTAACAGTAGATAAATATTTTGGTTCTTGGGAAAGATCTTCTGAGTAATAAGCTAAAAATTAAATTTTCTGAAAACTAAGTGATTTGCATGCAGTACCCTCTTCCATTCTTTTTATATTCGAACAATGTCATTATGGTAGCAGAAAGGGATCACAAAGGACAAAGGGCCATTTTATATTTTATCTGCTTCGTGGGTCTCTGTGGATGAAAAATTCACCCCTTAGTGTCCAAGTTTCTGGCAATTATGATTTTGTTTATTCAGTTTTGTGGATGATTATTAACTTCATAATAAAATGTTTAATAAGAATCTGACTGATGATTTGGTTACATTATCTGCTAAAGCTAATTCAACCAGCTTTTGGGAAATCACTGGGAGGTGAACTAGTCTAAGTAATTAGGAAGGTTTCCCCTACTGAAATATTCAGTGCTTTTAAATATTTGTTCTTTAAAAGGTATTCAATAGTAAACTCTTTTATATCTCCATGGATCTGTTATCTTATAGAAGATGGTATTTTTCTGAAAGCATCATTTATATCCCATTCCTGCCTCATTTTGGCAACTCTTGTCCATGTTCTTCCATAAATCCTTCCCAATATATGGCCTTCCTCTAGCTCTTTTAATAGGGATAAGTAGGGATATCCAAGGAGCACACTGACCAATGACTACTGTTACTTGCTATATAACCCACAAATTCATTTTCTAATATCCATTACATAACTTCTCCTGTGCAAAAGTGTGTTGGTAAATTCCATAGTCTACTCATACTGGCCTGGGAGAGTCATTGTTAATTTTAAATGTGAGCATTTACCCTTTAAAAATCATCAATGGCTACAAACCAAGGCTTGATTTATTGTTTTATTGATTGTTCAGGCTTAAAATTAGTGGAGATAAAGTTAATAATGTACACAAACTATATTAGTTAGTCAGTGAACAATTTATTTTTAATTATTAAGCACTTACTGTCTTTCAGGCACTGTGATAAGTGCCTGAAGTCAATACAAATACAAGCAGAAAGTAAAACACCCTGTCCATAAGAGGCTTACATTCTAACAGAGGAAGATAATATATAAAAGGGAGCTCAAAAAAAGAAAAGGGGTGAAGGTAAAGAAAGTTGTGAGTATATCCTGGAGAAGACCGAGACATGGCTGGCTTGAGTGTCTTCCTTACATGGAAGTCCTGGGAAGGGTCATGCAATCAGAAGGAGATTGGTTGCTTTTCAGTTGCCCTTTATGGTGACCCACAACTCTAAGTCCTCATATGTGGCTGCAGAAACTGCCACTCTCTTCACAGTAGTCAATATATATCTGTCAAAACCTTTACAAGATGAGATAACCAAGTTTTCCATGAAGTGATTTTTAAAAAATACATAACAAACAACTACGTCAACCCTCCTAACCTCTTCAAGGACAACCTGTAAGCAATCCTTACATTTAGCTACAACTTCCTCTTGTTGTCTATTTTCATTTATAGTGAGAATGTGGAGAAAAAGGTGATACAGTTCCTCTAATAGTATGTCCACTAGCTGATCACTGGACAGGATCTCATAGTTAGGGTACCAATAACTAAAACTGTGTTATTCTTACCAGTCTCTGTCTCTTTTTAGGTCATTTGAACACCTTTGCTGTAGAAGTAGAAGGAGGGCATTTTTGCATTTTTTCTTTGTTTCATGGGACTGGACAAGTCCCTACCCACTTAGCTCAATGTGGATGTAATAACTAAATAGCAATTGTTTCTTTTTAACCCAGAAACTCTGAAAGTCTTCCCCTCTCAGTTTGATTTTTTTTTTTGTGATTAAAGGGGTCATCCCTTGAGTAACTTAAAGAAGCCTATTCATTAATGGGTATATTTCACTCTTAGTAAGATTGTGGTAAGACCTAAGCCTGAAAGGGCCAGGTTCTCACACTGCATCCTGGGCCATTTCCAGTCATCCTGATGAATATCATGCCACTGGACCCAGATGTCTCAGAAGAAGAAAGTGAAGTTGGTAACCTTGCACAGCCCTCCCTCACTCAAAGTCAGCTGCAAGTCATGTCATCATCTTGAGGTCATGGTCCTCTTTGAGAATGAAGGACAAAACACATGGACAAAGAATTCATGAAAAAGTGACCAGTCTTAATAATATTTAGCAAGGCAGGTCTTCAAAAAGCAGACAGTCTGTTGTTAGGATTACCTTCATAAACTTTTCAGCATGGCAGAAGGTATCAGAACTTGTGCTCCACTGCTAATGCCTTCAAACAGTGAAAGAATCAACAGGGGGAAATTCTATTCTGAATCTGATTTTTACCAACAAGGAAATGATTGTTGGGAATGGAAATAATGGAAAACTTGAGGGAAAAAGACTATTCCATACTAGAAGGCGTGTTAGAAAGGAATAGGCAAGCCAGGAATAGTCAGTCTACTTTGAAACCTAGACTTTGGAGAAGTAGATTTAAAAGTTTTCAAAGAAGGGTAGGTAGAATTCTGTCAGTGGACTTAATATGATAAAGGGAAAGTCATCACAGAGGGATTCCATTCTGATGAGGAGGAAAAGAAGAGTTGTCTAAAAAGTCTATTGTAAATTACAGAGGATTTAGACACTAACTTAAAATTTAAAAATATCTATAGAGAGAAATGGAATTAAGATTTTATAAAAGAGAATGAATTAAAAAATGTGACAAACTCTTACAAGAACAGTGTGAGGAGTACTAAGATTCAAAATAAGTTGAGACCAGGAAGAATAACTATGGATAAGAAAAAGGATTTTTTAAAAAATTCTGTTTTGGAAGAAAATAAGAGGATCAAAAGAATAGCTAGGAATGATGGTTGAGAAAGGTAGGAGAAAGATAATCGATAACTAAGAAAAGGTAGAATTTCTCAACTTTTACTTTTTTAATTTTCTCTGCTAAGGAAAATAGTCGTTGGATTGGCAAAGGCAGAATATAAATGGCTAATAGGGAGTTGATACCTAAGTTATGTAAGGAAGAAATAAGAAAGCTCCTACTTGCCCTTGATGAATTCAAGTTATCTGGTCCAAATGAACTACATTCTACAACAGTGAAATAAATGCAGATGTGATTGTTGATTCACTGTCAATAATCTTTGAAAGACTTTAGAGAGCTGTCTAGTACAATGAGAGGATAAGTGAGTCCATCCAGCATTATACAGTCACTATGTATCAAAGATAGAACATGAACCTAGGTCTGGGTTCCAAGGTCAGCTCTCTATCCCCTAAGTCATGCTGCCTTCATAAAAATCTGATAGACAACAGATACAGAGAACTCATTATAAATATATCATATCAAGAGCCATTGCCCAATAGATAAAACTATACAAGTCGGCAGTTTTCAAATAAAAAAAATGCAAGCTTTCAACAAACACATGAAAAAATCATTAAAACCACAAATAATAAGAAAAATGCACATTAAAAAAGCTCTGAGGTTCTACCTGACAGTTGTCAGATAAGCAATGATGAAAAAAGAGGAAAACGGTCATTGTTGTGGAAGGACAGGTACACTAATGCCCTGTTGGTGGAGCTATGATCTAATCTTTATGGAAAACAATTTGAAACTGTAATAAAAATCACAAAACTGTGCATACCCATGGACTACCTGTAGGCATAGATTTCAAAGAGGTCAAGGATAGTGGGAAAGGAAATACTCATAGTAATATTTTTTATTGTATCAAAGAATGAGAAAAAAGTGGGTGTCTATCAGTTAAGGAACAGTTGGACAAATCATGGTATAAAAAATGTGATGGAATATTATTTTAACAGATATTGAATATGGCAAAGCCAGAGAGACCTGGGAGGACGTGCATGAACTGATGTAAAATGCAATGAATAAAAGCAACCTATACAATGAACACAGTGATGTAAAGGAAAACAACTTTGAAAAGTCTCAGAACTCTGATCAATGCTGTGATCAATTATGACTTCAGATGCTTGAGTGTGAGACACCGCTCAACTCTTGGAATAGAGGTGACGGGCTAGATATATAGAAGGAGATGCACATTTTCAGACATGGCCAATGTATTGATTTACTTTATATGACTAAGCTGCTGCAAGTGAGGGCTTCCACGGTAGTGGTGAGGGAATAAGGATAGGACGGGAGAGTGATAGAGTTGTAAGAAAAAAAAAGGAAAAAAAAAGTATTATTAAAATATTAAAAATACAGAGAAGAAAGTAAAAAGAAGTTCAGAAAAGAAAACACACCAGTAGGGTCGTTTTTACTACAGTGTTCAATGCAACATACACTTTAAAAAATGAATAAACTACATAATAGAGGTTCACAATTTTATAACTAATCCTCTTTTTTGGTTCTTTGTATAATGAAATGTTCATATTTGTTGATATGTTCACAATAAAAAAAATTAAAAAACAAACAGAAGGATTATGGAGAATGGGAGAGGCACCTTAGGATTGGAGAAGGGCAAAGGTCCTGATTTTCCTTCCTCCCTTATTTGTTTGCTTACAGACTGGGTCTCCATATCTTGCAAAAGCTAGAAATACATAGCTCAATTGGCTGTAGAAAATCTGACCTCCTCCATTTCTGATCTGGGACAATCTACCTCTCCTCAGGCAGCTCACCATATTGGTTTTGTACTTAACAGTTGAGTTGCATCGCTTAGTCTACCTCAGTTTAGAACTCCTGAACTCAATTCACTAATCTCAGCCTCTCAGATAGCAGGAACTACAGGTATGTACCACAAAGCCTGGTTTGAGTTCCCCTAAAAAGAAGAGAAGGAAAACAGTAAACTACCATGGTGAACTTGCCTTTTCTATGCAAAGTTTTAGAGTATAATATGAATACTTAGAAATAGAAGGAGTGATTACAAAATCAGCACAGCTAACTTTATCTCCTTTTTTGAATAGTTTTACTTGGCAAATAGGTTGGGGAGGAACCTATAAAGTTTACCTAGATTTTACCAAAACATTGATAAAATCTCACTTTAATATTATGAAAAAGAAAGATATGGATTAGGTGGTAGTATCATTAGGTAGACTTGGAATTTGTTGAATAGTTGAGGTCAAAAAGTAGTCAGTTCAATGTCCATTTAGAAAGATGTACAAAGATGACCTAGAATCTTCAGGATATCCACTGGTTGGAAAACTACTGTTTAGATAAAACTGATCTTGTGAGAGTAGTCACATGTGCAGCCTTGTTTCATTTGGTCACAGAAAACCAGGGGCATACATATGAGGTATACCTTTCTTGTATGAGTATGTTCACATAGTTTCCATATTATTCAATAAACCCTGTAACCCTAATTTTTTTCTCCCTACCAACTCAGCTTTTAGGTAACTACATGTCTTGGTCAACATTCTGGGTGGGTGGGGGGCAATGTGTTTGCTCTACTATGTGCGCTGCAATAGGCAGCATGGCATAGTGGATATTAAGTTAGCTTCTCTGATGACGAAGACCTAGTTAGTTTCAAGTCCCACCTCTGATACCCGTTGGCTGTCTACTCTTAGCATCACTTCTTAGTACCCCAGGTTATTCTCCAAGAATATAAATTATAGAACCTGTGAAAATCTGCATTAATTCCCCATGAAGTATTCTCTATACCATTAAGTCACAGATATAAACACAGAAAAAAAATATATTTTCCATATATTCTTCTCTTAACCGTTGGTAGGAGTTCATTGAAATATTCTTACACAGGATGGTTCCTTTGTGGTCCACTACCTTACTAATTTTCCTTTGGATCATACTATTGCCTCACTAGAGTCCAAATCAATTCTAAGATATGTAGTAGATAGGCAGCACATTGTCTTGGAAAATACGTTCGTCTGTGAGGCTGAGGTCCTAGTCCCTGCTTCAACATTAACTTGTTACATGATGTTGGCTAAATAATCCTTCCTCTCTGGGCCTCATATCTACAAAATGAGGGGTCTGAACTAAATAATCATACTAAATATGTGATGCTATAGCAAATGAGTTCTCCTAAGGTTCTGAGGAACCTGAGAGTTACTAGTTTCTGAATTCCTGGAATTTGGCTGGTTTAGAGATCAAAGCAATGACAAGTTTGGGGTATAAAAATTAGTGATTGTCAGCCACCCTCACTCCAGTTTACAAGCATTCTCTTTTGACCATTTCTATTAATCATAATTTAATGAAGCTATATTCTCTTTTGGCCTTTAGTGACCCCTGGTGGCAATAGACATGTATTTTTAAATGTCCTGATCCTTCAACAACCACTTAAGCAGCTTGTTCATATCCATATATGGCTTTCGAAACATTTAAATTAAATAGATGTGTACTGGATCTTAATTCTAGTGTCTTTTTTTAGTTGTTTTAAGTTTAGGAATAAAAAAATCAGAAAATAAATCTTTAGCTGATGAGGGAAAATACAGTATCAAATTTTTTTTAAAAATGTATTTTCATAGTATTTAGAAAATTATTTAACATGTATGGATCTTCTAAGCTTTAAGTATGAAGAAAATTATGTGGGTTCAAATAAGACCTCCAAAACTTCCTAGTATGTGAGCCTAGACAAGTCAATTTAACCTCTTAACCTAGTTGGCTCTAACAAATCTCTAAGACTATTAGATGTAGATAACTTGTGGATGTGCATCAGTGGAGGGGGTCTCCCCACCAGGTATATGCCAGACCAGTTAAATACAGATCTAGATTAAAAAAATAACTTTCATGCTCAACTATTCACTATTATTTTTATTAATAAATGAATAAATCTTTGTATCATAGATGATCAGAAAACTTCTGAATGATCAGATCACAGAATTTACCTACAGAGGAAGCCCAGTGGGCAACTGTTTCCTTGTTCTTTGGGTTAGTGACCTTGTCACTGAACTTCTGACTAATATTCATATATCTAATTATATTCTAATTCATTTTATTTTGCCGTCTTTTACATGTGCTTTACTTGGACATAGAAATAACTAATTTCATAGCTATATAACTACCCATTTCCCTGTACAAAGTATTCCAGCTCCTGCCACCATGACTTTTCATAGGCTGTCTCCCATGTTGGAATACTACTGTTCCTGCTCCCCTCTCTTAAAAAGAATCTGTTGCTTCTTTCAAAGCAAAGACCTTTAGGTCTTTCCTTAACATCCACATTACCCCATATCTGCCCCAAGTCATTAGTATTTTCTCCAACCCAGAATTTACTTTGTATTTATTCGGTACATATTTTTATATATGCTTATCTGTGTGTGTGTGCGCATGAGAAAACACAAATTCCTCTTGGTTTTTTGATCCCTAGCACTAAGTACTTAGAACATAGTAGACACTCAATAAACACGTTTTTGAATTGTGTTGTAACAGCCATTACTAATGATATTTATTGCTAATTATATTGAGGATCATATTATTATTTGAATGGTTCAGACTCCTTTGTTCTTTCTCCCTGCTGAAAACTCAGTGAGTTCTGTAGTATGAAGGTTAATGGAGAAACAATGACTAAACCTGGGCTTGGTCTATTTTTATAGGCTGCCTAAAGGCATCCTTACAGGGTAAGAAAGGTTAATACCTATGTCAGGGTGCTTGGTAACAGTCATTTTCTTCCTGGTCCATACATTAGCTATCTAGCCTTTCTAATTGTGATAAAACAACAAGTGGAAAGTATCTGCCACAATCTTAGGAACCAATAGGCTTATTGCCACCCATCCTTACTCCTCTCCATCTCTGAGTAGCAATAAGCTGGACTTTGTAAGAGATCTGTTCCCATCCTAGGGATAAAGTACCATCCTGGTGGTGGTAGACACCCAGACCAAGATGGTTCAGTTCCTCTTGTGTTGAACTTCCAATTACCAACAAATTTGTCTGCCCATTTCTGAAAGAAAATGTATAGCTTCACTCTCTACCCTCATAGAATTTCTAATCACGGTCCTCATTCATCTCCCATTTCTGAATTGCACTATTCATAGATGTTTAGTTAAAGGCACACTTTTCCAGAGAATGTCAACCCTGGTCTGATGGGTGGATGGAAAATTTTAGTGGGGCCCTCGAGCAATATCTCAAATTGCTATACTTCCTATTATGAAGATGACAGGGTTACCCTACTGTTTGCTGAAAGATTCTATTATAATAACATAGTTTATTCATCTAGTTGGTTCATTTAATGAACCATTTTGCTCCCAGTGTTATTTTCTACTTACAAATGTTTTATCTTTACTTATCTGCATATGTATTATTTTCTATAAAAGAAAATAAACTTGGGAGCAAAGACTCTGGTTTTTGTCATAGTATACCCAGCACCTAGTGCAATACCTATGACACAGAAAGCACATAAAAATTTTTGGTCAATTTGGTTTGAATCTCCAAAACATGCCCTTTTGTACAAACTACAACTTCTGTGCCAGTTTTTTCCCCTAATACTGACCTAATGTAGCTCATAACATGAGCTCATAACATGAGCATGCCAACATTCAATGAGCAGTTATGAGTGTATACATGGGAAGCTAGCAATACTGAACCTCTAATGAACCCTTAAGCCCTGGGGATCAGTGATGGGTATCTTTCACAAGCTCTGTAATGACAGAGTTCCTGAGAAATTAGCACATAGAATGATAAGCACCTTCTTTATGACTGAATGGTGAGGCACATGGCCTACATATATAATTCCAATTTAAACAGCCTTTATCACAGAGACTTTGGTTATTGTACGTTTATGAGAGAGGCTATAAAATCTCTGAAACTGAACGTTAACTGTCATGGTTAAAGGGGGTCTTGTGGATACTGATAGAAGACTAAGAGAATCTTCTTCCTGAGGGAATTTTTGAAGGTTAATGGTTACCTTTAAAAGAGTCTTAGGAGACTTTTGAGAGAACTTAGCTTAACTCTTATTTTGTGGAGAGAATATCCTGGGGAAAATTTCTGAGAAACTTTAACTTCCATCTCTTGAGAAGTAAATTATTGGACTAATGTTCCCTTCTGAAGAAGAATCAGCAGGCAACAAGCAAGCACTCATGTCCTTGATGAATTCAAGTTACCATGATGAAATAGATTTTCAGCAACTAAAACAACTGGTGGGTGTGACTGCCAAGTCTCCCTAAGTGATGTCTGAGGGACTGTAGAGAATGGGATAAGTATCACTGCGATGAAAAAGGGAAAATACACCAATAAAAAAAGGAAGAAAATAGAAGGAGCAAACTATTGAATGCGAGGGAACTTGACGTGGATTCCAGTTGAAGATCTAAAGTGTATATTTAAAGAGAGAGTGAACGTTCAGTTTAGGAATCTGTCTGTGGTCACAAAAATCTAGGAATATCATGGCAGACTAATTTCATTTTCTTTTCTAGAAGGGTTCGTAAGATTAGGAAAATGCTATCAATGCCATTTACCTCACTTTTAGTAAAGTACTTTAAAACTTTCTTGTTATTCTAATGGAAAAGGTGGAACAATGTGGGCAAGAAAATAATGCATAAATTAGGTGGATCTGGAACTGGTTAAATGATTGTATACAAAGAGTAGCAGTTAAGGGTTCAATGTTCACTTGGAAAGACATCTCCAGGAGAGTGTTCAGAGAAGGATTACTAGCCCAGCAGTTAGCACAGTGCCGGGTTTAATAAAAATGTACTTGACTTGCCTCTTGAAACATGAGACTCACTTAAAGGAACTGGAGATATTTCTCCAGGCTAAATGAAGACTCTAGTCTTGGGCAAGGAGGACATGATTATCGTTGTTCATTCGTTTTCAACTCTTCCTGACTCCATTTGAAGTTTTCTTGGCAATTCTGCGGTGATTTACTACTTCCTTCTCCAGCTTATTTTACAGATGAGGAAACTGAGGGAAACAGGGTAAAGTGATTGGCTAAGGGTCATACACCTGGTAAGAGTCTGAGGCCTGATTTGAACTCAGGTCATCTTGACTGTAGACTCAGTGCTTTAACTACTACACCACCTAGTTAACCTGAGTATATGATAGTTAGTTCCAAATATTTGAATGACTTTCTTTAGGAAGAGGATTTTTTCTATTTTACTGAAATGGATGATACTAGGAACACTGAGTATAAGCTGCAAGACAAGTTTAGACTTTATGTAAAGAAAAACTTCCTAACAATGAGAGCTATCCAAAAGTAGAATTAACTGCCTCCTAAGGTGGTGATTTCTTTTTTGTGGAGGTGTTCAAACAAATGCTGGATGAATACTTGTTGGCCTGTGCATGGATATGAATTGAAAGAGATAGCTGCTTTGGTCTCTTCCAACTCTGAAATTCTGTGATTTTGTGGTTATCTTTCAAATGGAATGACCTTTGGACTAGAAAAGACAAAACAAAAGGGCTAATAGGGATTTGACAGACATGTTAAGTAAGGAAAAACAATGAGAGAACCTATCTGACCTGATGAGTTGAAGTTATCCAGTCCAGAGAAATGACATGAGTACTTGGGAAAATGGTAAATGTAATTGCTGAATTACTGTCAGTGATTTTTAAAAGTTCAGAGAGAACAAGAAAGGTGCTGAAGGAGTGGAGAAGGGCAGATATTGTTTTGAGCTTGATAAGGGGATGGGTTCTGTAAACTACATGACAGTGAGCTTTATATTGAGTCTAAGCAACATTTTAGAATGCATTATTTAAGAGATGATTAGGAAATATCCATCCCTCCCTCCACCCCCAAAAAAAGAAATCAGACTGTTTTTCTTTTTTGACAAGATTACTAAATTAGAGAGATATTATAGTTTATTACAGAGTTGTAAAGCACCTGACAGTCCTTCATGCTATTCTTATGGAAAAGATGGAGAGATGTGGTCTAGACTGTAGTATAATTAGATAGATACAGAACTAGTTGAACGTCGGACCCAATGTTCTCAGTAATATTCAGATGCCAACTTGTAAGAAAGACTTAAGTGAAGTACGCTCAGGATCTGTGATTGGTCCTGTGCTATTTAACTTTTTAAAAAAATCTAATCTATGATTCGGATAAAATTTTTTGGGGGGTTGGTAATTCCAAATTCAAGACCTCCTGTCTTCATCCAGTTTAGGCAGCTAGGTGGTACAGTGGGTACAGTGCTGGGTTTGGAATTAGGGAGACTCATCTTCCAGAGTTCAAATCCAGCTTCAGATACTTCCTAGCTGTGTGACCCTGGAAAAGTCACTTAACCCTGTTTGCCTCAGTTGCCTCACCTGTAAAATAAGGTGGAGAGGGAAATGGCAACTACTCCTATATCTCTGCCAAGAGTTTCCCCTCCCCTGCCCAAAGGGAAAAAAGGGTCATGAAGAGTTGGACACAACTGAAAATGACTGAATGGCATCAATAATAATAGTTGATATTTATTTCATTTACCTTCCCCTGTACCGGGCACTGTTAAGTGCTTTATAACAGCTATCTCAACTGAATGTCACAACAACCCTGAGAGGTAGGTGCTAATTATCTCCATTTCACAGATGCAGAAAATGAGGCAAACATAGCTCACACAGCTAGACAATTTTTTTTTTGCTCTGCAGAATTTAGAAAAGAATACTTAACTTTAAGAGTCCACAAACACAAATATTTGGTATTATAACTGGGAGAATTCAGTGGCAGATGACCCTATGTTCTGAGGGCTAGTATAATTCTAAGACAGATATGGAGAAGGGGAAGAATCACAGCTTTTCTGTTTCACATAAAAATGATACATTTTAATGGCTATAGAGTCTCTAACAGTGCAGTCTCAGAGTTGGAAAGGTCCAATCTCCTCATTTTCCAGATAATGTAGCTCGGGTCCCAGAGTAGTTAAGTGATTTGCCAAAAGTCACACAGCTCGTACAAGGTGCCCAGCAGTCAGAGCTGGGATTTGAAGCCAAATTCTTTGACTCCAAATTCAGCACACTTTCTGCTTTATCACTGCCCTGCCATATTCTGGTTTGTATCATATTTATCTGTATAGTTGTCATTACTCCTACAAGATCCTAGGATTTAGATTTAGAAGGGACCTTAGAGATGATCAAGTCCAACTCCTATATTTTACAAATGAAAAAACTGAAGCCTCATGTGATTATGGATTGTGTTTTGTTTCTTCCTACAAAAGACACATGTAATGTACATCCATACAGAACTTTAAGTTTTACAAAGTGCTTTCCTTACAATAAGCCTGTAAGATAAGTGGAGCAAGTATTATTTGCCCCATTTTACAGATTAATTTAATTTGAAATGCATTTAAAAAATTAACAGATATAGGTTCTGACAATTTAAGTAACTTGTTCATGGACATATAGTTAGCGTTTGAGGCAGGATGTGAACCTAGGTCTCTAAAATCTAAATTTAGCACTATTTCCACCATGCCAGATTGTCTGCAGATATGTCATATGGAAAAAAATGTTACATAGAAAAATAATGACAATAGGTTACATTAATATAGTGTTTTGCACTTTTTTGCAAGGTTTGCAAAGTACTTTATATTTATTAGTTCACAGCAATCCCATGAAGTAGATGCTCTAATGATTTCCATTTAATAGATGAGGACCTGAAGATCAAGGAAGGAACATGAGTTCCAAGGAACATACTGCTATTTCCTATCTCTGACTTCAAGTCTAGCACCATAGCTACTAAATGTGTTCGTCCTTTGTTGCCGAAGAAGACTATGCCATCAGAGAAATGATGACATGACTTGCACTTGACTTTGTTTTGAGTGAGAGAGGGCTGTGTAGGTCACCAGCCTCACTTCTCCTCCAGGGCCATCTGTGACCAGATATACGTCAAATGACTGGGGATGACCCAGCATGAGGTAACTAGGGTTAAGTGACTTGCACAAGGTCACACAGCTAGTGAGTGTCAAATGTCTGAGGTAAGATTTGAACTCAGGTCTTCCAGACTCCTGCACTGGTGCTCTATCCACTGCACCACCTAACTGCCCTACCATAGCTACTAATCAATAAGTCAAAAGCATTTATTAAGTGGTTAGGCATGTGCTAGGTACTGAGGATATGTCTTCAAGGAATTTACAATCTATTATGGGAGATAACATAGTATATGCAGAATGAAAACAAAACAAATATAAGGGAGTTTTGGAAGGAAGGGCACTTGTCCTCAGGGAAACAGTAATGGTTTCAACCTAGGCTGAGACTTGAAGAAAGTAAGGAATTCTATGTGGTAGGTTGGGTGGGTGAGGAAGATACATTCTAGCTAGGTGGGATTGTTACTGCAACGGCACCTAGAGAGATGCTGGGTTTGTTGTGTGTGAGGAAAATCAAAGTCAGCTGGGCTTAACTATAAAGAGTAGGAAGGAGAGCATTGTATATAATGGATCTGTATTGGTTGTGGCCATGTTGTGATGGGCTTTGAAACAGTTTTATGTTTTATCCCAGAGGCAACAGAGAGACACTATGGATTATTGAGTAGGGGAGTGAAAAGCTCAGACTTTCACTTAAGGAAGGTCACTTTGGAAGCTGTGTGGAAGATAGACTGGAGTGGGAAGGGATGAGGCAGGGAGAACAATTCAGAGGCCATTTCAATAGTCTTGGTAGGATGTGATAGGGACCTGAATCAGGGTGGTGACTTTCAGTGTAGCAAGAATGGGCACAAAACTGGAACAGTCATGAGATAATAGTGATGGGGAGATTCAGTTATCCTGTCATCTGCTTCAGTTCTCACTGATGAAAGCAAAGCTTTCTTGACTTGCACTAATAATAATGTCATCCTTCAAAAGGTAAAGGAACCAACAAAGTGCAATTCTATTTTGGATGATTTTCAGTAGCACAAAGGAATTGGTTTCTAGGATGGAAATAAGAACTCTAAGGGGAAGTGACCATTCCTTCCTAAAGTTTGTGATAGAGAACACATATATCCTAGATTTTGGGAAGACAGATTTTTGAAAGACATAAGAGGAAGGACTGATAGACTTTTACAGACTAAAATTCTTCCTTTTCTAAACTTTCTCATTTGTTGACTTCAATGATTCCAATTGGTTTGATTAGCATATGATTAAGCTGATGATTGCCAGATCTATCTATCTATCTATCTATCTATCTATCTATCTATCTATCTATCTATCTATCTATCTATCTCCAGTTCTAATCTCTCTCCTGAACTTCAAGAGAAGCTTCATTTACAGCTAATTACTGCACATTTCAAATGGATGTCCCATAGCTATCAAAAACTCAAAATGTCTCAAAACTCCAAACCTCATACCCAAACATACCCTTCTTCCTTTTAGGCTTCCATGTTCCAAAGTTGGTGTTATCTTTGGCTTCTTTACCCCACATGAATATTCAGTCAGTTGTCAAATCTTATCATTTCTATTTTCATAATATCTCTAACATTCAATTCCTCATTAATACACACAATTACTACCTGAGTTCAGGCCCTCAATCACCTTTCATACAGATTCTTGCAAAGGCCTGCTTTGGTCTCTCTGCCTAAAATTTCTCCCCTACTCCAATCTATTCTCCACACAGCTCCCAAAATGAACTTTCTTTGGTAAAAGTATGACCACTTCACTCCCCTACTCAGTAAACTTCAGCAATTCTCTATTGATGTTAGGATAAAAGAAAAACTCCTGTTTGTCTTTTAAAGCCCTTTATAACCTGTTGCCAACCAACTTTACCTGTCTTCATTATACATTTTATTCCCCTTCCCATTCTCTACAGTATAGAAAACATGGCCTTCTTGCTGTTTCTTACAAGATGGCCTTCCCCATTGGGCTCTGCATTTTCTGTCCCTGAGGCCTGACATTCACTTCCTCCTTCTCCTCCCCACTTGACAGAATCCCTTGCTTTCTTCAAGACAGGTCAAGTGCCTTCTTCTAAATAAAGCTTTTCTTGATTCCTCCATCTGCTAGTACTTTTCTTCCCTGAACTAGCTTGTATTCTATATATTCTTCAATATGTATATATTGTCTCTTCCAACAGAAGCAAAGACCTTGAGACAGGGAATGTTTCATTTTTGCTTTTGTATCCCTAACACCTAGCTGAATACCTGGAACACAGTAGAAGATTAATGAATAATTGTTGATTTACTAGAAGGGATAAGAGCATAGAAGGGATAGGAAGCTCTTAAAAATAAAATTATGAAGACGCAAGGATAAACAGTTCCTATGAGGAAAAAAGAGGACTTCTTTACAGATTCTAGTGGGGGTGCACTGGGAACTCACCAAGCAACTCAGGTTCTTAACACACATATAGTGTATAGAGCCCATATAAGGTTGCATGCCATCTCAGGGAGGTGGAGAAAGTTATGGAAGTGATTGTTGAAAACTGAAAACAAATACATAAATAAATTTGGAAAAAAACACACATGTACAAAAGAAGGAATGGAGTGCAGGTAATGGGATTAACATGAGCACATAGTTTTGTAAAAAACAGTGTCGATCATGCTAAAGCTTTGAATGAGCTGGGGCGAGAAAGGACAGCAAAGGCTTTTGGGGTTTTTTTTGTTTGTTTCTTTTTAACTAGTTGGGGAAAAGAGAACCCACATATAGGACTGCTGCTTAGGGACAGCAGAAAAAATGGTAGTATTTTGCTTCTGTTTTCTTGGCCACCTGAAATGACCATTGTAGTAGCCACAAATGGCAAGGGGGGAATTAGCCAAGAGAGGTACCACATAGGTGTTGACTTCGATTCATTCATCACCTGGTCCTAATGAATGCTATCTTTGGCTACTGAAAGTACTGGCAGATGTGCCTGCTAGGCTACTGTCACTGATATTTGAAAGATAATTAAGAATAGGAAAGTTTCAAGTTTGGAACAGTTCAAGTGCTATTCTGATTTTAAAAAAGGGTTAGAGCACCGAGCCTGAGAAGTATAGCTGAGTGAGCTTGGCCTCAATTTGTTTAATTCTAGGGTAAAATATTAGATAGTCAACATCTAAAGAAACTGATTATAATGAGTGAGCATGGCTCCATAAAGAACATCTAAGTGGTAGAATAACTTTATTCCTCTTTTTGGCAGGGTTACTTAACTGGCAGAGAAGGGGAATGCAGCAGATAGACTGTAGTTTATTTGAATTTGAGAAAATACATTTGATAAAGTATTTTCTTTCTTATGGAGATAATTGAGGGATATATGCTGGATGAATAAACAATAGATTTGGAACTCCTTGAAAAGATGTAAGCAGAAAGCATTTATTGATTCAGTATAAATTAGGCAATATACTGGAGTACCCCAGCAATTGAGGTTTAACCTTCCATTGTTTAACATTTTATCGCTCACTTGGATAAAAGCAAAAGTGGTACACTGTATCAGATCTGCAGATAACAGCTGGGAGGGAAAACTGACACAGTGAATGGCAGAATCAGGATCCAAAACGGGTCTTGACTTAATCTTGATTAGAAAATAATGAGATTACCAAGGAATGGGATAAAATGCAGTCTTCTACCTGGGTTCTACAAATCAGCTTTGCAACAGCAAGATAGCTGAGGTCTCCAATGATAGGAATTTGGGGATATTCTGGTGGTTTTAGCTGATTGTAAATAAGCTCAATACGTTGGCCTTGTGTGTTATGACAGCCAATAAAGTAATTTGATTTTGGGCTGCAGTATTAGATGTGATAGCTTCTACCAAGTGATAGCCCCTCTGTGTTCTGCCATGGCCAAAACACATTAGAAATACTGTGGTCAGTTTGGAGCGCCACAGTTTGGGAAGTAATTTGGAAAGCTGGAGCCGGTTCAGAAGAGGATAACTATGATGGTGAAGGGCCTTAAGTCTGTGCCACGTGAGGTAGTTGTCTTTGTCCTTCGTTCTTGAAGTGAATTGGATTTAAGTGAGGAAGGGCTGTTCAGAGTCACTAACCTCACTTTCTCTCCCCGAGCCATCTAGGTCCAGTGACAAGATTGATCAGAACTGGATGCAGTGGGACACCTTGGCCTTTTTAAGCTAAGGTCTTTTCTCAGTTTGATTGAGGCAGTGACTATTTAGTGATTAAGGTTAGGTAAGAAATGAGGCAAAGAATGACATCTTTTACCTAGTCAAACAAAAAAAAAAAAATCCATCTGGGAGGGGAAGACCCTCAGGGTTTCTGGCCAAAAGAGAAACAACTGCTATTTACACTCACTCAGCCATCTGGGTCCAAACAAGAACCAAGACAGGCTTGGGCTGGGACCTACTGTTGGCTAATCAATGAGAGCCAGAGTGATGTAGGTTTAAGGTATGGTTCTTAAGAAAGAAATCTACCCTGAAAACCCCAGGACATTCAGGTTTCAAGATTTCAGGTTTCAGCAATCAAAATTTATATCCTTTTGGGCAGAGCACTCCCAAATAACGGTATGACACTTTATGTGGACAGAGGGAGAAGAGAGTGGGAGAGGAGGGAGGGCTTGCTGAAGGAAAAGGAGTTGAGTTTGGAGAAAAAACTTCTATCTTCCAGTATTTTAAGGGCCCATGTGCATAAGGTATTAGATTTATTTTACTCAGCCTTAGGAGACAGAACTACGGGCAACGGGTAGAAGTCACAAAGAGGCAAATTTAAACAATGTCAGGTAAAAAGCTTCTTAAATGTTAAAGTTCTCCAAAAGTTGAATGCACAGCCTCAGAAGACAGTGTGTTCCCCTATACTGAAGGTCTTCAAGCAAAGCTGTCAGATGTTATAGTAGAGATCACTTTCTGACTACGGCTTGGACAAATGTGGATGAATGGGCTGCAGGGCTGCCCCTCCCTTCCACTGTTTCTGGCTGTAGAGGTTCCTTCCAACTCTTAAAATTGTGTGATAATACATGCAATGCCATGCTAGGCCATTGTTCATGTAGAATTGCCTCTGAATATTACTAGTTTGCTTTGATAGTTCATTATTAACACATCATTCATGACTTTATACCCTTATTATCCATTAATACTCAACACTTATTTGGATAGCAAGTCTTACATAGTTATTACCTAGATAATAAAGTAGTACTCAAAGTTGGGAAATAAACAACGACTACAGCTACCTACAGCACAACAGGTGTGTATATACGAGGTGAGCTTGCAGTGAAGGCAACTTTGAAATGTTACTTTTTGTAAATAGTTTAAATGCCAGAAAATTGTTTTCCCACAGCACCTAGGTATTTTGTTTTGTGATAAGTCACATGTGTTGCAATGAAGTCAAAGTCAAAGCCTTGGACAGACAGTAATATGCATGGAGTAGAATTTTCAAATGCAGAGAAACACCATTCTTAAATGTTGTCTAGAATCCACCAATAATGATTTGTCCTGGTATTTTTTACATGTTTACAAGTACACATATCCAAATATATAAATGAGAACAAATGAAAAATAAGGATACACAAGCTTCCATTATTTACTGCTAAATCTAAAACAGAAGATATTAATGACTAACTCCAAAGCTTCCAAACTAACTAGCTTACTAAAACTTAAGCAAGTTCTTAGTTCCAGTATTCTAGTATTTGGTAAAAACAGCCCTCCCTCACTCAAAACAAAGTCAAGTGCTAGTGATGTCATCATTTCTCTGATGGCATGATCTTCTTTGGCAAGGAAGGACGAATACATTTGGTAAACAAATTTCCCCTTATCCAGACTTCCATCTCCTGTACTTTTGTTCCTAATAGAAGAGCCCTTATTTAGTATTCTAATAAGATCAAACCCTAAACTGATCATTTTAGGTGCCCTCCTTGGACTTCTTTCAACTTTATTACATCTTTCTTAATGCCAGAACTGCAGTAAGCATTAAAGAAGCAGGATATAACAACCTTTTTTGTTCCCTTCATGACAAAGTCCATATTTTCTCCATCTTTTGGCCATACCATCACATTGGGTTAGTATCTTCATTATCTGACAGTTGTTGACCCTGAAGTACATCTGTCACTTGGTTTGTGCAATGTACTTAAATCAAATGGACTCAGACACCTTAGAAGAGAAGGTTCTCTAGCATTCTGATGCTTTTAACTTTCTACCACCACTAAACTAATGACTCAGGGGTGTCAACTCATAGCTTCGAATCATGGATTTCTCTAACTTTTTTTTTAAGTGAGGCAGCTAGATGGTGTAGCTAGGATTGAGAGGATAGAAGAGCACCTGGCCTGGGGTGAGGAAGATCAGAGTTCAGATCTGTTTGCTAGCTGTGTGATGGTGGGCATGTTTGTCTGAGTTTCCTGTTGTGAGGATGAGATATTTGTATAGCAGTTAGCACAGCGTCTAGCACATAGTAGGTGCTATATAAATGTGAGCAATCATTAAACTGCCATCTTGAAGATAATACAAGCTCAGTCAGTTGACTGGTTAATAAATAAACAAAACAAAGCTGATTTATAGGATATAGTTCAGATCTGCGATTTCACTTGCAGAGAGCACTTCCCAATAAAAACACTCCAATGGAGATGGGTACCTTCTCGGCAACTTAGTTCCAGAGGTTAAACCCAGGATTACATAGTCAGTAATTCAATTTAATAATTGATTAATTCAAATTAATAACAGCGTCTACTCTGTGCCACGCATCATATATGCTGTATGCTGAGCGGTATCCGCCAGAGGTGGGACTTACAACACAGGTATGAGAAGTATCGGTACAAACCACACGTGTGTGTATATAAACATATATATGTATCGTTTGCACCGATATTTCTATGTAACTTGCCTATGTCAGACTATGTAGTCTACACATCCATATACATACATCATCCACATACGTATACACATACTACACATACATGCATACATACATACACGAACACAGACTGCAGTCAGTTTCGCTGCTCGGATCAGCTAGGCGCAGACTCTTACGCTCGTTCCCAGTCCCACTTCCCAGTGCCCTCCCTTTTACCATTTCTCTCGGCTGCCCCGCTTACTAAGGATGCAAGGACTTTTTTTGGGGGGGGGGGGGGACGGTCTGATTCTACGCCAGCTTTCCTGGCAAAAGCAGGTTGGACTAGAGGAGCCCGCCCGAACCCGTCTCTTTTCCCGGGTTCCCCCTCTGGGGCCGCCCGCGTTTCTTTTCTGGTCTTTCCTCCCACTTCCATCACATCCAGTCACTCCACAGGAGCACCGCACCCTCCCTCTCCCAGCGCCATCAAGTACTCCGACTTCCGGTTACTCCGGGGTTCCGTAGTTGTGTCTCGGCACCACCCCGCCCAGGAGGGCCGCTCCCCACCCCCACCCCACCCCGCACACGTGCTCCTTCGGGCTGAGCGGGTCAGCCCCTCGTGGCGGATTTCCTTATCTGGGAGGCGGGGGCGGAGGGTGGACGGTAGGCTCTCCCAGGCCCCTTCCAGTTCCGAGTCTGCGGTTCCTCAGCTCGGGCTCTCGGGCTCACTTCTCGACCGTCACCGGAAAAGCCAGACTAGAAGGAGGCCGCATCCCGTGAGCCAAAGAAGGATGGAGCAACAGCAGGAGCTTTCCAGGCCGCCCCAGGCGCATGCGCCTTCGGACGCCGCCCCGCCCTCCCCGCCGTCGCCTCACAACTTCACCCTCCAGGGTTCCCGCGGGCTCTTCCCCGCTCGCTCCCAGTCCCTCCCTCTTTCCTCCTCCCCGCCGAGCCAGCCTTAGGGTTCTCTGACAGCTCGGGCTGGCGGACGCCTCTGCGTCTCGTGCTTCCACGTTATCCTATCAGAGAAGGGGCGGGGCTAGAACATCGGCGACCTATCAGCGCCGACCACGACCCAGGCGAGCCCGCTTAGAGGAAGCCCTGGAAGCACGCGATTGGACGGCGGCGGGGGTCCGGGGCGTAGCGGCGTCCGCGGCCCCGCCCCCTACTCCCGTCAGCAGCCGTGGCCCGAGCGGCTCCAGCGGCCGCGGGAGCTGGTCAGTTCCCGCACTCTCTCTTCGTCGGCCTCTTTCTCCCGAGCGCACTCGGCCATGGTGTCCCTCGGGTCGGTGACTAACCGGCTGGGCTCGGTCTTCCCCTTCCTGCTTGTCCTGGTGGATCTGCAGTACGAAGGTGAGGGAGACCCTCCTGGCCTGGGGCGGCGGCGGCGAGCGGGGCCTGGCCCTCGGACGGCTTTCCCAACCCCCTACCCCCGCGCTCGGGAGGTGCGGGCCGGTGGAGGGGGCCCCTGCGACGGGGGTATTTGCGGCCGTCGTTGGGGTGCATGGGGCGGGCCGTCCCGGGCTGAGATGGGGCTGAGCCGTCGTGGCCGAGCTCCAGGTTTACGGTCCCCGTCCTACGCCCCCCCACGTCCCCGCCCCCTGGCCGCCTCCTAGGGATCCTGGGGCAGGGGCTCCAGGTGGGGCCCGGGACTCGCCGGGATCACTTTGTTACTCCTGGGAGCAAAGGAGCCTTAGCCGCCCCTCCCCTGACGGAGGGGGCACCCTCAGCCGCCCCTTCCCCAGGAGAGAGGGGAAACTCTTAGGGACCCCTGTGGTGAGGTTTCACGTGGGGCGGAGTGAAGGGCAGTGGACTGGCCCAGGTATCTGTTGACTGGCGGAAGTGGAACTTTGCTTCTTAAGTGTAAAAGCAGTTGCTTTTTGGGGGTGGGTGGGAAGGGAGCGGGGGGCTCCTGTGAGGTGCAGCAAGATTTAGGAAGGCTAGGGACCATAGTTTTTGGTTCTCATACTTCCATATATGCTGGGGATGCTTACAGATGGTTTTTTCACGTTTGGGTCAAGGGATCAGTCGGATTTCCTTTGAATGAACCTGTGGGGTTTGATCTGGGATACTTAGGCAGGAGGGACTATTTTTTTTTAATAGTGATGACTACGTAAGATACAGCTCGTGACCAAGATACTAGGAAAAGAGACCCTAAAAAGGACCAAAAGTGTTGTTCTGTAAACTAGAACCGCTAGAACTTTGTATATGTCAGTGTGAACGTTTGACCTTTTTGTTATTTGGGTACCTTAAACACTGAATAGCACAGATACTGGAGCTTATCCAATGTGTGCTTCCTGGTGAAAGCTTAAATTTATAGAGGAAAAAGTAACAGCTTTTAGAAAAAACTCAACACCTTATTTTTATAAAGGGGTCCAAAAGACTTTCAGAACTGACTTCAAAGATCCATGTACCTTCTTGAACAGAAAAATAAGGTCTTTACAAGAAATAGGGGCACAGTATTAATACAAAATTCACTTTAATTAGAGCTTTGAGATTTTTTAGAAGAATTTTGAACAAGTCATATTTTAGAGAATGGAAAGGCTGTGTGGTAAAAGAATCAAGTGCTTGACTAGTTTGCCATTGAAAATTTCTGGAAATTTTAAAATACTGCGTGACAATTAGTATTTTGTGGTATTGTACGTGGTCCAATTTCAACTACCAGTGTAACTATCAAAACATTTTGAATGAGAATGACCTATCCTTAAGAGGAAATCCAATAGGACCATTCCTAGAAGAATTCACTAGAGCGAATAAGCTTTCTTTTTCTCAGTTGATACTTGTAGCAAAAATCTTACGAAAACAATGATACGCTAGGTTTGGAGGAACTACCATAGATGTAAAGCTGGTTAACTGTATTTGAAATTCTTAAAGGCTTGTGAAAAGTCTAGTGGTGGTGTTCAAATTATATGTTGGCTTTTTAAAGACCTGTTCTTCAAAGTCATTTCAAGGTTAGACTAGGAGAAGCGGGACTGTTCTCTACAAATATTTATTGCCATCCCCTCTTGTAGACTATAGGAAACTTAGTTAGTTGATGCCCTAGAGTGATTTATAAATTGCAAAGGCCAGAAATATAAACTGAGCAGCGTTTTTGATCAAAACTGCTTCATTTGGTTTTCTTTTAAAAATATTTCTAAAAGCTTATTTATTTACAATTAGTTTCTTTTTAAATTTTGGGTTTCAAATTCTCCCCCCCCCCACCTACCGGTTGAAAAGGTAAGCAATATGTCAATTATACATGTGAATTCATGCAAAACGTTTCCATATTAAGCCATAGTTCTTTTAAAAAGCAAGAAAAACAGAGGGAGAAAATTGTATTTTAATTTGCACTTAGAATTCATCAGTTCTTTCTCTGGAGATGGTTAGCATTTTTTCATCAGGAGTCCTTTGGAGTTGTTTTGTATTGTTGTGTTGATCAGAATAGCCAAGTCTTTCACAATTGATCATCATTTATAACATTGCTGTTAATGTGCAGAATGATCTCCCAGTTCTCACTTGACTTTGCATCAGTTCATATAGGTCTTGCCATGTTTTTCTGAAATCACCTTCCTTGTCATTCCCCTTAGCATAGAGTATTCCAATTATTCCCTACAACTTGTTCAACCATTCCTCAGTTGATGAGCATTCCCTCCATTTACAATGCTTTGCCACCACAAAAAGAGCTGCTGTGAATATTTCTGTACATTTAGGTCTTTTTTCCTTTTCAGAATACATACCTAGGAATGGTAGTGCTGGGTCAAAAGGTATGCCATTTTAATAGCCTTTTCACCCTACTTCTAAATTGTTATTCAGACCAGTTCACTATTCCTCCCACTTTTCCTTTAGCATTTGTAATTGCTAATATATGTGAGTGGTAACTCAAGAGTTGTTTAAATTTGCCTTTTGATCACTGGTGATTTAGAGAATATTTGCTTTAGAACATTTTTTTTTCCGTTTGACTTGATAGCTTTGATTTTTTTTCTGGAAACTCCCTTTTTCTATCCTTTGACCATTTATTAATTGGGGAATGGCTCTTATTTTCATGGCTCAGTTCTATACTGAGTATATATTTCAGGTCTTTATCACAGAAATTTGCTGTAAATTTTTTTGATATAACATTTTTGTCTGTGGTACCTTTTTGAAAAATGTAATTATCCCTTTTTATTTGCTCTAATTTTGCTTTTTTCCCTCCATCCAATTTTTTTCTATTTCTTCTTCTAGAAAGTTTATTTTGCTTCTAACCATGCTTCTCTTAATCTGCCCTTCCTTTTATCATCCCTCTCTCTTTTTTCTTGTCCTCTTCTTCTATTACCTTATTAAGTTATATTTCTCTACATAGCTGAGAGAAAGAATGTATGCATATTTTTCCCTCTTTGAACTAATTCGAGTGAGAGTGAGGTTCAAGCCTGTCTCCATCCTCCCCATTTTCCTTAGCACTGTAAAATCCCTTCCTTGGGGCTTCTTTTATTTGGGAAAATTTTCCCCATTCTACCTGTCCCTCCTCCCTCCTCCTAGTGTCCCTCTTCCTTACCCCTGCATTTTTTTTGGAGATAATTCCAACATAAATGACTCCTTTCTGTGTTGTTTATGTATACTCCTTTTATCTGCCCTAATAATGATAAAGTTTTTAGTCGTTACATGTATCATCTTCCCATGTAGGAATGTAAACAGTTTAACATTGTTGAAACCTTTATGATTGCTCATTCGTGTTTACTTTTTTTTTTTTTTTTTGTGCTTCTCTTGAGTCTGGTGTTTGAATGTCAAATTTTCTATTCAGTTCTGGTCTTTTCATCAGGAATGCTTGAAAATCCTCTATTTTACTAATCTTCCTGCTCTTCATTTCTTATAGTATAATAGTATTCCATTACATTTATATACCACAGCTTGAGCAACCATTCCCCAGTGCATAGACATTTCCTCAATTTCCAATTCTTTGCTACCACAAAAAAGAGCTACTATAAATATTTTTACACATAGGGGTCTTTTCCCCTTTTTTATAATCTCTTTGGGATACAGACCTAGTAGTGGTATTGTTGGATCAAAGAGTATGCACAATTTTATAGCCCTTTGGGCATAGTTCTAAATTGTTCTCCAGAATAGGTGAATCAGTTTACAACTTCACCAACAATACATTACTGTCTCAGTTTTCCTATATCCCCTCCAACATTTGTCATTTTCATTTTCTGTCATATTAGCCAATCTAATTGTGTGGAGTGGTATCTTAAGAGTTTTGATGTGCATTAATCTAATCAATGTTGATATAGAACATTTTTTCATATGATTAGATAACTTGGATTACTTTACCTGTTCATATCCTTTGCTATTTATTAGTTGTGGAATGGTTCTTATTTTTATAAATTTGACTCAGTTCTCTATATATTTGAGAAATGAGGCCTCTTTAAGGGAAACTTGATGTAAAAGGTTTTTTTCACAGTTATGGTAGCTGGCTACTTGTGTATTTCCCTCCATCTTATTTTTTTCTTTCCTGTTTACCCTTCTCTCTCACTCTCTCACTCTCTCTCTCTCTTAACCTCCACCTTGTCCATCCTCAAAAGTGTTTTGCTTTTGACCATAATCTCCCCCAGTCCTCCCTTCTTTCTATCAGCTCTCCCTGCCTTCTCTTTTCCCCTTCCCCTTCTACTTTCCTGTAGGGTAAGATAAATTTACATACCTGAGGGTGTATGTTATTAATTCTTTGAGCCAGTTCCCATGAGAGTAAGGTTCAAGCGCTATCCACTCCCTTGCTTCCCCTCCAGCTCTTGTACCTTTTTTATCTGAGATAATTTACCCCATTCTGTCTCTTTCCTCTTCTCCCAGTGCATTTCTCTTTCTCACCCCTTAATTTTATTTTTTTAAATATCATCCCATCATATTCAACTCACACTAATGCCCTCTGTCTTTGAATAATCTTTCTTATTGCCCCTAATAATGAGTAAGTTAGGAGTTACAAGTATCATCTTCCTACGTAGGAACGTAAAACAGTTTAATCTTGTTGAATTCCTTATGATTTTTCTTTCCTGTTTACCCTTTTAATGCATCTCTTGAGTCTTGTATTTGAAAGAGAAATTGGCTATTTCTAGTCTTTTCATCAGGAATGCTTGAAAGTCCTCTATTTCATTTGAATATGAATTTTTTCCCTTGAAGGTTTATATTCACTTTTGCTAGGTAGATGATTCTTGATTGTAAACCTAGCTCCTTTGCCCTCCAGAATATCATTCCAAGCCCTCCTATCTTTTAATATAGACGGTACTAAATCTTGTATTATTCTGACTGTGGCTCCATAATATTTGAATTGTTTATTTCTGGCTGCTTGCAGTATTTTTTCCTTCACCCAAGAGCTCTGGGATCTCTTTCAGTAGATGATTGGTGAATTCTTTCAATTTTTCTTTTACCTACTGGTTCTAGAATATTATAGCATTTTCCTTGATAATTTCTTGAAAGACATCTAGGCTCTTTTTTTAATGATAGCTTTCAGGTAGTCCAATAATTCTTAAATGATCTTTCCCCAATCTGTTTTCCAGGTCAGTTGTTTTTCCAGTGAGGTATTTCACATTTTCTTCAGTTTTTTCATTCTTATAATTTTTTTTTGTTTGTTTCTTAATGTCTCATGGAGTCATTAGCTTCCACTTGCCCAGTTCTAATTTTTAAAGAATTATTTTCGGGGGTGGAGTAGAAAGATGCACATACACTGGCTCTACCCCCACAGCCCATAATATACCTGTAAAGAAAGACTCTCTACAAATTCTAGAGCAGCAGAAGCCATAGAACAACAGAATGGAGGAGATTTCCAGGCCAGGATGACCTGGAAGGCTGTGGGAAACAGTCTGTCATGCAGGATGGCAGAGTGTTTTGGGGTAGTTAGAGGGGAGAAATGGGGAGAAAATTTGGAACTCAAAATTTTGTGGAAATGAATGTTGAAAACTTAAATAAATTACTTTCTTCATTGAGCTTTTATACCTTCAATTCCATTTGGCCAATTTTACTTTTTAAGAAGTTTTTTTCTTTAGTGAATTTTTGTTTCTTTTTCCATGTGACCAGTTATGCCTTTCAAGGCATTCTTCTCTTAATTGGATTTTTACCATTTGACCTATTTTGTTTTTTAAGTTTTTTTCTTCAGTATTTTTTTGTGCTTCCTTCACCAAGTGGTTCACTCTTTTTTCACAGTTTTCTTGTGTCACTTTCATTTCTTTTCCCAATTTTTGTTCTACCTCTCTTTGATTCTGGAAAATTCTTTTTGAGCTTTTCTAGAAATTCTTTTGGGCTGGAGATCAGTTCACAGTTTTCCTTTGAGACTTTGGATGTAGCAGTTTTGACTTTGTTGTTGTCTTCTGAGTTTGTGTTTTGATCCTTCTTGCCACCATATTAACTTTCTGTAGTCACTTTCTTTTTCTCTTGTTTGCTCATATTCCCAGTTTGTTTCTTGACTTTTAACTAGATGTTAAAATTGAGCCCTGGCCTCTGGGTTAAAGAGCAAGTCCTGAACTTCCAGGTTTTTGTGCAGTTGTTTTCAGAGGTAGTTCTTGGATTCTGTAAGTTTTCAATCCTACAAGGTGGCATGATCTAAGGAGAGGTGTTTTTTTTACTACTTTCCTGCCCTGTGTGCTAGTCAGTAAGCAATTATAAGCACTTTTTTTCTGCCTTGGAACTGTGACTAGTCCATTCTCCTCCACTAGGGTATTGAAAACTCTGGTGTGCTAGTGCTCCTCCTTGTTTTGGGCCTGTGACATGGATCCGTGTATGGACAGTGCATCCAGCAAAGGGACTCTTAAAATCCCCTGGCCAGTTGTCCAACCCCTTTATTCTTTGTGGGATGAGAGCTCTGGAAGCTCCTGCTGCCGCTGATTCAGTTGGTGGGAGCTTTCTCTGCACTGAGCTCCGCTCTTACTCTGATGTGACAGAACTTTCCTGTTCATCTTCTAAGTTATCTTGGGCTGGAAAATTGTTTTTCCCTTCGTTTTGTGGGTTCTATTGCTCCAGAATTTGTTTAGAGGCATTATTTAAAGTTGCTTGGAAGTGAATTTGGAAGCGTGCAGAAAAGTCCTTGCCTTTCCTCTAGTATCTTGGATTTTAAGTTTCAAGCAAATAATTTAAACATTAATTTTAGTTACGTAGTCTTTTGTCAATCTTGTGTTAGATTCAGAAGTAACTTTCAAGATCAATAGAAAAAAATTGATATTTAACAAAAAATCACTTTTCTGCTTTCCCATAGTATCCTCCCTTGTAACAAGTATCATTAATGAAAATAATCAATATATCTTCATTTCTGAAAATGTATATCTCATTTTGAACCCATAATCCATTGTCATTCTGCAAAGAGGTTGGAATGATATACACCTGTACATATGTATGTGTATATATGTATGTAAAATAATATGTTAATATTAAAATTATATGTTAATATTATTGGTTTCCTTTGTAACCCTATGTGTTTCATTTGATGCATTAAAAAATATTATTCTGTGAGTCTGTAGACTTTACCAGACTGCCAAAGCATTCTATGACCAAAAAATAAAAAAGGAACTTGTGCTATGGACAGATTTCTAGACTCTGGATCCTGGTTGTACTCATATAACTTAGTGCATATTTGTGACCTTGTTGCCATGTTCTGACACCAGGCATTTACCAGATCTTATAGATCTTGATGGACTCTTGCAGTGTTCCCTAGTCTGGTCCATCCTTCCTTGACCTAATTCCTGGTTTTGACACTGACCACATCATAACTTTATTCACTTAGTCATCTAAGCTTCTTCCATCAGATTCCCCCTAAACTTTTCTGCTCTCAAATACCTGATTTTATTCTCTTAACTGTAATAGGACTCCTAACCATTATACTTCTCACCTTTTCTGTACATTTTATTTTATTCTTGGTAGAAACTTTCTAGAGGAAGGAATTACCATTATTATTGAAGGTTTCTATTTTTTAAAATAGTCTTTATATTTAGGGAATGGCATGACCTTTAGTACTCCTACATTTTTATGGTTAATCATAAGCTTCTGTGGCTTCAAATGAGGTTTACATGTAGTATTAAGACCCAGTTAGTAACAGAATTGGGTTTGTTAGATAGGACCTTCATTATGGACTGTTAAGCTGTCTTTGGAACAGGGGTTATGTCTTGTTATACTGTCTTTAAAGCAGCCTCTAGGAGCTTACAGTCTAATGGGGGGAGATAAGACACTAAAGAAGGTAGGAAGGGGGTGGGCCATGGAACGCCAAAGCACATCTTATTGTGTGGAGTTGAAACCATGCAGAGCTGCAGATGCAGAGTGGAGTGAGAATATTTTTAAATGCATAAAACGGGCAAACCTTAAATGGATTAAATCTGTATATTTACAGGATTTGATTACAGTATTACAAAGGAAACCAATTCTACTGAAATACAGTTACCAAATATTTTTTTTAAAGTTCATGGCCTTCAGTTTAAGAAGATCCTACTTTAGAATGGGGCAGCTAGGTGGCATAACAGATAGAGTGCTGGGCCTGGAGTTTGGAAGACCTGAGTTAAAATTTGGCCTCAGGCACTTATTAGCTATGTTACCCTGGGCAAGTCACTTAACCCTGTTTGCCTTGGTTTCTTCTGGAGAAGGAAATGTCAAATCACTCCAGTATCTTTGCCAAGAAAATCTGAAAAAGGGTCATGAAATGTCAGACATGACTGGAAAATACTGAACAACTTTAGAGTTGTATTCTTTGGTTTTATCTGGCATTTGGAACTTTTCTGTGTAGTCTAATCTCATTCGTAGGAAGAAATCCCATAATAACTGATTTCTGTGGTTTTAAATTTTGCAGAATATACAATTATTTACATGATCACATTTGAGAACCACAAAACCCTGTGAAAGTTGTAGGCCCTAAGATTAACTTTATTCCCATTTTACAGAAGAAGAAACTGACAATCAAAGTTTAAAAGAATTGCCTATGAGGTAGGATTTGAACCTACATTTGTCTAGCACCCTACCTACTGTGCCACACTACCTTAGATAATTATCTCATTTAAAGAAGGAAGAAACAAATTCAATAAAATAAAACTGCAGACAAAGAATATCTGAGTTTTGTTTTCAATGGACAAAAAAGACAACTCACTTAATCTGAGAAGTCACAAGAGAAAATTTCCGTTGAGGTCTTGGTTTGGGAATTTGTGATGAGAATCTGACCATAATGCTCACTAGGAGTTTGACCATCTTTTCTGATTCTGATTATACTAGAATTTCACACTTAGATTTACCCTGAGGGGGCTTGAAAAAAGAGGAGGCAGAATCCTTACACTGTTGGGAATGATGAGAGTAAATAGGTTTTAGGAAGAAAAGATCTGAGTCCTGGAATGTTATAACATATCCTTAAGTTTTTAAGGTCTTGTAGCAATAGATGAGGGAAAGCATACACAAATTAATTTTCTTAATTGTCATACTTCCCCATCTACCATCTTTTACCAGCTCTGATTGTATTGCCCCTTTCTACCAGTTCTATGCTGTGGTCAGACTGAAGCATGCTGTTCTACCTTTATGTCTTTGCTAATATATCCTATGCCTGGACTGACAGTGCCATGGTACTTCATTACATTCATGTCCCACAGTTCAGACAGTCACCAGTTTTAAGTGCCAAAAGTACTACCACAAATATTTTGACATGCATAAGACCCTTCTTACTGTCTTTGATCTCCTTTGGGTATATGTGTACCCCAAGGTGGGATCACTGGATCAAAGAGTTTAAATAGTTTAGTCTTTTTTTTAATAAGTTCAAATTGTTTTCTAGAATGATTGTACCAACTCACCACTCAACTGATAGTATATTTAATGTGCCTATTTTTTCATAATATCTCTACTCCCAACATTAATTATTTTCAACTTTTCCAGTTTGATAGTTATGAGAATAAACTTGAGTTGTTTCAATTTTTGTTTCTTATCAGTGATCTAGAACATGTTTTAAATGATTATTTATAGTTCGTATTTTCTTTCAAAACTATTATGTATTGGGAAATAACTCTTAATCCTATAAATAATATATATATATACATATTTGTATTCACTGTGTGTCTTGGCTATCATATATATTTGATGTGATGGTGATGACTTGAGTTTCCTTTATTCTAGTTGAATTCATTTTGCTAATGCAAAAATTTTTTATTTTATATAATCAAAATAGTTTATTTTCTCTTTTATGACCTTTGTTCTTGTTGAAAAAGAGAGTTGTGATCCGAGTGATAATACAAGTAAGTGCATTTAAAGCTATTTAAATGGTCATAACCCTTGTTTCATTATGAATTTCTCCTCAAACTACAGACCTTAAAGATAGGCACTGTTTCAATTTTTTTTTACCTTTAGGTTGCTTATTTATTTGGACCTGTTTGTGACAAATGCATAATATTGTATTATATTTTATGTATGGTATGTATTTATATATACACACACAAACATATATACACATATGTAGTATTATGTTTTATGTATTAAATTATATATATATTTATTTATTTTAAAATACATGGTCTAAATCTTTTTCTGCCAAACTGCCATGTGATTTTCCCAGTGTTTCTTCTTTATGGAGTCTTTCCTCTAGTAGTTGCTTTTGTTCTTGTGTTTGAGTTGTGTTCAGCTCTTTGTAGCCCCATTTGGGGTTTTCTTGACAAAGATACTGGAATGGTTTGCCATTTTTTTCTCTAGTTCATTTTACAGATGAGGAAACTGAAGCAAACAGAGTTAAGTCACTTGCTCAGGGTCATACAACTAGTAGGTATCTGAGATCATTTTTGAACTAAGGAAGATAAATCTTCTTGATTCCAGGCCAGCACTCTTATTTACTAGCTGCCCCTTCTCTAGTAGAAGAGAAAATAAGTTTTGGTGTCAGACTCCAGAGGCAGTCTGAAGTCTGTGAACACTGCAGAATAATCTTTTTAAATGCATAAAATAAAATATACAGGATTATTAAGGAAACCAATTCAAATACAGTTATCAAATTAAAAAAAAATGTTTATGGACCGCAGTTAAAAATTTTCTGCTTGATAGTTTTGTGTTCCTGGGTTTGTTAAAAACTGTGCTATTATCAAAGAACCACAGAATTTCAGAGATAGAAGGAATCTCATTGGCCATCTAGTTTGGTCCATAATTCCAAACAGAATTTCTTTTATACCATGTTTGATAAGTGGTCATCCAACTTTTGCTTGAAGACCTCCGGGAGGGGAACTCACTACCTCTTGGAGTTACCCATTCTACTTCTTGAGAGTTCTAATTGCTAGAAACTTTTTCCAACATCAAGATTGAATTTCCCTCTTTACATTAAAAAAAATATGTGTGTATATACATATATATATATTTATATATTTTAAATGCTGTATCTCCTTATTTTTCCTAGGCTGAAAGTGAAGTAGTTATTCTTGAATGTGGTCCCACCTTGATTTGCATGTAAACTTTGAACTGTTTTATTTCTGACTTCCACCAGTTTGCCTATAGTTAAGTATCTTAGTGGCCTACTGTTCCCGGAGTCTTGCCACATTAATGTCAAACATGAGTAGTGCAGATACCTGCTCTACTTAACCCGCTTAGCTCAAGAGATCTGAAAGCCTCAGCCTCCTGATCAGCAGGAATTACTGGCCTGTGTCACCACACCTAGACTTTTTACAATTTCTGCCCATTACTTTTAGTTTACCCTCTGGGACTCAGTAGAAAGAACCTAATCTCGCTTTCAGGTGGTAGCCCTTCAAAGAGTTGACAGCTTTCGTGTCTCTTTTAGTCTTCTCTTTCCTAGGTTAGACATTCCCAGTTCCTTCAACTATAGCAATGATACTCATGGCATAAATTGGAGGCGCTTTAATATCTTGGTTGCCATCCTTTCTAGATGTTCTTTATTTTCTCAATGACCTCCTTAATCCATAGAATTTAGAACTGCATGTCATACTTGTGATATCTTTTGACCACAGAATATTGTGGGGTGATCATGTTTTTATTCTTGGAAGCAGTGCATTTTGTAGTGTAGCTCAGTATCAGGTTAGCTCTTTTTGGTTGCTACCCTGTCACCTTGTTAAGTCATGTTGAGTTTTCAATCTAATGTACTTCCTTTGCTAACTTCCCCCCACACCCACTTCCCATCTTCAGACAAATTGCTAGCTATTCAGTTATATCTCCATCATCTTGTAAAGTCATTTTTAGAACAGAAGTATAAAAGGTTTTATGAATCCCTGTTAAGTATTGTGAAGTCTCTTTTTGGAACTTAAGTGTAAAACCATGCAACCCTTTTCAACTGTCTTAATAAATAAGATTTGACCTAGTATTCTAGCCTGTCAAAATCTTTTTGGATACTGACGCTATTACTCAGTATATTTGTCCCTTCCAGCAGATTTGATAAGCATATGAAATAGCATAGGGCCAAGCACTCTAGTGGAGTCCTTTCTCCAAGTTGACACAGAAACCATCAATAACTTTCTTTTTTTAGTTCTGACCATTTAACAAACTTCAAATCCCCTTACTTGTACTATCACTCAGAACATTGTTTTTTTGACAAGAACTGTATTAGGGATTTTATAAAATGTTTTCTTAAAGTCTAGGTATATCACATCTATAGCATTTTCCTGATCTGGCAGTCTAGTAATCCTGTCAAAAAACAGGAAATGAAGTTAGTAATGGTGTGACTAGCTCTTGAAGCAAGCTTAGCAGTTTGTGGTTAGTGATTTCTTTTCTAGATATTCTCTAACATCTTTTTAATAATCCATTCTAAAATTTTCCCATCAATTGACTTTAAGGCTGGGTCTCTTCTTTCCTACTTCTCTATCATTATTTCCTTTGAGATTCTATATTTTTTGTTTTTATTTTTTCCATTTCTGTATTGTAACCCTATTAATAGTTGAACATGTATTAAATCTATAACCTAATATAGGTAGTATTTTTTTATCAGTCATCTCTTTTTACTGTTTTTATTTACAGTGAGAATATCAAGATAGATATAATTAAAGTCTTCCAATGCTAATGATATATTTGATGGCATACAGTGATCTCACATTTGGAATATGAGCTAAATTAATGTTCATAAATAATCTCTTTCCCTCTCTATAGGTGTACACATATTTTTATATATATAGTGTTTGTATAAAATCTGACCTCTTTTTATTACCTAGATCCAGACCTGAGGCCTCTGTTCTCTTTGTCCCAGGGCTCTACTGCTGTCTAGGCTTTTCCCAGACCTGACCTACGTCAAATTGCCAGGTTTTGTCTTCTGTCTTGACTGCTTATTGCTGAACCTCTGCCTGCTCCTGCCTTTTGAGAGGTAGGCTTCCTGGATCTCACAGGATCCAGTATCACCACCTGTCACAGGATTGGACCAAGGGCTCTCAATAGTAATCTCCTATCCTTTTCATCTCACATCACTCAGGTGCCTTTTGTCTATTATTTCTTCCTTCAGTCCTGTTTCACATGAAGAGTTGACTTTCTCTTTCAAGGACAAATTCCACTTTATATGCATACTTGATCCTAGTCTATTCTACCCTTGCTCTTTCACTTCTCTTTAATTATTCCCTATCTATTGGCTGCTTCTTTGATGCCTACAAACATTCCTATATCCTAAAAAAACCGCTTATTTGCATCCTCACTAGCTATCTCTATTTAGTGACTAAATTCCTTGAGAAAGTGGTTTATAATTGGTGCCTCCACTTCCTCATATCCAATCTGTTGCCAAGACCTGTTGATTTCCCCCTTGTAACATCTCTCAAATTATGTCCGTTTCTCTCCTGGGCCACTGCTGCCTCTCTGGTACAGGTCCTCATTTCCTCATGCCTGGATTATTTCAGTGTCTGCAGGTTCTGCCTGTGTCAAATCTCTCTTTACTCCAATCCATCCTTTATTCATAGCCACCAAAAAAATTTTCCTAAAGCACAGGTCTGACAATGTCACCCCACAACTCAATAAACTCCTGGGGTTTCCTGTCACTTTCAGGATCAGATACAAAACCCTCTGTTCAGCAAAGCCTGACCCCTTTTACCTTTCCAGTCTTCTTACACTCTACTTCTTGCCATGTATTTTTCATTCTAGTGACATTGGCTTCCTGATTGTTCCCATAAACAAGGCAGTCCATCTCTTAGCTCTGGGCATTCTCTTTGGTTCCCCTGCCCCTTATGCCTGGAATGCTCTCCTTCTCCTCTTCTCCAACTATAGAACTCTTCCTTGGTTTCCATTAATTCCCAACTAAAATCCCACCTTCCACAGGAAGCCTTCCTCAACCCCTCTTAATTCTAGTGCCTTTTCCTTGTTAGTTATTTCCTATTTATCCTGTATATAGCTTGGTTTGCCTATATTTTTTTTTGCATGTTTTCTCCCCCACTGTATTGTAAACTCCTCAAGGGCAAGGGATTGCCTTTTTCCTCTTTTTGTATCCCTAGCATTTAGCATAGTGCCTGATACATGATAGGTATTTACTGAGGAACTCTACTTATTTCCTCTCATTCTCTTCTCAACTGTATGCAGTCTGGCTCTCGGTGTCATCATTTAATTGAAACTGCTCCTTCTGGAATTACCAATGTTAGTTTAATTGCCAAGTTGAATGACCTTTTCTCAATCCTCATCCTTCTTGATCTCTTTGTAGCCTTTGACATTGTAAGTCACCCTCTTGATAGTCTTTTCTCTTTAGGCTTTTGTGAGCCTGCCTGCTCTCTCCTACCCATCTGACCATTCCTTCCCAGACTTCTTTTCGGAATTTTCATTTAGGTCCTATCTGCTAATTGTGAGTATCTAACAGGGATCTATCTTGGACCCTCTTCTTTTACTTCTATTACACATATTTTACTTGGTGATCTGATCAGTTCCCATGGGTTAAATGATCATCCCTGTGCTGATGGTTCTCAGATTTATCCAGCCCCAGTCATTCTTCTAACCTTTAGTTTTGCATCTCCATTTGCCTGTTAATGTCCTGAAGTATGTATTCCATAGATATCTCAAAATCAACCTGTTCAAAACTGAACTCATTATCTTTACCCCCCAAAACCTTTCCTCTTCCTAACTTTCCTATTTCCTGTTATTGCTTAGGGCACCACTATCCTCCCAGTCATCTAGGCTTAAAAAATAGGTGTCATTCTTGAGTCCTCACTTTTCCTCATCCATGATATATCCATTGTTTTGCCAGGTCCTGTCAGTTCTACCTTCAAAACATCTCATATATGGCCCCTTCTCTCCAGCATCTTGGATCACCCAGGCAGTATTCACAGCACGGAGGGAAGGCGACTATGAATATTCCAGCATAGTTTGGAATCACAAAGGATAACGGATTCTCTATATAGAAGGCAGAAGAAAAACATTTATTGAGACACCAGAAAGCCAAATACGTCATAGTAGCAAGAAATCAATACACATTATCACTGCAGAGATTAGAGCCGATTCTCCCTCCTCCCCCTTCACAAACACTCACTAGCCTAGCTGTGCCTTCTTGCTTGTATCCTGTCTCTCCCTCCATCCTAACTGCTCTCAATAACTCCCTCTCAGTTTTGCTCCTCCCACCACATGTGACTTAGGCTTCCATGTGATTTAAGCAGGTCACATGGGCCTATTAGTAAATGGGAAAGATCTTCACATTTAAATAACCATTACACATCTCTACCATCCTACACATCTACCTTCTCTTCTTACGATTTGGACTTTGGCTCTCTCCACTCTATTCCATCTTCTACTCAACTTCCAAGGTTTTCTTATATCACAGGTCTGAGCATGTCACTCCCCTATTCGGTAAACTCCAATGGCTTTCTGTTGCCTCCAGGATCAAATATAAAGTCCTCTTTGGCTTTTGAAGGCCTTCATAAACTGGCTTCTTCCTTTCTGTTTTTGTTACGCCTTATTCCTTTCTACGTGCTTTCAGGTAGCTGATGGCTTGGTGGATTCTAGAGCATTGAGTTTGAAATTAGGAAGATCTGAATTCAAACATGGCTGTAACACTTGTTGTTACCCTAGGCAGTAACTTAATTTCTATTTGCCTCTGTTTCCTCAACTGTAAAATAGAGATACTATCTTGCAGGGTTTTTGCAAAGATCAAGTGAAATACTGTAATAATATAATAGAAATTTATTCACCCCTCAGACTCCCCTGAATCATAGGATAGAGTGACTCTTCCCTCCTTGTTTCTTGTAGAAGACATTCATTTCTTCTTTTTTTGGTCTTTTTTCTTTTTGTTTTCTTTTTGTTTTTTCTTTTATTTATTTGTCTTAAGTTTTCAACATTCATTTCCACAAAATTTTGAGTTTCAAATTTTCTCCCCTCCCCCACCCTGTAACACTGTGCATTCTGATTACCACTTCCTTCAGTATTCCCTCCCTTCTATCACACCCGTCCCTTCCCTTATCCCCATCTCCTGTCTTTTCTTGTAGGGGAAAATTGATTTCTATACCCCATTACCTGTTTTTCTCATTTCCCAGTTGTATGCAAAAATGTTGCTCAACGTTCGTTCCTAATACTTTGAATTCCAACTTCTCTCCCTTCCTCCCTCCCCACCCATCCCCACTGAGAAGGCAAGCAATTCAATATAGGCTATATATGTGTAGTTTTGCAAATGACTTCCATAATAGTCATGTTGTGTAAGACTAACTACATTTCCCTCCATCCTATCCTGCCCCCCATTTCTTCTATTCTCTCTTTGACCTTGTCCCTCCCCAAGAGTGTTTACTTCTAATTGCTCCCTTCTCCCATTTTCCCTCCCTTCTATTATCCCCCCACCTTGCTTATCCTTCTCCTCTACTTTCCTGTAATATAAGATAGGTTTTCATACCAAATTGAATGTGCATGCTATTTCTTCCTTGAACCAAATGTGATGAGAGTTTTCCCTCTCACCTCTCCCTTTTCCCCCTCCATTGAAAAAGCTTTTTCTTGCCTCTTTGATGAGAGATAATTTGCCTCATTCCATTTCTCCCTTTATCCTCCCAATATATTTGTCTCTCACCCCTTAATTTTATTTTTTTAGATATGATCCCTTCCTATTCAACTCACTCTGTGCTCTCTGTCTCTCTTGCTCTGTCTCTTTCAAGACAATTTGGAATTGTCTTGGAGCATTGCATTGCTGAGAATGACTAAGTCATTCACAGTTGATCATCATGCAGTATTATTATTACTGTGTATAGTGTTCTGGTTCTGCTCACTTCACTTTGCCTCAGTACATATAAGTCTTTCCAGATTTTTTCTGGAAGCATCCTGCCCGTCATTTCTTATAACACAGTAGTATTCCATTACAGCCATGCATATCACAGTTTGTTCAACCATTCCCTGATTGATGGGCATCCCCTCAATTTCTAATTCTTTGCTACCACAAAAAAACTGCTTTACACATTTTTGTATACATAGATCCTTTTCCTTTTAGTTTTTTTATATCTTTGGAATACAGACCTAGTAGTGGTATTATTTAATCAAAGACTATGCATAGTTTAATAGCTTTTTGGGTGTAATTCCAAATTGCTCTCCAGAATGATTACATCATTTCACAACTTAGTCCTTCCAAGGAGGTATGCTTTATAATAAGAGATGTTCACTACTCTCCTGGTCTGTGCTCTGATCTGTGACTGACCACAAGCACTCTTTTCTATCCCATAACTGTGATGAGGGTTCCCCACTTCCACTGTGGCCAAATGCACTAGTGCATTAGTGTCCCAATTTTCCCACATCCCCTCCAAAATTTATTATTTTTCTTTTCTGTCATTAGCCAGTCTGATAGGTATGAGATGGTACCTCAGAGTTGTTTTAATTTGCATTTTTCTGATCAATATTGATTTAGAGCATCTTTTTATGTAACTGTGTTTAGCTTTGATTTCTTCATCTGAAAGCTACCTTGACAATTTATCAGTTGGAGAATGACTTATATTCTTATAAATTTTGACTCAATTCTGAATGTATTTGAGAAATGAGGCCTTTTCAGTGTCATTTGCTGTAAAAATAGTTTCCCAGCTTTCTGTTTTCCTTCTAATTTTGGTTGCATTGATTTTGTTTGTGCAAAAGCTTTTAAATTTCATATAATCAAGATTATCTACTTTGAATTTCATAATGCTCTTTATCTCTTGTTTAGTCATAAATTCTTTCCTTCATAAGTATTATTGTGACAAGTAACTTTCTTTGCTCTTCTAATTTGTTTATGGCATCAGCCTTTATATTTAAATCATGTACCCATTTTCACCTTATCTTGGTATATGGTGTAAGATGTTGATCTATACCCAGATTCTGCCATAGTCTTCCATTTTTCTCAGCAGTTTTTGTCAAATAGTGAGTTCTTGTCCCAGTAGTCTTTGGGTTTATCAAACAGTAAATTGCTATGGTCATTCACTGCTTTGTCTTGTGTATGTAATCTATTTTACTGATCTATCACTCCATTTCTTAGCCAGATTTAATGATTTACCAGTTCATAATACAATTTGAGATCTGATACTGCTAGGCCACTTTCCTTCATACTTTCTTTTCATTAATTCTCTCGATATTCTTGATCTTTTGTTCTTCCAGATGAATTTTATTTTTTTTTCTAACTCTGTAAAACATTTTTTTGGTAGTTTGTTTGGTACAGCACTGAATAAGTAAAATTAATTTAGGTAAAGTTGTCTTGTTTATTGTATTGGCTCAGCCTACCCATGAGCAGTTGACATATTTCCAGTTGTTTAAACCAGACTTTAGAGGCAGAGCCAATATGGAGTAAAGAATTACCTGACCTGTCCCCCAAAACCCTCCAGAGTATCTTTTAAAATGGCTCTAAAGAAATTCCAGAGCTGCAGAACCCACAAAAAGATGGAGTGAAACAAATTTCCATTCCAAGACAGCTTGAAATTTCAGCTTGAAATCTGTTGCACCAGAGTGAGAGAGGAGTGCAATTGAGTTGCAGGCTGTGCCAGCACAGAATGGACCCCAGTGAACTAGGAGCAGGCCTGGAGTGACTGAAGCAATGGCAGCAGCAGCAGCTGCTTCCAGAGCTCTCAGCCCAGAAGGTATGGAGATCTAACAACTGGTCAGAAGGAGATTATAAGGATCTTTTTGCTAGTACTGAGGCAGAAGTCTGTTGCTTTGCCCATACTTGGATATAGGTCCCAGTCCTGGGTGGCAGTCCCAGGACAAGGAGGAGTGCTAGCATAGCAAAGCTTTTGGCCACAGTGGAAGTGGGGGACCCTCATCACAGTTATGGGATAGAAAAGAGTGCTTGTGGTCAGTCACAGATCAGACCACAGACTAGGAGAGTAGTAAACATCTCTTATTATAAAGCATACCTCCTTGGAAGGACTGAAAATTTACAGGTCCCTGGAAGTATCTCTGAGAACAGCTACACAAACCCCCTAAAGCTTGGGATAGTGTGCCCCCCATCCTGGAAGCAGAGACTTTTACTTTGTCAAAGAATTAAAAGTCATAGCCTGGGAAAATGAAAGAATAGCAGAAAAAAAAACCCAAAACTCTGACTATACAAAGCTACTCTGGTGACAAGGAAGATCAAAACACATAATCAGAAGAGGACTATAAAGTCAAAAATTGTACACCTAAAGCCTCCAAGAAAAAAATTGATCTCAGGCCATAAAAAAGCTCAAAAAAGATTTTGAAAATCTAATGAGGGAGGTAGAAGAAAAATTGGGAAGAGAAATGAGAATGATGCAAGAAAATCATGAAAAATGAGTCAAGAGCTAGGTAAAGGAGCAGCAAAGAAATGCTAAAGAAAATTATACCTTAAAAAATGGACTAGGTCAAATGGCAAAAGGGGTCCAAAAAGCAAATGAGGAAAAGAATGCCTTAGAAAGCAGGATTGGCCAAATGGGAAAGGAGATCCAAAAACTCACTGAAGAAGTAATTCCTTAAAAATTAGAATGGAGCAAATGGAAACTAATAACTTACTGAGTAATCAAGAAGCAATAAAAGAAGAGAAGGAAAAAATAGAAGATAATGTGAACTATCTCATTGGAAAACCAACTGACCTGGAAAATAGAGTCAGGAGAGAGAATTTAAAAGTTATTCGACTACCTGAAAGCTATGATTTAAAAAAAAGAAGAGCCTAGATATCATCTTTCAAGAAATTATCAAGGAAAACTGCCCAATATTCTAGAACTGGAAAGTAAAATAGAAATTGAAAGAATCTGCCAATTATCTCCCAGGAATATTATAGCTAAATTCCAGAGTTCCCAGGTCAAGGAGAAGTTATTGCAAGCAGCAAGAAGGAAAGAATTCAAGTGTCATTGTGTGGGATGGCTCGGATCCCTACTTCAATCAGTTACTCAGAGGCCTCTCAAAGTGATGACAGAAAGTTTATTTATTCGATTCTTGAGAAGCGGGACAATCCTATACCAGTTCACCTGGAGTATGAAAGCCAAAGACAAAGAAAAGGCAGTGATTTATATAGACCCTACCACAAGTCCCTCCTCCCCCACTGACCATTATCCTCATTAGCTGAGAATATGATCTTACATTCTAGACACAAAATCTAACCAATCCCTTTTGAAATGAAGACATCGAGGAATTATGTAAGTTTTATCCAATCATTGAGACCCTAATACAGTACACAGTTTTATATCCTTATATGGAATTATTCTGTTCTAAAAATAATGTAACCTTGAGCCTCTAGGTCTTACCTCACCCCTGGGAGAAGAATTACAATCTGAGAAGTCTTCACTAAACCTATTCCACTCATCATGGAGCCACTGTCAGAATAACACAAGATTTAACAGCTCCTACATTAGATCTGGCTTTATTTGTGTGGAAAGTTTTTTATAATTGTGTTCATATAGTTTCTGGGTTTGTCTTGGCAGGTAGACTCCCCAGTATTTTATATTGGCTACAGTTATTCTTAGTGAAATTTCTCTATTTCTTGCTGCTGGGCTTTGTTGGTAATAGGTAGTAATGCTGATAATTTATTTGGGTTTATTTTGTATTCTGTTAAAGTTTCAACTAGTTTTTTAGTTCAGTCTTTTAAGTGTATCCTCATATCATCTGTAAATAGTGATAATTTTGTTCTCATTGCCTGTTCTAATTCCTTCAGTTTCTTTCTTTTATTTCTATAGCTAACATTTCTAGTACAATATTGAATAACTGACTCCATTCATTTTCCTCTGTGCCTGGAATACTGTTCTTACTCAACTCTTGCTTCCTGGTTTCTTTCATGTCTTAGCTAAAATCTCACCTTCTTCAAGATTTTTCCAGATTGTTATGTTTGTGCTTTCCCTCCAAGATAGCATCCGTTTACTTATACTTAGTTGTTTGCACTGCATTACAATGTGAGCTCCTTGAGCTTAGAGACTATTTTTTGGCAGTTGGTTGACTTTCAGCACTTTATGCCTGAGGGCCATTTGATATTTTTCTATTGTGCAGTGTTTTGCAAACATTTAAAATTTTAATAAATGATAACTCTTATGGATTGAAGTTGTTAGCCTTTTGGTGATGAGCATCTTAGTACATAGCTAGAATGATCCCTGAAAAGCATGTGTAATGCGTATGCGATACTCACAGTGCCTATGGTGAACATGAATATCCCAGCCCAATTCTGAATCACAAAATACAACAGACTGTCCTTATAGAAGACAGAACCAAAATATTTATTTAGACACCAGAAAGCCAAATCCATCACAGTAACAAAAATCTACACACAGTAACAATGCAGAGGACATCATCCCCAAGCCTTCCCCCTGCTAGGCTTCCCACAAACCAATTCCCTTAGACAAATCACAAGCAGTTGTTCTTAAACAAAATCACAAATAAGCTCTTTCACTCACAAGCCAGCTGCCTGCTTGCCTTATGCTTCCTACCTCTGACTGCTCTCTGACTCATTTCCTCTTAGCTCTGCTCTAGCTCCGCCTCTTCCTGTAATGAGGTACTGGAGTTGGATTTTGTGACAGATTTCTAGTATATAGCAAATTATAGTCTAAAAGTGTAATGCTTTACTCCATATTTATTGAGTAAACTCTTCAGTGTTTCTCCAGAGAATCTAATGCTATGGGACTAGTGTTTGTGAATATATTTTTGGGGGGTTATTTTTAACTATATTTGTATTTATTTTGTTAAATACTCGTCAATTATATTCAAAAAATTTAAACATTAATTTTAAAAATTTTGAGTTCCAAATTCTCTCTCTTTTGCCCCCCCCCTTCCCCGAAGGCAAACAATATGCTATTGATTTTGTGTGTATACTTTTGATCACATTAAAAGTGGTCATTGCTATGACTGTGCTTATGTTGGGTGTATGTGTTTTAAAACATGAGTACTGATTTTGTCTAAGGATTTTTCTGCATCTATTGATTTTTTTGTCATTTATATGATTAATTGTGCTGATTGTTTTCCACATGTTGAATTGTTCTTGTATCCCTGGTATAAATCAAACTTGGTCATAGTGAATGATTTTTTGGTGTATTGCTATGGTTTCTTGGCATGGAAAGACGTTCTTGATAGTGTGAAAAGAGAACAGGCAATAAATAATAATCTATTGAAAAAACCACATCTTTACATAGTTACCTGACAGCATCTAGGGAGTACAGTATTCCAGTTTTTTGACTCTATAAAACTATTTGATTTAGTAAGCAAAATGCTGCCCTGAATGCTCTTATCCAAAAAGTTGACTCCATTTCATATATCACGATCATGTAAGGTTTCTTGAAAGTTGTAACACTGGAGGGAACCTTGTTTGATCCTGTGATGATTAATAACAAGGTGGGAATAAAACAGGGATACAAAAAATTCTCCAAAGGTGTTTTCTATCGTCCTGGAGGGCATCCAGGATAGAGTCCAAATGGCCCAGGGATTCTCTTTAGGTGGTGAGGTCATTTGATTACAGCAATCATGAAAACATTCAGATCCTCCTTAATGAGATTTTTAGCCCATCAGTTCTCAAACTCTTTGGTCTCAGGTTGTCTTTACAATTCAGAAATTGAATACTCTCTAATATTCTTAAAAATTATTGAGGACCTTGAACAACTTTAGCTTACGTGGGTTTTATCTATTGATATTTAAATTAAAAAACTGATACAATTAAAAATACTTTTAAAAATTCCTGTAAGATAATAGTACCATTACATAAGTAACATTTTTATGCAAAATAACTTCAAAACCAATATTTAATGATAAGTGTAGCATTGTTTTTGCATAGTTTTACAAATGTCATTAATATGTTGCTTAATAAAAGACAGAGAACAAAAGATCCTTCTGTCTTCTTTTGCGTTGTTTGTTGATATATGTTGTTTTGGCTGAAGTATATGAATATAATATTGACTTATATTGATACATACTTGGAGAACGGAAGAGTATTTTAATAGAAAAATAAAGTCTTAATATTATTCTGAAATAGCTTCAACCTCAAGGACCCCCCCAAAATGATCTCAGATGCATCTTCTGGAACTTATGTTGCATGAAGTCCTTTCAAGAACCTCTGGTTAGCTCCATGCACTGATGTGCTCTTTTATGTGTGTTATTACTGCATATTTGGTATATTGTGAAATTGAGACAAAGTTTTAGGTGGCTCTTTGGAAGGGGGTGGTAGATAGGGGAGAGACAGGGCAGAATAACCTGCTCTCTTAGATAGTTGGTTGAAGTTCAAAGATGAGATTGAAAAAATAGGAAATTTTTGTGGGATCCACTGGTTTTTCAGTCAGCCCATTCACAGAACTTTAAATGGCTAAATTCAGTACTTGGTGGGCAGTGAGAGGAGCTACAATGGGAGATATGTAGCAAAGGGGACAGCTTTTTAGGAATTGGTAATTCCCTCCTGTCTATCAAGACTTCCTCTCTTTAACTGAGGGAAAATAAGGATTGAATTATGGCTAATTATGGTCATTTAATATGGTTAACTGATAATGGCTAGTATGAAGTACAGTAGTTTCATCAATTTTGTACAATTAGATTTAGTTTTAGAATTATATAAATAACAAATATAACAAAATGGTACATAAGTTAAATTTTATACTTAACATTCAATGAAAATGGACTGAACTTCCCTGTGAAGAGAAAGTTAGACTATATTAAAATAGGTTTCCTATAAACAACATACTGCATGTAGCCAAAAGTAGATTGAAAATTTCTGATTACTCTAAAAGAGATTATGCTGTAGCCAAATCCAAGAATTTCTGGGTGGTTATAGTAGTAGCAGCACCAGTAGCAATAGTAGCAATGATAATATTTGATAATGCTCCATGTTGTTAATCTCAGACAGAAATGAATATGGTTATATTATAGTGAAAGAAGTATGGCTTAGTTCAGGGACTGGAGCTAAGAAAACTTCTGTTCAAATTTCACACCTATTTGCTTTGTGAACTTGGTCAAGTTACTTAACCTTTAACATATCTCAGGCAACTCCCTATGATTTGTTTACTATTTTAATACATGATGAAGAACTTTCTGTGTGCCAGGCACTGTGCTTAAACACTGGGAATACAAATATAAAGAAAGTCTCTACCTTCAAGGAGCTTAGATTCTAAGGGGGAAAGACACCTTGTGGGCTGGGGGAGAAGAGAGAGCATACCTGTGAAGGAGCAAGGTGGTAAAACGGTCTAGTGAGGCGGGAGTTTAGCAGACTTGCATAGGTGCTTCCTCAAATGAAGTTCCTGGGGAGGAACTGTTTAGTTGGAGGAGACTGTAAGAGTAAAGCTGAACTGGGGGCATTTTGAGGTCATTGGAGTACAAGTGAAAAGTGGCAGGTTGCTTTCTCCAGGAAGTTCCCTAGCTGATGGAATCATAGATCCTTCATGTAGCTGCATGTTGTGTCATTGTAGTAGGGAACTTTATAATGGAGAGTTAGTAATCTTAAATATACATGTCAGACAATAAGACTTAAATGACCAGTAATAGAAGCACACCTAGAAAAATTCAGTAGATTTCAGGAGTCCATTATTAACATGCAGAAAGTGATTTTAAAGAAGAGGTAATGCCAGACACAGTTTAATAAGTATATTTGGAGAAAGATAAGTAGGAGTAATCAGTGAATATACTTTTTAAAAAGTTCACACTGCTTTCTCACAGTAGTAGATCAGAAGTAATTGTTAGCATTTATATAGCACTGTATGTAAGAATTTTGTTATCCTTTATAGTTTGATTTCTCAGGATCCATGGCCATGGGAATGCTTAGTTTCCAGACATTAGATAATAACTCCTAAAATAGTCTTAAGGATCTTAGATAGTAATTCTTAGGATCATAGTGATAGGCAGTCTTACTGAGGCTGTGCTGTGAGATATGGGGAGGGGAGGGTGCGTGTGTGACATAATTGATTTTTACTATGCTTGTGCGGAAAGGTGATATTGCTAAAGTTAACTTGTGAGCTTAATGTTGGCAAGATGCCTGCTTTGTTGCCCAAGTGGGCACTGATCAATGAATGGGGAAACCGTGGGGAACCTATAGGGGACACTACAGGGGAAATCATGGGTAATGCATAGAGGAATGCATATACCTGCCTCAACCAGTCCCCATTCAAATTTGAGGGGATTTAGGCAAGTGCACAAGGTGTGCCTTTTTCAATTGACCCCATTGAGTTATAAGGGTAGTTGCCCTCTCTTCCTCCATCCCCTGTGAGAAGGCTGATTAGCGAATGCTATAGGAGCTGGTACTCCCATTATTGGCAACCTTTCTGAGAAGACTAGACTAGACTAAAGTGAGATTATTAACTCCTCCAAAGGTGTCTGCCTGTCTGACCAGATCAAGAGTGAACCTGTTAGAGGCTGGAGTCCCAAATTCCAGTGCCTCCTGGGTGTTATCTGTGAAATAAGCACTTTAAGGTTTGCAAAGTATATATTATCCCATTTGATCTTCGCAGAAATCCTATGTGGTATGTGCCATTATTCTCACTTTACAGATGAGAAAAGAGACCATATTGACTTTCCTAGGGGGTCACACAACTAGTAATTGTATCAGATGCAGCATTTGAACTCTCGAGTCCAACACTTTATAGTCATTATACTACTTAGCTGCCTTAATCTAAATTTGAACACAAGACTTCTGTTAATTTTTAAAGGCAGAAATTTTACAGTCTGAATTTGCAGACAACCCAGTAGAATTAGAAAATGTAATAAAAACATGACACAAAAGGTTAACATAAACCGTGTTAACAAAAAACAATGTAGTAAACAGTTGGGCCCAAGAAAATAAAATACCTAAAAAATATATGTGCTGCTGAAATGGATCTCTGATTTCCTTGATGTGTAAATTTCCTCCAGTGATATAGATCCTAACACTTAAGTGTTTGCTTATTCTGTTCAGTTCTTGTCTATGCCCTCCTATAAATTTTCCAGAAGTCCATCTAGTATATTTTTTACTCATATATTTATTGAACTTATTTTACTTTGGTTCACCCTCTATAGTTCCTTGTTTGTAGTTTGTGCAACCTACCAGGTTTTCTCCCTGGAATGTTGCTGCCTTCTGAGTGATTCTTAATCCATACTAGAAGGACATAGCTATTAAAAATGAAAACTGTGTTTCAGAGAGAGGGTTGAGATCATTAAAAGAATGAGATTCCTAAAGGCAATATAGCATACTCTTTCCCCCTTGTTCAGTCCTGGATCCAAGGCCTTGTTGATTTGCAATGTCTATTCAATGCCATTTCTACCACCTCCTCATCTAGGGCTGTGCTATTGAGAGACAACTGTCCCTCAACGAGTAATTGTTGGAAAAGTAATAGTGGACCCTTACTTCAGGTGGATGTAGTTTTGGAGAGTGGGGCAGTTAAACAAGCTGTAGTTAGAATTGTGACCAGTATTTGGACTATATAGAGATAGATTCATATGTTTATTTGCAAGCACTGAATTATATTGCATGTGTACATAATCAATAGATAGACCATGCATTTCATTGATATCCATAGTGTTAAGATATCTAGAGAAAGGTACCCAGAATGTTAGTTGGATCCCCTGAGGATGATTTCCAGGAAGATTTGAACTAGAGACAAATAGGATGAAAAGTCATGAACAGATTATAATGTGTTCCATTGGAGGTAATAATGCACATCACTGAGGCCTCAAATTCTTCAGAATTATTACTATATACAAAGATTTCATCAGTATATACTCATCAACTTAAAAATAAGGAATCTGTCACAAGTTTGTAAATTGTTTGAAGATGGGTATGGAGTTTGCCCAAAAAACCATTTTATAAATGGTGGTTATGGCTCATTTTAGGCTATATAATGAAGGGGTGAATTGACCTTGGATAATGAGGGAGGTAGGGATATTATTGGGAATAGAAAAGTGAAGAGTAGGGTTTGGAGGTGCTTGAGATGGAGATGATGATGGATGATGATGATGGTGGTGGTGATGATGATGAAGAAGATGATGATGATGATAGGAGTGGGCCTGGTTCAAGAGGGGAATATTAGAGGATTTCTTTGTTTTTTTTCTATTCTTCTCTATTTCGTTTCCCTTTGGCACAGGGTCTGACAGCCACAGACAGTCTGCAGGTTTGCTTTATTGCTTCAATCAAGATTCCACCTTTAGAAAGCTGAGGTTGATTTATTTATCAATAATACTCCCTGTAACTGAGTGGTATTTGTGTAAGCTTCCTCTTAGAGAAGTCTTTAATTTTCTTCTGTAGTTAGGTAATGTTTTTCAGAATAGTGTACAGTTTTAAAAATTTTGTATTTTACTTTCTCAGCTACAAGTGGAGTGCCTCTTCTTAGAGGCTACTTTCTCTTGTGACTTGGAAACTCATTTGCATTGCTCTTTCTTGTGTCTTTACCTTGTGAAGTCTTGGCTTGAGACTCAAGAATATATTTTTTTTTTATTTTATGATTTTGTCCCAAAAGCATGTATTTTTTGATACCACCTTTTAAAAATTACAATTAAGGCTAATATACATATGGATATATATATGCACATATATGTATATTTATCTTCTTTTTTTGTTGTTTTAGGTGCAGAATGTGGAATAAATGGAGATGTCGAAAAACATCTTGAAATGGGCAAGAAATTATTGGCAGCTGGACAACTAGCAGATGCTTTATCTCAGTTTCATGCTGCAGTAGGTTTGTATCTGAAAGCAATCAAGAATATTAATGGGGCCCTAATAGGAGGGGACTTCTCAGTTACCTCATACTACTGATTACACGAAGTTATAGACTTCACTTTGAGGTTATTCAGAATGTAACAACATATTACCTGATGTGTTAGACTCTCTTAAATATTTGATTAGATTCAAACTACTATAATTAGTAAAATTGGTTAATGAATGAAAAAGCATTAATAAATACTATGTACCAAACAGAAAATGCTAAATGTTAGGCATATGAACAGAAAAGGCAAATTGGTACCTATTCTCAGGGAGCTCACACTGAATCTCAGGAGGCAACATCTAAATGATGGGAAGGCTTGAAAATCCTGAGGGCTTCACAGCTGGGCAGATGTCAAGGCCCAGGGGTCCTCTGAAAGGGTAAAGGAGACAGAGCAGAAGGCAAGGCGGACAGGACCTTAGGCAATAGAGACAGAGTAGATGGTCAGGCTGCTACTCTTCCATTTGACTGGACAGAATAGAGTTGAAAACTTTTCTGTAAGCCATCTGAACAATCAGACAGCCCACACGAGTGCTTGGTAGCCTGGGAACAGGTTTAAGGGGATAGGAAGGGTTCCTTTAGTGGTGGTGGTGGTGGTGGTGGTGGTGTTGTCATTCTAGCCCTAGATGGACTCTATGGAGCCTGGGGGTGGGTCGTTTTCTTTTAAAATATTTTTGTATTGATATATTTTGTTTTTATATAACCCTCATGTCCAAATACATCCTGACCCTTTCCCAACCCAGTGAGCCATAACTTGTAACAAAGACAGAGGGGAAAAAGTAGTTCAGTAAAACTAAGCAACATTATCACCTTAGTTTGACATCATATTGTGGTTCCACACTAACAGTTCTTCACCTCTGCAAGAAAGGGAAGGAGATGCATTTTTCTCATCTCTTCTTTGGGGTCAGACTTGGTCATTATAATCATATAGCATTCATTTTTGGTTTTTGTTGTTCTTAACGTTTACATTGGGCTAACTAGTAGTTTAATGGGAACCTAATTTTAATAAGAACAAGGGTATAGTAATCCTTTATACAGGAATGACTTAAGTTATCTGATAGCCTTAGAGAGATATATATTTTATTTTTGAACATTTATTCCATAACTGAAGTTTATCCCTTATCTATGCTTCTTCAAAATGTTTATTTCTTTTTTTGTGGAAATCTTTCTTTAATCTATTACCCCATTCTTTTCATTTTAGAATACATTGAAAAAAATGTAATCTCTTCTTGGTTACTCAGGGTCTTTATTATTAACATGATTGGTTGCATTGTGTCTTCGGGGGATTTGAAGGATTATGGTAATGTTTGTCCCTATACTCAATGTAAACTGGAGACTGCTGTTTTGAGTTCTTGTGTCCTCTTTAAAAAAAATCTCTTGCCTTTCAGGCTCCCATTTCCTTTAGTTGTCGTTGTGTCTGCTTGGGGACAGCATATTGTATATCCTTTCAAACGAGTCTCGTTTGCTTTTTATAGTCACTTGGGCTGAGAAACCAGACAATTTGTTACCATTATGTGCAAAGTAAGATTAAATACATTTTAAGGGTCTAAGGACTTCCCATATTAATAAAGTGTTTGACCTTTAGTGTATGGACTGTGTTATCGCTATCTTAGTGACTCAGAGTCCTTTTCCCCTTAATCCTGATTCTTGGCCATGTTCTAGATGAGGTAGCTGGGTAAGTGATACTTAGATAAATGAGGTGGTAACATTTCAGTAAGAAATGAATTCACCCACTAGTTGCTATTCTTCCTAATAAATAGAAACATAGGAAGTGCATTATAAAGGCTTTTGCATTCATTCACTTATCCCATTATAATTCACTATTTGTCTAGCTAAAAAATCACAAATAAGATAATCTTTAATCTAGCAATATTTTTTTCTTTTCCTTTTTTCTTTTTATAAAAATTCATGTTTTCACAAAATAATTTTGAGTCAGAGTGCATTGTCAGTAGTCAGAAAAAGACTGGACCAGTCCTATTAAATAGCAGCTTTGCTCCTTGTTAGATCTATAACCTTCAGCCAATCGCTTAACCTTTCTGAGCATCAGTTTCCTTATAAGTCAGATGAGGATAGTAATAAAAACATACCTTGCCTACCTAGCAGGCTTGTCTTGAAGTTAAAAATGAGATAAAATATATGTGAAATACTTTGAAGATTACAAAGCGTTATATAACAACAAGATGGACAAATATCTTGATTGGACCCAGAATTAATTTTCTAAAAATTCTGGTTTGAATGAGTTCATAATGTTTTGCTGAATGTATCCTTTAACATATTGAAGCATCTTAAGATGAGTTTTTGCTATAGTTGTTCGTTGACATGGGCAACTTCATTAATAGTCATATTGGGTCCTGTGTCATATAAAAACATGATTATTGGGAATTCCTAAAATGATAAGTCAGGCCTGATAGTATGTTTATTAAGACCTGAAATTATTAGCTGAGCAATAAGCAAATCAAAATAGTTTCTGTATAACGAAAATAGAATATTTTAACAATAATCCTAAAAAATAAGGCATAGTCATTCCTGGAAAAAACCATTTATACCCATTGCTTCTGTTTCCTTTCTCCCCACTGACTTTCTCATTCCTTGCAATCTCGCATAACTACTCAATTGAAATTGCTGTCTCAAAGATTACTAACACTCTCTATACTCTTAATTACTAAATCTGATGGTATTTTCTAAGTTCTTCTTGACCTCTCTGTAGTATTTAAGCTCTGACATAGGAGTTAGGAAGACCTAGGTTCAGACCTTGTCCTAGATACTGTTTGCTCTGGGCAAGTCTCACAGCCTTTTTGTACCTCAGTTACCTCACCTCTATGATAAAGGAATTTAATTTGATAGCCTCTGTTCTCTCTTCCTAGTTTTTTGGGTTTGGTTTTTTTTTTTTTTTAGTTTAGCATCAGTCTTTAGTTCTGATGTACTGCACAATGAAAAGTTGTATGCTTTGGTCTTGTGTCTGCAACCTTACAATTAAATCTACAGGCCTGAGCACTAGACCCATTTCCAGGGAAGAGACAAAATTGTTCCAAAAAAAACCAAAACCCCAAATTTCCTTTTAATTCTAATATGATCCCATATAGAGAGCAGCAGAGTGCTTGTAATGCATTGGATTTTTTTAAGTGTGTACCAAATTTATACAGATTTACACAAAAATTATTCACAGAAGTTCCATGGTGCTCCTGTATCAGAAACAAAGACCCTGTTATCAAAAGGCATTATAACTAGGACTGTGCTGAATTAAAAGGATTTTGACCTTTTGACCCTTTGAAAGAGTTTAGAGTTCATTTGTTCAGATTGGGTCAGGGGCTAGGGGTTCAAAGGGTCAGTGCTAAACCCTGTACATCCCAGGTGGGCCAAAGAGAGGAAAGACAGTAATGGACCCCAGCCTATGAATGGGTTGCTATAGAGAAAGAATTTTAGAATGCCCTATTGGTTATCCAACTTTATCCAAGTCTCCCATTTTTTCTCAAAAGCTAGTGACTTTTGGATACTAGCAAGGCAATTTTGAAAGTAAATTATAAGGTTTCAATCTGGGACAGCAAGAAAGGATGTAAGATGTAATTATTTTTAGAAGCAAAAATGAGACATGTGAAGACAAAGATGGAATAAAATACATAAGTAACACCACAAACAGCAATGAGGAGCAGAAATGGTCTTGCAACCAGGACTGTACTCCGGACAGACATAGACTAACAGAGCCCAAACTGCTAAAAAATAGCAGAGTCCAGTTGTGGGTCTAATGCTTTCCATCTAAAGGAAGGGAGTGTGTCTGTGGGGGTAGTTGATAACAGCTCAGGGACTGAGCTGGAGATGACAGAAACTTGTATTATTCCTAGGGAAATGGGGAGGAGACCAGTTATACTGGCACGATTTAAAGGGGGTCAAATTTGTTGGAATGGTTTTGTGTTACCCCATTACTTGTGAACTCACTGTTTGAAAACCACTAAAGCCTAATGCAAGACTTTGAAAGATTGTAATATATCATCTGGAAACATTCAGCTTATGAAAACCCACTATGGTCCCTCCTACCCTGGGAGCTTTGGAAATGTCCTTGGGGAACAGAGATTGCTATATAGGCAGGATCTGCTCCATGATGGTTCTTGAATCCTGGGGAATTTTGTTTGGGAAATTCACAAACTCAATAATGAGGTCCTCATGTTTCTCTGCTATTTGGGGGAAGGGGAGGCCTTCTCTAGGAACCTTATTCTGGGCCTCATGACATCCTTGAATACTATGGGTATGGATCTGCTATTCAGCACTTGGACACTCACTGTACAGTTGCACAGAGCCTCATGGAGGGTGATTCTTGCTGGGTAAATCATATTAGACCCATCTCTTAAATATAGTGTGTGGCTTGTCCTTTTAAACAAAGACAGTGTCAGCTGGAATGTTGATTGAGGTTTCATCTTCCTCTTTTGGGAAGGTAATCTTGAACCCCTTTTTCCTTTCCACTCTCTTTTCACTTCAGTGGTCAGGATCTTGTCTTCATTGTGGATGCTCTTCCCATGGTTAAGCTGCTTGTGGGAGATTTTCATCTTTTTGGTACAACTTTAGATCTCCTCAAGTGAGACCTGAAGGTCTTGGATAATGAGTGGATCCTGTTTTGGGCAGTTGTGTTTCTAAGTGGGCTGGGGTTAGCTAAAGTTCATATTGGTAAAGCCACCCATGCCCAGTAGGAAGCCAGAAAATGGGTTATTAATGTCCATGCCTTCTTCCCTGTTACATTGACCAAAAAATGTGTCAAAAGGGTTGTGGCCACCATAGGACTCAGCAAACATGGCATAAGGGTCCCAGTGCTGCTACTGCTACTAGGGCCATCACTCTTTAATCCCTCCTCCTTATAGCAGTCAAAGATATCCCTCTTGTGTGGGTCACTGAGCAAGTTGTAGGCCTTTGACCAGTCTCCTTGAACTTCTTGGTGCTGGGTTGTTCTTGTCTGAGTGGTAACATAGTGCTTGCTGGCTGTAGACTCACTTGATCTCTTCATCAGAGGTGCCTCGAGCCAGGCCCAGCATCTGGTAGTACTTTTTTACCCATAGCCCCCATCCCACATTCCACCTCCTGCTACTGTCCCTTTGGCCCTTCCCAGGGTTTTTATGACACTGTTCTCTTTTGTCCCTGACCACTGCTTTTCAGGCGTTTATGTGGAATTATCATCCATGTCCCATTCTCTCAACATGGGTATTTCTCAAGACTGTCCCTCTTAGATTCTTTTTTTGCCTCCCCTTTCCTAATCCTTTTCTTAGTTATATCATCATTTTTGGGGGGCTCATTTGTCTACCCATGTAGATGACTTTCACTAAAGACCTGTTGGAATTCTTTGACCACATGTCCTGTAGGCATCTCAAACTGAATATGTTCTAAATAGAGCTCATTCCTCTTATCCTCCTGCACACCCCAAACCTACCCTTTCTCCAAGCTAACCTGTTTTTGTTGAGGGTACCACCATCTGTTCACTAATCCAGTTTCATAAGTTCAACATCATCTTCAAGTTTTTCTTTTGCCCTCACACCCAGATTATAGTCCTAGAGCTGGAAGGGACCTCAGAGTTCTTTTAGTATAGATGAGAAAACTGATGCTTTTAAAGGTTTAAGTGGCTTGCCCAGGTTTACATAGGTAGCGTCAGAGGCAGAATTTCAACCCAATTACTCTGACTCCAGGCAGTTCTCTTTCCCCATATCTGGCAGTTGCTAGGTCTTGTCAATTCTGTCTTGACATTGTATTCATGTCTGTTTGCTTCTTTCTCTATACTTAGCTGGCCATCGCTGTAGTTCAGATCCTCATTATTTCTTTCTTGCACCACTGCAAAAGCCTCCTAATTGGACTCCTGATTAGTAGGTTCTTTCTTTTTCAATCCATCTACTACTCAGTGATGAGAATAATATTCCCAAAGCATGTCTTAACACGTCACCCTAGCTCACTATCCTTTATTTGATCTCTCTTTGCCTGTCATTGAAGTGCTAAGTTGAGGCATTTTTATTTTAGATTGAATCCATTAAGCATCTATTTAACTGCTATGTGCAGGGAACAAACAAAAATGAAACAGCCCCTGCCCTAAAGGAACTTAAGTTCTTTTGTTATTTGTTAATAGGTTTTTACTTGATTGTAACATTGGAAGTCTGAATTTCCACATACTCATTAAGTCCTTCACTTGTTCTGTTATAGAATTTGTATTTTGGAGGGCATCTTTATAAATTTAAAGCCCTTTACAATGTCCCCCTAGTCTGCCTTTCCAGGCTTATTTCACATTTTTCCTATTCTTGCTTTCTGCACCACAACTAAATTGGGCTACTTGTTATTAGAATTCTCCTAAGTTGGCGTTCCTATCTCCCATTTCTTTGTGTAAGGTGTCTCTCATGTTTATAGTGCACTTTCCTCTTTCTTTATCCCCTGCAGTCAGAATAAGATAGCAGAGTGGAAGAGAAAAGTGGAGACTTTCCCATATTTCATTTTCTACTGAGAAATGTTCTAGTACTGATGGAAATTAGGTGGGAAATGACATGCCCCCTCCCATTCAAAAAGCTTCAGAATACCAGTTTTCAGCTTTGTTGTTTCCAAAGATGACAGGGAGCTGAAAAGTTCTTCTACAACATGTCCTGTTAAGCAGTTTACTTTGGTTTCTTAAGATATTGATGGGAGATTTTATGCTTAGGAACTGCATTGGTCCCTAATACATGACTTCAGCTCAGAATTTTCAGTTGAGATCAGGTAAAATATTAAGTGAACTGAACAACAGGTACAATAATAATGAAATTTTTTTTTTTTGCTGAGTCAGTTCAGATACAATTACTCAGCTCCATCACAATAAATTATTGTTTCTTTACAACCCCACAAATCTGGAAATTAATTTGGAATCATGCAAAAAAAAAGACTAAAGTATTCATACCCTTTGATCCAGAGATTCCAATGTTATTTATATACTTCAGGGAGGTCATTGACAAAAAAAGCTTCCAAAATATTTATAGCAACATTTTTTGTAATAGCAAAGAACTGGAAACAAAACATTTCTATTTATTGGGGCATGGGTAAACAAATTGTAGTATGTAAATGCAGTGGAATATTACTATATTGTAAGAAATGATGAAAGACTGCGGTAATATAAATGGAAAGAACAATGACCACAAGACAATTGAAATTGAAAATTATGAAATTTAAATGAGCAGATTTGGTCTCAAAGAAGAGCTATGAGAAACCACCTTATTCCAGTTCTTTTGCTGGGGTGGGGGGTCCCACAGGTGTGGAACATTGCATAGAACATCAGGTTCTTTTTTTATATGTTGGTTGGTTTTGCAGAATCTTTTTTTCCTTTAAAAAAAAAATCTTTGTTGCAAAGGATAGCTTTCTGTCTGGAAGGGTAGAAATGAAGAATAGAAGGAAAATATAGGTGATGTGAAAATAAAAGATACAGATAGTCTATTGAAAAAAGTAAGGTAATGCTGCAAATCAATAAGAACTGCACTTGTAAACAACTTGTAAGGTCTTAAGAATTACAATGTCAAGTTTTATCAGATGTTTATAATTAAGTAGAGTACTGAGGTGTAATACATATTTCAAAGGTGAGTTGTAGTTTTTGAAAACCAGTAATTAGCCATATTGATTCAGGTTGCTAATAATTGTGATGAAACACCAATGGACAGTTTCTTTACATAGCTCTTTAAGTTGAGCAAATTGATTTAGTAATAATTCATTCATACAGCTTTTTAGGTTTTCAAAAGTACTTTATTCACAACAGCCCTGTGAGGTAGTCAGTACAAGATAGATTTAGAGCTGGAAGGGACCTTAGAGGACATCAAATCCAACTCTCATTTTACAGTTGGAAACTGAGGTCCAGGAAGGTTAAGTGACTCACTATATTACTACTTGAGTTACCCTGAGTGTCAGAGTTGTGCTTTGAATAGATTCTCTGACTTCAGAGCCAATGCTTTTTCCACCATGCCATACTGGGATAGTCCTTTTGTATTTGTCTTTGAACACATCTAAAGTACTACATTGGGTGCTGAATTCCATAATTTAGCTAGATGGCATCCAGAAGAGGGTGAACAAAATGTTGAGAAGCTTCAGGCACATAATCTTGTGAGAATGAACAGACATAGCCTGGAAGAGAAAAGATTTTTGGAAGAGAGTGATAGGTTTCTTAAGTATTTTGAAATTGTCATTTGAAAAAGGAATTAGGTTTGTTTCACTTGACCTCAGAAATAGGAGCAGTGAGCGGAAGTTGCAAAAAGGCAGATTTTGCTATAAGGGGAAAATTCCTAATAATTAGAGCTACCCAAAAATAAAATTGGCTACTTCAGTAGGTGGTGAGTTCTCCCTCACTAGAGTTCTTTAATCAAAGGGTGACCAGTTATTGTCAGTCATGTTGTCTAGGAGAATCTTGTTCAGGTCCCTTGTAGAATGGATAGCATCGAAGATCCCTTGCCATTCAGAAGGGACTCAGATACTAGGATTCTGTTTTTTTAAACTCCCCTTTTTTTCTGGTGCTTTCTGCCTTGATTAGAAATTGATGTTGAAATTGGTAACATAGCAGTTAGCAACTAAAATAGTTCATTTTGATGATAGAGCTTAAGTTGGTGTTTTGTATGGACTTTATGTCCTTTCAGCACTTTTCCTTTGTGAAATGTACTCTTTGGGTATGGGTACATTTTAGGGTAACACTTTTAGCTAGAAAAGTTTGTATTAAATATTACCACATAAATAATCTTCATGATTTTGTGGGTACAAATATCTAAAATGGCTTGGTTTTTACAGTTTTTGAACTTGGTACATGTATCATTCCAGATTGGACCTCTCAAAATGGGAAATGAATGATTGGAAAACTTTTTTGATCTTTGATTTAATCTTTAATCTATGATTTATGCAAGCAATAGATATCAGCTTTAAAAGAATCTTCAGAAACATCAGCATTATCATTGAGTAGATAGTCAAATATAACATGCTTAATGAAGGTGCATCATTTGTAAGAACAGTAATACAGGTGTGGAGACCTAGAATTGAATAGTCACCAACCCTGGGTTTGAGAGGGGGCGGGGTGTGTGTGTGTGTGTGTGTGTGTGTGTGTGTGTGTGTGTGTGTGTGTGTGTGTGTGTGTGTGTGTGTTCAGTTATATTGAAGCAAAAATGAAGGAGTATTTAATACTTTACATTTACTTAACACTTTTGGAATTGAGACTTAGATTAAGAGATTTACCAGGGTCTCACAGCTAGTTAGTTGATGGTGGAGCTGGGCTTTTTTGATTGTCAGCTCAGAATTCCTAATGTTATACCTTTTGAAGAAAAATGCATTTAAAATGTTTTAGAATGTTTAAAATGTTTATGTTCATCTATGTTTTCTCACTTAATTTTAGCTCTAAATCCCCTGATCCTATCTTAAAAAAAAAAAAGGGGGATAAGAGATAATGGAATTAAAACTACTAGCACTTGAAATGGCTCTCTTCTTGTGTTTATTTGCCTTTATAACATGAATTCATTCCAAAACATTCCAAAGTTGCTTTTATCATGGCTTTGTAATATTGCATTAACAGATGGTTTGATAATCTGTTATCTTGGTAGAATTGAAAATAACTCAATTTCATAAAGCTATCTTATGTTTTTATAGACAACCAAACATAGCATTGTGTAGTATATATTAAACAGTAACACACAATGAAGACCTTACTAAAAGTAAAGTTGCTGCTTTCAATTCTAATGAACATTTTAACAAAGCCCATGGAAAATAGTATTTGCTAAGTGTTTGATAAGAATTCCCTTCCCCTTGTGGAAACAGGATACACCTGCCAGCAAATGATTTGTGTAGACTACAGAGTTAATAAAAGGAAAAAATTATTTTTAAAGTTTGGGATACTACAGAAGTACCTTCATTGACAAATGAATAATATCTATAATATATGTTGTCCAAACTGGAGACTTTTCTAATTGGAACACTAATGCATTGTTGGTTGAATTGTGAACTGATCCAACCATTCTGGATTTGTAACTGTGTCCAAAGGGCTATAAAAAAAACTGTGCTTGCCCTTTGACCCAGCAATGCCACTTCCAAGTCTGTATCCCAAAGAGATCATAAAAATAGGGAAAGGACCAACATGGACAAAAGTATTTATAGCAGCTCTTTTTGTGGTGGCCAAGAATTGGACATTGAAGGAATGCCCATCAATTGGGGAATGATTGAACAAGTTGTGGTATATGAATGTAATGGAATATTATTGTTCCATAAGAAATGAAGAGCAGGCAGACTTCAGAAAAACCTGGAAAGACTTGTAAGCACTGATGCTGAGTGAAGTGAGCACAACCAGGAGAACATTGTTCACCGTAAAAGTCACATTGTATGATGGCTAACTTTGATCGACTTAGCTCTTCTCTGCAATGCAAGGATCTTAGATAAATCCAAAAGACTCATGATAGAAAATGCTCCATCCAAAGCAGAGCCATGGAGTCTGAATGCAGATCGAAATGTACTGTTTGCTCGTTTTTGTTTGTTTGTTTTTTCTTTCTCATGGTTTCTCCCATTGGTTCTAATTCTTCTTTACAACATGACTAATGTGAAAATATGCTTAATATGAATGTATATGTATATCCTAGATCAGATTGCATGCCGTGATGGGGAGGGGGAGAAATTTTAGAATGCATAATCTTATGGAAGTGAATGTTGAAAACTAAAAATTAATTAATTTAAAAAATAGGCTGAGGTTAAAAAAAAAGAAAAAGAAAACTTTTCCTTTTTCTTAACTGGCAACTTTTTTTTTTTTTAGTACTTCTGCTGGTGGTGTCCTTTCTTTCTACAGATTGAAGAGTATGAAGGGTTGATATTGGAAGCCTTGATCCTCTTTCCTAGATTTATGATCTCTAGAAATTCATTATTCTGCAAGATAAAACAAATCTGAAATTATCAATTTCTCAGGTCATTTCTGACGTTCTGCAGGACTTCGTACCCCATGTTGGGTAACTTTCCTGCTTCCCCAAACTCTTCCCCTTTTCAATTTCTTTCTAGATCTTGTCTTAACCCATTAGATTTATAAGCTTTAGACCAGAGACTGTTTTATGCCTTTACTTGGGTCCTTAGCTCTTGGAATGGTGCCTGGCACAGAGTAGGTGCTTAATAAATGTTTATTGACATCTGATGCTAGAAAGGTACTTATTCCACAAATAGTGGATCGTTTAGATATCTAGCTTCCTACCTTCCTTTCTTGTTTATCCACATTTTAGTAATTTTAGTTTCTGGTCATTTTGTTGCCTTTTTTTTTTTTGGTAGGATAAAATGGCATATCTAGAAAAGGGATGAGGTCATAAAGAGCAAAAGGGCAGACTTTAAATTGGTTAGTTTTAATGCTTTACTCTGGTTTGGATATTTTGTTATAATAGCATATCTTAATAGATATTGCCAGTGACCCCATCTTAAGCAATATTTAATAAATGAAAAATTCTACCACAAAAAAGAGTTAGGATTATCTCTTTTATAATGGTATTTAACTGAAGTGAAAATTTTAAATTAGCTTGATTATTCCTACTGAGTGACTCTGCCCATTCCTAATCACAAAACCTTGCTATGGCATCCTTTGCAGTAAATATGTAAGACCTTAAAATTCTAGTTGCTCAGTTTTTGTTGTAGAATGAATTTCCTGTGAAATAAATTATTTGAATTTATATTACATTTGTTTGTAGATGGTGATCCAGACAACTACATTGCTTATTATCGAAGAGCTACTGTTTACTTAGCCATGGGCAAATCTAAAGCAGCAATTCCTGACCTAAGTAAAGTGGTTGAATTGAAGACTGATTTCACAGCAGTAAGTACATACCTATTTTTGTTAAGAAAATGCAGCCTTTTTCATCTTTTTATGTGTTACAAAGACTTCTGAATGTAACATTCAATGGTAGTATTAGGTTGTATTATCTAAGCTGTATTATAAGAAGCTTAAGACTGATGTAGCATTTTCTTGTTCCTGCTATGGAGCTAGATTTCAGAGATCCCTACTCTATTACCTACCTCTATTACCTACCTCTATTTAAATTCCTAATTTTTACTTCCATAATTTGTCAACATAATAGCATTGTATCCAGAAGATACTCTCAGAAAATATTTGGAGGTTGAATGACTTAATTCAGAGTTTTGAATCCTAATGAAGTGGTTTGGAGACAATTCATCTTTTCAGAAAAGATGTAGTTGTATTCAAATCACTTAACTTTATTCTTTTCACTTAAAAATGATTGATAACTTTTATTTACCTATAAGTGAGTGATCTAAAGGTTTAGTTTTTTTTTAAATGCCCACTTGCTAAGTAGTGGCATATTTGTTACCCCTGGCCTTGACTCGTTCCTGTCTCCACAGGTTCATTTGGTTTGAATTCAATTTGAGGAGGTGGTAGAGAAAGAAGGATGTCCCTCATCACAGAATTTCACTCAGAGGAAACCTTCAGAATAAAGCTTAGAGAAGGTTTCTTTTTAGGTTTACCTAGAAGTGTGCAATTGGGTCCCCACCTCCTAAATAAATAAACACTTGCTATGCAATATGTAGGTGTCAGGGGATTGCCTTTTTTTCACCTAGTACCTATGCTTAGGGTTTCTCCTCCACCTGATACTCTTAACTCTTCCTCCTGAGGTCCAGGCTCTGATGGATGAACTGTCACTTTATGTGCCTGTCACTTCTTGACCATCTTTGTGTTACTCCATTGTGTGTGTGTCCTGTTTTCCTTCCTTTCGTCTTCCTTTCCTGCTCTTACTTTGAGAACAGTAATTGAATACATTCTACCATGCCTGGAAAGGATATGTTAATTGTCCTATTATTTCAGTCATCATTGATGGACTTCTCATTAATCAGCTTCTCTGACATCTCTTTATGGGGCACTTCTCTTTTGCCCCAATTCCCCTTCTGTGTACTCTCTTAGAGTATACATTTCTTAAAGTCAGGACTGTCTTTCTTGCTTTTATTTACATTCCAGTACTTGGCATATAGTTAGCTCTTAATAAGTGTCTTTTTTTTCCAGTTGTGAAGCCTATGAGTAAATACAAAAACATAAAGTACTCAGATAGTCTTCTAGACTTCAAAAGGTCAAGATACTTTTTAGGGTTTGCTGAATTAATTATTCTGTACTGTCTGAGCAACTTAGTAGAAGCACTTTGGCTGGGTCCATGTTTTTGAGTCTTCCCTTGTCTGCTCCCCTTTCAGTGTGTTCAGTCTTTTTTATTGCAGAGTGATACTTATTCTTCACACTTTTGATAAGGAATATTCCTTTAAGAGGTGGCATGTGAACCATCAAATTTAGGAACTCATCGGAGCCCTTATTACTCCCTGATCTTGGGCATGGAAAGTCTTAGTAATCAATAATCAAAGTCTCAGTCACTCAATAATCAATTCTGGTCTTTGACCTGCTCAAAGACAAAAACAAAAAGCAAACAAACAAAGCAAAAACAAAAGCAAAAAGCGCTGGGAATCCTGAGATCCAGGATCTCTGACTAACTGGGTTAGAGTAGTCAGGAGTGGGGGCATGCCCTACTTCCCATCTTTCTGGACCTTGGTCTAGAGATACAGGGTAGTAAGAACTTGCAAGGAAAAAACATTGGGCCGAGCTGTTTTACTTTGTTTACTTTCATTAGGATAAAGGTTGTCCTTCTAAAAATAAAATTCCATTCTTTTGAACTCCAGTTGACCAATCATGAGGAAGCCACCCTAGTGTCTGAGGCCCAGCCAGTAAGATTCTCAGGGCCATTCTGATCAGGTCTTTTCTGATCAACCCTCTCTATGTAATTTTTTTGGTGGGGGTCTAAGAATCAGCGTGCTAATTGCTTTGATTTATTGGGATCAGAATTGTAGTTGATAGTGGAAAGAATTTGAGCAGTCCAGGAGAAATCTTGAGGGCCTAAGGAATGATAGTTGAGGTTGCTGTACTCATTTCCATTTCTAATTTAGCTGAAGAAGCATATGGCTGAATGTCTCAAGGAGGTGTGGCTTGGTGAAAGAGAGTGGCGAAAACCAGATGAACCTAAAGCCAAGAAAGGAAAGATTTAGTTTGTGTTTTAGAATAAACTGTTGTGAGAAACATGTTCACCTTAAACAAAGAACAGTACTTGTTGTGAAATCAGGAAAGGTTTTGTTAATTTTTATGTTCACTCCCCCTGAATGAATGGGTAGCTTCTAAGGGACCGCTACAATTTGTTCAGACCAGTGCAAGCTCCTTTATGCTGTTCCAAATTGGAATCTCCTGCCTTGCTGCCTGTTGGCTAGATGAAGCCTTCTGAGCACCTCACTTCATGTTCTCCTTTCTGATAGGCTCCCCCTCAAACAACTTGTCAAGCCTGCGCACAAATTTCTGACCATTTACCTGATCATGCTAGGTCACAGCTTTGATTAGCTGCCATCGCTTAAAGCTGGGAGGGGTTTTAACCCTGTGGGAAACAGAAGGAATTCTGTTTCCCACAGTGAGCTATAAGAAATAGAGAATTATTGTAAAAAAGTGATTGAAGTACTAACTATCATTATAAATGAGTGGTAGTGTCACGAATGAAAAGACATTAATAAATTATAAAACAATATCCATCAAGTGGTGGTTGATAGTTTAAATGTTTTGTCTGAATTAAGAAAATAAAAACTAAGAAGACAAATGTCTTGTGAAAATTTAGTTAAAGCTGTCACTGGGATAATACTTTATGAAAACAACTACAAACATAAAGAAGAAAAATCAGGATTTTGAAAATAAATAAAATACAGCCTTGCAAAGGCAGAAAACACAAACCTTAGAAGGCAAATTACAATGCTAGAAATGTTATTTTAGAGTAGTAGCTCAGATAATATTGTAGCTATTAGTTTAATCTATATTTGAGATTTAGAGTTTTTTGTCTTGACATAATCACTCAATAAAGTACATTTTCTAGTTTGAGAGAACTGATTTCAAAAGACAGGAGGGCAAGAACAGTAAATAAATGTGAAGAAAAGACAGGTGGTTGAAGGAAGAGGCAAAATAGTTTTTGCAAGATGAAAATGTTGGCAAATATGACATTTTTAAATGGAAGAAACATTTAAGGGATCTCAACTGATTAAAAAAAGTTGAAGATGTCAGTAATACCATTTGTCAGAGAGAGACAGAAATTTACTAACAGAAGTTCTTCTCACTGTAATTACAATTTTATAGCATTAAAAACATATAAAACTTATAGCATAGATATACTTATTATAAAATCCAGCTATTGTTACAGAAAGGATGAGGTAGCCAAATTTTTCTTTTGAGGCTTTAGCATAAACTTAACTGAAGCATATTTTGCATAAAAGTTAGATAATGAGAGTTCAACTGGCCAACAGTTTTCTTAGTTTTGTAATTTGAAAGCATGTTATTATTTTTTTTAAATGATAGACTATTGTGAATTTTAGCAGTAAAACATTTTCAAGTCTTAATAGGCTATTGATAGACTCTGTTCTATGGCATGAAAATGGGCAGAGGCACACACGCTTAGAAGGATGGCATTGGAATGTGGAGAATGGGAAGAAAATAAAGGGATTGTGGGGAAGGGAACAAGTGTGAAGTAGCCTCTTGAGAACCCCCCCAGCTGCCTTTCTAGAGGAAGTAGTACAGGTCCGGTCTTGACTTCTGGCTGGCCGTCTGCCAGGTGCTCGGAGATAGCAGTTCTCATGTTTTGCTTTAAGTCTTCTGATAAAGCATTCCCTGTTCCTTCACCTAATTCTGCATCAGACAGGACCTCAAGGCTTTGGCCTAGTTGTCTTCTCTCAGGCAACAAGGGGCTCTTTAATTGAAGTTCTTAAACTTGGAGGTATGTACACATGTACATACATCCATCCATATGATGTATATGTTTTCATCAATAGAATTAGTTTCCTTTATAATCTTACATATTTTATGCATGTAAAACATTTTGAGAACTCCATAATCTTCCCCAGATTGCCAAACATCCTGATTAAATTCCTTATCCAGAACTGATAACAATGCTCCACATAGGTATGACTCAGGTGAAGCCCAGGAGATCTATTGCCTCTCTCATTTTGGATTCTCTGCCTCAGTGCAGCTCGAGATCATTTTGTGTTTTCAGCTGCCAGTTTATACAGGCCATTACAACTCATTGATCTTTTTCACATTGACTTGTTTAGTGGTGGTTTCACCATCATGTTATTATGCAGATGATTCTTTGATCTCACATGTAGCACTTACCATTTATTCATTCATAATAGATTTCATCTTAAAAACATTCCAACCCCAGCATCTTGGGTCATGCATGGTGATGATCATCTTCACATTGGACAAGCATGTCTTCATCCAAGCCATCAATAAAATACCACAAGGTCTTTGCCTTGGGTATCCATTTTGATATTTTTATATAGATTCTTTTTTAAAGTAATTAGGAAAAAAAGACTGAAGAGTTAATACATAATGTAAAACTTTGAAAGAAGCATATGAATTCTAAGTTACAAATTAATCTTTTCAATTTTAGTTTATCTTGCTTTGAGCAAAAGCTATTGTAGTCCAGAATTATATGTAGTTGTAAGGTACTGAGGGTAATGGTCTATGGACTGTTTGGATTTATGTACCCCATCAGTGACAAGATTTTGAGCACACACCTCCAATATGTATGCATTTGCTTATTTAGAAGTTATATGTGTGTACTACTATGCTAATAGTTAAGTACATTATAAAGTATGGCATTCGGCAAAAAAAAAAAATAGAAAATCAGTTTTGTAGCTCTGTGGGGAATGGATTGGAGATAGTAGAGACTTGAGGCAAGGAGACCCAATAGGAGGCTATTTTAGTAGTTAAGGCAAAGGTGGTGATGCTTACAAGGGATGTTGTCCAAATGTAAACTGCATGATTTGGCAGCTGACGGATGCATAGGGTGGGATAAGATGAGATGTCAAGGATAATCCTGGGTGCCTGTATTACTTAACATTTTCAAAGAGAACTTTAATTTTGCATTTTTGTGAGTCACCTGTCAAAGAATGTTGATTCTGTGGTTGGTTTGGTTTAGTAGGCTGAATTAGAATCTTATTGAGATATTTCACAAATGCTTATTTCTAGAACTTTTAAAAATACTGAAACATGTAGCTCTTACTGTAGAAGTGAAAAATTGACATTATAGAAATCAGAAGAAATGAAATAACAAAATTCAGTCTTTGTTAGTTCTAGATCTGTGATTCTGTAGACTCCTTCAGAACCTAGACAAGGGTACATAGGAAGTTAAAGAAAAAAAGAGTCTCAACATGGATTTTATTTCATTATTTAGTTTGAGGAAAATATTAAAACTTCTCCCACCACTATGATCCCTCTCTCCTTAAACCCTATAGGATTTAATAAGGATTTAGCATTTGAAAATATTTAATATACTTTTCTCTTTTTCTAGGCACGATTACAGAGAGGTCATTTACTACTTAAGCAAGGAAAACTTGATGAAGCAGAAGATGATTTTAAAAAAGTGGTAAGGTTTGATTGTAAAGTTTTTATTTTGTGTAAGCATATTATATACCTAATTCTATGTCTTCTGACCTGTACTAAAATTATTTTTATGGTTAAGGGGAACATTCCAATTGATTTTCTGTATAAATTGATCTAGTATAAAGTGTGTATATAACTGGCATTAAGTCATAATTTGAAGATTGATAGAAGAAGTCATATTTTGAACATTTAGAAAACCAAGTGTACTAAATCTATTGGTTTAATTTGATATTTGTAGCTGATTCATACTTGGCATTCCATCTGAAAATTTCAGTGTAAACTGCACTGTTATATGAATGCTGTTAGTTCCATGTGATGCTTTTTGTCTCCTTTTTTTACAGCTGGATTTTGTAGATACCCATTTCCATTAAAGGTAAATAATAGTGGAAGTTCTTTGGGTTTATTGTTGGATGTAACTGTGAATGAAGGCTCTATATAAAGCCTAAAATATAATACTTAATTCCACCAGTTCTTCCCAGGAATCCTCCTGAAAAGACATTCACAATAAGAGCTAGCCAGTTTTTCATACTGACATTTGATCTGTTTTAGGTGTTGCCTCTCCTAACTTGAAACAGAAACTGAAAAGTGTATATGAATCTCGTTTTCCATTTATTGCATAATAAGTATTGATAATTAAAAGTTTAGATAACTAATATTATTTTCATAATATCAAACTTTTTGTTTTAGCCATCTAAAAAGAGTGGAAAAATATGTGTATTATTTTGTATTATATTGTAAACAGTGACTTCTGTATCATGATCTGGTATTTATCTTACTTCTTACTAGGTTGTAAGCTTTTTGAAGCCTATAACTGGGTCTTAAGTGCTTAAAAGAATGCAAAGATGAATAATTTATTACACCTTTTATAAGTATGGGCTCAATAAACATGTTCCGTAAGTAGTGTCAAGTATATATTTCATATTAATGGTTAAAAGAACTTCTTAAAGCATGAATTTATTTATACATGTAACTGAATAGTTTATTTTTTTATTTTTAAATAGCAATAACTTTAAAATTTAAAAGAATTCTGATGGGAAATTCAGTCATTGATGTGGGATTTTCCTGGGATGAACATTTTGGTGGCCCAGATGTATGCTGGGCAATTTTTGTTAGTTCTCTTCTAAAAAGTGGTCTTGTAGCGGTCATCCTCACGCCATTGCTTTGTGGAGACTGGTTGGAGTGGTTTTAACAAGGAAATGTGCATGTGCCTGCATTTCTAGCAGTGTTCTGCCCATTGTTTCCATGAACACAGAATGTTAATTGAAGCTCCATTGTGTGGGTAAAGGGAGAGGATGCTCATTTTCATAGGAAAATGTTCTGAGTGGGATGGGTGAGTAGGCTGATGGTGAGCGAATGCTGTTTGGATCATCCTTGACTGTTAGATTTACATCTTAGGTGGTTGTTGTTTATCCTTCATTCTTGAAGAAGACCAGTGATGTCAGGATTAGTCAGACACATAGTAATTTTCATGGCATTGTGATGGAGTTGATTAGAATATTTTAATGACATTTCATATTGTCATGGAGACAGTATAATGGTGGAGCATGCCTGTGATGATTATTTTCCTGTGTATCCTTTTTAAAATCAACAAAATATTTAACTTGTATTTACCTTTTAGTTTCTTCACAGCCCAAATAACTCAATGGCAAAACAGACAGGAGACCAATTAAAATCTTAAACTATAAACCATTTTTAAAAGGAGAATAGAATTTTAAAATGTTAACAGAACATTTTGTTAATTGTATTTGTGGCTCTGTGTTTGTGTCTCTACGCAAAAGGTAAGAAATCAGTTCAAATAGTTTTAAAGTATTGAGGGGACAAAAATACAAGTATAGAAGTCAAGTGGTTTAAAAATGGTTGTCATGATAGCTGTTTCCATTTAAAATGCTATTTGTAGGGAATACTTGGGTTAACGCAGATAACTTAGTTTGCCTGTGGTCAGTATTTTTATAAAAATTGGGCCCAAAATTCAGTATATAATTGTTTATTCAGCATTCAGGTAGAGTTGTCCTTTGCTGCTTGAAAAGTAAAAGGTGAAAAAATATATTCAATATATTTAAAGGTGAAAAAATATATTCAACAAAAAATATATATGTAATTCAAAGAATTGTAACATGATGAAATGATTAAAAGCACAGTAAATAAGATCAGGAACTCTGTGGGGACCCACCTACTAATTAGCTATTTGATGACTTTGGAGAAGTCACAACTTCTCTAGCACTCATATTCTTCATTTTTTGGGGGGATGTGAGGGTTGAACTAGATAGCTCTTTTCTTCTAAGATCCTGTGATTCCATGAAAGAGATTATGAAGTCTTGTTAGAATGCACTAATTTTTATTTTAGGTCCATATTCTTCATCTTTATAGAATGAATGTTCTTTATTCATTTAGTGAGTTAGTCAAGTGAATCTAAAAGGGTTTTCAGCAATGTTTCTGCCATATGTTTATCAGCTTCCCAAAATATTTCTTGCTCTAGCTATGTTTTCATTGAACATCATGTTCTATCATCAGACAAATATGTATGGGTATAGTTTACATGATTTAATTCCAAACTTTTGCCATTATTTTCAGGTCATTAAGGGTTCACCTAATAATATTGTATAATCTGCTGTTGATTATTTCCATGTCTATTGTTTTTGCATTGTTGAATATTGGTGACTGTTTTCTTTTGCATAGCCTACTGTAGGAGTCTAGTCAACTGTAGTTCTAGGCTGAAGCTCTAATTTCCTAAAATGAAATAGTCTTCTGAGATATCTTTTAATCTTATTTTTGAGAATCACTAGCATGTTCAAAAAAACAAGTTCCTCTTATTTTTTGTATGAGCAGATTAATAAAGAACCTTAGATCTGATACTCTTTTTTTGGGCGGGGGGGGGGGTCTTTGTCAGTTTTTGTTTTAAAGTAATACAGATTATAATCTATCCTTCTGTAAAAATCCAAAGTAAAACCTTCACATTTTCTTAGTAACTCATTTTGTTGTTTAACAACAGTTAAACATTTAACAGTTGATTCTTAACTTTAATCTAAAGTGCCACAGAGTGCCAACTTAAGCTCAATTTTACGTGTTTTGTTTCTTTTTCATTTCTCCATGTATGGAAAACACAATTGGGTATATTTAATAAAGTCCTTGGGCAATTAAAATTTATGCTTTATTTTCAGTTTTTTTGAGCAAATTTTGTTACCCAAATGGGCTCATCATAAGTGTGAGGAGCCATATATTAGAAGGATAATAATAGGGGCAGTTATAAGTTAACAGTACTTTTTCATTTTATAAAAAAATAATTCTAAATGTCATCCCTCTCCATTGGCCATTATCAGAAACCTGTTAGAAATAAAAATCAAATTAATATAAGACCACTAGATGTCACCAGAGTCTTAATCATTTTGTTCATCTGACTTTGTTTCTAATGCAGAAAATGTATATTTTTGGAGAGGGGAGCCTGTGACTTCGAGGCCACATGTGACCCTCTAGGTCTCCCTGGTATATAGAATCATAGGATTATAGGTTTTTGAGCTGTAAGGGTTCTGAGAAGATACATAGTTCAATCCTCCAGAGGAAATGAGGCATAGAGAGGTTAAGTGACCTGCCCAAGATTGTAGAACTAAACAGAAGAGCTGGGATTTGAACCCAGGTTGGACTCCTGACTCCAAATCCAGTATTCTTTATATTTTACTATGCTACCTTTCATGGACTTAAAATAGTCTGAACAGCAGGAGTCAGCATTTCTTAAGTTGCCACGAAAGGGTTCAGCTTACTTTGATGTATTTGTCTTTTGGGGACCCATTCTGATAAGGTCCATTGAGAAGCAAAAATTTTTGTACAGTTTGATCCTACTTTCATCTTAGCATTACTTTTGACATGGGGCAGCACCAGTGCAGGTGTCAAGAGGACCTGAGTTCAAATCTCACTTCAGACACTCTCACTAGCTGTGTGACCTTTGGCAAGTCACTTAACCCCAATTGCCTCGTCCTGGGTCATCTCCGGTCATCCAGATGAATATCTGGTCACTGGATTCCGATGGCTCTGGAGAAGTGAGGCTGGTGACCTGCACAGCCCTCCCTCACTCAAAATAAAGTCAAGTGCAAGTCGTGATTATTTCTCTGATGGCATGGTCTTCTTTGGCAACGAAGGATGAACACACTTTTGATATTATGTTCTAAGATTACATTTTATTCTCCATTTCATCAACTTACCAGGTTCTTTATCCTCGAAGTATTTTTCATATGAATTCTTTTCTTGCCATATAACCCTTGACCTGTACTTTTACATTTGAATTTTTGAACCTGAATTAAGGACCTTTTTACCATTTTAATGTTATGTTCTTTGTTTTGGGCTACCATCACATCTTGCTGAGAGTTTTGGATCTTGATTCTTTCATCCAAGAAATAAACTATACCTTCTTAGACTTGTATCATCTGTATTTTTGATGAATATTGTACTTAGTTCCTTATACAGGACATTAATAAAAATGAGGATCATAGGGACAAGGGGTAGATCCCTGAGATTTCTCTCAAGGTTGATGTTATTTTTAAAATTCATATTCTTTGGATATAGTCTTTCAGTCATTTATGAGTTTACCTAAACATACCTAGAGACCTCTTTTTTGCTCCATCTCATTTATAAAGATACTGTAATCGTTTTTTGTCAGTTGCTTTGTTGAATTTCACATATGCTATGACTAAAGCCTTATTCTGTTGTGCCATTCTAGTAACTTTTAAAATCTGGAAATGGCATGACTTATTGATTGTGAATCCATGCCCACTCCTTAAAACCTATCTGTTAAATTCGCTTTTCTTGGTTTTTATGACAGTGTTCTCTCCCATCTTACTGTTTCTTCTTGGTTTCCTTTTCTGGATCTTCCCTCAGATCATGCCTACTGACCATGTTTGTCCCCTCAGGCTCAATCCTGGGCCTTTTTCTCTTTTCACTCTATATTCTCTCTTGCTTGGTGATTTGTTTAGCTCCCAGGGATTCAGTTATTGTTTCTATGAAGATCTTTCTCAGATCTATATGTCTAGCTTGGTCTTTCCTGACCTCCAGTTCATCATAAACTTTTCTTTCTACTCATTTAGAAATGAATATTCCTAAGGTATTTCACATTTAGTATTTCTAGGGCAATTCATCATTATTCTGCCTCCTCACAGCTAACACTTTCCCAAACTTCCCTATTATTATGATGAATGACACTGTCGGTGTCATCCTTGTCTCCTCTCCTCATTTTTCTTACTTACCCCTCACATCGACTCAGTTGCCAAATCTTGGTAGTTTTGACAACAGTGTTTCTTGAATATGTCTTTTCTCTCAACTTACAGCAGATATTGCTCTAGTTCAAATCCTCATCACCTCCTGCTTAGCCTATTATATTAACATTCTATCTGCCCATTTACAGTGTAAGCTTCTTGAGCACTGGGATGGTTTTTATTTTTTCTTTGTACCCTCAACATGTAGCACATTGTTTGGAATATATTAAGCATTTAGCAAATGCTTATTGATTAATTGTTACAATTTTCCCAGAAATTTTCAGTTTCCTGTCTACATAGTTTGTAGATTCTGTCTCCTTTTTTGTTGGAAAATTGTTATGTTTCCTACTTTCTATCTCACAGCTCTTCTTCCATTCACCACCATTCCTTAAGGGTGATAAATAACAGTTCAGCAATGATATTTGCAGCATCTTTAAGTACCATGGTATATAATTCATCTAGGATTTATTTGTTTAGGACATACAAATCACACAATCCGAGCAGTCTTGGGCTGAATTTCCCTTTAACTATTTTCTGTCAAGTCTCTTTGTTGTACCAAAAAAATGAATGCAAAAAGTAATTTGAGTATTTTGCTTTCCCTTTGTCTCACATTAATACTGCTATGCCCACTTTGAGAAAGGGCTCTTTATTTGTTTTCCCTTGCCCCTAATATAACCAAAAACATTTTTTTTTGGTTGGTGCTTAGAGTCTTAACCCTAAGCTCTTTCAGGCCTTTGATACTATTCTTACAGGTCTGTGTCTGTAAGGAATAATGAGTAGTGATTGTATAATGATAACATTTTTATTACATAACTCTTTAAGTTTTTCCAAGTATTTTCTTCCTAATAATACTGTGCAATAGGTAGTGTAAGTAGTGTTGTCCCCATTTGGTAGGTTCCCAGAATTACATAGCTAGCTAGTAAGTGTCTATGAGGTGGGATTCAAATGCAGGTGTCTGGACTCTAAGTCTAGTGCTCTTTTCACTATGCCACATTGAGGAAAATAAAAAAGGTAAATACAACCATTACCCTGGGCCTAATTGTTCTCAGCAAGGAAGAACTTGTTGGGGAAGTGAAATTGATAGTAACTCTGAGCAAAGTGACCTTTTCACCATTGAGTTAGTGATGACCAAGGATGCCAGATAGTATTTAACTTGTGCTCTAGCCTTTAAGCACATTTCAGGAAAAAAAAATGAAAGTTTGAACCCTTGGGCCAGAGATGAAGCATAGACTGACATATTGAATAGGCTTGGGTAGTGGGCAACTTTGTTTCCATTTAAATAGCTTATTTTAAGGAAAAACCAGGATAATATCATGCAACATTTTTGAAGTAATACCCTTAAACAGAACTGAGGAGAAAATAGCTGTCCAAATAGCAGTTCCTTTGAGAGCCTCATAGACTACTAGGCATTTGGAAAAATAAATTTAGATAGAATTGGTGAAGAACCAAATCCTCTGACTTTTTTGTTGCATTAATAGATCTTAACTGTTGTGTCTTTGTGGAAGGATGGGATTGTGAAATATCGCAAGAATTACAACTCTTAGAATAAAAGAGATGGATAACATATGCTTTTTTCATCAAGTTGAAGAGCTATTTGAAATAAATCAGTTTACAGTTTTATTCCTGACTGATCATTCAATTAGCAAGCTATTTATTAAGTACTTTCAGTTCCTAACAAAATCTAGCTTATGTACTCTTGGGGTTGAAAACATTACATGTAGTTAGTATGTACAAGATGATTACAAAGTAATTTTTCTTTTTTGGTGGTAGAGGGAGAGGGGAATGAGGCCTCAGTTTCTGGGGAATCAGGAAAGACCTCATGTATGAGGTGGTGTTTGTGATGAACTTTGAATTTCATCTTAGAGCTAATAAGGAGCCAGTGGAACTTGTTGAGCAGGGTAGTGACATGGTCAGGCTTGTGTTTTAGGAACATTTTGGTAGCTAAGCTGTGTGAAGGATGCTGAATTACAAGGGAGATAGACTTGAGGCAGGGAGACCAAGTAGGAAATACTTCTAATAGTCTAGGTGAAAAATTGCAAGGTCCCATTCGTTTGACTGAAGAGAAAGGGATGGAGGTAGAACTGTTGAGACTTTGCATCCGATTAGCCACATGGAGTGAGGGAGAGTGAGGAGTGGTAGATAATGCCGAGGTTGTGAATCTTGGATCAGAAAGGCCCAGAATGGTATTCTTGGAAGTTCCAGGTAGCTTCCAGGTGCCATGTGGCAGTGACCAGTGCAGTATATATATGACTAGACCTGGATAATTAAGGTGCCTGGGGACTCTGAGGTCACTAGCTCTTTGTCTCAAGGACTCTGAAGACTTGGTACACTCAACTTCAAAGATGGAGGGGAGAGCCTCTATGGGGGAGAGGGGGTGAACAGAGCAGCACATGTGACTAGAGGTGAAAGCAAGCAGGGTGAACGAACTATTCTACCCAGAGGAAGAGTCAGTCAGGGCATACATAGTTCAAGAACTTAAGCTGGAGAGACAAACAAACCAAAAAAGACCCTAATGTAAAAAAAATATGGTAGATAAAGACATATCCCCAAAGAATTATAACAACTGCATGGGGAAGCCCAAAGATGGAAATGGACTTTGGACAAGGGCTACGTGAATACCTAGAAGAAGTGAAGCAGGAAATAAAAATGAAATGAAAGTTCTATGAGAATGAATTGGAAACAGAATAAATAGCTTAGAAGAGAAAGTGTTAGTTCCATCCAAGGAAAACTCCCTGAAAACTAGAATGTAACAAATAATTACTCCATGAGATGATAATAACTATTAGAACAAAATCAAAGGAAGGAAATGCAGTGTAAAAATATTCATAGAAGATAAAATGGACAAAATGGATAAAGAGTCTAAGGAAATAAACACAGTTCTCAAGGGAGGAAACCCAAACTTTTTATAGGTATATGGAAAAAAATGCTCCAAACCACTAATCATTAGAAAAACACAAATGTAGGATCTCAGGTTCTACTTCATACGTAGTGGATTGGCAAAGCGGACAAAAAAAAAAAATAACAAATATTGGAGGGGCTGTGGAAAAACAGGCATATTGTTGCATTGTTGGTAGAGTTATGAATAGGTCCAGTCATTCTAGAAATCAGTTTGGAATTGTAGCAAGCTGTTTTTGTGGTGACAAAAAACTGGAAATTAAGCAAGTGCTTATCAGTTGGGCAGTAATTGAACACAGTGGAATATGAATATAAGGGCATATTACTATCTTGTAAGAAATGAAGAAAAAGGTGGTTTCAAAGAGATATGGAAAGACTTGTGTGAGCTGATGCATAGATTAAAGTGAGTAGAAACAGAACAGTTTGTAGTTTAACATTGTTATAAAAATGAACAATTTTAAAAGACTTTGAAACTATGATCAACTAAATGATCGGTCACAATTCCAAAAGGCCATTCCAGAAGAATGCTGCCAGCCTAATGTCAGAAAGACAGTGGATGAATGTGTAAAAATCAGCACATTTTTAGACTTGAAATTTGTTTTGTTTGTTATGTTTATGTGATTAATGTAATTTTGTAATGTAATGTAATTCTGTAATTTTTGGTGCAAAGGAGAGGAAAAAAGATATCTGATAATTGTTTAAAAATTAAATGTAAGTTATCTGATATTTAAAAAAAACTGATCTGGAAAACAAAATACTGAGATAATTTAATAATCGCTGGTCTCTGAAAATTAAAATAAAAAAAAAAGCCTGGACACTATGTTTAAAGATATCCCAAGTGAAGTTATGTGAGTCTTATTAGCACACTAGCACAAAATAAAGACTCAGCCAGTTGCTTCCTGCAAGAAACCCCAAAAGGAAAAGTCTTAGGAATGTCTTAGCCAAAGTCCAGAGCTTCCTCATCAGAGGAAAAATAATAATGCATAAGTCCAGAAAGAGGTAGTTCAAGTTACAAGGAACCACAGTCAGGATTATGTAAGACTTGGCAGCTTCTCATTTAAATGGTAGATCTTGTAATAAAATACTACAAAAGGCAAAAGATAGAGGTTTATAGCCTGTAGTGATGATTTTCTTCCACAGCTGTGAAGGAAGTGAAAATATGAGAGTCTAGAGAAATCTAGAAAGGTAAACTTATTTTGAGCAACGGGAAGGAGACTATATAGTGCCAGCATTCTAGAAGAAGAAAGAAGCAAATGTGGAAGATTTTAATGTCTAAAAACGGTTTTGAGGGAGTTAAATCTGCTCTAAGGCTTTTAGGAGGAGAAAGGGAAGGAAAATTAAAGGGATTACTCTTCCATAGAAAGGAGAAAGAAGGGTGAGGAATTTGTTCTTTATTACCTTTAGAGTGTGTGGTGGGAGAAAGGGAATCTGCTGAACCTCCCTGTAACCTGAAACAAGACCAAGAAAAGTTGACTGAAGTGGGAAACAAGTAGAAATTGGCAGAAGGATAATACTGAAGAAAGGAGAGTTGAAAGCACAACAAGTGCCTTGACTCTGAAAGGGGCATTAAAAGGACACATATACAAAGAACTAGAAGCTTAGTACATACTTGCCAATTGGGGAATGACTAAACACATGATGGCACCTGAATATGATGGAATATTGTTCCATTGTTAAGAAATTACAAAAGAGAGTTTCAGAGAATCCTGGGTGCTGTCACCTCATGCAGTTAAGTGAGCAGAACTCGGAGAAGTGTGTACAAGGATTGTACCATTGTAAAGAATAAAGTGTCAGGATATTTTTGGCACATCCAGGGGACAATGAAGAACAATAAAATTAGGAGTACCCATACCAATGAAATCACAGAACCCTTAGAGTATTGAAATAATTTTGATATAAAAGGAGCAAAAATTTATTTTGGGGAATGACCAACAATGAGCTCATCTCTGGGCTATGGCCACTGTGTATATTAGTTTTCCCTAACTCTGCTTACTTGATAGAAGGGTTTTGTTTCCTTTTCTCTTAGTTTTTTAATGGGTGTGGGGGGAGGAAATTTGGTTGGTGATGGTGGTGGTGGTAGCAATAACGACTCCCAAAAAAGAGGGCTACTGAAACATTTTTTTAAAAAATAAGAAAGTAGAAGGAAGTTTAAAAGGAAGCAGACGAAAGCAGGATAATTTTGGAAGTAATATGTGCAATTTATTTTATATATATATATATGTACACACACACTTTTTTGCAAAAGAAGTGGTATATGATATAAATGGATATTTATGGTTCTCATATGTTCCTCATATGTTCTCTTGTGTATATGGATATGCCCCCTTATTTTAGTGTTTAAGTTCAGAATAAAAAAAACACGAATAAAATTGAGAAGAAGCAGTTTGATAGGTTCAGAGCTAAGAGCCTAATCTCATGAAAACTCAAAAAAGAATAGTGTACTACTTGTTATGGATTATCTAGAGAGGTTATGTAGTCCCAGGAAGAATATGATAGGTGAAAAGTGAAAAAATGTAATAAAAGGCAAGTATTTTAGTAAAGCAACACTTGACTAGGAGTCATGGGATCTGTATTTTGGTGGCTAGCTCTGTCCCTAATGAACTAGGTGACCTATCAAGAACCATATGATTTCCCTGAGCTTTTAGTTTCCCTATTTGTAAAATAAATAGATTGAATTATGTCATTTTGATGATCCTTTTCAGCTGTAAAATTATGTGAATCTGCCATGGGTCACAGGAGTTCAGAGAAAGGATTTGTTTTACATGGATTAGGATGTGCAGGGTAGGCTTCATGGAAGAGGTAAAATTTGAGAGAAAAATAGTTGGTAAAAATTTTTTAGTCAAATTGACAGCAGGTAACTTTTTGAAGAGAGATGATACATACTTTCAGTTAATGACAGTTTATCTATAGCAAGGTTTCGTCTTTGGCAACATGTGAAGCTTGATAGAAACTGAGCACGAATTCTGCAGACCTAAAGGAACATTTCAAAATGAAAAAGCAACTCTCATTTGATAATCCAAGCTTCTTGCTTCTCCCAGATCTCCCTTCTATTGCCCACCATCTTGACCACTTCAGTGTTTGTTAAAGTTAGGAGTTTTGTATGGCACAGAAGAAATTAGTCATATTTTTCTTCCTTGGTAGCAACTTTGGCAAATTGAGTTGGGAAAAGAGATTAGAAGTTTTTTTTAAAACAAGATTTTAGTAGACTCTTCAGTAGTTATACAGTCCTGGATGACATGTAATTTCTGTAATATATACCAGAACTGCCTTCAATATCTTAGACATAATATATTTTAAATTACCCTATTTTATTGTCATGAAAAGAACTATGGGAAATAGAAAACAGACTCTAAAGTTTGTAATTATAACTAACCTATAGTTATCGAACATTAAAAAAACAGGTCATGAATGATTGCTTGGTTTTTTATGCATATGTTTTCCATGTTCTGCAATTTCCAGTTCACCATAGAGGAGTGATCTGCTGTTCATTTACTGAATGAATAAAGAACTGCTTTTTTATTTATTGAATGATTTTATGTATTTTCAGTGTTCTACGATCACAACCATATAACTTAGATTTTTTTCCCCTCCCTCCCCTCTTTCTTCCCCCTCCCTTCCCATGACAGCATACAATTTTATATAGGTTCTACACATACATTCCTATTAAATACATTTTCACTATAGTCATGCTGTGTAGAAGAATTAAAATGAATGGGAGAAATCATGTAACAAACCAAAATGTGATACAAAAGAAAATGATCTGCTACATTCTGCAGTTGAATTCCATAGTTCTTTCTCTAGATGTGGAAGGCATTTGGCCTTAAAAGACCATTGGGAGTTTTTTTAGGTCCTTGCATTGCTACGAAGTTCCAAGTCTACCAGAAAAAACTCTTGCACACTGTGGTCATTGCTGTGCACAAAGTTCTCCTGGTTCTGCTCCTTTTGCTCAGCATCAAGTCTTTCCAGACCTCTCTGAAGTCTTCTGTTCATCATTTCTTATGGTGCAATAGTATTCCATTACACTCATATACCATAATTTATTCAGCCATTCCCCAGTTTATGGGCATCCCCTTGATTTGCAGTTTTTGGCCACCACAAAGAGAGCTGCTATAAATATTTTTGTACATGTGGGGCCTTTTCCCATTTTTATGATCAAGAACCACTTTTATGATTCATCTACAGAACAGTAAACTTAGGATCACTTTTGGATTTCTCCTGTTTTAGTATTCTATAAGGATCTCATTTGACCCAGGCACACAGTTAATAACTCCATAGTAATACATAGCTAGTTTTGCTTTTTGCCTCCATTTTGTTCCTTTTCCTTCTCTTTCCCTAAGTTTCAGCTGCTCTGCAGAAACTCATTTGTTTAGGTAACTTTGAGATTTGGCTTCTGAATGTAACTCTTGACATTTTTAAGTATTCACCTAGGTTAATTTAGACAGACTTATCTGCCAGATACTTCCAGACTTAAAAAAAAAAAACAAAAAACCCCAACAGTGATAATTTGGTTAGCTCAATTTTGAAAAGGTAGTTCTTTAGTAGAACTGAGAGATAGATTTGATTTGAATAAAATTGTTGTGATGTTGGTTATGTATGAAACTATATGTAGCCTGTTTTGTGCTTGTAGGAATAAAAGCACTGTCTATATTAAAATAGTTGGAATAGAAGGAAATTTATACCTTTAGAAAGATGGATTAAGGGAAAATGTCAGAGTTCTTTTCCTAGTCATGTCTTAGTGTCCTTTTATTTTAACAGATGGAGAGTTTGAAAGGAAGTTAAGATCAAATGAGTTAACGTGTAAAGCACTTTGCAAACCTTAAAGTGCTATATAAAAGCTTGTTGAATTAAAATGGCATTAAACTGAAATTTTTAGTTTTGAGTTAGCATGAAGTTTTAAATTCACTAATATACAACTAGGCTTGATTAGAAGTTGTACTAATTAGGCCATTTACCTTCGATTCTTAAAATTTCTGCTGTTTTAGACATGTTACTCATTTTTAAATTTAAAATTCCTAGAATATTATGATCAATTCACATCCAGTATTATAGCTTTGCTGATGCATAAAGCTTAGAATAAGCTTAGGAAGAGCCCATTGAGACCTTTCTAAATCATTCTACTTTTATAGCTTAAGATAATTGATGCAACCATTAAACTGTAGTAAGTCATACTCTTCTGATACTCTTATATGAATGGTCATAATGGTATTAACATGTATTTTCATAGCTTCTAGAGTAATCTGGCCAGAAAGTTTACAGTGCCAAACTGCTGGCTATCAGTTTTCTGTGGTAATAAGCTTTTTCCTTGGTTATATAAAAAAGCACAAAGTTGTCTATAGCTCAAAAGTAAATGGTTTGAATTCAGGAGACACTGCAACTTTGTGTGTATATTATGTATATTTATATGAGCATAAATAAAAATATAAATAATCCTTAACTACTGAAGTTTCAAATAAGTACTGTGTAGTTAAAATACACTTCAATCCATTTGAATTACTCTAGTTCCTGGGTTTCATCATGAGCTAGATTGAAGTAGCATTTAGGTGGTGCACTGGATAGAGCACTGGGCGTGGAATCAAGAAGACTCATCTTTCTGAGTTCAGATCTGGCCTCAAACACAAGCAGAGTGACCCTGGCCAAGTCATTTAACCCTGTTTACTTCAGTTCCTCATCTGTAAAATGAGCTGGAGAAGGAAATGGCAAACCATGGTAGTATCTTTACCATGAATTTCCCAAAATGGAGTCCTGGAGAGTCGGACACAACAACAGCAGGTTAAATTAATCTCGTTCTCTCCCAGTCTCCTTGTGCATGTAAATATGCTGCCTGCACTCTTTGATCCAGTCTGTCATACTCCCTCCAATCAGTAGAATAATCCCATCTCCACCATTTTTATCTTCTGCTCAAAAATCTGTAGTGACTTATTTCTATCAATCTAGTATTAAACATCCTTTGTATGTTTAATGCTATGTTTGTCCTTTTTTCTTCCTTTTCTAAATTTTGGATTTCTCCTGGCTTTCTTGATAACTAATAATGGTGATGATAGTAAGGATGAAAAGGCAAGGCTTCCAGTCAGGAAGACTGGAATTTAAATTCAGCCTCAGACATGTACTAGCTCAGTGACTCTAGGCAAGTCACTTAATCTCTGTTTCAGTTTCCTCATCTGTAAAATAGGGGTACTTATGGCACTGCAGGGTGATTGTGAGGATAAAATGAGATAATACCAGTAAAGTGCTTTGCAAACCTTAAAATGCTACATAAATGCCAGCTGCTGTTATTTTTTTTATTATTGAACTTATTAATGCTATAATACAGTAGTAGTTTCATTCTAAATGCAAACTATGTGTGATGATATATGTTACTACAGTTATCTCTTACACATTATGGGTGTTAGGAATGTGGAATCCCTGTCATCTAGAAAATCCATGTTAAATTTTTTGGCCTTCCCTTTGTACCAGAGAAGAAGTCTGAATTTTTTCTTTTGTGGGGTGTTTAGAGTACTTTATTGTAAAATTTGAGTTAAGCATTTGCTCATCGGCTGTATGTAGGTCAATGTTAAGTAAAAATGCTATATGAAAAAAACTTTTAAAAATGAGGTTTTTTTTAATGAAACTAATTTGAGAAGAATAATACTGAACATACTTCATGTACACATTTTAAAATTTTTTCTGTGTGATGTGTAGCTTCCATGAAGCCCCCAAAATTCCCATTTGCGGTAATTTCTTATGCCTATTCATGACATATCGTAACTGCATTGGGGAAAGTTGTGATGTGGAAGGGATAGCCGTATTTGTTACAGGGAAGGAAACTGAATAATAGTCTCCAGGACTAGGTAACATTGCTAAAAGTTGGGATCCTTGGTGGGGTGGGAGGGGCATTTTGAAATGGAGAAGGGATTAGGTAAATTTGAAGATCTTTTTGTTTGAGATTTCTATGTCAGTGTTACCCTAATCCTGCTCAGGTAGAACAGGAGCCAGACAATTAGAATTTGTTCAGCGCTTACTATGTACCAGGTACTGTGCTAAGCTCTGAAGATAAAAAGGCAAAAAACAGTCCCTAATTTCAAGGAGCTCACAATTTAATGAGGGAGACAACATACGAATAGTAATGTACACATAAGATATATACAGGATACATTGCAGTAGTCTTAGAGGGAGGAGGCAGAGATGAGGAGGGAGAGTATTTCAGGTATTTAGCCAGTGAAAATACTTAGAATTAGGAGAATCAGCAGATGGAGTGTTATGTTTTAGGAACTGCAAGGAGGTTCAATGTCATGGAATCACAGAATAGGTGAAGGGGAGTAAGGTAGAGTGGAAAATAGGAAGGGGCCAAGTAATGAAGGACTTTATAAGTCAAAAAGGAAAGCCCATACAGGTTTACTTTATAGATTCTTTAAGAACTCTGGTAGTTAGTTTATATTATTTGTCCATTCCTCGCCTAAAGGAGCAACTATCAAATTTATTTTCCTCTTTGAGCATAGAATCTTATAGTTGTTTATAATGCACCTGAGGATTTTACATAGTAAATATGAAAGAAAGTAAGGCAAAGTCATAAATAGTAGATGGTGCTGCATCTTGTTTTTAGTATTTTGTATACTGCTGCATGTGAAGAATCTCATTTTTGTCATCTTATATTGATTGTGATTGAGGCATGTTAATTACTGTCTTTGGAATATATTTAGAGTGTGCGCTGATGTTTGTAACATTTACGGGTCAGAGTTAAAATTTAGTTACTGGCTAGCTTTTGATTGAATGCACTTTGGAAATAATTTGATCCATTGCTACTACCCAGAAAATAAAATGTTGTGAAAGTTCATTCTTGGTCATATTTTGGGAAATAATCATTGTTTTCAGAAATTAAACGAATAATCATTCTTGTAAAAGGAATTAAAATGCTCTTCTCTCTCCTCTATATCCTTCTTTTGAAGAAAACAGTCATTCCAAAGAGCAAGAGAAGGTTTATATTTTACATATATCTACTTGAGTGTAAATTAGGTACATCTTAGATTATTTAAGATTATATTTGAAATTACCAAACTATTTGATGAGTTTTCAAACCAGATTCGTTGTAAACTATGTCAGGATTTAGAAGTGTCTGTGTGAAAGAATAATGAGATGGTTTTACATTTACATACTCATAACTTTAAATCACTTGTCTAGCTGTTTAATATTTGGTGATTTTAGTTGTTTGTATATTCTCACTCCCATCAGATTGTGTGCTCTCTGAAGGCCGGGACTGTCTTGCCTTTCATTGTATCCACGGTACTTAGCACAGTGCCAGGCACATAGTAAGTGCTTAATAAATACTTATTGACTTACTAACAGACAAATGTGAAATTTTTTGTGTTTCTCTCTAATAGTACTTTTGTGATTTATGTATTATGAAGATCAGTCTGTTGCTTTGGGATATGTATTTTGCCTTACTTGTTTTGAATTATACACTTTTAATAACATTGATAAAAGTGTGGAGGGGTTGTAGAGATTCTTGCAGTTTAATAGTGGCCAAATAATGAAAACTAATGATGGGGATTTTAGGCATGAGGTTAGGCATTTTGGTGGTAGAGCTTATTTTGGGTCAGATGGGCCCTCTAACTTATCTGGCCATATATGATGGTCAGTATTTCTCATGAGTTGTTGATTTTTAAAGATAGAAATAAGCGTTGGTAAAGGTCTAAAATTGAGTCTAATTATGGTGTTCAGAAAATTAGGATTCTTTCCAGAGATTTCCAACTTTTAGTTTTTTGTTGGGTCATAATCGAACAGTGTCTGGGAAGAATAGCAGGCATATCATGTGATTCGTGACTTTTTGTTGTAATATGCTTATAATGAACTTGTTAGATTCTTTTCTAACCTTAAATGCTAAAGTGATGCTTACTAATAAAATATTTGTATTATTTATTAGCCTCTGTAATATACATGTACATATATGTATTAACCTGTTATGTAATGTTGTAAAATGTCTTCTGTATAATTTTTAAAAATATAAATTTAAAAATGAATATATCTATAATAATGATATTGTTTTCTTAAATCTCTATAGAGAATACATTGGTTCTGTTAAACTGAAATGCAATCTGATGAATACAGTGAGATATGAAATATTTTATCTTTGGTTATTTTTTCAGTTGCTTTAGGGGAAAAAAAATCTTTTAAGTTTGGTTCTGATCCTGAATGCTCTTAGACTATAACCAATATCAAAGGTACTTTAGCAAAAGTAAAGTACTAAAATTACTTTAAAAATGTACTTTATAGAATTGTAGATACCCTTGAAAATTTTCCCCATGGTTATTGGTGGTCAACATTTTGTCTTTCAGTAAAATCTTGGACATTTCTTCTCTAGGCATCTCTTCTCTCCCCCTTCCCCCATCGTTCCTCAGATTTGTTGCTTTGTTTTTTTTTTAGTAAACATAATTGGCTAATCAACCCTACTATTTGTAGCACTGAACTGTTAAAAATAAGGAAATTAAGGAATGAATTATGTGTTGTTTTAAAAACAGATGACAAATTAAAATCCAAAGAAAACTCTTTGCAAAGCAAAGATGCTTATGTTATAAGGCTGTAAAAGGTAAATGTGAAATGAAATGGTAAAAATATAATCTTGATTTTGTCAGAGGTAATATCTATTTTTTTGAATCTTGAGCTAACTACCAGAAGTGTGGTAGAAGAATTATTCTTGATGATAAATCAAAAATTTCATTACTTTTCTACCTTTTGAAAAAGTTCTTAGATGATTATTTGATCATTTATTCTGAATACATGAAGGGACAAACACCAAGAAAACGTTTGCTTTTTTCCCCAAAATAAATTTTTGCTCCTTTTATATCAAAATTATTTCAATACTCTAAGGGTTCTGTGATTTCATTGGTATGGGTACTCCTAATTTTATTGTTCTTCATTGTCCCCTGGATGTGCCAAAAATATCCTGAGATATTGTTTAAAAAAAATTCATAGTGTTTAACTCTCTAGTGATTAACCTCTTCAATATACAATTTTTCTTTTAAAATTCATAATAACTTAGGAGTTGTTTAAAGAAATTTTAAAGAATTTACTAAAAAACCGGAATTCATTTTGTGCTTTTTAACTTTATATTTGGTTTACTGAAAATGTTTCTAAGGAGTAACATTTATGGTGTTATTACATTTACTTAGCTGATGGAACTCTTGTGTTGTTTTTAGCCTCAAATTAGCTAAAATTTTCCAGTGGATCAGTGAATCTCAAGCTTTCCATGCCTATCCTTCTTTGTGACTCTTGTCCACATTCTCCCAGAGTTTCATGATTGAGAGTTCATCCAATGTTCTGGAGGCCTCCCTTCCTCTTGACATTGTCAGGATACCATTGGAGTAGAGAAACCATTCACTGATTTTTCTCACTCTCACTGAATGATTAGCCCATCTTCGTTTTTGATTCTTAAGATGTGTAAAATGAGATCATGGAGCAGTCATGAGTTTTGGGGCAAGATTGGCTTTGTATCTGAAATTTGCCTGAGGAAGGAAAAATTTAATGAACTTATACTCCTTTACATAAGGAAGAAGTAGAGCTGGAGCCTTGTGGTCTTGGAGCAGACAGGATGGTAAAGATGGTAGTGGGGGAGGTGGGGTGTGGGGGTAGGGAGTGATTTTGGGATCCGAAAGTTTCCAAATGGGTGGAGGGCCTCACTCCCTATTTAGCTGATTGCCGTGAGACTAGAAGTTCCTTCCCTAGAGTGACTGGTGTTCTCATAGATGTTAATTTTTCTGTAACTTGCTGATCTGACTCTAACTCTTTAGTATTTTTCCTTCTCTTTAAAATAATGGGTTTGGACAGAGTTTTCTTTACAGCTCCAAAAGGCTATGAGTCTAAGGTTGGGGGTATACTTTACTACACTCTAGGCCAGCCTTAATTTCAATAAAAATTAACCCTTTGTTTATGACCTTGAGCAGTCTGTGGGTCAGTCAGCAAATGTTTAAAGTTTGCTTGGGATATATAATGATTAAGTCTAACCTCATGTAACACAGACAACTTTTTGAGACTGAGTAGCAGAGAAGGTGCTGACTTGCCTTGATGGAGGGAATTTCCTTGCCAGAAAGTCCTTCTACTAATGTAATGAAATGAGAGGTTTAACTTCGATTTCCTATCAGTATATAGGATAAGAGATAGGAACTGGACCTATGATTTCATTGCTTTAGAGAAATTAATTAGCAGATGAGAAAATCTCTACTACTGTAGACTGGTGTCTTCTCCATGACTTTTTCTTAGAGTGTTATCTATGGTGCTGAGAGGTTGACTTTCCCAGGTTACCATAGCAAGGATATATCAGAAGTGGGACTTAAACCCAGGTCTTCCAAGGGCACTTCCCTTACCAGTAGGCCACTTTGCCTCTGAGAACTATGTGCAGAATAAATTGGCAGAGAATACATACATACAAGTAGTTGTGGAGGAGAAGGGTTCTTAGTAGTTGAGAGGAGGGTCAGGAAACTATTGACCTGTGTGCTTAATGGAAAAGGAGGGGTTCTTTGTGACAGAGAAAGCATGAATGTGGGTAACAGAGTGCTGTGTATGAGGAACAGAGAGAAAGCCAATTTGGGAAATAATATATACGTTGAGACTACAATGGGAGGTTGGCTGATTGTGAAGTACTCAAAGTTAAACCAAAGACTTTAGGCTTGATCTGGGGTTCAGTAGGGAGCCACTGAGTCATTGAAGTCTGAGTGGGAAGTGACAAAGTTACTTAAGGAAAGTCAGTTTGGCAGCTGTATTTGGGATGGATGAGATGGAATGATAAGATATGTGAGGCAAGATGGATAAATACTTAAGAATTTATTATAATATTCTGAGTGAGACATGATGAAGGTCTGAGCTAGGGTAGTACCTGTGTGAGTAGGAAGAAGGGGCCAAATGTGAGAGATGTTTTGGTGCTAGAAGCTGCAATATTCAGTAACTTATATAGGGTGAGGGAGAATGAGGGGTCTAGAGTAAAGCTGATAATCTAGATGAATAGTGGAGTCTTCCTGGGCTAGGCCTGACTTTGGCCATTAGTACCCTAGCAGTTTATGAGATGCTCAAAGATCATTCACCAGTTAACAAAAGGAGATTTACTTAGCCATTGTAGGAGAAGGATATTCAACATGGACAGGCAATGAGAACACATCAGATAGATTGAAATGAATGAGGAGGCTCCCTTCTTTGGAGTGCTCCCGGTACTCCTTGTTGCTCCCCGCTTCCCTCAGGTAATGAGGAACTGATGAGTAAAACTTGAATCTTTAATCCTCCGAACTAGCCAAGATTTGAGGATGGTCTCAGTACCTTTTAAGGACAAACTAGCCTAACTTTCATTGGCGCAAGTGGTTCATAATTGCATTGGTGCAAGTGATTCGTAATATTGCTCCTTCCAAAGGTGCCTTCTACAAAAAGAGGTATTTTGGAAGAGGGATTGTTCTTGGGGGAAAGATAATTTATCTGTTTGGGACACACTGACTTTGCAGTGGCTTTGAGATATCCAGCTTGAAATGTCCAAATAGGCATATGATGATGCCAAGTGGAAGCTCAAGGGCTATGTAGATCTGTAGGTCATATGCAGAAAAGTGATGATTCAACCTACGGGATGTGATGAGATCATTGAGGGAGTGTGGCGAAGAGAAGAAAAGAAGATGAGGACACAAGACAGGGTCTCAGTACAGATGATGAGCCTGCAGAGGGCACACAGCTGTCATGTATGGGGAGACAGCTATGACAGAGGAGTGTTCTGAAAATTGTGCGGAGTGAACACAAACATAATGTAGTGGAGCAGTGAAAAAGTCGGAATTGAGGAAAACATGAGATTTTGGTTTTAAAAGATCATAGGTAAATAATTTTGGATAGAGCAATTTCAGTTGAGTAGCATTTATATAGCACTTTTAAAGATTCTAAAGTACTTTACATATATTAGAGCTAATAATAATAATGATAGCAACATTTATATGTCAGATACTGTGCCAAGTGCTTCACAGTTATCATCTCATTTGATCCTCACAACAACTCTGGGAGGTAGGTGCTAGTATGATCCTCATTTTACAGGTAAAGAAACGAAGGCACATAGATTAAGTGACTTGCCCAGGGTCATCCAGCTTGTAAGTGTGTGAGGAAGGATTTGAATTCAGATCTTCCTGATTCTAGGTCTGGTGCTCTATCCACTGTAGTACACATCTGTCTGCTGAATGCCAGGGAGAAGTAGGGAAGTTGAAGGAGCACATGTAGACAAGTTTTTTTTAGCAGGGTGATCGACAGAGGGCAGAACTATAGGGTGATAGAAGGAGGGGAAAATTGTATCTAAGGGAGGCAGTTTTGGGGGGGGGGATGGTGTTTGTGTGTGTTTTAAAGGATGGGGGAACTTGAGTGTGATTGAAGACTGTAAGGGCAAGGAACCAATAGATCAGGAGATACTAAAGACTGTAGAAAGAAGGGATGATTAAAGTACATCTTTATCCAGGAGAAACCAGGAGGGCATGGGATTAGTGCATAGGTAAATGGGTTTAGCCATGTCAGGGAATAGGGCCTCCTTGTTAACAGAGACAGAGGAAAGGAAGAGAGCGTAGAGGTTGATGTCAAAGAATTTTCAGATTGTGAGAAGGAAAAAAAAAGACCCCAATTTTTTCAGCAAATTAAGATGCAAGATCTTCAGTTGGGAGTGTAGAGCCTCAGTTTCCTTTTTTATAAAATGAAGGGGTTTGGTTAGATGATTCTCCAGGTTCCTTCTGGCTCTAGCATGGTATTGTTAGGGTTTTTTATGGGAGGTGGGATGGCTTTAGGAAGTTTTTCAGCCTACTTTCTCAAAGCATAAATTAGTTATAAAGATTACTGTCCCACAAGTATGCTTCTGTTATGCCACATGTGAAGAGAAAGCTGACCATAGCACTTATTTATTGCAGATAATGAGATAAAAGACAAATGTCACTAAATTATTTGCTTCCTTTTTACCTCACAGTCTTATGATATCTCAGAATCTGAGGGTGGGGGTGGGGGTGTGGGGGTGGGGGTGTGCGTGCCACTACCCCCTAGTATATTGATGGTATTTGTCTCATGTACAGAAATGCCTACTTAAGGCTGTCATAGAATATGATGCTTTCTTCCTACCCTTCCTCAAAAAGATACTGAATAAAGAACATTATTTTTCATTTATTTCTTAACTGCTAGATAACATTTCAGATTTGTCCTTTCTGACTTTCTAGCATCAACATTTTTGGTTACCAGGTCAGAGAAGATGAAACTGTAATAGGATATGAATCCTTCTCACTGATAGTTCACCAACATTGAATTCTTCAACAATTGGAAGCTTAGTTCTTAGAAGCTTCTTTAGAATTGGACAGTTTGAGGATCATTTTTGTGTAGCATCTAGGGATGACCAATTCTACTTGGTTTGAATTCAGCCTTTTCTTGGGAGTCAGTAGCTGACTTACCCCCTAAATTTTCTATCCTCAACTTCTCAGATGAGATCGTCCCCAAAATAAAGCTGATTTAGGAGAGCAAAGCAAAGAAGAACCAGTTATCTAAATTTGTATGTTATTAGGATCAATAGGGAACATGAGTTGTTCTAGGTAAAAGCTCTCTTAAACATTTCTTTACCTTTTCACTTTCAGGTGCATTAATTTCAGAAATAATGTTTTTCAGTACCCATCTTTTTGTCAGTAATTTTCTTTGTAGGAAACTTAATTCTCCATCCTCTTGTAAACTCCCCTTAGTCTTCCATAGCCACTTCTCTACTGATGCACTTAAATCTGTACATGAATTAAATATTTTAATTTTTCTTGCTAAAGTGCTAATGTACCTGGTAAAGTGCATATTTATCTGTATAATTCTGGTATTAGGGTTGACTATTCATGGAGTTTAAAGGCTAGAACTCTTAATTAATATAGTTCTATTTTCCATATTCCTTCCTTTAACAGATATTTAAGTGCTTCACTATGAGGTATCCAAACAAAAAGTGATCCTTGTCTCATAGTCCTTAGAGTTGCTAAACATAGAGAGGTGGTACTTAGTGACTACTTTTGGATGGTGGTATAGTATATTGTTAGGAAGAATCAGACATTATATATATATATGTATATACTGGTTTACATAAAAATACGGTGCAATGTGAATTTCAAAAATTCATTTCAAAGATTGCTATCTTAGTGCTTAGCAAAAGATAATCATATTTTATATAAGAATATTTTGAGCAATACTGATATTCATTGGAACTATTTAGGATTCTGTTTAATATTGATTCAAATGGTTTCCCTCTTGGTTTCCCCTTCCTTTCCTACTTAAAAACTTTTCAAGAAATCAGAACTATGGGTATATTACAGTTATTAGAATGAAGAGATTGCAAATCCTAAATGATGTAATTTTTAAAAATTAATTTCTACAGCTAAAATCTCATCCAGGTGAGAATGAAGAAAAGGAAGCACAGTCTCAACTACTAAAAGCTGATGAAATGCAGCGTTTGCGTTCCCAAGCACATTCGGCTTTTGATCGAGGAGATTATCGGGCGGCTGTAGCTTTCCTTGATAGTATTTTAGAGGTAAGTTGGTTACATGTTGAAGCCATTGCAGATAGCTTTTGGCTTCAGTGAAGGTTCTTAGTGATTTACATTGGTATTTGGTTATGCCAGTAGGAGGCTTCAGTCCAGAGAGAAAGATAACATACCTATGAGAATAACATCCAGCTAGAATATTTTTTTAAATTCTGTCAGTGGAGTGTGAGAATGCTTTTATGTATTTTTATGAACATGCTTATTTTTGCTAATGTTTTGATTTGGGGGAAGCAAATTGAAGAAGAGGTTGGAGAGAAAGAAATTGAGAAAATGATGGAAGAACAAATAACTGGAATTAAAGGAGGAGAGAAGATTGAGAAGATAGAATAATAGTTAAAATGAGAAATTTATGATATACACATTTTTGTAATTTGTGATTTTAAGAGTTGGTGGGAGTTGGAAGAAAAGTATTTGAGAATTGATTCTAGGTAATTTGTATTTGGTTTAGGTCTTCCTGCTTTTTCTTTCCCCCTCCTACTCTTCTACTTTCCCCTTCCCTCCCCGAGGTGGCATACAATTTTGTATAGGTTCTACACATACATTCCTATTAAATACATTTTCACTATAGTCATGCTGTGTAGAAGAATTAAAATGAATGGGAGAAATCATATAAGAAACCAAAACATAATACAAAAGAAAATGATCTGTTACATGCTGCAGTTGAATTCCATAGTTCTTTCTCTGGATGTGGAAGGCATTTTGCCTTAAAATACCATTGGGGATTTTTTTAAGTCCTTGCATTGCAGTGAAGTTCCAAGTCTACCAGAAAAAAGCTCTCACATACTGTGGTCATTACTGTGCACAAAGTTCTCCTGGTTCTGCTCCTTTCACTCAGCATGAGATTATATAAATCTTTCCAGGCCTCTCTGAAGTCTTCCTGTTCATCATTTCTTATGGTGCAATAGTATTCCATTACATTCATATATCATGGTTTATTCAGCCATTCCCCAATTGATGGACATCCCCTTGATTTGCAGTTTTTGACCACCACAAAGAGTGCTGCTATAAATATTTTTGTACATGGGGACCCTTTCCCATTTTTATGATGTCTTGGGGATACAGTCCTAGAAGCGATATTGCTGGGTCAAAGGGTATGCATATTTTTATAGCCCTTTGGGCATAGTTCCAAATTGCTCTCCAGAATGGTTGGATGAGCTCACAGCTCCACCAACAATGAATTAGTGTTCCAACTCTCCCACATCTTCTCCAACATTTATCATCTTCTTGTTCTGTCATGTTTGCCAGTCTGGTAGGTGTGATGTACCACAGAGTTGTTTCAATTTGCGTCTCTCTAATCAGTAGTGATTTAGAGCATTTTTTCATATGATTATAGATATCTTTAATTTCTTCCTCTGAGAACTGCCTGTTCATATCCTTTGACCATTTATCAATTGGGGAATGACTTGTATTTCTATATACATTTGACTCAGTTCTCCATGTATTTGAGAAATGAGGCCTGTATCACAGACACTAGCTGCAAAAATTCTTTCCCAGTTTTCTGCATCCCTCCAAATCTTGGTTGCATTGGGTTTGGTTGTGCAAAAACGTTTCAGTTTAATGTAATCAAAATTATCCATCTTGTACTTCATAATACTTTCTGTCTCTTCTTTAGTCAAAAATTCTTCCCTTCTCCATATATCTGATAAATACACTTAATCCTTGCTCCACCAATTTGTCCATAGTATCAATCTTTATACCTAGATCATGTACCCATTTAGACTTTATTCTTGTGTATGGTGTCAGGCATTGGTCTATGCCTAGTTTCTGCCACACTGTTATCTAGTTTTCCCAGCAATTTTTGTCTAACAGTAAGTTCTTATCCCAGAAGCTGGGGTCCTTGAGTTTATCAAACAGTAGATTGCTATATTCATTGCCTACTGTGTCTTGAGTACCTAGCCTATTCCACTTGTCTGCCCTTCTGTTTCTTGGCCAGTACCAAGTGGTTTTGATAATTGCTGCTTTATAATACAATTTGAGATGTGGTAGAGCTAGGCCACCTTCCCTAGCATTTGTTTTCATTAGTCCCCTTGATATTCTAGACCTTTCATTCCAGATGAATTTTGATATTATTTTTTCCAGCTCTAGAAAATAATTATCTGATAGTTTAATTGGTATGGCACTAAATAAGTAAATTAATTTAGGTAGAATTGTCATTTTTATTGTATTGGCTCAGCTTACCCACGAGCAACTGATGTTTTTCCACTTACTTAGATCTGATTTTATTTGTGCAAATAGTGTCTTGTAATTGTGTTCATATAGTCCCTGGGTTTGTTTTGGCAGGTAAACTCCCAGATATTTTGTGGTGTCTGTAAATGGGTTTTCCCTTTCTATCTGTTGGGCTTTGTTACTAATATATAAAAATGCAGAAGATTTGTGTGGGTTTATTTTGTAACCTGCAACTTTGCTAAAGTTGCTTATTATTTCAAGTAATTTTTTACTTGAATCTCTGGAATTCTCTAAGTATATCATCATATCATCTGCAAAGAGTTGATAACTTAGTTTCTTCTTTGCCTATTCTAATTTCCTTCAATTTCTGTATCTTCTGTAATTGCTACAGCTGACATTTCTGATTTCTAGTACCATATTGAATAACAGTGGTGATAATGGACATCCTTGTTTCAGCCCTGATCTTATTGGAAATGCATCTAGCTTATCTCCATTGCATATAATGCTTGCTGAAGGTTTTAGGTAGATATTGTTTATTATTTTATGAAAAGTTGCCTTTATTCCTATGTTCTTCAGCGTTTTTAATAGGAGTGGGTGTTGTATTTTGTCAGAAGCTTTTTCTGCATCTATTGAGATAATCATGTAGTTTCTCTTAGTTTTGTTGTTGATGTGATCAATAATGCTAATAGTTTGCCTAATATTGAACCAGCCCTGTATTCCTGGTATGAATCCTACCCGATCATAATGTATTATTCTCCTAATAAGCTACTGTATTCTTTTTGCTAAAATCTAATTTAAAATTTTTGCATCTGTATTCATTAGAGAAATTGGTCTATAATTTTCTTTCTCTGTTTTGTCTTTCCCTGTTTTAGGTATCAAAACCACATTTGTATCGTAAAAAGAATTTGGGAGGACCCCTTCTTCCCCAGTTTTCCCAAGTAGTCTATGTAATATTGGAATAAACTGTTCCTTAAATGTTTGATAGAATTCACTTGTGAATCCATCTGACCCTGGATATTTTTTCCTAGGGAGTTCACTGATGGCTTGTTCAGTTTCTTTTTCTGAGATGGTGTTGTTTAAGTATTCAACTTCCTCTTCTGTTAATCTGGGCAATTTATGTTTTTTAAAATACTCATCCATCTCATTTACATTGTCAAACTTATGAGCATAAAGTTGGGCAAAGTAATTTCTTATTATTTTTAATTTCCTCCTCATTGGAGGTGAGTTCACCCCTTTCATTTTTGATATTGGTAATTTAGTTTTCTTCTTTCTTTTTTTAAATCCAGTTGACCAAAGGTTTATCAATGTTATTATTTTTTTTCATAAAACCAACTAGTTTTCTTAATTTCAGTTTTATTAATCTCTCCTTTGGTTTTCAGTACTTCTAATTTGTTACTTACTTGGGAATTTTTGGTTTGTTCATTTTTTAGCTTTTTCAGCTGCATGCCCAAGTCCTTGATCTCCTCTTTCTCTATTTTATTCATGTAGGCATTCAAACATATAAAGCTTCCCTTAAGAACTGCTTTTGCAGTATCCCATAAGATTTGGTAGATTGTCTCATTATTGTCATTCTCTTGAGTGAAGTTGTTGATTGTTTCTATGATTTTGTTTAACCCACTCCTTCTTTAGGATTAGATTATTTAGTTTTCAATTAATTTTAGGTTTATCTTTCCATGGCCTTTTATTACATATAATTTTTATTGCATTATGATCTGAGAAGGATGCATTGACTATCTCTGCCTTTCTGCACTGGATTGTGAGGTTTTTATGACCTAGAACATGGTCAGTTTTTGTCTGTGTGCTATGTACTACTGAGAAAAAGGTATATTCCTTTTTATCCCCATTCAGTTTTCTCCAGAGATCTATCATATCTACCTTACACAGAGTTTTATTCACTTCCTTAACTTTTTTCTTGTTTATTTTAAGGTTAGATTTATCACATTCAGAGAGGGGGAGATTGAGGTCCCCCAGTAGTATAGTTTTGCTGTCTATTTCTTCCTGCAACTTCCCCAAGCTCTCCTCTAAGAATTTGGATGCTATACCACTTGGAGCATACATGTTTAGTAATGATATCGCTTCACTGTCTATGGTGCCTTTTAGCAGAGTATAATTTCCTTCCTTATCTCTTTTGATTAGACCTATTTCTGCTTTTGCTTTGTCTGAGATTAGGATTGCTACCCTTGCTTTTCTTACATCACAATATATTCTCCTCCAACCTTTTACCTTCACCCTGTGTGTATCCCCTTGTTTCAGATGTGTTTCTTATAAACAGCATGTTTTTGGATTATGGCTTTTCATCCATTCTGCCATCCAGCTCCATTTTATGGGAAAGTTCATTCCTTTCACATTCATGGTTATGGTTACAGTCTGTGTCTTTCCCTCTATCCTCTTTCCCACCATTTGTGCTTTTAGTTTTCCCATCTCCCTTCCCCTCCTCAGTAGAGTTTTCACTTTTTACCACCACCTTCTGCATTCTTCCCTTCCTTCTTTCACCTCCCCTCCTTTTTACTCCCCTTTACCCTTACTGCTTCTTCCCTCCCTTTTAGGTTCCCCTTCCTTTTCTTTCCCCTTCCCCTCCTACTGCCTATAGAGCTAGTTAGAAATATATACTTAAGTTTATTGTTTCTTCTTTGAACCAAATCAGGTGAGAGTACCTTTCAAACAGTGCTCCCTCCCCTCTTTCCCTCTAGTATAATATAATTTTGTACTTCTTCATGTGATGTAATTTACCATTTTCTGCTTTCTCCTTTTCACATCTCCTGTTACAATCCCTTTGCATGCTTGAATCACATTTTTATCATCACATCATTTACTTTATACCTGTTCCCTCCATCTATGTATATTCCTTTTATATTTCATAATATAGTACAATTCTCAAGATTAACAAGTATCATCTTCCCTTATAGGGAGGTAAACAGTTTATCCAAATTGAGTAACAAGTTTTTCTTTTCCCCTCTTTATCTTTTTATGCCTCTCTTGAGATCTGCATTTGAAAATCAAATTTTCTTTTGAGTTCTGGCCTTTTTGTCAGGAAGGTCTGGAAATCCCTTATTTCGTTGAATGTTCATCTTCTTAACTGAAATGTTATACTGGACTTTAATGGGTAATTGATGCTTGGTTGTAGTCCCAGCTTGTTTGCCTTATGGAATATCATATTCTAGTTCTACATGCTATGGTGGTGAAGTCAAAGGAAAAATGCTATCTATTTATTGGGAATTTGGGGGTGATGAGAGTACCCTTGGTTTCTATCAGGAAAATGAACCACACTAATGAGCAGTTTTCCTTGATTATTTCTTGGAAGATACCATCCAGACTCCTTTTCATCGTGGCTTTCTGGTAGGCCAATAATTCTTAAATTTTCTCTCCTGGATCTATTTTCCCAGTCAGTTGTTTTTCCAATTAGATATTTTACGTTTTCTTCTATCTTTTCATTCTTTAGATTTTGTTTGACTGATCCTTGATGTCTCATAGAGTCATTCGTTTCTACTTACCAATTCTAATTTTTATCAAATTGTTTTCTTTAGTTAACTTTTGCATCTCCTTTAACATCTGTCCAGTTATTCCTTTTAAAGAATTATTTTCTCCCATTAGTTTTTGTACTTCTTTTTCCATTTGTCCAATTTTCCTTTTTAAAGAGCTGTTCTCTTCATGGAATTCTTCTTTTCATGCTTTTAAAATCATTGGCCAGTTTCTCTTCTATTTCCTTCTTCAGCTGTTCTAGGAGAGTTCTTTGTGCATGTGAGCAGTTCATAGTCCCTTCTGAGGTTTCAGATGGGAGTACAGTTTCACTACTAACCTTTTTGATATTCGTGTTTTGGTCCTTGTCCCCATAGAAAAATTCTGTGGTCTTTTCCTGCTTGCCTCGCTTCTTCCTGCTCATGATGGTGAGGCTTTGTGTGTTGTGGCCTCTGGTTCTTTCAGTTAGAAGCTGGAGAACCTGGTGTTGAGCTGACTGGTGTGAAAAAGCTAAGGGCAGGTGCCTTTTTTCTTTTTCTTTTGTGTTTCCCGGGATTAGCCCTGGAGCTAGCTTGTTATGTGTGGGGGAGGAGTGGTCTAGTCACAGGAGATCTCCTCAGCTGAGCTAGAGCAGAGGCAAGCTCAGCACTTGGTGATCTTGGCTGCTGTAGCATCTTCCTGTTTTCTGTGAAGCACTTAGGCACACCTGGGTCCTAGTGTGAGGCTCCATACCCCTGGTGCTCTGGCTGTCTGGGACAGCTCGGTCCTCAGCCACAGCAAGAGGAATCCCCTTTAGCTGTTTTCCTAGCCTTAGGTGCTATGAGACTGTTTGCCCCTAATGCTGATCACACTGATCCAGGATTTTTCTGGGGAAATATTTTATGGTTCTTTCATGATCAACAAAGGGAGGGGGAAAGAGTGTTTACCTATCACTGCACCATTTTGGCTCCCAGAAGTTCAAGTAGGTGACTTACAGAAGTTTTATCTGTGGGCTGAAAGTCTCAGGAGTGGCTGCTGCTGAGCAGCAGCTGTCACTTACTGGGTTCTGCTGGTCTCCGGCCTTGGGCTGCCATTCTGCTGTTGAATCATGCCGCCCCAAGGGTTTCCTGCTCGGCCACTGAAGCCAGATATGCTGTGTGCTTTGGGCTCACCCCCGAGGAACAGCTCCTCCTTGTCAACCTTCCAGTCTGTCCTGGGCTGTTAATCTGCCACAGTCTGTCTCCTATTGCATTCTGCATCTCCAAAAATGTGGTCTGATTCTTTTTTTAGAGGTGTCTGAAGGAGTTTGTCTAAGAGCTTAGGTGAGTCGTTGCTCTTGCTCCGCCATCAGGCCCCCTCACCCCAGTTTTTATTGTTAAAGGAAACTTCCTCTAATGTTTCAACTTGGTATCTGCTTTTCAATTTATAATCTTACCAAATTGCCTGAGGGCATTAAAAAGTTAAGTGACTTCCGCTATGTGTCAGAGAACAGACTGGTGTCCAGGCTTTGCTGACTCCCAAGGCTCTATATTATGTCACACTACCTCACCCGATATAAAATAAGGTTTTAAAGATAGTTTACCCTAACAGTTTTCAGTTCAACAAATATTTATTAAACTACGATTATGTCCTATAGTTATCCTGTTACGAACCTGTTATTTAATACAAAATAAGATACATTTTTCTTTGACAATTTCAGCTGTATTTCTTATTAGGGAAGGAATAAAGGGGAATTTGAGTTGAGTAGATGAACATCTCTTCCTCCTGCAACTGTCATCTCCAAAAAAAATTTTTTAAATGATTAACTGTATTTCTCACTTGTAACTTAAGACACTTATTAGCCATGTGACCCTGGGCAAGTCTCTTAACCCTGTTTGCCTTAGTTACCTCATCTGTAAAAATGAGCTGGACAAGGAAATGGCAAACCACTTCAATATCTATTCCAAGGAAACCCCAGGTGGGGTCACAAAGAGTTGGATATGACTGAAAATAACTTAAACAATAAAAAAAGAATTATTTTAATAGAAGATTAAAAAGAAAGGTGAGTTTTTTGAGGAAGAGAGAAATGTTTTAGAAAATAAGTTCTAAAACTTGATGAGAAAAACAGGTCACAAATGAAAATGCTAATTGATAAGTGATATGAAAAAAGATATGGGATATAGATTTGAATGTTTTAATTCAACTTTACTATGTTTCTTGCTCAAAGTCTAGTTCTTCTGTTTCTTAAGGTTTGTGTTTGGGATGCAGAGCTGCGAGAACTTCGGGCTGAATGCTTTATAAAGGAAGGGGAGCCAGGGAAAGCTATTAGTGACTTAAAATCTGCTTCCAAGTTGAAGAATGACAATACTGAGGCCTTTTATAAAATCAGCACAATATACTATCAACTGGGAGATCATGAACTGTCACTCAGGTCAGTTTTCGTACTATTTGAATTGGCACATCAGCAGCATTTACGCTGAAAAACTTAATTGCTTTATGTATATTATTATCTTTCGAGTTAGGGTTCAGACTACTTAATAATTAGTTTCATAGTATTATGTTACATAATTTTTGGCTTTTTTGATATCCTGATTCCAATGACTTATAAAAAGCAAATTAAAAGCAATTTTTTCATGATATTTTTATACTTTAATGTAAGATTTCCTATTTTCCTAAGTTAAAAAAGGCTGTTAAATTTTCGTATACACAGATATTCAAACATTTTAGTGAATGCATTTGCGTGATTGTTACATATGTGAAAAAATAGCTGGGAGGCAGCATTCTATATTGGAAAGAAGGTAATGTAAGTGTCCTGAGTCCCATATCCTAGTTAGTTCCAGCTCTGCCTCTGACTAGCTGTGTGACAGCGGGCAAATCTTCCTCCCCACCCCCATGCCTGTTTCCTATAAAATGAGTAGATGGAACTACATTAGGCCATTTATAGCTCTAAAATTCTGTAATTTGCTTGTTTGGTCATTTTATGGTCAAAGACCTTTTTCTTTGATTTCTGAAAAGAAATGGAAGAACTGTCAGTTCATTCTGAAGTATATAAATATGTTGTATTCCTTTTATTTTTAATATGTGAACAGTGAAGTCCGGGAATGTTTAAAACTTGACCAAGATCATAAAAGGTGTTTTGCACACTATAAACAAGTAAAGAAGCTCAATAAACTTATTGAGTCAGCAGAGGAGCTCATCAGAGAAGGCAGGTAAGAATGAAATCATTTTTTCTAGGCTGTTCAGGGCACTGTTAAACCACTGTTAAAATAATATGTACTATCCAGTTGAGGATGTGTAGATTATAATTATATTAGAGTATTACTTCCTGGTCTGTGGAAACAGTATCCCAAAGATGATATTTGAAACTTGATGATTATATTAGTTTAGAGTATGTGATTTCCGTAATACGTTATATGGAGTTATCTTGCCGGTAAATTTAAGTGTCAGTGTTATTTGTTAACTTTCTATCCTAATGCATCAGCTTTTAAATGTCAAGATCAAAGGACATGTGAAGTAAGATGCCAAGATGGCATATAAGTAAATTTTCATTAGTTTGGCATTTCTGATGAAAAAAAGAGTATTAGATGTTTGATTTCCTTGAAGGTGTGATATATATATATAGAAGCAACTTATTAACTTAATGACTAACAAAAGAATTCTGAAATAGCTTTAATTTTTGTGAAAATTCACCAGTCTTCAGAGTTTAATTTTGCTTATTATGAGATGAATCTTTGTTGTATTTAACTGTGAAAGTTTCAGCATCCAGATATCAAATGGCATATGATATATGCTTTTTGTGTATTCCAAAAGCTGGTCTAAAGTTCACAGTGAATTTTTATGAATCACTAAGCTCTAGACTCATTTTAGAGGCAGCTAGGTGATGTAGTGTAGAGTGCTCAGCTGCAAGTTCAAGACTTGATTTCAGATCTGACCTCAGACACTTAATAGCTGTGTAACTCTGGACTATTAACTTCTTTTAATTCATTTAACTTCTTTTTGCCTCTATTTCCTCAACTGTAAAATGAGGATAATAAATAGTACCTACTCCCAGAGTTCTTTTGAGGTTAAAATTAGAGTAATATCTGTATTAGCCCCAGTGCTTGGCACATAGTAGGTGTTATATAAATGCTTATTCTTTCTCCTTCTTTCATGTTTTCTTAACTTATATTGATTGATCTGATTAGAAAGTTTGCAGTATTTAAAAATGTGGTTCTTGTAATAAACTGGTGAAACTTGCTAGAAATCATCAAGTGCACATCAGACTTTAAAAGCTGTATTTAATCCTATTATCACAATTCCATTAAGATGTTTCTGTGAAGAAGTGATTTTTGTAGGTTGTTTGGCAAGAAAGTGCACTTTACTCTTATCCTAATCCATTTTGTGCAGTAGTAGTATGATCATTCTTCATGGCTTTAGAGAATCTTCTGAACCCTAATGAATGATTCTGTTAATTCAAATAAATAAAGATAAAAATTAGGACAAAGTGAAAATTTGGCTTTTGGAGAAATGTTAATTTGGTCAGTTGGCATTTTTGTTAGCAGTGGGCAGTGCTGATAATTGTTCAGAGAACAGTATTACAGGATACTTATCATCTGCTTACTTTGTAACAGATATGTAGATGCAGCTAGCAAATACGAATCCGTAATGAAAACAGAGCCAAACACACCTATTTATACTATTCGTTCCAAAGAGAGGATTTGTCATTGCTTCTCCAAGGTAACAATTTATTTTGTTTTAAAACTTAGGTTTCTACCTAGCTTGTGAAACAACAACCATACTTCCTTTTTTGTTGTTTTTTAGGATGAAAAACCTGTTGAAGCTATTAAAGCATGTTCAGAAGTTTTACAACTGGAACCTGCCAATGTGAATGCTCTCAAAGACAGAGCAGAAGCCTATTTAATAGAGGAAATGTATGATGAAGGTAAACCTTTTGAAACATGGTTTCAGGGGGTTAATACTTTTGATGTATCAAATAAGCACGTGAAATTTCTGTTATGTCACTTTGCTTAAAACTAGTTTTCCAAAAGCTCTTAGGAATTTTTAGAGACTATAAGTAGTGAAATGCTTAAGAATTACTCTACTTTACTGGAACACAGCTATCCTACTTTATTAGGAATGAGGTCTGCAATTGAATCTGACTAAGAAAAATTTAAATATGAAGTGGTTGAAAAAATATTTCACTTGACCTTATGGAAGAGTTTTAATTTGAAATCAATCTGAAAATGCAAATTAGACAATTTTTTAGGGGAGAGTATTGCTAGATTTCATTTTTAATTTAAAAACCTGAACAAGGTTTAAATAGATATGGAGGCAGCTGGGTGCTACAGTGAGTGTATAGCTCTGGACCTGTTCAAAGATACACTTATCTTCCTGAATTCAAATCCATCAGACATTTATTAGCTGTGTGACCTTGGGCAAGTCACTTAAGCTCTGTTTGCCTTAATCCAGTGGAGAAAAAAATGGTAAACCACTCCAGTATTTTTGCCAAGATGGTATTGGTGTGCTGTGGTCCATGAGGTAGTGAATAGTCAGACATAACTGAATAGCATAAATAGACAAAAAGCAGATCAAATGTGTATTTTATACTTGTGGTAAATCTTATTTATTAGGCAATAATTTGACAATTGCTTATGAGCAAATTACTATTTTAGCACTACTGTTAATTGTATGAATTTGAATAAGTCACAAACTTCTGAGGCCTCATTTTCGTCATTGGTAAAATAAGTGGGTTGGACTCAATGGTTCCTAAGCTCTCTTTTACCTTTAGATCTTTGATTTAGATCTAGGATCATGAATCTAGAGGCAGAACAGACCTTAAAGATTAACTGGTCTAATCACCCCATTTCATAGAGGAGAAAACAGAGCCTGTTTACTATGTATAGGAAATTTTCATAGGATTGAATAGTCATCAAGGAATTTGAAATTTACAGTCATTATAATTTTGACAGAAATACCCCATGACTGACATGTGTTCTAGACACAAGATCATGCTGTTGAACTTGTTTATTTTAGCTTTCAGGTGTGACATCTGCTTATGCTGTTGGTTTTAAAGGGTCATTTTGAGTTTTTGTAGTTATTGGGTCTCTGCTCAGGAGAAGTTGCAGAAGAACTTTTATAAAAACAGTCTAAATCTTTCTGTCCGTGTAAAACAGTGAAACTTTTACATTTTTATTCCTGTATAATTTATAGAATAACCTTAGTATTAATTTAGGACAAGGGAATTGTGAAATTTGAGGAATTTTGTTTAAATAAAAGTTTATTAGTTAGTAATTCATATTTTGGTTGCAATTATACTTTTGTGAAGCCATTTGAATTGAGGTTATAAAATGTAAATTGATTTGAGTCAGGTTGTGAATTTAGTAATCCTACAGAGAATGTGTTATAAGGGTAGACTGAATTTTGTTTCAGATCAAATGTGAATTTTATACTTGTGATAAATCTTTCAGAATATTCACTTTACCACCATAAAAAACATGTAATTGAAACTTTGAAAATTTGCCCATCTTGTTTGGATGCAAATTAGGAGAATTAGTGAGTGGCTTAAAGGATTTTTTGTTTCAGATCACAATTTCATTGGTGTAGGGAACCTTCTGGTGAGAAAACTCTCTCTCAGAATGCGGATCAGCAATTGTTCTGTGCCCTAGTCTTGGGACTTGGAAAGGTTGGAATTTCCCTGATTCTCTGTCCGTTAACAGGTTACCTCTTGGTTTATATCACAAAGTAAATGTGGCATAGTGGGAAACGTCCTAGAATGGGAATCAGGACCCGAGGGAAAATTTCCCATCTGTCTTTTAATTCCGTGGGTGAAAAGGCACTGCTTCTTGAAGGCTTATTCCTCATTTGCAAAATGAGGATAATGATATTTACAATATCCAACTTACAGATTATTATAGGAAAGTTGTTAATAAACCTGAATGCTATAAAGACAGAATCATAGGATTTAGAGTTGCCAGGAAATTAGAGATTGTTTAGTCCACTTAATTTCTTCATTTTACACATGAAGAAGCTGAGGCCCAGAAGGTTAACATGTCTTACCCAATACCCCAAAGGGAGTAAGAAATGGAGTCAGGATTTAAATCTAAGTCCTCTTAAAAAAAAGTGATTTTTCTTAAAGTCCAGAGCTGACGGTTTCACCCTCCTATTCAGTAAACTTGAGTGACTCCCTATTATCTCTAGGATGAAATAACAAAATACTTTATTGACCTTCAAAGCCCTTTATAACTTGGAAAGGTACCCCCACCTACCTTTCCAGTCTTCTTATACCTTACTCCCCCCAAAATACTCTTTGATCCATTGACACTAGCCTTCTGACTGTTACACAAACAAGACACTCCATTTTTCAGTTCTAATGCCTGGAATACTGTTTCTCCTCGTCTCTACCTCCTGGCTTCCCTGGTTTCTTTTAAGTCCTAACTAAAATCCCATCTTCTGCAGCAAGGCTTCTTAAATGTTTTCCACTAGTGACCTCTTTTTCTCCTTCTGGCAAATTATTGGCATTGGGTGCCTTGAAGACATGCAAAGTGCACATGCTTTGTGTTCAGAACCAAGGCTACAGTGAAGTGAGTGACCTGAACCTCTTTCAATTGTATCTGTAAACTAAGATTAAAAATTCCTAGCTTATAAACTGAGAGGATCAAATGAAATAATTTTATATGTGAAAGTGTTCTGTAAAATATAAAATATGGTATACAAAGAAAGGTTCTTTCAGTTTGTAATTCAGTATGAAAACCTAATGAAAATATTTCAAACTAATGTGACTGATGAAGTATTTACATTTTTAACAGTGGATTATTGTTCAAAGAAATGATTATCTAATTGGTAATTTTCAAATATTATGACCAAGTGAGATTAATAAAAAAGAAGCTGGAAGATAAAACTTTGGGATAAAAGCCAGGCCTGTCTGGAACTCTGTGCCTGGTGTCAAATACTTTGAGTTGCTTCTGTTTTTCACCTCTTCCCCAAAGTTGCGTTATACTTTGCCTCCCTCAAAAGATGGGCCTTTAGTGGTGGCAGTGGGGTAACATTGCATATATGAAGATATCTAGTAATCTAGTACCTCCTGCTGGTTTTCAGAGAAAGAACTGAAAGGTAAATGTGACACCTGTTGAGAACAACCTAGTGGAAATACTTTATCTTAAGATAATCTAGAAATCTTAGCTCTATAATGAGACTACAGATTATAATGCAGAAAAGGAACAAAATTGCTCATTACTTGTAAAATAGAAAGCATATCTATTAAAGAATATCAGTTTTAATTTAAGCATTTTGTTACTATGACAATATTTATTTTTCATATTAGAAATTTACTGTTTTGCAAATTAATTTTTACATTGCAAAAATTCAATTCAGCAAGTATTTACCAAGAATCTAATATGTATAAGGAACTGTTCTAGGTATTAGAGGTTATAGAGAGGAAATAGTGCTTGCTCTCAAGAAACTTAAAATCTACTACTTACTGTATAGTAAGTACCCAGATAAATAAATACAAGGTGATTAGGAGAGAGACTGATAGCTGGCCTCGACTGCCCAGCGCAGCCAAACAAACAATTCCTGTTTAGAATGTTGATTTTTGAAAAGTCTCAAAATGTACATATTTTTTCTGTGGGGAGAAAGAGATATGAAATATCCCTGTGTGAATAAAGTATGAGTACAGTTTTAATTGAGACAGGAAATTCACTTATAATTTGTATCTCCTGTCTAGTACTTTTTTCTCTCATTAGCACAAGTATAATTTCACATCTAAACATTTTCTTGTAAAAAAATCATTTGCATTTGAAACACTTTATTAGTAATGTGTAATTATGCCAGTTACATTATGCAGAAGATTTTTAGGGGTAGGTGTGATCTGGATAATTTTCGAGTCTTTTAGATATAGGATCACATGTACTAAAGTTAAACAGAAAGCTCCTTCAGAGTTTCACATTATTAAATTACAATATTTGGTTACCAGATGTAATCCTTTGAATGTCGCTGATGGGTACTTTGTTTTAGTAGCTTAGCTATGGTTGAGATTAAACTAGCTTTACTATATGGTCTTATTAATTAACCCCTTCATAAATGTCAGATATTCTCAGTAGTACATTAGAGAGTTGGTCTTAGAGGAAGAAAGACCTAGGTTAAGTCCTACCACTGACACATTGGTTTCATTACACCAACCCCAGCCAAATTGTTTAATCTCTCATTGCTCCCAAACTACTTTCTAAGACTGTAAATTATGAGCATTTGCTGCTCTGCATGAGTGGAAAGAATTTCTTCAGTGAAAAGTATTTCCTCTACTAGGAATTCCCTATGCCAGTGAAATCTCAGGGCTAGACCAAAAATGAGTCGAGTAACTGTAGTGTTTACAGTGCCTCCCTCCCACCCCTGCCTCACCCCCATGAAAAGCATGACGTTGACTCATCACTAAAATGGATGTTGACTTGTTCCTTTCAAAAAAAAAAGAAAGTTTGGTTTGAATTATTCCATTTGCTGCATCATTCATATTCATATTTAACAAATTTTTTTGGAAAGCTATTATGTAAAGTCCTCTGACTTTTACAGCCCCTTTACAGTGTGACGCCCACCTGTCTTTCCAACTTGACTCTGTGTTTCTACTCTCCCACACTTTATAATCCAGCCACCCTGGCCTTTTTGTTCTTCCTTACACTTGGCACTTCAGCTCCCATTCTGCACAATGCCACAGAGTTGGGATAGTTTGATGGCAACACCTTCCCCCATAATTGGAATGCACTCCCTCCTCTGCATTTACCTCTGTGAATTCCTTGTTTCTTTCAAAACTCAGCTCAGATACCATCTTCTGCTTGCAGTCATTCTGCCTATCTCTTACCTCTCCCTGTCCCATTTCCCTGAATTTATTTTTGGTTAATTTGCAAAAAGCCCTTCTTGATCTCCTTTAATACTGGTGCTTTCCTTCGGAAATTACCTCCAGTTTTCCCCGGATGTATGTCTGCATGTTGGTTCTCCCATTAGATCCTGAGCTCCTTGAGGGCAGGAACTGTTTTGGCTTTATTGTATATCGAAGGCTCATGTAATGCCTGCCACACAAGAAGCACTTAACAGATGTTTGTTGACTTATTTTATATATCCCTCCCTCTTTCCAACTCTAGCTGTGAGAACTGTAATCAAACGGACCCTTCCATTTTGGCATTCCTTCCCTGGCCACCACTTTTCCATATTTGTTATTATACTCACTAGAATGTAAACTTTTTGAGGGTAGGGTCTGTCTTCCTTTTGAAGTACCTGGTTTGCTAAGTGCTTAATATTGCTTTTTCATTCATTCCTACTTGATGAATTTGCCTCCTTTGATAAAATATAAGTTCCTTAAAGGCAAGGACTGTTCAATTATTGGTTGAAGTCAGTTCGTAGAAATTGAATAGAATAACTTTGGGCTTCATTTATATGATATGCCAAAAAATCAGCAATTAGGTAAGGCAGTGTTCTAGAGACTGGCATTTATAAAGGAGAAATGGTGCCTACCCTCAAGAAACTTACAGTCTACTACCTACAGTGAATGCATAGATAAATAAAGAGGTAATTTGAGGGGGAGAACTGACAGCTGGCCTCAGCTGACCAAAGCAACTAGTTACCTAATGAGGATACTCACCACTTATAATGGGTTAATATGAGCTAGTTTCATCCCAACCGTAGTTTAACCACTAAAACAAGTACCCATTAGTGACATATGTTACTCTGTTTGAAAGCTCCTCTGTGTACTAGTCCCTCTGAAGACATTCATTCTTCAGGGTTAGTCGTTGCTAAGATAAGTATGTTTTTCAGTGATAGAAATTTGATCATGCTTCATCACTACACTCAAGCCTGACTTGGTGGCTCTTCACTTTATATTCCTATGTGATAAAATGTAAGATTGCCTTACAATAAAGTAGTGTTATTTAAGTAATGCTTTATAGTGTGGACTTTTTTTTTTTTAGTGATCATTGTGGGTAAGGAAGATGTGGGAAAAGGTGGTCAGGGAAACAGCAGTGGAATTCACTTCCTGGAAGTGATAAATATAATAGTTATCTTGAGGCCTTTTGTGATATATAGGAATCTCATAGTGACAAAAAATTGAAGGGGTTGGAAATACTCTTTAATCCTCAATATAAAGCTTATGATATACTAAGAAATTAAAATGCATAATGATTGCTCTTAACAGCATTATTTCACTTTTTGACAGCTATTCAGGATTATGAAACTGCACAAGAACACAATGAAAATGATCAACAGATTCGAGAAGGACTAGAGAAAGCTCAGAGACTCCTGAAACAGTCGCAGAAAAGAGATTATTACAAAATCTTGGGAGTAAAAAGGTGAATTATTCATATGTATTTACAATTTACCTTGACTTCAAAACATACCTGATTAAAATAGCAGTAAGTCCCTTTTTTGGCCTCTTTCCCTGATTATTCTCTTTAATTATGTAATTGTAGACACATGCCTCTGACATCTATAAAACTTTTTAGAATTATTTGCAAAAATATTTCTTTAATGATTATTAAAAAACACATGCACAATAAGAATGAAGCATTAGTTATTGGCAATAAACAGGGAAATTAAACTCATGCCTAAAAAGTCCTAAACTTCAATTGTGAAACAAAAGAGGGTTGAAAAACCCATCCCTCTCAGCCTTTGTAAATAAATTGATGACTCTCATGGGTTTGGTTTCAGGTAACTAGCTAGAAATTACGCATTTGATTTGAAATCCTGTGCAAAATTCCTCTTGAACAAATGTATTCTTACCTTTAGCATAGCAACTTGAAGACCATAACTTTGATTCTCGTACTACTGTTATATATATATAGTTAACCCATGAGTATAAAATTCTTCCCTGGGCCTGTTTCCATATCTGTAAAACGTGAAAATTGGACTCAAAGGCCTCTGAGGTTCTTTCCAGTTTCTACTTTTATTAAGTGTAGAGAACTCCAGAAGTTTAGGACATTTTCAATGCCCAAGATTATTAATCAGAAAATTAAGAAGGTTTTAAAATCAGGATGTGTCATTTTAAAAAGCATAAAAATGATTCATAATTATATAGTACTTTCTAGAGGCAGCCTGGCATAGTGGATAGAGTGTTGGGGTTGGAGTCAAGAAGACCTGGATTTCAAATCTTGCCTCTTACCGTTATGTGATTCTGAGCAAGTCACTTAACCTCTATGAGCTTCAGGTAACCCCCATAGCATGGCAAGTAAGTCAGCGATGAAATGCCATCTTTGTTGGTGGAACAAGTTACCACACTGGGGATTGCCTACACTGTGGTTTACAAAATGCTTTTCTAATGGCAACTATCATGAGGAATCATTCCTTCTGTTTTTAACCAGTCACTATTTTAGTCTTACTGAAATAACTGTCTAAGGTACCCTTCTCTAGTTTTTTCATCATAACTTAGTGCTATATCACATCACTGTATGCTTCAGAAACTTACATCTTTAAAGAAATTGAAAATTCATGTGGCTTTCTTTTATTTTAGTGTATTATTTAGTATATTGTCTGTATTCCAGTTCATTATGGCGGCATGTTGTAAATGTCTTCTATTAATATATAATTGGTATATTTTAACCCTGTAGAAATGCTAAAAAACAAGAAATCATCAAGGCATACAGAAAGTTAGCGCTGCAGTGGCACCCAGATAATTTTCAGAATGAAGAAGAAAAGAAAAAAGCAGAGAAAAAATTTATCGACATAGCAGCTGCTAAAGAAGTACTTTCAGATCCAGGTATTACATCAAATTGAATTTAATTCATTGAATATTTATTACACGCTTACTTTGTGCAAAGCACTGTGCTAAGTGCTGGGTATATAAAAATAGCTTTGACATAGATCCTGCTGTCCAGGTGTTTGTAGTTAAGAGAGAAAGACACAAACATGGGCAGCTGTGATCCAAGGGAGGGTACAGGAGTAGGCCAGGCAGAGTTTGTTAAAGTTTTTGAGGGGGGAGAGATTTCTTTCAGCAGGTTTGGAGGTGTAGAAGGTAGGGTCAGGTAGCCCTTGAGTTAGGCAAATCTGCCTGAAAGAGGGGTCATGTTAGATGTGGAGCTAAGGGATGAAGATAGGAGAGGACTGGCCAAAAAGGGAGACAGAAGTCCTTTTGGGCTCAAGTGTAGAATGTATAAAGGGGAAGAATGTTAAGGCAGAATAGACTGGAGTCAGGTTATGGAGACCCTTGAATGCTCAGATGAAGACTTTATACTTCGTTTTGGTAGGCTGTGGGAAGCCAAGGAGGGTTTTTGAAAACTGGAGTGACATGTCTGAAATGTTGATTAGATAAGGAAGAGATGAGAAGTAGGAACACTATTTTGGAGGTTACTGTGATTGTTTAGTCAAGAAAAGACATATAGTGGTTTCAGTGAACTTAGAAAAGATGGGGTACATGGGAGAAGACCATAAGGTGGTGAGATGGGAAAGAGTTGTACCTGGGTGACTAGGAGAATGTGTGCATTTATGGTTAAGGTTACCATCAAGAGAAGCTAACACTAGGTTTTAGAAGTATATCAAAAGAGGATCCAGGCAGAACGATGGGATAAAATATCCATAGTCTAATGCTATGTCTAGAACTTCCCATTTATACAAAGTCTCTGTCCCTTCTGTGTCTTCTCTTCTTACCTTCAGCATATCAGCTTTAAGGCTCAAAGTTGGATTTTCTTGTGACTAAAATCTATTAGAGATGCCAGGAAGGAAATTTCAAATGACAGAGAAGTGGTGAGATTTCTAATGCCCAAGAGTCTTAATCATTTAGAAAATCCAAAAAGTAATAAGCATATGTAGAGCCAACGCGATATTCACAGGGTCTACGGTAGGGTGGCTATGAATATGCCGGCACAGTTCTGAATTGCAAAGTATAACAGACCCCAAAAAGCCAAATCCATTATTTGACAAATCTATACACAATAGCAATGCAGAGGGCAATACCAAGCCTTCTGCAAACCAGCTCCCTCCCTCACGCTAGCCAACTGTCTTTCTCTAACTCCCTCTAAGCTTCTTGCTCTAGCCCTTCCTGTTACATGTGACTTAGACTTATTGTAACAGCAAGGACCCTGGCATGCACAGGAGGACCTGCTGTACAGGTTCTTAGATTTGCTTTTCTAAAAGGAAAGCAACTTTTGAGGGGTCAGCAATATACTTTAGTCAAGCACATATTCATTCACTTAGTTCAGGGGAAAAAGTCAGCACCCTGAACTTCAGAAAAAATACAGAGAAATCTCCTGGTTCTTCTCACTTCACTCAGCATTAGTTCATCAGGTCCAGGTTTTTCTGAAACCCACGTGGTCATCATTTCTTATAGAATAATAGAATTTCATTACATTCGTATACTACAACTTGTTCAACTTCATTCCCAAATTGATGGGCATTCCTTTGATTTCCAGTTCTTGGCCACCACAAAGAGCTGCTATAAACATTTTTGTACATGTGGTACCTTTTCTCATTTTTATAATCTCTTTGGGATACAGCCCTAGCAGCAATATTGCTGGGTCAAAGGGTATGCACATTTTTGTAGCCCTTTGGACGTATTTCCAAATTGCTCTCCCAGAATGTGATTGGATCAGCTCACAGCTTCACCAACAATGAATTAGTGTTCCAACTCTCCCACATCTTCTCCAACATTGATCATCTTCCTGTTTTGTCATGTTAGCCAATTTGATAGGTGTGATGTGGTATCTCAGAGTTGTTTTGATTTGCATCTCTCTTATCATTGGGATGTCCATCTCCCACAAAACAAAGACAGATAGCCAAGTGAATAAAAAATCAGAGTCCTACAATGTATTGTTTACAGGCAACACACTTGAAGCAGAGTGATACACACAGAGTAAATATAAGGGGCTGGAATCCATTATGCTTCAGTTGAAGTTTTAAAAAAAAAGGTTAGCAATTCTGATCTCATAGTAAAAGCAAAAAAAAAAAAAAGACCTAATTAAAAGAGATAAGGAAGAAAACTATATCTTGCTAAAAGCTACTTTATATAATCAGCTCTCCCTCACTCAAAACAAAGTCAAGTACAAGTCATATCATCATTTCTCTGATGGCATGGTTTTCTTTGGCAACAAAGACACACCTTAGATAATGAAGCAATATCAATACTAAGCATGTAGTGTCCTGATTCTTAAAGAAGTTAAGTGAGTTGCAGTGAAATGTAAAATAAATATTTTTGATTATACTAGAATAAAAGAAAAACTTTTGTACAAACAAAACCAGTGCAACCCAAGATCAGAAGGAGAGCAGAAAGATGGGAAACAAATTTTTTAAAAAATTTAATGTATTTGTTTTCAGTAATCACTTCCATAAGTTTTAAATTTTCTCCCCCTCCCTTTTCTGGCCCTCCCCTAGATGGTATACAATCTTATATGGGTTCTACACTTCCATTCTTATTAAATACATTTTCACATTAGTCATGTTGCGTAGAAGAATCAAAACGAATGGGAGAAACCATGAGAAAAAAACCAAAACATAAGAGAAAATAGTCTGCTTCAATCTGCATTCTGGTTCCATAGTTCTTTCTCTGGATGTGGATGGCATTTTGCCTCAAGAGTCCTTTGGGAATGTTTTAGGTTCTTGCATTGCTGAGAAGGGCTAAGTCTATCAGAAACGCTGTGGCTGTTACTGTGTATAATGTTCTCCTGGTTCTGCTCCTTTCACTCAGCATCACTTCATACAAATCCTTCCAGGTCCCTCTGGAGTCTTCCTGTTCATCCTTTCTTATAGCACAATAGTAATCCATTACATTCATATACCACAACTTGTTCAACCATTTCCTAATTGATGGGCATTCCCTTGATTTCCACTTCTTGGCTACCATGAAGAGAGCTGCTGTAAACATTTTGTACATGTGGGACCATTTCCTTTTCTTATAATATCTTGTGGGATATAAACCTGGCAGTGGTATTGCTGGAGGTTATGCACAGTTTGCTTGCCCTTTGGGCAAAGTTCCAAATTGCTCTCCAGAATGGTTGGATCAGTTCACAACTCCACCAGCAATGCATTAATTAATGTTCCAATTTTCCCACATATTCAACATTTATCATTTTCATTTTCTGTCATATTAGCTAATCTGGTAAGTATGAGGTGGTACATCACAGTTGATTTAATTTGCATTTCTCTAATCAATAGTGGTTTAGAACAATTTTTCATATGACTAGAGATAGCTTTAATTTCTTCCTCTGAAAACTGCCTATTTATATCCTTTGGCCATTTATCAATTGGGGAATGACATGCATTCTTATAAATTGGACTGAGTTCTCTATATATTTGAGAAATGAGCAAGCATGCTATTTCTAAGCAGGATGCCATCCACTGTGCTGCTGTCCCTAGTGCACCTGGTATTGAGCTGCTGTAGCCCTCAGGCAGATCCATTAGTCTTCCAGGCATCTTTGTATGTAGGTTAGGGAAGGAGGGAGTACATTGCAGGGAGATAAGGTTGGGACGAGTCATGTATAAAGAAAAGACAACAAACAGAAGGCCAGTTGGGTAGGCTCACCTACCAGACTTGGCTAGTAAGAGAGATTGGAGCCAGGTTGTGTAGGTCTTTAAAAAGAAGAGCTGATGTTTTATTGTAAAGGCAACTGGAAGAAGCCTCTGGAGTTGGTTGAGTGGAGGGTGGGGGGTAGTGACGCGGTCAGATCTGTACTTAAGGAAAATGAACTTGGCGGCAGTATAGGATAAATAGAAGTAGTGAAGCTTCAAGCAGGGAGACTAGAAGATTGCTGCAGTAATCTAGTGCAGAGGTGGTGAGAGCCTGTACTAAGGTGATGTGTGTGGATGAGGAGAAAAGAGGTCATAGGTGAGAGGTGTTATGGAGGTAGAAATGGCAAAAATTGACAACCAGTTAGATTTATGCGTTGTAGGAAAGTGAGTTGAGGATAATTCCAAGATTATTAACTTGGAGACTGGAAAGAAGAAGTTTGGAAGAGGAGAGGATTGAGGGGAAAAGGATAGTGAGTTTACTTTTGGCTTGTAGAGTTTTTAGTCTCTTAAGACATCCAACTTGAAATGTCTGTTAGGTAATCGATGATCTAAGGTTAAAGCTTGGAGGAGAGTCTGGGGCTGGGTAGATTGATCTGAGAGTTATCTGCATGGAGGTGATATTTAAATCTATGAGGGTTAATGAGGTTGCTGGGTGCTGAGAGAGAAGAGAGCTCAGAAATGCATTCCTCCATACTGAGGAACTTAAGTGTAATATACAAATGTAGTATCAAATATTTTCTGTTCAGAAATTATGAAGTACTAGGTATGAATATAAGAATATGTGAATAAGCAAATTAAAATGCACGTTGAATGGTATCAGGTGTGACAGTTCAAATGCAAGCCTAAAATAGAACATTAGTTGTGTTTGTATTCTCCAGACGTTGCTTGAGCATAAAGAGTGTGGGGTGCTGTTAGTTTTCTGGGATGTTACAGGTGTTGGTTTTTATGTATGCCTCATACATGCTGTCATTTTCCCTGCTGGACAGTCAGCTTGTAATTTTTGAGTACATTATAAATGTATGCTTTAACACAGAATCATTCAGGTGCTAGAATTGATTAAAAAAACTGTTGCATTTGAAATTTTGTCCCTGGTAGTTTTGTTTTCGCTTCCGTGTAAGATCATTTCTGTTAGTTTTGATCTCAAAGAACTTATTAAGATGTCAAAGGAAAATAGATTCATTTTCATTTTTAAGATAGAATAAATATAAAGAAGGATACTTTAATGAATTTTGAAGTACTATTTTTAATATTTCCTTTTGTGAGCTGAAATGAAAGCTGTAATGTGCATTGCTCATTAAAAAGCTCTTATTCATAGTGTGTGAAATACATAATATAAATGCCAGACACAATTGCTTATACCATTTAAAAGTATTTTTCCCCACCTTTAATCAGATAGAATTTGTTGACCACACCTGTGCCTCAGTCTGTTTTTTTTTCCTTTCCTAGAAATGAGGAAAAAGTTTGATGAAGGAGAAGATCCCTTGGATGCAGAGAGCCAACAGGGAGGTGGTGGCAACAGTTTCCATAGAAGCTGGAATTCATGGCAAGGCTTTAACCCCTTCAGCTCAGGCGGACCATTTCGATTTAAATTCCACTTTAATTAAAACCAACAATGTTTTTCTGCTACTGTTCCTTCTCCTAACTTTTTAAAAATTAGAAACAAACCTTATTCCGGTTTCAGGATCCTAATGAAATATTTCAAACCTTTCTGTTGTCCATAACCAAAGAATTGTTTTAATAGGAAAAATTTTTTTCTGTCCATTTTAAATTCTCTTCTTGGCTGGGGGTGGGATGATGCGTGATGGTATATGGTTCAGTGCCCGTGTGAAGCAGCCAAGTCTGGGGCAGACTCTCTCGTATGAGCACTAATGTATTTTTTATATTTTTCTGCATTGGAGCAAGTGCAAATCCTTCCTCCTGTCCAGTCCTTGTGTGGTGTGTCAGTACCTACATATGGTGCATCTGTAAGCATATATAAGCCAAAAAAGAAGCTGTCGTTCTCAGAAGACTGGGCAGGATTCAGTATTCTCAAAGTGGAAGATTAATGATGAGACCAAATTCTAAGCTGTATTGTTTTAGGGTAACTTGGTTTTCTGAAGCATAGACTGCTAGACTGGGATTTTGAACAAACAGAACAGTTATTGATTTCTAATATTTTCAAATGTTTGTTTGTTAAAAATCTGAACTTCCTTAATACTATATTCAATTAAATGATATTTCTTCTGTGTGGCTACAAGAAGTGAGAATCCCTCATTTAGAAAACTTGCTACCAAATGACAGTCCGGGTTTGGACTCTTGATTGGGGTTAGAAAGAACAGTCTTTTTTTGGTAGCTGAATATTTCCTCAGGACTGCTTAATTGGAATTGGATGTCCTGGAGACCTGGGAGCATTTTCATTTGAGACTAAAAGGAGATGCTTTGTTTCCATAAAAAGTTATTTTCAAATGTTGAAAAAAATTTAAGCAATATTGCTTCTATACACGTTAGAGAGAAAATTTGTTAGGAATGAATTCTTCCCTGTCTTACAAAATTGTCAAGACCAATATTTGGTTTTGAAACTTGCAGTATTTCAGTGTTCTTTATTGTGGTGGCTCTGTTACATTTTCTCATCCTTTGGAGCAAGACCTAAATATGTGGACTTACAGTGCTGTCTAGGATCCTGTTTTGCTTAATTTTGGGCTTATAGGACTAGTAGCTTCCTGACATATTTCAAAATCAGATGTTCCCCTTTACTAAAGGTACTGGTCTGATTTCAAGCTCCTGGGATGTTATAGAGTCTTCCACAATCTTTTTTCCCCCCTACAAAAAGGTGCCCCCACTTGCTGAACCCAACCTAATATTTATCTCCTGATAGGTCACACGTTTCCTTTCTGTGAGGTGATTACTGAATAGTCATAGCTGTTCAGGCTTACTGTGTAGGGGTTTTCTCCCGGTTAAGAGTAGGGATTGATCTCTTTTGAATAGATCTCTTTAATCAAGGACATTGTACCTTTTAAGGACATCCTAGTGCTGCATTGAAAATCTAAAATAATAGAGTTAATTAATAATTATTAACTGCTCCCAGTGAAGTTTTTGTAGAGCTCTGAGTTTGAGGGGAATACATAAGTAACATAAGGTGCTTAAAATTATTAGAGAATCAAGAGATCTAATCAACTGAAAAGGTAATTTGACTATACTGATTGATGCCAGCATTATTAGCCAAGCACAAAATTTTATTCATAAATATCAGTTTGCCTGTAGAAGTAAGATTTTGTTTAAAAAGATCTTGGATGTATAACTATGTAGATGAGTTGGGAAAATACTTTGTAGAAAATTTTAGCCGATACCATGATATCTAATTGTCTCTTCATAAATGTAAAGCATTGAAAAGAAATGTCTTTTATTGATTTGCAGTTTTCATTTGTTTTATGATGTCTTAAAGCTCAATCCACTATAATATGCAAATGTACAATGTAAACTATGTTGTTTAACTCTGAAAAACATCTCAAGCATTTGTATAACTGGGACTAATTCTGTTATCTTACAGAAATTATTTTTCAATCTAGTTGTTATCACAGATTTTCCTTGGCCTCCCACCAAGAAGACTACTACCCAGCTGACCGCCCTGCAGATAGTAGGAATCTTCAGAACCCCAGATAAAAATGTATTAAGTCCCACAGCCTAACATTTAAAGAATATCAAAATTGCCAGGATATGAGAGGGATGAAAGGGTGTGTGATAGTCATGGATTGGATTGCATTGGGAATTCATGTTCTTTAGGATATTTGTTATTGATATAGCATCCAACTTCATGCCTGAGTTTTCACCTCCCAGAATAACCACTGTTCCAAAGCCTGAAGTCAGTCACTCACCCAGGGGAGGTGGGCAGTTATGTTCAGAAGCCTGTTTTTCTCCAGAAGCACCATAATTACAGATTAGAAACACTGGACAACTTTAGTTCATCCAGGAAGAAAGAGAAGCTATATGTTGCACAGTGCCAATTCCCTTAAAGAGGATGTGAGATGTCTGGACTGGTATTGCGTTCTGCTACTTAAGAAAAAGTGAGAAGACTCTGAAGCTCTTAACCTTTGCCCAGTGAATGCAGGGAGGTTCTTCCTCTTTGGAAAGAGCATAATATTTGCAACAGTGGTATAGAAATATTTGCATATTAAGGGGGTAGTACAATAGTTTGTCTGCCTAACGGTAGGAAGCCATACTGTACAATGGGAAGAGTTAGCATAGTGAAAGTTTATTTTAACACATTTCATTAGTGGCTGCTGCTCTTGTGCACTTTCTGCCGATTGTACAGCTTTTGGTCACAGACACAAAGCATTTGTAATTCTTTCAGGAAAGATAGGCAGCAAGTCACATGTAAAGATACGTTATCCGGAACTCAAATTACTGACTTTTCCTAAGTGAGCTCCCTAAATAAAATGTTACTGTCTGTTCCATTGTAGTAAAGCTGTTTAATGGGAGTTACCCATGACAAGAAAAGTATTAAATACACTAATCTGTACATGATGCAAAAGCAGTCTTAAAAAAGGGTGGTTTAAAACTCATTGAGAAGTCTGAAAGTGTGTACAGAAGTTTGTGCTTTTTACCATGAATAAATGAAAATGTAAACAATTGGAGCAGCCTCAGCTGAATTTTATAATAAAAAATCTAGCTAACTTTCAATTTGACTTTTTAAAAATAACTGTTTTCTATTTCAGATCAGTGTTAATATGTCCTTTTGAGTTGTCAGTATAAAAGCATTAGGGAAAATTTTGATCTCTGACAATGGGATCTAAAACTGCCCACATCACAAAAAATATTTCCCCATCCCTAGAAAAGATTGAAGATTGAAAGATACTTTTTAGAATAACAATACATACAAAACGGTGTCATTTTATTCATGGTGAGAAGTGACAATTTTCACCTGAGATAATCGCTTGGCCAAGTTTTTGCCTTATTGTGACAGTACACCATTTAGTTTGCCTTGCAAAAAGATTTGACCAGAATGTTAAAACAGCAGTTGTAAAACAAATCTGTACAGCCTTTGTTACTGACTGTAGTTTACTTTTGAACATCAAGAGTGGAAGGAGGAAGGCAGTTGTGATTCTTCAATGACTAATACAGTTTTATTCTAAATCAGATCACTCCTGTTAATCACTACTTGTTAGTGGCAAGAAATTTACTACATTTTAAACAGGATGATAGTAGGTAGGGTAACTCAGTCTTGTTGCAGAGATCTCTTGCTTGCTGTCTGATTTAAGATAAATTAGCCACTGCGTGGCTCTGTGGAGTAACAAAATTTTGTTGCCTTTGTTTATCCTATATTTGTCACACCTCTGCTTGCAGTGAGAAAGATTGAGGGGTCAGAAACTGGTGATCTTTCTTACTGTAAGTTAGATACTACTCCTATCCTAAAGCTATAGTTCAGCTATTTGAGTGAGATGACTAACTTAATGCATCTTAAAATTTTTGAATGTTTTATATAAAAAAAGGAAAGGAACCTAAAACACAAAGAACTGGGTCTCAGACATGTCTACAAATGTGGGTACTATTTTTATGCCAGTGTATTTTCACATTTAATAAAGATATTTATGGTGATACGTGCATTTTTTTTCCTTTTATGATTCCTATAAAAAAGGAGTTACTGTGGTCATGAGAACATAAGAGATGATACTGTAAGTTTTTTTTTTCTATTATTTGAGTTCACTCCAGATTGGTACGTTGAGAAAAGGAAGATTATCTTAAATAAGTTATAAAGGAAATCAAAGCACCTCCTTCTGCCTGCCCCATCCAAGCTGGACAGTATTGTTTAAATAATCTCTCAGAAGCCTTCAGTCCACTCAAGTATCCCCTAATTAAAGGGTTGTCATACAAGGAAGTTACAATGTGGTTCTTCAATGTAGATATTTTGAGATCTAATGCATTTAAATGGTGGCCTTTTATAGCCCTTAAAAGAAATAATCTTTACACTAGCATGTTTCTATTAAATCTAAAAGGTAAAATTTTATCCTACAAAGAAAAGTTGACTTAAAAAAAATTTAACAAAATTGAAACTTGAAGTCTAAGTGTTTAAAGGTGCTACATATTAATGATAGTATTGATTTTATATTGAATGCAAGTTACAGTATCTGAGGAGCCTTCATAGTCAGTTTCCATTTTGCAGATAACTAAATTGAAGGCATTGTAGTATATTCAAAAGAGCATTAGATTTTGGAGTAAGAACACTTAACCTTGAATTCTGTTATCATGAGCACGTAAGTTGCTATTTCTGAGCTTCAGTTTTCTTAGTGAAATAAGGATATCTATACCACTAACCTAATAGATTTATTGTGAAGAAAGTACTATAAAAATGTGAGTAGTCAGTAATAATGTTAGTAATCATATAAAGGTGAAAGCAGCCCAGAAAAAAATGAAGGAAAATCATGAAAGGGAAAATGATTCAGATCTTTCAGTAGGATTTTTGTAGCTGGAGTTGAAATGGGGAAAGATGGGAAATAGCCCAGGACTGGGCTATACAGACTTAGCTAATTTAAAGTTGATCAGCAGTGTATTCATTTCTTATGTCCTGCTGCACAGGTACTTTTACTAAAAACAATAAAAACAACCTTTGATTTGCCTTAATCAAAATTAGCAAAATCTGTACTTGAAAGTTACAGGTTAAACAGAAATACAATGAATCAAATGAATTTGTTTGCTATTTCTTTACTAGAAATCTGCCTGTGCTTCCTACCCTGCTCCATACACAGGTACTTGAGAGTTTGTTGAATTTATTATGTAAGAATTCCTGCACCTTTGGGAGTTAATCATATCAGTTCCCAATATGAGTTATTTAATGAACAAGGAAATGAAATGGGAGGGACTTATGGGGAAGAACCCTTGCCTGGCTTGAGTGACAGCTCCCTTCCCCCTGATTAAAGGATGTAGAATTGAAAGGGAACTGAGAGATGATGTAGTCCATTTCTCCATTTTACATATATTGGGAAACCAAGACCCAAAAAATCACTTGTAACTTTCCCAAGGTCAAGGGCAAGCATGTAAAACTGCTTAGCTGTGGTTTGAACCAACCCAGGCCCTTGGACTGCAAATCCAGGGTTCTTCACAAAACCACGTAAGCAAGAATCGTTCTGTCCTTCATTCTCAAAAAGGACCAGTGATATCACAGGGGTTATCTCTTGCTGTGTGAGAATTGATTGTAAGTGAGGCAGAGCTGTGAATTAAAGTGGCAGGAGGAATAACACCCCTTCCACCCAGCCCCACCCCACCCCAAGCATGTTTGCAATATTTGTGAATTTCTCTAGTCATTAGAGAAACTTGGAAATGGTTCTTTTAAATGAACTTGGTATGTTTTCCTTCCTGGGGGAGATTCCTCCCTTGGGGATGAAAGGCTGCTTTGGAGTCATCAGTTGATAATAACTTCCCAAACACCTGATTTCTGGTTTGGATGTCGCACAACACTTCTCTACCTGGGATGTCATCAGCGCACTCACTTTATACGTACACAGCTGCCTTGTATTTTTATTCTTTAAAATATGCTTTTGTTAACAATTCACTGAAAAAAGCCCATTAAGCAATAAAAGTAGTTTCCGGTTTTTCTAATCCCGTAATGGTTGCTTTACGTGCAAAAACGTTTTGGGTTTTTAAAGTATTAACAGGGTGTTCTCTTTGTTGCATTCCCCTTTCTGAGCTGTCACTCTCTGGCAGGACTTTAGGCAGGTCCTGTGACTAGGGAAATACTGTTTCACACTTTTACCAAATGGAAAACGGAGGAATGTCGTCATGTAAACAGGGTTATTAGTTATAATGCAAATGTTTTATATCATGTTGTAGATAACTTTTAGAAGGTGATGTAACTGTCATCGCCCAATGGCCCACTTGGGAATAATAGCTTTTAGGTTTTCTACAGTTATGAAAAAATCCTGGTGGAAAACATTGGCCTTGTTCAAGCAGGATCTTTCCTAGCAGATTTTTGACATATGTCTGGAGTTTTTGAAAACATAAATAACTTTTAAATATCAGTTTATATGGATCATCCCAAATTTCTAATTTAATGTGAGGAGGAAGAAATAATTTTTTTTCTGGAACCTTTTAGATACTTTAGCAGTTGTGTCTTATAAAAAAAAAACCTTTTATAGAACAACTGAGATATCTGTACAGTGCTTAGCACATGAGGTACTAAAATCCTATTCCTTTCCCCTTTTACCTAAAAGCGTTGCTACTACAATTTTTTTTAGCTTCTCTTTCATGCTACTTCTAAGTAGAGTGTATTTTTGATTGATCCACAAGTTGAACCAATTTCTTAAAGTACTTAGTTCAGTTTGGTTAAACATTTTAAGACATTCAACATTTCCTCCTCTTCAGCGTTATTATTGACAGTTTACCCCTCATCATGTTAGACTGATGTTGAATGGAAACGGGGCCACTAATCTGCACGGGAAGGTCCCTGTGGGCTACGTATTGACTTAGGAAACTACATACTAACATTGTGTTCTATTGCATTTTTTTGTTAAATATTTCCTAACTACATTTTTAATCAAGGTGCCCCACTAGGGAGTATTTATGTCCTTTGGTTAAAAGACATCTATAGTTAAAATGGTCTATTTAGTCTTGTGATCACATACACTTCTTTGACGTCATTGTGATCATTTCCTGTTAGTTTGGTGGGAACCAGTTCTTTAATGTCCCTATCACGTGTCTTTCAGAACCAGATGTTTCATGCAAGTTGAGTCTTGATTTTCTGTGACTCTTAATTTTTTCGTGTTTTAGTGACAAAGGGGCTTTAGGATTTCTCAGGCAAAGGTAAGGTAAAACTCCTAGCAAAATAAGATTAAGAATAAAATATTTTAATAAACTGACTAAAGAAAGCATTAAGCTGCATTATAGCAGAAATATAGGGAAAACATTTAAAGCTTGACAATTACTATTTCAACAGTTGGCAGAGGGCTTGTCATCCCTAGAAGTTGCCTGTCTTAAATAAAATGTCTGCTTTTGACCCTGAGTCATACATAGTGTTTCCTGGAGGTGATTTAACCTCAAAGGCTTTTCCTTTCCCTGGTAAGATTTTCAATAAATCTATTGGTTCTTCCAGTCCTATGCTGAAGACTTCTCAGTAAAAAGCAGTAGGTTTGTTTTTTGGGTTTTTTTTTAACTGCTAAACAGACATGAATTCAGTCAGTCTTTTTTTTTTTCTTTCAAGCGTTAGCAGGGATTTAACCTCAAAGTATCATGGGAGGTGGTTTGGAGTATTTGGAAGGATCACTGGATTTTGATGTTAAAAATATTGGTCTTGGTTCCAGACTCCATAACTTAGTAGCTGTGTGATCCATGGAAAGCCATTAGGCTTTTCTGGACCTCTGTTTCTTCCCCTTTAAAGAGAAGAACATATTGTTACGTGTGGCAAAAAATAAGTTAACCACTTCTGATAGGAAATATTTTTAATCACAAGTCAAATACCTTTTATGATCTGCCCTCTAACCCAAAATTGTCCAATCAATCATCTCACTTTAAATAGTAATAGTAATCTTTTGGAGAAAAAATTGTTTTAGTCATCTAAGATATGCTTTTTTTTTTTAACTGCTCTACCCCAACCCCTATTGAAGAAAAAAAAAAAACTTGACTATTAAATAGTCACGTTCTGCACTCTGAGTCCTTTGCTTCTATTAGGATGTGTGGGTAGTATACTTCCTAATTAGTCCTCTGGAATCTTAGTTGAATGGGCACTCAAGTTCCCTTTGTTTACCACCTCAAAAAGCTATAGATGTTTCTGGGCATCTTTATAGTTTGTTTTGCTTAGGACTAATCTTCCTTAATTCACCTTCTAATTTTTCCTCTTCCCTTCTCTTCTTTCCTGGTTTCCCTGTTGAATGAAATGTATTTCTGTACTGAACTATGTGCGTATATGTATTCTTTCTTTTGGCTAGTTTAGATGAGAGTGAGGTTCAAGGGTCAGCTGCTGTCCCTACCCACTCGTTTGTATAGATGTTTGTAAAGATGTCTATTTGTACACTCTGTATGTAAGATAATTTTCCCTCCCTTCCCTTTTAAGATCTAAACATAACAGACACCTTGTCTAATTGGACCAAGACTCCCATCATGGTGTGACTGAGTGGGGATACATTTATCATCATCCTGTATTTGAATGTAGGCAGTTTATCCTTGTTTAGCCCTTTATTGTTTGTTTCTGTTTATGTTTGTATGTTTTTCTTCATGCCTGTGTTTCTCTGCTTCTCTGGTCTTTTCATTAGGAATGCTTATAAGTCCTCTATTTTAGTAAAAATCCATGTCTTCTTTAGTAGCATTTATACTCAAGTTTTGCTGGGTTTATTTTATTTATTTATTAAAATAGGATGTCTCACCCCTCGTTTTTTTTATCAATCCGTTTTCCAGATCAGCTATGAGATTTTTGCTATGAGATACCTTATATTTTCTCCAAGTTTTTCTCGACCTTTTGACTTACTATTTCTTGTTGCTTCATGGACTCCTTGGCTTCTATTTGATCCATTCTAACTTTTAGGGAGTTTGTTGCTTGGGTAAGGTTTTGAATCTTTTTTTTACCAAGCTATTAATTCACTTTCCAGTTCTTTCTTCCAGAGCTCTCATTTCTTTCCCATTTTTTCCCTTAAGTGTTCTTATTTCATTTATAAAAACATTTTTAAACTCTTGGCTTCATCTCACATGACATTTTAGCTGTTTGTACTCGTTATGTTTTTTTCTGAGGCATGGCTCATAGATGTTTTGGACTCATTCTCTTTTGTGCTGTGAGCATCCCTGCCCCCATAATAGTCCGGTTTGAGGTGGCAGGGCAGTGAGGGTTCTTCTTTGTTTTGTCCATTCTTCCAACTTCCTGACTTTGGATTTGGTTAGTGTTGAGCTCCATAATACTTCAGGAGGGAAGGTCTGGGGCTGGGCCTGTTCCTACTTCTTGAGGTATTGAGATGTTATTTCAGTATTTTAGGGACAGAAAAGATTTGAAAGCTTTCAATATCTCCTAAGTGATCTTATCCAGGGCAAAGTTTGTTTCCTGCAACCTCCCTGATCTCCTACCCTCCACTCCTATCTGAGCTCCACAAGTTCCTGATCTGGTTTTGAGTCTGTGCAAGAGCAGGCAGTTGTTAAGACTCCACTCATTAACAGCAAGTTGGAAAGCTCTGTTTCAGAGTGGCAGAATTGAAGGCTCTAATTTGGTCTAGGAGTCCTGCTTCGGTTATCCTTCTGCCAGCTGGACTATAAGAAATAAGACTGTCCTCCAAGTTTGGGTTTTCAGTCAAGCCTCTCTTGCTGACTTTTGACTTTACTCAGTACATTGCCCAGGGCCTTCCTACCAGGAATGCCACCCTTTGGTACAGCTCTTCTCACTGCTTGAATCTGTGACTTGTAACTGGGTATTTTGTGACTATTGCTAAGGCAACATTCACAGCACCAGTGGTGACCATGAATATACCTGTGTGGTTGTGAATTGCAAAGTATAACAGACTCTCCATATAGAAGGCAGAAGAAAATCATTGATTCAGACACCAGAAAGCTAAATCCATCATCGTAACCAAGAAGTCAATACACATTAGCACTGCAGGAGACAGCACTGTTTCCAAGCCTTCCTCCCTCCCCTCCCCCTCTTCTGGCTGTCTGCCTGCCCCCTATCCTCTCTCCTCCCCTCTAACTGCTTTTACCAACTTCCAGCTGTGCTCCAGCTCGTCCCACCACATGTGACTCAGGCTTCCATGTGACTTAAGTCACATGGGTCTATTAATGGGTGGGAAAGATCTTCAAATTAAGCAAAAATATGTTAACAATACAGAGACAAAGCTGCTAGTTCACACATGTCATACATAGTGTTCTAGTTTGGATCTCTTGCCATAGGGCAAATCCTCTTCTGGGCAATGGAGTACCTGCAGGCTCCTGGTGTGTTCCTGCCCTGACCCCGTTCCTAGTATCAGAAGACCCTGGCTCCTTATGCTTAGCTGGGCTGGGAAAATGACTTTGATTTCTGATTTCCCCATCAGGCTTTTGTTTGGTCTGATGCATTTTCTAGATCTGTTTAGAGGAGTGTGTGGAAGGGAGTATGATCCCATTGCTCCCTATCAATCACTGCCATTTTGGCACCACCTTCAGGAAATGTATTCCCAAAAGACAAAGGCTTTGGCACTATTACGTACAATACAGTGCTTACATTTTCCTTTATGGTCTTGGTGGCTATCAGAACTCGAGGTTAAGTAGCTGAGGACTCAAGATGAAGGGGAAGGACTTTATATTAACTCTGACTTCAGATTTACAGCATTGAAGCTCTTTTAGGCAATCTGTATTCCAGATAATATGGCTGGATGTGTTCACTGGCTGATATGTTCACTCAAGTCAGTATTCTACATTCTTTCTCCATTTAGATAGAATCTGTTGCTTCAAGTCTCCGCACCAGTGCTACCTGCATGGAGCTGTTTCCGATCACCCTCAGATGAGAGCATTATCTTCCTCCTCAAATTGTTTATACACTTTGTATCCCTAGCCACTGGCCTGGTATTATCCTCATAGTAGGTGCCCAAAATGTTTTTTTTTCTTCCTGAATCTATAATTTCTCTGATTAGACAGAATTAGGAGACTTTCAACCTGTCCTCAGATAATTAAATTTTCTTCTAGGGCAGTGGAATTATCATTATAAGTGCATGGAGTGCTGAGCCAGCTTGTGGTTGAGACAAATAAGTTGTCATTGTTGCTCTTCTTAAGGAACTTAGAGGTTATCAGGAAAAGAAGTGAATTCTCTTTGTGTCCTTGATGTGCTAACTAGATCCTGCAATCAATGTTATATGAATTTTTAATATCACGTAATTAACACCCTGGAGTGGCCGGTCCTCCCCAAGACCCTGATCTTAAAAAGACCCTGGACCTGAGAACGACTGGTCAGGATTTGAAGTCTTAGGAACGCAGACTCCATTTTCTTTAGTGTGCTGAGCCTAAGCTTAATTACCTGGTTAGGTAGCTTGCTATCTAAGTGGTCTGGTTTTCTGATTTCCTGATGAGACCTGAGGAGGTTGGTGAATTTAGAGAACAAAATGAATTTTATCCCTAAATAGTTGCTTAATCCTGTAAGGGGGAAAAAACCTGAGAAGGTATGAACAAGAAGAAAGCTAGCTTAATTAAGATTTTGAGCACTACAGGATTTGAAATGCAAGTAATTCTTTTTTAACCGGAGTATGAAGGAAAAATCCTCATCTTCCACTCCTCAAAGACTTGAATATGTGCATACCAAGAGACTGCTTTTAAAAAAACCAATAGAAACAAATTCTGCACAAGAACTTCTTAAAAAATCAGTTAACAGGCATTTATTTTCTCTCATATATTCCTCCCCCTTCATCAGGTAAAAAACAAAAACAACCTTTTTAACAAATATGCACAGTCAAGCAAAACAGATTCCTACATTGGCCATGGATACAAATATGGCCCACTCTACATACTGAGTCCATCACTTCTCTGGTGATAGATAGCATACTTCATCTGTCCTCTGCAATCTTAAGAGACAGATTTCTTTTCTAAAAGGCATTCCCTACTAGGATTGATAACATCTTGTTAACATAAGGAAGGAGACAGGAAAAATAGGGACAGAGGGCCCAAGTGCAGGGAGGTAAATACTTAGGGCCTAAGATATGATCTAAAATTAGGTTACAGGAATTTGGATACACATTGGAACAAAAAGTCTTAAGATTTGTGAGAGCATGGGAATGCTGCCTAGTAGTGTTTCTTCCATTGCTGAAGAAAGTCTAGCAATGAATTTGACAGGACCCTCTGCTAACAATAGAACTATGGTAAGAAAACTGATTGTTTTCACCCACACTTAATCTAGGAGTTTACAACACTGCAGTTTTCACATTAGTGCCTTCTTTGTTTTTATCTCATGCTCATTTCTGAATATAACCCTCCACTACCCAACAAGTCTTTCAAAATCTATTCATTTTATGAATTGAGCAGGGAGAAACACGGTCTTACCTGGATCTCATTTACTTGGAACTATTGTTTGTTTTGTGTTTGATTCTAGTTCTCTCAAAGGCATAACACACACATGAGAAGGTAGATTTTGACTTTAAGCACACTGCAGTGTTCGCCATTAATATGAAAATATTCTGGATTAGAAATGATCTGTCTTTCAGGACTGCTAATCAATTGGATTTGTACTAATCTAGCAAGTTGTCTAGTTTGCAAAACAAGGTATTTTATGGATTAATATTTTACAAAAGCTGCTGAACATCCATGTTAAAGGCATAAGCTAGCTTCATAGGAATGTTATGTATTGAAATGTTCTATATGTACTCTGCAAAATTACACAGCAGTTTGTTAATTAAAGGAAGTCTTATGTGAAGAATTTTTTTTAAGAGAAATAATATTCTTGTAAAGAGAAAAGAATTAAGTGGCAGAGCTGAGATTCTAACCAGGTTTCCTGCCTTTCAGTGGCTAATAGCAAATCTACAGTAAAATAATAGTGACACAATAATTGACTAGAAAGTGCTAGCAGTGCAGGATCATTTAGCATAGTGGCAATCAGTCTCCTATGGCTTAATTCAGTAGCTCTAAAGGCATTACTGGATTACAGCACATTTAGTAGTTTTTATAATGATGGCTGACATATCAAAAGTTAAATTATCTGCAATAAATATAGTCAAAGAAGATTCTTGCCTACACTTGTAGAGAAAATATTTTGAATTTATTTCCCACAAAAATTGTTAATAAAGTTTTGTCTGTGTTCATATTTTATCACAGGACCTTATAAAAGGGTGTTATATAAATTCAAATTCAAAGAATAAGCATAATTTATGAGGAAAATTAATTCATTCAAATCACCTTAATACCTGAGGATGCCATCGAAATTAATTATTGCTCCTTCAGAAATATATATATATTGTCAAGGCTATATTTTAATATGTAATTTACAATATATTAGAATAGTTCGAATTATAAAATGCTGGCATGTAGTGAGCACTTAATACTTCTGATCTGACCAGTGAGCACTTAATAATCCTATTAACCAATTTTATTTTTTGAATAATATTTTCTATTCACCCATTTTAAAGTGAAAAATAAGGAAATAGAAACCATTTATTTTTAAGTTCTTAATTTATGTAATTTTTATTTTAAATTATTTACTTTGCAATAATAGCTTCCACTACCATATTGGTTTGACCTTTTTCCCATGAAAAATCAGGTTCATTTTTCATGCCCATGAATGCCATTTTATAAATACACATCAGAAAGGAAATGTTACTTCAAAAATAACATCATGTAATTTTATGTACTCAAAATAACTGATTATAGATCACATGACTGAACATACCAAAATAGCTGATTACAAGGCAGCATTACTTGCATTGTAAAATAACAGTTAAGTTATAAAATAGGATTCATTTTTTTAATGGCAATTTTTGAATGGTTGACTAGAGCTGCCCATAAGTTCTATTTGTCTGAGTAGCAGGTGAAAAGAGAAAAATACAAAAATATTTGTTTCTCCAATTTCAGTTACATTTTGTTCATAAACAAATCTGGATTACACAGTTCAAATATGTACAGCCTTTTGTGTGAATGCTATCAGAAACAGCCAATTTGGAGTACTGATTTCTATTTCCAACCAGACACACATTTACTGAACAATCCAGCAAAACATTTTCCTTTTACTGCTGAAACTTGGCATGAAACCAAGAAAAAAGTATAAGGCAGCTTTAAAAATTCAACTAGACAAAAATGGTTTACCTCTTTTTAAAAGAAATTGTTTACTTAATATGTTAAACATGTGAGTTTTAAATGGCCAGTTTTTTTAAATTGAAGAATGTTTAACTGAGCTCCAATAAAAGATTCAAAGCACAGCCTTTGTAGCAATGCCACTCTTTATTTCTTTCATATGGTGGCAGATTCAGTTTTCAATATCATGACTCCCTTCACAGATGCAAAGCGCTGCTAGAGTTCATCTCGAGTGAAAACTGCAAAAGAGAAAGAATTTATTTTGGTATTTGTGACTCAGGATGTCTTATCAGCTGAAATAATCCCTGCCTTTGATAAGAAAATTGAAGGCAACGAGGTTTGAAAACAAAGGGAGATTTGCTTTACTTTTAATACAGTTTGATTCATTGAATTTCTGTCATGGAAGAAGTGACCTGAACCCTTTTAATTCAATTCTTTTATTTTACAGGTGATGAAACAGACTCAGAGAGAAATGATTTGCTCAAGGTCACATAAGTAGCAGATATCAGAGGAGAGAAAGTGGAGGTATCACATCTAGATGATTTTCTCAAGGGGGTTAGCCATGAAAGGGTGGGTCAAGTCAAGGGTTTTTTAAAGGATGGGACATATTTGCAGTTAGCAAAGGTAATAATTAAAGATTAGGGAAGGAGTGAGAATGACAGGGCATTCTGCTAGAGAAGATAGGATGAGAAGGAATTAAGGGTGCATATAGAGGGATTTGCCTTGGCAAGGAGAAGGGCCACCAATTCATGAGGTACAGGTAGAAAAGGAGGTGGCATGTGAGGACATGTAAGTGACATGTGATGAGGAGGAGAAAAGAGAGAGGGCTCCTCAAATGGCCTCAGTTTTCTCAGTGAAGTAGTTGTTGAAGTCCTTAGCTGAGAGGATGAGGGGAGGCGTACCGTTTAGAATGGATGAAAAGGGTTGGAATAGCAGTGAGTGGGAGAGTGAATTGATTGGGTAAGTATAAAAAGAGTGCCTCTTTTGCAGTGATGGCCCAGCTGAGATACATAATCTAAACATAAATTTATAGTGGACCCATCAACATGATTGTGCTATTTTCTTGAGCTCCGTTCAGCAGCTTGAAAACAGGAGCAAAGGCTCCTGGGGGTAGTAATTTTAGGTTGGCAGGGCATGGCTGACGATAAGATAAAGGAAGCAAATAGCATAATGAAGAGCTGGACTGGTTCACCAAGGGGTCAGACCAGAAGGAAAAGGAGAATGTAGCCAGTGCATGGGTGATGGTCGAACAAAGGAGGTAGAGAAGCTGGTCATGGTGGGTATGAAGAACAGGGTCAGGGAGTCATGAGACAGAAGGAAAGAAAGAGGGAAAAAAGGCTAGTATCTAGGTCACATGACCAACAAGATGGTGGACTAAACATTTTCTGATTTCTGATCTCTCAGACCTCTTAAAAAGAAAGCATGTGCCAAAGATAAAGCAACTTCATTGTTTCCATGGTCTAGGACCCTCAGAATCCAAAATAAAGCTAAAAAAACAAAGCTAAAACAAATCCAGGAAATGATACTCAGCACCTCTCCTCCAATCTCATAGACTACCAGCAGTGAGGCTGCACTAGCATATTTGAGGATATAATATAGATTTACATTAAGAAAACACCTGTGAACTCTTGTTCCCCCCACCCCCCTTTCCAGTACTGTCAAAATTCTGGTTGCAGGCTGTGAAAGTTTTGGCCTCAACAATCAGGTTGGCCATAGCCCTTTAGGAGCAAAAAGCCTGGCCATATACTGCAAACTGGAAATATCAGCATTGCCAAGCTACGCACTGCATGTGAAGAACTGGGCATCCCTCCACCAAGCCTGAGGGAAGAGCATAGCACAGTTGGGGCAGAGATGTAGACTGATGAACCATTGCCCCAAGCATCAGGAGGTTGAGATGTTATGGGATCTATCTATTCTCCAAAGAAAGCATAGAGGGGAGGGTGTCAGGAAGATTGAGTGATAAGAAAAAATGAAGGGAGGAAATGAAAGTATCAAAGATTTAAAAAGAAAGACCTTGAATATAAACAAATAAATCAATAGGATGAATAGTGACAAAAATATGGCCTCCAGATCTAGTAAATGAGTTGAGAAATCTGTGAATACATTGTAAAGGAAAATGATTCAACAGTTGATGATACAGAGGACTTGGAGGAATTTGAAAATATAGAACCAAAACATGCCATCCTCGAGTTTTTTAAGAGAGAAATGAGAATTATGAGAGCAACATTTGTGTTGTGCACAGCAAAATGAACACAACAGAAAAACTTGAATCTGCAATGGCAAGTATCATCAAAGAAACAAAAGAGAGAATAATAAATCGGGAGTATAAACACATAGAAATAAAGGGCTGCCTAGAAGAAGAGAAACAAAACCCAAAAATTTTAAAAGAAAATTTATGCAAGTAAAACAAAGATCTTGAAGACAGGATGTACTGAGACAACTTAAGGATCATAAGTCTCCCAGAAGAACATGACAGGACAAACTTTAACACCATAATGAAGGAAATAATAGAAGAGAACTCTCCTAACCTCTGAACTCAGAAAATGAAATCCCAATTGAAAGAATTCATAGATTGCCTTTGGGGTGGGAAGAGCCAACAAAACAACTCAAGGCTGCCAATTCCAAGACACAAGCGAAGATTTTGGAATATAATATTCCTGAAGGTTAAAGAGCTAGGATTACAACCAAGAATAACCTACCCAGAAAAAAACAGTGTAATCCTTCAGGGGAAAATAGACATTTAGTGAAATAAGAACTTTCAAGAATTTCTGATTAAAAGACCAGAGCTGTACAGAAAATTTGACTTTTCAAATATAAGACTCAAGTAAAACATAAAAAGCATAAACATGAAAAAGAAATCAGAAGGGACTCAATAAAGTTAAATTGTTACATTCCTACATGGGATTATGACACAAGTAATTCTTAAGAACTTTATCATTATTAGGGCAGTTTAGAAGGTCTCTACGTAAACAGAGGGCATGGAAGGGAGTCATTTATATTGGGATGATCTAAAAAAGTGAATGATCAAGAAAGAGGGATGCACTGAGATGAGGGGAAGGGGAGAGAATGAGAAAAATGATCTCACAGAGAAAAGGCACTCAAGGAAGAGCTTTTACAGTGGAGGAGAAAAATGGATGAAAGGGTGGGCAACACTTGAACTTCAGTCTTCTGCATTGGTTCAAAGAGGGAAGAATACATATACAATCTCAACTGGGTAAAGAAATCTATTTTACTCAGCAGGGAATTGGGAGGACAAGGGGATAAGAGAAAATTCTAGAGGGTGATGAAAAGGAGAGTGGATTAAAGAAGGCAGTAAACAGAAGCAAAACAAACCTGAGGGTTTGAGGAGGGACAGGGTAAAAAAGATAGGATAAGTAGAAAAAAGATAGGGTAAGATGGAGGGAAATGCACAGTTTATAATCTGAATGGGGTCAATTCACCCATAAAATGGAAGCAGCAGAATGGATTAGAAGCCAGAATCCAACAATATGTCATTTACAAGAAACACTTGAAGATACAGAAAGTTAAAATAAGTAGCTGGAGCAGAATCTACTATACTTCAGATGAAGTAAAAAAAAAAAAAAAAAAAAAAAAAGACTGGTAGCAATCATAATCTCATACAAAAACAAAAATAGACCTAATTTAAAAGGATAAGCAGAGAAACTATATCTTGCTAAAAGTCACCATGGATAGTGAAATAATACCAATATTAAACAAGTATGAATCAAATGATATAACATCTGAATTCTTAAAGGAAAAATTAAGTTAATTACAGAAGGAAATAGTAAAATCATACTTGTGGGAGACTTCAACTTTCTCTCATAATTAGATGAATTTAATCATAAAATAAGCAAAAAAAAAAAAGAAGTCAAGGAGATGAATAAAATTTTAGAAAAAATAGATATGATAGACCTCTGGAGAAAACTGAATGGAAATGGAAATACACTTTTTTCTCAGTTGTACATGGCACCTTCAGAAAAACTGACCATATACTGGGGTGAGAAACCTCACAACTAAATGCAGAAGAGAAGAAATATTAAATAGATCTTTTTCAGACCATCATCCAATAAAATTACATTTAATAAAGGGCCAAGGAAGCACAAGTTAAAAGTTAACTGGAAATGAAATAATCTGATCCTAAAGAATCAATAGGTCAAAGAAACAAGAATGATAACAATGAGACAACATTCCAAAATTTGTGGGATTCAAAGTAATATTTAGGGAAAAATTTATATCTTGAAATGTGTACATAAATAAAGAGCAGATCAATGAATTGGGCATGCAACTAAAAAAACCAGAAAAAGAAGAAACTAAAACCTCCAATTAAACACCAAAATGAAAATCCTGAAAATCAAAGGAGAGATGAATACAAGTGAAATTAAACAAAACAAACGTTGAACTAATAAAACTGGGAGATTGTTTTTATAAAAAAAAAATAAACAAATTACTGGTTAATTTGATTTAAAAAAGAAAGAAAACCAAATTACTGGTATTAAAAATGAAAACGGCAAATGCACCACCCGTGAAGATGAAATCAAAGTAATTATTAGGGATTATTTTGCCCAATTATATACCAGTATAACTGAAAGCCCAAGTGAAATGGATGAATATTTTCAAAAATAGAAATTGTCCAGGCTAATAGAGGGGACCTAATACTTAAGTAATTCTATTTTAACAAAATTAATTGAACAAGTCATCAATGAGCTCTCCAAGAAAAAAATCTCCAGCACCCAATGGATTCACTAGTGAATTTTACCAAATGTTTAAGGAACAATTAATTCCAATACTATATAAACTATTTTTAAAAAATAGACAAAAAGGGGAGGGACAGAGCGAAGATGGCAGAATAGAAAGATGGACCTACTCTAGCTGTCCCCTCAAAGACCATAAAATACCTGTAAAAATTACTCTAAACAAATTCTAGAGTAGCAGAAGCCACAAAACAACAGAGTGAAAGACTTTCTAGCCCAAGGCAGCCTGGACGGCCAACAGGAAAGGCCTATCCCACTGGGTGTGGAGCACAACACAGCCCAGCTTTGGTGGTGCAGCACCACAGGGACAGGAGTGGAACAGGTTTCAGGGCTCGGAATCCCAGGCAGCAGCTGTGGTTCCCAGATTCCTCAATCCACAAATGCCAAAGAGAACTTCAAAGGTCAGTGAGAAAAATCTTTCACCTGGGTGAGAAGGGAATGGGGTCTAACCCCGGCTCCAGGGCAGCAGTGGTTGCTGAGGCAGCAGCATCCATTTTGAGAGTTCTCAGCCCAAAGACCCTGGCTAATCAAGTGCCTGATCTGGATCTCAGCCCTGAGTGGTGATACTGGGGCAAGAAGGAACACTGGCCTGGTGGAGCTGAAGGCGGTTGTGGAGAGGGAACCCTACTCATAGATCCTAGGCAGAAAATCTTGTGGGTTCTCCAAGACCAGAGCACACAGGGAAGGAGAGGAGTAAACTCCTCTCCCTTGATTGTACCACCTTGGAGGAACTGAGAACTTACAGGTCCCTAGAGTACACCCACCGCTTGACAAAGGACTCAAAAGTCAAGTAACTGGCTGGGAAAAGACCAAAACAAGGGGGAAAAAATAAGACTATGGAAGGTTACTTCCTTGGTGAACAGGTATTTTCTTCCATCCTTTCGGATGAGGAAGAACAATGCATATTGGCAGAGGAAGACCTAAAAGTCAAGGCTTCTGCATCCAAAACCTCCAAAATAAATATGCAGTGGGATCAGGCAATGGATGAGCTCAAAAAGGATTTCGAAAATCAAGTAATAGAGGTGGGGGAAAAATTGGGAAGAGAAATAGAGTGATGTAAAAAAATCATGAAAAGCAAGTCAACAGCTTGCTAAAGGAGACCCCAAAAAATGCTGAAGATATCAATAGTCACAGAAAAATGGTCTAAATTGCTACTGATTAGAGAAATACAAATTAAAATAATTCTGAAGTACCTCCTCATACCTTTCAGATTAGCTAACATGACAAAAAAGGAAAATGATAAATGCTGGAGAGCATGTGGAAAAAGCAGTACACTAATGCACTATTGGTAGAGTTAGGAACTGGTCCAACCATTCAGGAGAATAATTTGGAATTATGCCCAAAGGGCTATACAACTCTTCATACCCTTTGACTCAACAATACAACTACTATATCTGAATACTAAACAGTTTAAAGAAAAGGGGAAAGGATCTATATGTACACAAATATTTATAGTGTCTTTTTTGTGGTGGCAAAGAATTAGAAACTGAGGGCATGCCCTTCAATTGGGAAATGACTGAACAAATTGTGGGATATAATTGTGGTGAAATACTCCTGTGGTATAAAAAATGATGAGCAGTATAGTTGGGAAAAACCTAGGAAGATTTCCATGAACTGATACAAAGTGAAGTGAGCAGAACCAGGATAACAATGGACATAGTGACAATTTTGTAAGGATGGTCAACTGTGAAAGATATAGCTACTCTGATTAAGAGATTAAGGGATTTCAGAATTCTTCAACATGGAGGTGCTATATTCATGGGTCTTGGCAAGATCAAGGATATGATCATCTCTGTGTGTGGCTAAAGAGGGATGAAGGAGTAGCTTATAGGAGGGGAGTAGGGTGAGGAACTGAAGTCTCCTAATGTAAAGGAAAGAGTTGGGGAGGAGAGAAAATGGTAAGCTGGGTATCAAAGTCGATGTGAAAGGAAGAGGAGTGATCTGGAGACAACTGCTACTGGGATTTTGGTTGTGAGTGGTAGATGGGAATTGTGTGAACCTCAAAAGAAGAAAAGCTAACGAGTGTTAGAAGAAGGGAGAGAATCTGGAAATGGCAATGACAACCCAACTCCTCTGCCTCAGCTAGTGAGCCAAAGAGAATAAATGAAGGTGAAACTCCTGCTAGAAAGAGTGGCCAGGGAGACTGTGTCATCAGGAGAAAGTTACATTTTAGCAAGAGCTAGCAGATGAAAGGAGTGGGAGAGGAACAGATTTAAAGGAAGGAAAGTTTGTTGCAGAATGACAGAACTATCAAAATTAATGTATATTTTCAATACTATACCAATCAAATGACCAAGGGGATCCTTTAATAGAGTTTGATCAAATAAGAACAAAATTCATCTGGCAAAACAAAAGATACAGAATATCAAAGGGAATGATGAGAAGAATTAAGAACAAAGCACTTTCAGACCTCAAACTATGTTACAGAGTAGCAGTCATCCAATCCATTTGGTATTGGTAGAGCACTGAAGCCATGAGAACTTTCAGGAGGATGAGGTAGCAGGGGTAGGGGTGGGGGTGGGAGTGGGGAGCAATTAGAAGGCCACAGAGCAGAGAGGCCCAATAGGAAGGCCCTGTAGTGAAGAGGTCTGCTGTCTGATGCAGGGTTCTCTGAAAAGCTCAATTTGATGTGGGCCTTTACCTCGTGGCCCCTTGCTCCCTTTCCAAATGACAACCTTGGATTTTCATGGGGCTGAATGCCTCTTGAGGCAGCCACACAACTGTGCAGGTTGGAAGTGAGAGAAGCAATAGAACTTTACCTGCTACAATACTTTCATAATATTTGGGCTCTGTAACTGTACATCTCTATTAATAATGTACTTAAGGATATGTTTTGTTTGTACATGACAACTTTCCTCCACGGATGTAACTGAACTGTTATTGCTTGCTAAATAATGCACACATGCACAGTAGCTACAAAGCTAAGCTGAGGCCTTTTAACATTAGAGTGAATGTGAAAGTTCTTCCTCTCCCCTGCCCCCTTAATCTGGTCAGCATTCAAATAAAATTCAAGGTTAAAGCTGAAGCTCCTGAAATAAAGGTTCTTTGGTTTTGGTCAAGCTAGTTAGACAAGGAACAAATACCCCCGACTTCTTAGGCTCTGTTCTTGTTTTCCATTTACTTAATGTACTGTGTTGTTGAGTCATTTCAGTTGTGTCTGAATCTCTGTGACCCCATCTGTGGTTTTCCTGGACTGGACACTGGAGTGGTTTGCTATTTCCTTCTGCAGCTCATTTTGCAGATGGGAAACTGAGGCAAATGGGGTTAAGTGACTTGCCCAGAATCACACAGCTAATAAGTATCTGGGGTAGGATTTGAACTCAGGTCTTATGGATTCCAGGCACTGTATCCACTATGCTACTTACCTGCCTCTACCGTGCCTTACCTTCTGAAATTTTTTGGAAGATCTCTATTTCCAAAATTGTCATAATGCTTAGCTCAGTACAGAAGAAGTAGGGTTTGTTTTGCTGGGGGTTTTTTTGGGTAACATTCTAGTTCTTGTAGATGCCAGATCTCACATAAATAATAGGAATAAGGATGAACCCCATGATCCTCCTCTCACTATTCCATTCAGCCAATCTTTGCCCTCTCGGAAGCAGAACAATGGAAACATTGCCAGAAATAGAATTATTTTTTTAATGAAAAGGGAAGATTGTTGAACCAAAGTGGGGGGAGGGGTGTGGGACTCTTTTGGAGATCTCTTGCCAAGTTAATTTGCAAGTATTAATGACTACCCTTTAAGTCTGTTCATTCACAGCTGTCTTCAAGTCCATCTAATTGTATTACTGTTTAATCTACTTCTTGCCATATTTCCACAATAATAGTATGACATGCTTTATCTAATTTTTCGCTAAAATCTAGGTGAACTATATTCGTAGCATTTCCTGGATCATCCAGTTACATAATCTTGTCAAGAGAGGAAACAAGCGTAATTTGAAACGACTAGCTGTCAATGAAGCTGTGGTGGATCTTTATCATCACCACTTCCTTATCTAGATGTTTGCCTGATCCATTCTAGAATTCTGTCAGTCAGACTCACTGACCTACAGTTTACTGGTCTGTACTTTTCACTTTTTTGGAAGTTGGGACTTCTGCCCTTCTCCAGTTCTATGGTATTTTATCTTATTTTTTATGATATTTCAAATATCACTGTAGTTCTTTTAGTACTGCAGGATGGAGTTCACCTGGGCTATGTAATACAGCAAGGGCAATTAGGTACATTCTTACTCTCTCCTTTTCCTATCTACTATCTAGGGCAGGGGTGGGGAACCTGAGGCCTCAAGGCCTCATGTGGCCCTCTACGTCCTCGTGTGGCCCTTTGACTGAATCCAGACTTCACAGAACAAATCTTCTTAATAAAAGGATTTGTTCTGTAAAACTTGAACTCGGTCAAAAGGTCACACCCAAGGACCTAGAAGGTTACATGTGGCCTCCCAGTTTCCCCACCCCTGATCTAGGGTATTAATTCTATGTTAACCATTTTTCTTCTTGTATTTCTGGTGCAAAAATATTTATTCTAGAAGAAAAAAATAGAAGCCAAGTAAAAATATCTCTCCTCTCTCTCTGTTCTCATATCACACTTATGTGTGATATGGTCACAGTGCAAAACTATACTGACCAATTTTTACCAATAAATTCAGTCAGTCCATTGAAAATGGAAATTAAAAGGGAAGCCTAAAGTAATGAAGAACACTTTAGGGAACAATGTCCAAAATATATATAGTTAGCTGTGAAGATTTAGGTTCGTTTGCTTACTGATATTTTTCTTGCTGGGTAATGTGTGATTTATGCTTATTTTAAAATAAAAACTTCTGCTTCCTTACCATAAGAAGGAAAAGATTTCACTGAATGATTGTTATGGAAATGAAATATCAGGAGGCTCTCTACAAAGTGGTAGGAATTTCAGTTTCTTCCATGACTCTGCTTTAAATTAACAGAGCTCAGTTTACTAATCTAGGGCCTTCTTATGCAATAGGTTCTCTTGAAATAGGATTAATTCACTCATAAAAAAATGTCAATAATCCAGTCTTTAGCCTTTAATAATGAAACATGTGCTTCACTTACCCTTTCTGGAGGATAGTTTACTTGAATTTCTCTTTCCCTCTGCAATCTCTTCTAACAGATTTCGAATTTCAGTGTCATACTCTACCCATTCTGGGATAATCCGGACAGCAGCTTTCAATTTAGGTTCTTTGGTTTTGGGATTGTTGCACTAAAAATTTAAACAAAATATCAAAAGATCAATCTCTAGGAGACATATCTGCAAAACCCAGTAGCACTGCTGTGCAAAAAAAGCAACCATGATAGCTTATCTGAAAGCAGAACACGACCAAATTCAGACATATTGATAAATGTCAATCACATGAACTATGACCAGATCATGTTGGGAGGAGATACAATACAGGAGAAGTTGTACAGGCAGAGGAGTCAGCAGACCTGGGTTCCAGCTCTGCCATTCACTAGCTATCTGAATATCTATGTAAATAACCTATCTAAACATCAGTTATCTCATTTGTAAAATGATTGTAGTGTACAAGTGATCCTAAGATCTCTTATAACAGTATTTGCTTTTGGTTAAAAATACATAATCTAATTTGCTTTTAAATGATTTCTAAGCATTGTTAGCTCAAATGGAAATTTTAAAAAAAGCGTCTAAAGCAATGCAGATGGTTCTGATACTTGGCAAATTGTCATATGCAAACTGTTATGACAAAAGTTCCAAATATATCACCACTTCGTAAAAGAACATAGCAGACTATATTGGTAAATATTCATATGTCTTTTCTGGGTCTAAACATCTGGTTGCACACTTTGTTTTCTAGAGACAGAACTGGCAGTAACTCTTAGAAATGCCTAACCATTTACTCCTTCTCAAACTGTTCTAATTAGGTAATGCAATAATGCTGTTAGTACGAACTCATCTAGTAGAGTACACACACACACATACACACACACATACATAGATAAATACATATACATATATATGTAGGCAACTAGGTAGTTCAGTGGATAGAGTGCCTGGAGTCAGGAAGACTCATTTTCCTGAGTTCAAATCTGGCATCAGACATTTATTAGCTGTGTGACCCTGGGCAAGTCACTTAACCCTGTTTGCTTCAGTTTCCTCATCTATAATATCAGTTGGAGGATATTAAAAAAAAAAAATCAAACTCCAGAAGATACGTCTGCAAAATGGCAAACCACTCCAGCATCTTTGGGGTCATGAAGAGTCGGACGTGACTGAAAAATGACTGAGCAGCAACAACTACAAACCCACGTGTGTATTTAATTTTTATCTAAGACTTTTGAATACTCTAAAAATCCCTATGTAATAATAGCACATTTTGCGGTAGGAAAAAAATTGGGAACAAGGTAGGTGCCTAAATTAAAAAATGGCTCAACAAATTGTGCTATGAAAGGAGACATGGAGTACTGGAGTATTATCATGCTGGGGAAAAATGATGAATACGAAAAATTTAGAAGACCATGGTAAGATTTATATGAACTAATGTAGAGTGAAGTAAATAGACAGGAAAACAATATACATAATTAACTAGATTGTAGATTAAAAAAAACAACAACAATGATATGAAAGTGAATGTTGTGTAAGGACCAGGCTTGACCCTGGAGAAGAGCTGAGAAAATGTATATTCCTTCCTTTATTGGAGAGATGGGAATCATTAGGTATGAAATATTGCATATACTATCATGAGTTTATGTGTTAATTGATTTTATTTAGCTTTTTCCCCCTTTTACTTTTTAAATCTCTGTTATAAGAACAGGCTTATAATAGCAAAAATTATATTCAGATTTATGAAATATATTCAGCTTGTAAAATGCAGAAAATAATGTGATTTGATTCCTTTTAAATTCCTCTTTCTTCTACTATCAAACACCACCTTCTTGTATTTAGCTACTGACACTTCTAAACAACAGTGCACCATTCCCCAGTGTTATCCCTCCCTGTTAACTTTACTTTTGTAAGCTTATGCAAATCTTCTAGGAACATTTTGTCACTGTTGTCGCTGAACTGTGTCTATGAGTTTGTTGGTTCAGATGAATTTGCTTGCCACTACAGTCAGGTTTTCTCAGAACTTGATGTAAAAAGGTTCCCTCTAGCCTTCCAGAGATACAGCAAGAGTTAACAGTTAGAGAGTGCTTAAAGATGTGCATTGGTTTATATGTGTCGCCCCACTGGATCCTCACCACCACTGAAGTTGCTATTATCTCCATTTTACCAATGAAGAGCTGAGGTTTAGGGAGGCCCAACAATTTACCTTGGTCACACAAAGCTAGTAGGTGCCTGAGGTGGTATGCGAACCCAGGTCCTCCTGAGTCTAGCACACTGTCTACTATGCTAGGCTGCCTCTCAATGCACTCAAAACTATAACAGGTGATTCAGCTGTGAAAGAACAAGTTCAGGTAGAAAAGTTCTAGAGAATTGAGCAAAAGAAACCTATAAAATAATTAGAACCATTTTAGACCAAGGGTAGTGAAAATGAAAATCTGTTCACAAGAACCCTGCAAAGAACCCTCTATTTAACAAGTTTAGTATGTAGTTCACAACTTTTCTGTGCTTCCCAATATCTGCTCTTGTAACAGAGGACTTCAGCATATATATTGACTCTCCCTCAAACACCCTAACAACTCAGCTGCTCAACCCACCCATCTCCTCTGGACTACTCCTTCATGTCACCCCAGATACTCACAAAAAATGTCATACCTTTGATCGTGACATCACCCACAAATGACTATCTTTAGGTTAAAAAGATTCTGAAATACCCGTATCTGACCGTAAGCTATTGATTTTTCACCTCTCCCTTTAATGTACCTTACAAAACCCTATTCTTTATCTGCACCATGACCTCAAATCCTTTGACCCCTCAACTCTCTCCCAGGCCTTCTCCCCTGTATTAGCTACTCTCTCCTCTTTTCCCCATCTTGACCTCTTGGTCAATTCTATGTTGTCCTCGTGAATCCCTAGCCCCCTTCTCACATCACTGATTCCATTCTACCAAATCTCAGCCTCCTAACATTTTCTGATTTCCCTCCTACATACTTGCTGCTGAACAAAGGTGGAGAAAATCATACAGTCATTCTGACTGAGTCCACTGTCAGGACCCACATGCATGTACCATAATCTTAGCTGAGCCCTCACTGCTGCCAGGCCATCCTGCTCTACCTCCCTCATCACTCTCCACAGGGGCTCTTCCAACCTTTTCCTCCTTCCTCAGACCTCTGTGTCTCCCCCTCCCCTTCCCCTCTCATTTGAGAACCTTGCTTCATATTTCACAGGAAAAATGAGGGCACTTGCTGTAAGCTCCCTCTCTACCATCTCATATTACTTACATGCCTTCTGCCACAATCTGTTCCTTCAGTCCTGTTTCATATGGCCAGGGGGAAGGCTAGTTCTTCCATTCCCTCATGCAATCCCATTCCATCCTTTCTCTTTCAGCAGATTGCCTCCTCTATCACCCCCTCTTAATATACTTTAACCTCTCCTTGTTTACTGTCTCATTCCTTACCATTTACAAACAGACCCTCATCACCTCCATACTGAAAAGACCCTCACCTGATTCTTCCATCACTGTTAACTATCCTATATCTCTTCTGCCCTAAGTAGCTAAGCTCATCAGAAAGGTCATCTACAATATGTGCCTTCACTTTCTCACCTCTCACTTTCCTTAACCCCTTCGAATCTGGCTTCCATCCTGATCTTTTCAGACATCTCAAGCTAGATGTCCAGTAGACACCTTAAACTCAACATGGAGTTTCCCTCTTAAACCTGTCTTTGTAATTATGTAGAGGGCAACACTATCCTCCCAGTTCTTCAGGCTCGTAACCTCAGAATCATCCTTGACTTCCTACTTTCCCCTTTCCTCTGTGTCACCAACAAGCCTGTTGATTTTACCTTCATGACATCGAATACACCCCTTTCTTTCCTCTGATGCTGCCACTACCCCAGTGCAGGCTCCTATCCACTCGTGCCATGATTATTGCAATAACCTGCTGTGGGTCTGCCTGCCTAACCCACTCCGTGCCACCCTCTATTCAACAACTAAAGTGATTTTTCTAAAACACAAGTCTAACCAAGTCACACCTCCTATTCATTAAGCTCCAGAGGCTCCCTGTTGCTTTTAGATTCAAATATAAAACATTCAAAGCCTGTTATAATCCACACCCCTGCTATCTTTTCAGGCTTCTTAAACCTTACTTTACTCCATGTACTCTTCAATCCAATGACACTGTCCTCCTTGTTGTTCCATGTATAATATACTCTTATCTCTCAGCTCTGGGCATTTTCTCTGCTTGTCTCCCATGCCTGGAACACTTTCCCTCATCAGCTTCACCTATTGGCTTTCTTTAAGTCTCAACTAAAATCCCACCTTTCACAGTGAGCCTTTCCGAATTCCTTAATTTGTGTCTTTACTCTGTTATTTCCTCTTTATCCTGTACTTAGCTTGTCTGTATTATGTTTTCATGTTGTCTCCCTCATTAGATTGTGAACTCCTTGAAGGCAGGGACTTTCTCCTCTTATTGTACCCTTACCACTTAGCACAGTGCTTGGCACATACCAGGCACATATTAAATGATTACTGATTGATTGAAAGAATAGTTCATCAAAGCAAAAGCATAGAAAGTGAAATAAAGATGAACAAGATCGATGGAATTATGTTGCCTGGTATCATTTGGGAAAATTCACACTATCGGCTTATTAGAATAGGCTCTAACAAGGATAATTAATTTTATGAATTCCATGTCCATGAACATTTATACTTTGTTGCTAGTGATGGTCTTTTTATTATACTTCTTATGCTTACTGATTTAAATCAATATATCAGATCACTGAGCAACGAATAAAAAATTCAAGAAAATGGATGTACCATACTATTTGTAAAATCCATACAAATTCCCAGTATTTAACTATTTCCATTTATTCCCTTCAAAAGTGCAGAATACCCATTTATGCCTTCTCATTTTGGTTAATTCTTAACCTGTGTCCTCACATAAACTCTACATACAAGAGGAACCCAACATATTGAAGGACTTCCCCTAGACCAACATGTTCAAGTATGGGGATACTTTTTAAATATTTTAAAAAATGTTTTTCAGACCCCTAGAAAGTAGTAGTTTGTATTAATATTATCCACTGAGTGAGAAAATACATAATGGTAAAAATTGCTACAAATTCAGAACACTTTTTAATTCATTCATATTTTATTAATCACAATACCATCTACATACGTTTGAAAAGTCTATTGCTGCATGTTTGGTCAGATCTCAGGACCAAACTGACAATGCTTGAAGTGCATAGGATGTCCTGGACCTTTTGTAACGAATGAAGGTCCTGAGGCCTACTGTTCCTCTAGCTGTCCTGTCACCAGTGCAGTACAAGGGCTCCAGCAGGACTTATCTGCCAGTCTTTCAGGAGGGCCAGGAGTCTTTCTTTTCTGTTTCCTACATATATGTATGCCCTGGGAGACACAGAGAAACTTACCAGATCAATAGTTTTGGCCCTTTCTTTGGATTTGTCGTCACACCACGTTTCACACCACAACCACTCTGGAGGAAGAGACTTAATGGCAACCTGGTGAATCATATTGTTGGGCAGGTCCTGCAAAAAAATCAGATGTGAACCAGAGATACAATGCCTATGGTGCCCCAGAATAAATAGAGGCCTACAAGGCAGGAGGATTAAGTAAAAAGACAGTACATGTTGTTGTGGTGGTTTAGTCATTTTTACACACTTGTGTCTCTTTGTGGTCCCATTTGGGCTTTTCTTGGCAAAGATACTGCAGTGGTTTGCCATTTCCTTTTCCAGATCATTTTAAAGATGAGGAACCTTGGCTCCTCTCTTGGGAAAGAGAGGCTAAGTGACTTGTCCAGGGGCACACAGCTAGTGTCTAAGGTCACAATTGAACTCAGGTCCTCCTGAATCTAGGACCAGCACTCTAGCCATTGTGCTACCTAGGGTCCCCCTCCCCCCCGCCAAAGAGTATTTAGATAGGAAAAAAATAATTTTAGATAGCATATAAATAGCAAAATAATAAATGAACTACAGTTTTGGTTTTTAAATATTCAAATAATCTTCTATAAAAAATTTGCTTAGAAGTTGTTCTTATTTCTTTCTACTCTGGGCAGCATGTTCAATAGTTAAATTTGAACTAATTAAGTGTACCTAAGACATTTAATTTTAAAATCACTCTAGAACAAAGTTATTTTATAAGAAGTAAGGACTATTAATATGAACACCAGACTTAACATGACTAAGTAATGTCTATAGTAAATTTATTGATTATCAAGAAATTTATTTTATCTGTATTTGCCTATATCTATTCTTATTGTCAATCTAATGTCAGATTTATTTAAATAATGGTTGCTGGGAACTGTTCCAGCAAAGGAATATTTAAGTCAGAATGAAACAATGCAAAGTCCTTTTAAAAAATAATCGGCTAACATTAATACTGAGGATATTTGAATAGATATCTTTAGGTTCAGAAGAAGAATATGAACATAAGTATAAATAATTTAGCAATTATTGATAACTGGCTTGTAAACTGATACATATTTGATTTACATGTTAAAATATTTGGGATTTATAAAAGAAGAGAGGGAAGGAAAAAAGAGAGGGATGGAGGTAGAGAAGGAAAGAAAGAGAGGGAGGGAGGAAAAGAAGGAAGGGAGGGAGAGAGAGGAAGAGAGGGAAAGAAGGAAAGGGAGAGGGAGAGAGGGAGAGGGAGAGAGGAAGAGAAAGAAAGAGAGAGAGATTTTTATTACTACCAACACGCTTCCTGGCAAAATGAAGGCTTAGTGCAGTACAATAGAGACTACTGATTCATATTTTTATGGTTTCCCAAAAGCAAAGGACAGTGTGGATCCAGATAAGTCCTAGACAAAGGAACTTAGCAGCCCTTGGGGGGTAAAAACTCATAAGCAAGCTTGCAGCTAGTATTGTTGAGGTGGTTACCTTCATAGAGTGGCAACTAGGTGGTGCAGTGGATAGAGCACCAGCACAGGAGTCAGGAGGACCTGAGTTCAAATCTCACCTCAGATACTTGACATTCACTAGCTGGGTGACCTTGGGCAAATCACTTAACCCCAACTGCCTCATCCTGGGTCATCTCCAGTCATCCTGATGAATATCTGGTCACTGGATTCAGATGACTCTGTAGGAGAAGTGAGGCTGGTGACCTGCACAGCCCTCCCTCACTCAAAACAAAGTCAAGTGCAAGTCGTGTCATTATTTCTCTGATGGCATGGTCTTCCTCAGCAACGAAGGAAGAACACACACTTCCAAAGGATTTCTTCCCAAGGTCTTCCAGTAGGGCTGAAAAGAGGAAGATGGCTAGGGAGAAAGTCATTTCTAAAGAAAGGTTCTGGGAGAGTGAACTTCCTACACATCTCCTTCTAGCCATTCCAGAAGTTCCTCCTCCCGCCCCTAACAACTGCTAGATGTGGGATACACACACATATATAAAAATACGTATACACATGTGTATGTATATATACATATATAAATGTACACACACATAAAACGTTCACTTGTTTCTGACTTTGTGTGAGCCTATTTGGGATTTTCTTGGCAGAGATGCTAGAGTGGTTTGCCATTTCCTTTTCCAGCTCATTTTACAGCTGAGGAAAATAAGGCAAACAGGGTTCAGTGACTTGCTCAGGGTCACATAGCTAGTAACTTGTCTGAGGCCAAATTTTGAATGCAGGAAGATGAGTCTTCCTCATTCCAGGCCTGGCACTCTATCCGCTGTATTACCTAGGTGCCCTCATGTATATGGGTCTAGATATGTATATACATATATGACTATGTTTATATACTTTGGGAAAAAAACTTGAACTCTTCCCTCCCTGGAGGATGATTTCTAGTGTGACTACTTGGGGAGCCCATTACCAAAGTAATGTAGTGCAGGTACAGGCTACTTTCAGCCTGATTAGAATCTACTTTTATTATATTGATGTTGCCCAGCCAAGGGTACTGAATATTCTTCTAGCTATTAAAGTTATCCTTTCCTTCTCTGAGGAATACTTTACAATTGAATCTATTCTAGTCTTTTATAAGTTTCGGTAGTTTGATTCCCAGGTATTGCAAGTTATAGTTACTTATAAGGGCTTTCCTTTTCTATTATTGCTTCTTATGTTTTGTTATTCTTATATATAAAAGCTGTTGATTTTTGAGGATTTATTTTGTTACCTGAAACTTTGCGGAAGTTATTGTCTCAATTAGCACTTTTACTGATTCCCTAGGGTTTTCTAATTATCATATTATGAGCATATCTTATTATGAGCAAATAGGGAAAGTTATATCTCCCCTTTACCCATCTCTGTCTTTTACTTTCTTCTCTTACCTTGTTGTTGTTGCTGGTATTTCCAGAACTACATCAAATAATATTGAGGAGAGTAGGCCTTTTTGTTTCTCTTCCATACTTATTGGAAAAACTTCTACCGTATCCTCATTGCATATGATACTTGCTTTTGGTCTTAAGACAGATGCTTCTTTTGATATTAAAAGTCCCTCAACTATGCCCAAAAGGCTATAAAAATGTGCACATCCTTTGACTCAACAACACCTCTTTTAGGGCTGTATCCCAAAGAGATCATAAAAATGGAAAAATGACCCAAGTGTATAAAAATATTTATAGCAGCTCTTTTTGTGGTAGCCAAGAAATGGAAATTGAGGGGTTGTCCATCAATTGGGGAATGGCTGAACAAGTGAATGTATAATATGGACAATATGAATGTAATGGAATACTATTGTGTTCTAAGAGATGACAAACAGGACTTCAGACAAACCTGGAAAGATGTATATGAACTGATGCTCAGTGAAGTGAGCAGAATGAAGAAGACATTATACACAGTAAGAGCCACAGTGTGCAAGGACTGTGTCTAATCAATGTAGCCCTTCTCAGCAATGCAAGGACCTAAAATATTTCCAAAGGATTCATGATGCAAAATGCCATCTACATCCAAAGAACTATAGAGTCAGAATGAAGAATGAAGCATACTATTTTCTGTTTTGTTATGTTATGTTTTGTTTTATTTTTTTTCTTATGGTTCTCCTATTTTTAATTCTTCTATGCAACATGACTAATATGAAAATGTGTTTAATAAGAATGTATATATAGAACCATATAAGATTGCATATCATCTTAGGGAGGGATATAGGAGAGAGGGGGAGAAAATTTATTAACTTACGGAAGTGATTGTTGAAAATTGAAAAAAAATAAATTATTAAAAAAATAAAAAAGGTCCCTCTGTCTATACATTTCATCAATTCTCTCTTTTTCTATTTTGTTAATGTATATTTATAAGGATATTATTTTCCTACTGAAGACTGCTTTAGCTGCAACCCAGAAATTTTGCTGTATTATTTCATCATTATCATTTTCTTTTACATAGTTATAAATTGTTTGTATGATTTGTTTTTTGATCCATTCACTATTAAGGATTTCACTGTTCAGTTTCCATTTGGGTCCATATCTTTTGTTTGTAGTCTCTGAACCAACAACTACATTCATTGCATTATGGCCTATAAAGAATGTATTAATTATTTCTGCCTTTTTATATTTGTTTTCAATATCTCGGTGCCCCAGTGCCAATTTTTGTAAAAGTTCCATATGGTGCAGAAAAACATGTTTATTCTTTTGCTCTCCCACTTACAAAATTCCAAAAGTCTTTTAACTTTGGTTTTGCTAGGAATTTATTCAGTCCCATATTTTTCCCTTTATCTGTTAGACTTACCCCAAACTGATAGAGGGATATTGAAGCCTCTTGTCACTAATGTGTCAGTATCTATGTCTTGTAGCATAGATCTTTCCTTTCTGAATTTGGAGAGTATAAGTATATTACTGATAATTTGCCATCTATGGCTCTTTTCAGCATAATGTAGTTTCTTTGTTTATCCCTTTTTATTTTTGAATGTTTGTTTTTGCTTTGTCAGATAGAATGATTACAACTACTGCTTTTTTGGATTCACTTGATGCATAGTAAATTTTTTTTCTCATCTCCTGAGTTTTATTTTGCAAATGATTTTGTTTTGAAATGTATTTTTTGTAATCAACACATTGTATGTTTAAAAAAATCTAATTTGTTGCTCTTTTTTTGTTTTATTAGATTATTCCATTCACATTTAATGTTATGAGAGTTTGGTTTATATTTTCTTCCATCAGTCTCTAATATTAGGCATTTAAAAAAAGTTATTAGTCCTCTATCTACTTTATCTTATCATTTTTTAAGGTGGCCCTTTTTCCATTGGCTCCTCCTACAACTCCCCCCACCCTGATCCCTTTTCCATGTTTGTTACCACCCTTTTCCTTTGGGGTTTTGCTTATTAGTTCCTTTTTCTCATCACTTTTAACTAGTTACACAATTCTCTCCCTTCCTTTTTTCTTTTTAGTGAATTAGATTCCCCTTTGTTCTCCTTTACTCAACTATTCCTATTTACTAGTTTTTAAATGTTCATTTTTATGACTCCAAAAATAATTTCACTCTTTTCTTTATCCATCCTTTCTGTCTACTCCATACCCCCTTCTCTGCTTTGTGACTCCTATAATTATCTAGTCTCTCTCTATTTGCTATTGATAATATTTAATATAAATTTTAGACTTTAATAAGGGCCAAAGTTTGAATTAAGAAGAGCCTGGACCTAATTGTTCCCTTTGTTTAACTTAGAGGACACCTTTTGATGTCAGGCAAACAAATGGGACCTCCTTACCAGACTCTTCTTCTGGCATCTTAGTGATAAGGAAAAACACAGATACCTTGAGTTGTAACTTCAGCTTTGTCAGCTCTGTTAAGATACCACAACTTCAAAGGCCTGTTTAGGACAGGATGTCTGTAATCTGGGTGATGGGACTTTTTCCTTATCTTAAATCACAGAGACATGCTATGGAAAGAAGATGCCCATAGCTTGGGATCATAAAACCCAACTGATGCTACTTTGCTTTCTCTGCAGTTACTCTGTGGATGCTGCTGTACTGGACTGTAACATCTATTTACTCCTCATGCATTTCTGTTGTTTGAGGTGTTTGAAAAGCAAACAATCTCTTCAGTTCCATTTTCCCCTAACAAATGTTTCAAATGACTCTTCATTATTGAACATCTATCTTTTTTCATTTGTGGTTAAGCTCAGATTTGCAGGGGGGTCACCCTGGGCTGTATCCTGAGCTCCACTGCTCTTCAGAAAATATTATTGCATTCTATCCTGTGTTTTGTGGTGGGTGCAGAATAGTCTTGTATTATTCAAATTTCCTTTCCTTTGTATTTGAAGGTCTTTGTCTTGATTGCTTGTGGAACTTGTTTCTGAACTGAATTGTTAAATTTAATCACTAAGTCTTCTGTAGTTTGCAGCCTTTTTTTTTCTTTTTTTCCCCTGGCAATGACCCATAAATTCTTTAAATTGGTATTTCATTTTCTTATATTCAGATGTTTATGTATTTTTCCCCGCATTATAGTTTTAAAGTTTTTTTCCTTCTGTCTTATTCTAATGGGAAATCTATGATCCTTAAGTTGTCTCTAAGCATCCTGTTTTTTGAGATTAGTATGTTTTGCTTGTATAGTGAACATATTTTCTTTTAATGTCATTGTTTTCTGCTTTCCTTCTTCTAGGTTGTCCTTCACTTCTACATATTCACATTCCCAATATGTTCTCTTTTTTTCCTTTGTGAGACTTGTCATTGCAAATTCCAGGTTTTCAATTTTGCTGTTATTTTTGCTATGTGGGCCACACATTTTGCTTGCATCATCATTTTCATTTCTATTTTGAACCACTTAGGAACAGCAAGTTCTAGTTCCATATTTTCCTCACATTCCACAGGGCCTTTGTCTCATCAGGTGGGGTTTTTTTTGCAGTATTATTCATGGATGTCTGAACTAGTTTTCTGGATCTGGAGGCCATATTTCCTTCTTTTGTTAACGTTTTCAAGGTTTCTGAGTTTTCTTCTTACTGATATTTTTAGTAATGTCATTTAATTTTCCCCACTGATTTTTCCCTATTTCTTATTTTCTGATTCTGTCCCCTGTGATGGAAGGTTGGACACTGGGTAGAGTTCATCAGCCTAGGTGCTCTGCCCCAAGTGAATTGGATAGACAAAATGAACTGGCCTAAACTCTTTCCCTCAAGCTTAGTGGAATGTTGTATGGTCCCTTCCCCCTTCCCTTTCGATTAGAATGTGAAAAAAGCCTCATCATTATCAAGTCCCTTCAGATTATTCACCTGTAGTTACCTTTTCATTTTTCTCTACACTTCTGTATTTATATTTCATGGGTGGAGGGGGGAAGATGGCTGAGTGGAACAAAACAGTAGAGCTCAATTCTACTCCACCATTACACAACCCACTCAATAAACAACTCACCCTTTTGATAAGCAGTAAATATGATGCAGAACCCTTTAGAGATGAAAGTGAAAGTAGGCATAAGAATTCCTAGATAGAGGAAAACAAAAACTGAGGTGAAAGAGCAAAGGCTTCAGCTAACAATTGAGAACCTCAGAGACTAAGGTAAAATTGAAAGATTTCATTGAAAAAAACAAGAGCAAAACTTTTTACCAAGAAAACACACGTGTACGTGTGTGTGTGTGTGTGTGTGTGTGTGTGTGTGTGTGTATGTGTGTGTGTAAGCACCTTAGCTCAGGCTGACAGTTGATTAAAAAAAAAAGTCCTCAACTGCCTCAGCAGGAAAAAATCCCTTGAGGGACTAAAGTGAAATGGATAGACTTCAGGTGTTAAAAAAAAAGACCTCAACTGAGTCTCACCCTGGAGGGAATCCACTTAACTAAATATTAAAGAAAAGGCCTACATCCAAAGGAAAAGGCTTCAACTAAGGTTGATTAAAGAAGAGAACAACTTTGGTGTCCTTTGTGAAGGAAAAAGCCCAAAGATTGATCACTGGGGTGAAGGAAACTTGATTTGGTCCCTAGGGTAGGGAAGACCTAGAACTCAGCTCTTAGGGTCCCCATGCTTGGAATGCCTTCCTTATGCATCTATCTCATAGAATCCCTGTGTCCCCCAAGATTCAGCTTCCCTTCTACAAGATACCTTTCCTGAACCCAACTGGCTAGTGTCCACCTTCCCTATCTTGTAATTTAAAACTTTGTATTTATTTTGATGGTGGATTCGTGAACCTCTACAGTAACTGCTAGCAGAGTGATGGGAAATAGAAGGTTCTAAGAAACATACAGTTATACTGTTAAGGCATTTTAATTAGATGGTTAGCATTCTCAATGTGAGATCATTGTTCAATGACCAATAAATATATCCCCTATTGAAGAATATGAATCATATGACCCTTGACATTCTAGGTTATAAATGAAACCAGGAGAAAGAATCTGTGACTAAATGGAAGACAAGTTCACAGGTATTTCTGGGAGAGGCAAAGAAAGGAGTTGGCATAGTAGGTTTTATCATAAAACCTGGAGGCAACAAGAGATAGTATTTCCTGGGGCATTTGGACAACATGTATTTCAGCACTAATTGACATTTTTAAAAAAAGATTTCCATGGAAATAACTGCAGCTTTTGTGATGGTTTTTGAGAATGAGGCAGTAGAGAAAGTCTATCTATGAAGAATTTGATAAGTTCCTCCAAATTAAAATATTATGTGCTCTGATGCTATGTGACTTCAATGTAAAAGTGGAGAAAAGTGAAGTTGAGGAGAAATACATGGAAAAGCATTGTTCAGGAAAAATGCATGAAAGAATATAAAGAATTGTTTATGGTACAGAACCCTTATACCTCTACGTCATGAACACTTTCTTCAAAAAAAGGATTGTCAGATGGTGGATGAGGCAAGTATCAAGTAACCTATCAAGAATATTAAAGAAAAGGCCTATATCCAAAGGAAAAGTCTTCAACTAAGGTTGATTAAAGATGAGTAAAAAATCTTTTCCCATCAAAGAGTCGTTTTTTTCATTCTTTATGACAAGTTAAGGGCAGTGGAACCACCACTCTTGGACCCCAATATCATAGTCACAGATGTATTATAGAAGAGGGATACAGATACCTATGATACATTTGTGAGGGCATTCAGAGAGTCTGAGATAAAAGATAACGCTAAATCCTAATTAGGATGAATAATGAATCCTAGGACCACAATATTCAGATTCTGACTATTCAGCATTATAATTATATGTAAAATATGGTGATGGGCTCCATACCAATAGAAATATGAAGTGAAAAAAATTTAAAATAAGTGTATCTATTATCATAATAGCAAAGGATAAGAAAAATATATTAGTATAAAAAGAAAAATAATATAAAAAGCAAAATTTTAAAAATAAAAAAATTATTGAATATTTTGCTTAAAGATAAGCTTACACTGACAATACAATGAAAAATAATTGTTATCATTTAAAATACTTTAGCATAGACGGAAGTGTCTTTTCTTTTTTTTCTCAAACTTCACACTTACACTGGTAGGTGCAGAGAACTTTATCCACATCTTGGTGAATTTGAATGCTCACATTCTCATACACCAACCCAAGTGTAGTTGGATGACCTGGGGTATTATTTACAATCAGTAATTATTTCAATGTGATACTGCTGTCTTGGCAATACTTTTCAACAGCGAGGCTAAAAAAACTTGAAAACCAGTTTTTGAAAACAGCTTTAGTCATCCATGCTGTCTTACGTGATCATCCAAGAACTTCATCCTCTCAGAGTTTGAGGATTTTGAAACTAATAAATAAACATTGGTTTTAATTTAAAATAACTTTCTTCATTACCTTCCAATAATGGAATTAAAGCAATCCTTAGACACTTTAAATCCAGGTTGAGTTATTTCTTTTCTTTCTTTTTTCTTTAAAAAAATTTTTTTTTAAAGAAATCTAAGTTCCGGAAGTCATCCTTTCCTAGAATAAGCCTATTTGACCCACATTAAAAATCTGTTGATCAGTGTGTCCATCTTCTTAAATTTTCTTTAAAAATTAGAGTAATTAGTTGTTGCATCCTCTTCTGCATTGACTGCTCTCCATGTAATTTTAACATTATACAACTATGTCTGATTTTTAAGGCCACTGAACCAACCAATACTTCTGCACCATCCACTTCATTTCCATTTTTTTCCCACTGCTTTAAGTCAACTTGAAGCTTTTGTCAGAATGGTTGCTCTGTCAAGAAGAATGTTTTGTTTTTTTTTAAATTGCAATCTTCAATCCATACAGCCAAAAGACACTTCATTTCTATCATTGTAACTTTCTGTTCCTTGTAGTTTGCAAAGTACAAAAGCTGATATGTGTTTTATGATATTATACCATAGATTCAGACATTTTAACATCTGGTTCTGTTGTAGAGTTACCATGTTCACATTCATGCTGCTCAATTTATATTAAATTAAAAAATTAATAACAAACCTTTTCTTAGGCACTGGTAGTATTTCCATCTGAAGCAGTCTTCTTAGTTTTCATTTTGTTAAGGATACAAAAAAACCTAATGCAACTTTTGATGATATTATTTGAATTTTAAAATAATATTTTCTCTCTAATCCCAAACTAAATGAAATGGATAAACATGAAATAATACATAAGAGATGTTAGTAGTAGGTTCTCCTCAAGTTTGTAAATAAGGTCCTCCACTTGTCTTTATGGATTTATTTCAAATTATGCCTTGGTATATTTATGTTCTGTCTTTTTGTTCATCTGTAATTTTTATACATTCTGCTTTCCCTCAAGTATTTTTTCCTTAATAATTTTGTACTAAAAGTTAGACATTCTCAGGGTAAGAATTAAAGTATTTATTTGTGACAAAATTTATAAACATTAAAGTGCTATATAAAGAGTTATTCTGTATAAAGCAGTGGCATGAAGAAATCCATCAGTTTCAGCAAGCTTGATTTTACATTTTAAGACAAATTGTTGCACTTGTCTTTGCTATATTTTAAGTTGTGTAACAAGAATTTGAGAAAAATATTTTTGTTCCAATAAGGAGAAATATGACTCCATAAGAAAGGGATCTATTCCTTAAAATTTTAATAATGTGAATATTAGGAAAAGAGGAAGCAATTTCATTATTGTACCATATCATAACATGCTGGACTGTATGCTGAACAGTAAAACTACTTTTAAAGTTTAGCACTGGTTTTTCATAGACTATATTAAAAAACTGATTTTTTAAAAATATAAAACTCTTCATTTAGCCAGATCAGTGATTTATTGGATAGATTTAATTTCTGAAGTACATACAAAAATAAATTAAAAAAAAATAACATAGGCTGTGAGAAACTGAAATAATTGCAAAGTTTTTTTTAAAGTCCAATGATCATGATCAAAGGTGAAGATAATGTGTCAGACTTTGAAGGAGGGAGGGCCATTCTTGGGTATAGACACGCCTCACTATAATATTGTTTCCTCTTACTTTCCAGTCCCAATTTGTTAATTTTCAAAATAAATTTCCAAATTAAGACTTAGTCAGGTCTAAGTATGATTGGAGTTATTTTCAGATTTGTTTTTCACCAGACTTCACATTTCATATGATACTTTTAATGATGAAAACGCCTTCCATCGCTGCAAACTAGCACTTTGTATTTTATCACCTTAGGGAGTTTCCTGGGACATCACAGAGATAGTGTGCATCAGATACAGGGCTTGAACCTTGGAGTTCCTGAATCTGAGGATATCTCTGTATTCATTACATCGTATCACTTCTATTTTTTAAGGAAAAGTTTTTGGATGTGTTCTTGAAATGATGTGATGTTTTGCTCAGACTATGTCAATTAAATTATAAATGCCATACGATGTAACTAAATCTGGATAAAATTTATTAGACCAATACTTACCTGGTCTAGGTTGGACAGACTGTTTGGATCCTGACTAAGGGCCTGGTATTGGCCTCTCAGTCTATCCCCAGCTGCAATTTTCCTGAATTTCTTGAGATCCACCACATATAAGGCACTGAAAAAGAAATATTCCTTAGTCTATATTGTTATTATTTATAAATATGGAGTTTGCTTGGGTCTAGAGATTCTAGGACCTCAGTCTTTTAAAAGCTTTTCTTTGAATTCAGCTGGATTAAATAATATCTTACTGTTTTCTCTGCTGTGGATAGAGCACTAAACGTTGGGGCAAGAAGACATGAGTTCAAATCTTGTCTTACATTTATTTGCTACATTGCCAAATGACTTTGAGCAAGTCATTTCACAACATCTCTGAGTCTTAATTTTTTCAACTGTAAACTATGTGTGTGTGTGTTTATGTGTGTGTGTGTGTGCATTTGTGTGCACACGTGCGAGCATGAGTGTGTACTTGATAGCTTCTAAGGTCCCTTCCAGTTCAAAATCTACGATCCTATTACCTATGGGAGTATATATACTCATTGAAACTACAATTAACCAAAATTTCCAATAAGGTTCCATTCTTATAAATGGAAAAACTAAGATTCAAGGCATCAGTGTCACTGAGACCATAGAGTGGAAATTCAAGTGACCTCATGCTTATTCTAACATTTATTCAATAGTGTATAGTGAGAATTTGCTGATGATGTAAGAGTATATTTTTCCCCATAAATTTCCCAGTCAACAGAAAAGTCACTAACTGAATAAATAATATGCTGATGAAAGATTAAAAACTATAATTTCTCTTACCTGATATGGTATTTTCTTTTTACTAGATGGGAAGCCCAATATCCTGATTTCCAGAAACGGTATCCATCCATTTCAGTTCGACTATCACAAAACGGTGTGTAACCATATGGTGCACCACCAAGATCAAAGTCTCTGAGCTCTTTTAGGTCTGTTCTCACAATCTAGAAAATTAAAATTTTTTAAAAAATCTGTTGAAGATTATAATAAAATGCTGACCCTATAAATCTGTACTATAAATCAGCTTGTGTTAGAGACCTCTACAAAGGAAAGAACTAAACTTTCTTTAAATAGCATGTAGCTTCAGTTTTGACAAATATCCTCAACATCCAATCTGAGTCAATTAAAATATCTCAAGAGATCAGAGATGGAAGGACCTCAGAATCCATGCCTGAAAAAGAGTCCCCTCTACAGCATCCCTGTTAAGTAGCCATTTGGTCTCTCTTGACTGGGAATCTGGTACTCCCAGAGATGGCTCAGTCCCTTCTGGCAGCTTAGGGGATTATTTCTTACATCAGGCTTCAATCTGTTCCTTCACAATTTCTAATCATTGTTACTATGGCAAATGAATTCTTAATTCTTCTTTCTACCATGTTATTTTTTAAAAAACTACTTTAACTTTTTGTTACATTTTTAGTTCTGAACTGTCTCCTTTCTTCTTCGCTATCTAGCAGTACAGAAGGTCACTATTTGACACAAATTAGATAGGGAGAGGTGTGTGTATGTGTGTGTGTGCATGTGTGCGCACATGAGTGTATGTGTGTACGTGTGTATGTGTGCATGCATGCGTGCATGTATATGTGTGTGTGTGCATGTGTGTGCGTGTGTGTATGTGCATGTTTAAGACGATACTATGATACTTCTATTTATAAGTTCTTTCTCTGGAGGTAGATAGCATCTTCCTTCATAGGTCCTTTGTGGATGCTCTGGATATTTATAACACTCAGAATAGCTTAGTTGCTCACAGTTATTCTCTGAACAGTATTTCTGTTGCTGTATACAATGTTCTCTTGGTTCTGCTTATTTCATTCTTTATTATTTCATACAAGTCTTTACATATTTTTTCCTAAAATCAACCTGTTCATCATTTCTTGCTGCATAGTAGTAGTATCCCATCACAACCACACATCATAACTTATTTAGCCATTACTCAACTGATAGACGTCCCCTCAACATCCAGTTCTGTGCCACCACAAAGAGAGCTCCTATAAATATTTTAGAACACAAAGTTTCTTTACCTTTTTCCTTGATCATCTTAGGAAACAGACCTAATAGTTTTTTAGCTGGGTCAAAGGGCATATACAGCTTTATAACTCTTTGAGGATAATTCCAGAATGTTCTCCAAAATGGTAGGATCAGTTCACAATTCCTCAATAGTGTATTAAGGTCCCAATTGTAGACATCCCTGCCAACATTTGTCGCTTTCCTCTTCTATCATTTTAGCCAATCTGATAGGTGTAAGATGATATCTCAAAGTTGTTTTAACTTGCATTTCTCTAATCAATAATGACGTATAGCATTTTTTCATATACCTATATATAGCTTTGATTTCTTCAATGAAAAGCTGCCTGTTCATATCTTTTGACGATGTGTCAATTGGGGAATGATTCAAATTCTTATAAATCTGACAAAGTTTTCTATGTATTTAAGATGAGACCTTTATCTGATAAACTGTATATAAAAATTTCCACCAATTGTCTGCTTTCTTTCTAATCTTGGCTACATTGACTTTCTTTGTACAAACCCTTTTTAATTTAATGTAACCTGAATTATTCATCTTATATCTCATAATGCTCTCTCTCTCTCTCTCTCTCTCGTTTATTCACAAATTCTTCTATCCATAAATCTGATAGGTAATAAGTTCTATGTTGTTCTAATTTACTTATGATATCTCCCTTTATATATAAGTCATGTATCCACTTTGGCCTTATCTTGGTAAATTGTGTAAGATATTGGTTGATACCCAATTTCTGCCAGATTGCTTTCCAGTTTTTCCAACTTTTTTTTTAACCAAATAGTCAATTCTTATCCCAAAAGATTAAATCTTTACATATGTCAAACACAAGGTCACTATAATAATTTACTCCTGTGTAATTGTATGTCTACTCTGTTCCATTGATCTACCCTTCTATTTCTTAGCCAGTACCAGATGGTTTTGATAATCATCACCTTATAATACAGGTGGTGCCGGTAAAATCTGGTACTGCTAAACCTCCATCCTTTATATTTTTTCATTAATTCTTTTTGTAATTCTTCACCTTTTGTTCTTCCTAAAGAATTTTGTTAAGATCAGGAAGAGCAAAAACAGAGAAATAAAACTATAGACCAACTTCACTAATGAACATCGTTATAAAAATTTTAAATAAAATGCTTGTATGGAGATTACAGGAATATATCACAAAAGTCATACATTATAACCAGGTGGGATATATGCCAGGAAACTGGACTTGTTCAATAGTATGAAAACTATCAGCCTGATTCAATAACAAAAACACCAGAAATCATGTGATTATTTCAAAAGATGCATAAAAAGCTTATGAAAAAATTCAATATTTATTCCTATTAAGAACACTAGAAAGTGTAGGAATCAATGGAGTTTTTAAAAAAATGATACATAGTATCCATCTAAAACCATCAGCAAGCATTATTTGAAATGATGATGAATTAGAATTCTGCCCAGTCAGATCAGAGGTGAAGCAAAGGTGTTCGTTATCAACACTATTTCTCAACATTGTACTAGAAATGCTCGTTATAGTAATAAAACAAGAAAAAGGAATAGGAGGAATAAGAACGGTAAATGAGGAAAAAAGTATCATTACTTACAGATGATATATGGTATACTTAGAGAATTCTAGAGGATCAAGTAAAAATTATTCAAAATAATTAACAACTTCAGCAAAGTTGCAGGATGTAAAATAAACCCACAAAATCATCAGCCTTTCTGTTTATTAACAACAAGTCTATCAGGAAGATGTAAAAGGAGAAATTCCATTTAAAATAGCGTAGACAATAAAAACTATTTAAGAGACTACCTGTCCAGACAAACCAAGGAACTATAGGAACACAATTCCAAAATACTTTTTACACAAATAAAGACATCTAAATAATTGGAGAAATATTAATTGCTCATGGGTAGGATGAACCAATATAATAAAAATGCCAGTTCTACCTAAAGAAATTTATCTGTTCATTGCCATATAATCAAACTACAACAAATTCTTTTATAAAGTTAGAAAGACTAAAAACAGAATTCATCAGGAAGAACAAAAGGGTAAAGAATAGCAAGGGAATCAGTGAAAACAAGGTATGAAGGAAGGCAGCTGCTAGTGCTAAGTGGTGATCACCAAGACAGTCTGGTGAGTCAGTGGAACAGAGGAGCTATACAACATACAGCAGTCAGTGACCTAGGGTTTAGGGCAGGTAGGTCAAACAGTGGATAGAGTGCTAGGTCAGAAAGACTCCTCTGCCTGAGTTCAGATCTGGCCTCAGACACTCTGGGCAAGTCACTTAACCCTTTTTTGCCTCAGTTGCCTCATCTGTAAAATAAGCTGGAGAAGGAAATGGCGAACCACTCTAGTGTCTTGCCAAGAGAACACTAAATAGTGTCACAAAAAGAAACAACCAAACCCAACAACCTATCCTATTGCTTGATAAATGCAAAGATCCAAGCTTTGGGGACAAGAACTCATTATGTGACAAAAATTGGTGGGAAAACTGGGAAACAGTTTGCCAGAAACTAGGAACAGAGCAACATCTTGTACCACATAACATGATGAGGTCAGAATGGGTATCTGGTTTAGACACGAAGGGTGATATCATAGACAAATTAGGGGAGCATGGAAAATTTTACTAATCAGATCTATCACTCAGGGAAGAATTTATGACCAAATATGAGATAGAGAGCATTATGGGATGGAAAATGGATAATTTTGGTTACATTAAATTAAAAAGGTTTGGCAGAAACAAAACTGATGCAGTCAAGATTAGAAAGAAAGTAGAAAGCTGGGAAAAATTTTTTACATCGTTTCCCTGATAAAGGCCTCATTTCTCAAATATATAGAGAACTGGGTCAAACTGATAAGAATATTCTCCACTTGATAAATGGTCAAAAGATATGAATAGAAAGCTTTCAGATAAATAAATGAAAACTGTCTAACAGTCATGTAAAGAAATATTCTAAAATAATTACTGATTAGAGAGATGCAAATTAAAACAACTCCGAGACACTACTTTATACCTATATGACAGGAAAAAAATGACAATATTGGAGGGAATAAGGAAAAATTGGGACACTAAGGCATTGTTGGTAGAGTTGTGAACTGGTCCAACCATTCTTTAGAATGATGTGGAACTGTGCTCAAAGGACTATAAAACTGTGCAAACCCTTTGACCAAGCAGTCTCCTGACTGGATCTAAGAGAAAGGGAAAGGATCTATATGTACAAAAATATTTACAGCAGCTCTTTTTGTAACTATAAAGAATTTGAAACTGAGAGGATGTCCATCAGTTGGGGACTATCTGAAGAAATTGTGGTATATAATTGTGAAGGAATGCTATTGTGTGATAAGAAATGATGAACAGGATGTTTTCAAAAACAAGCTGGGAGACATATGAAATGATACAAAGTGAAATGAGCACAACCATGTGACATTACACACAGTAGTTGCAACATTACATGATGATCAATGGTGAATAGCAGCTCTTTTAATATGATGTGCTGTTGACTTTTTTTTGTCATATGGCATTGGTGCTACTGGACAGAATTCCTAAACAAAGACAGAATGGCTGTAAGGATGGTAAGCAATACCATTAAACATCATGCCTTATTTAGATAAATGTTTTTCAAAATCTTCAGTGATTCACAATGCATGTTACCTTCACTTCTTACCTGATCAGCATCAACAAAAATTATTTTGTCCACAATCAGTGGAAAAAGAACATCAAGGAAAAGAATCTTGTAACCCCAAATGATTCTTTGCTTCTCAGTTTGTCGATGCAGCCAACGGGGCCATTTATACTGGACTAGCTCATACTGGAATCCATATTCCTCAGCCATGTGAGGAATTATCTCCTACAGATAAAAATTCAAGCAAGAACTTTGAGTACAATAATTTTGCCTCAATGATAAAAACTTCTCATTAACTAGGTATGTAGGTTTAAAATGAGGGATCTTTGAACTGCTGCAATGTATTATGCTCCGCTGGACAGCTAGGTGTTGAAGTGGATAGAGCAGTGCTGAACTCAAGTCAGGAAGACTCATCTTCATGAATTCAAATCTGGTATCAGATTTGTATTCTGTATGACCCTGGGCAAGTCACTTAACTCTATTTACATCAGTTTCCTCCTCTGTAAAATGAGCTGGAGAAGGAAATGGTAAACCACTCTAGTTCTTTGCCAAGAAAATCCCAAATGGGGTCATGAAGAATCAGACACCACTAAAAGGATTTAACAATAAAATTATGCTCCATGTCTAAATATTATTTTTCACAAAATTATTCCTATTCATAAGAAATATAAAGTGTTTAAACATGCAGTCCAACTATATAGAGTACACAGAACATTTTGGAATAACCATAGTAATTTTGCTACATTTTTTAACACACATTTCTTCACCACATAACTCTAGAATTTCCCAATTATGTTGAAGAGGTCTTATTCCTGGGACAGACCAGTAGTAGTTACTGAATTTCCTTGGTCATGCTTTGTAAAAAAACCTGGGTTCTTGGGGGATGGTTATAAGAAGGAAAGAAGAGGAGAACGAGTGAGGTGGGCAAGTAAAGAGATTGGAGAAGCTGCTATTTTGCTCTCTCTCCTGAAGCCAGTAGGCAATTACTGGTTATTTTGTTTTAATTTAATCTCTTTCCGCTCTAGTAAGAACAAAGTACATTTGGGTACATATGAAAGATGACTAAAGAACATCTTTGCCTTTAGCTATGAAAGTAATTAATGATGACAAAGTTCCTGAGGAACTTCCATTATTAACAATGGTTTCTCTTTCAAAGTAGAAGGGGAAAAAATGAAGGGTTTTGGGAAACTATGGAGATCACTTCAAAACTGACGAGGAGTAGGAAAATAAAAAAGGAGGGAGAGTCATATCAGCAAAAAGAGTATTCATGAAGATTGATTAATCACCCACTCTAATGAAAGACACTATACTAGATGCCAGGAAAAGAGTGTTACTACACAGGCCTTGACCGCAAGGAATTTATGGTTTAGTAAGCAACCAAGGAAACATTTATACAAATAAATATGAAGTAGATTGTAAAAGCCTATGAGATACAAAAGATCATTTGCATTATTTTTGTAATGCAGTTGAAAGCAGACTTTTACCCAATGATTATTTTGGCAATTAATGCCATAATAATGTACTTAATAAAAAAGCTTTTAGTAGACTGTACCACATATTACATGGGAAACAGCATGGCATAATATATAGAATACTAGATTTGGATCAGGAAAAGTTGGATTTAAATCCCACCATTGATATTTCAGCCATGTGGCCTTAACTTCTCCTTTCCTCAGGTAGTTCCCTACCATGTATTTACAAAGTCTTATATGTGCTCTATGTATTATATTCTACATTACTAGAGAATGTTCCCCCATTAGGAATTCTCTGACTTAAAAAATCATAGATTCTTTCTTATATTCTTGGTCTTTAAAATATCTCTCTATTCTATCATAGAGTGGTTGGCTAAAAAAATAACAACCGATGACAATGAATTAAAATATTTTAAACTAGTAACAAATTACTCCTACTAAATCTTACTCTGTAGTCTGAGCATCACGTAGAGGTGATACTAAATTTATAAAGGCCATGCATGTGGAACATAAAGATTCTTGTCTACAAGCTCCCAAAAATCTTTCACAGAGATCCACTTAATATTCTAGGGGCTAACCTTTGCATCAGTGGTCTCTAAAACTTTTTATAATACCCCTCTTCTATCAGTAAAACAAAATTTGAACATGTATCACAATACTGGGTGTGACCAAAGTTGAAACTTTTAATAGCTTAAAATTATAACATGATAATTTATAAATTATAGAACATGTTACTGTACTAACATATTATGGTCACCCGACTTAGGAATTAATAAATGAGATAAAGATGATACAAGCAGTATTTAAATTTTATTTATTAGTCATACAAAAGCCTTTTTAACCTCTCAGTAAATAGGAATAATAATAATATTTTAGTGAAAACTATATTATTAAACAAGCTTCACTTTTTCCTTTTAAGAAAAGGCTATGTCCTAGGGGACCGGGAAGGTTTGTAAATAATACTTGTTAGTAATTAATTGTTTGGTCTATTTGATCAAGGTAGCCAAGCAGGATAATTTCTTGCTCTTTTTTTTTTTTTAGCTAAAACAAAGAGAAGACACATAATACAAAAGCTAAATGAGAGGTCCTATGGTTAGGGAGCACAGCACCTGTTCAGCAGTAATAATGCTTCTCTGTGAGTAGATATTCACCACACGAAATTCAAAACCAAGAAAAAAGTAAATGATTTTTGATGTTTTCAGTATAAATCCAATATTGTAATCAGTAATGAAATTATATCCTAACTCTTTGTGCCAATCACTTATTTATACGCATTTTTTCCCAAAAGGATAAAATTTAATAATATTTCCTTCAACCTGATACCTCCACTAAAAATCCAAACTTAGTTAATGACAATGTAATAGTCATTGTAAAAGATAATTTCTAGTTCTGTTTAATATATGACTAATTGCCTATAATGAGAGAGCCAGCTTGGCTGGACCATAGAATACTGGCAAGGGAGTAACGTGTTATAAATAAACCCATCCATCCATGTGTATACGATTTATCCAGTGTCCCAGGCAAAACAAAATGGGCAGATGGGGCTCTTTCTTTCCTGTCACTGACCCAGAGCATGGAGCCTGATTTTGGAAAGGCGTCTTTTACAGCCATGAGTTGATCTAAAGGGAAAGGGATAGACATGGCAGGGTGCGGGGAGGGTCGGGTCTATGCAGCTGCTCCTGTAGGGGTTCAGGGTCTCAGGTTACAACTGTCCTGAAGTGCCAATACCAATGAAATTTGCACAGCCGCAACAAAAAGAGGAATGGGGGACTGAGTGTTGGATGGTGGTGGATGAAGAATAGGTAAGGTTGTGTTAGAGAGAAATCCCTCTGAAAACCAAAAATATACACATGGCACACTTTTAAGTTTAATTCGCATTAATAACATTTTCTCCATTGCTTTCTTAAGTCCAGACAATCAACAAGATCTGATTGGTAATGTTTTTCAGTTTCTGAGGTATAAGTTTCCTCACTGAAAATTTAAAAATTGGCTCTTGTGAACCTATACAAGGTGTTTCCAGCACTCCGCTGGTTGATTTAGCCGGTCCTTGCAACCATGGGCTCTTCGGAATGGTGGCACAGTTTACCCTGCTCTAGATCTTCTCGCTCTTTGTACACAATCAGACTCACTTGTCTTCTGGGCATTACTACTTTCTGATGTTATTTATGTCTCCTTCACAATTCTTCACTCAAACCTACTCATTCCTATACGCAGAAGGAAAACATTAACACTGTTTTTAAGGGAAGGAATCAAGTGGCTCTCATTGTCCTAAACATTCAGTTCTTCAGAGACTCTAGTAGCTCATGAGTCATAGCCGTTTAGCATTTCCAATAAAATGACACAAGAAGGTAGGCTTTCTTTCAGGATGGAAGCTCAGGATCATTAAAAGTCGTGTTGAATTTTCCAAATGCAATCTAGCTTGTTCTATCCCTATCCAATTCTGGATGAATTCCTTCTGTAGTGTCGCCCCAAGATAAACATATTGATGGACCACCTTTATGGCCTGTCCATACAATGGCATATCATAGTTCGGACAACAAACATCCTATTAATTTTCTTCTTATGCTTTTGGGTAATAATAGACCTCATTTAAGAAGGTTTGCAAAGTACCAGGCTTAAGAGAACCAGCACAATATCATCTAAAAGCAAGACTCTCTGCTGGACATTGTGCATGATACCCTTGGCTACTATATGTCTCCTATTAATGCCTTGCTTTATATTAATAGAGTCTTCAAATCAAGTTACCTCTGTTGTAACATCTTTCAAAGAGTCTTATATGATATTAACATATACACGGGAGACACCTTGTTGGAGAGCAGCCTATAAGATGGCATTTTGCTCTACTGAGTCAAATACTTTTTATACAGTTAACAAATGACATCTTATATTCTCCATAATGATAGGTCCTGCTGTAGACATAAAGCCTGCCTTTCACAAATGATATTTTATCTTCCTGTACCTATGCTAACGATGTCCTTTTTTAAAGATTTATTTTCTTTTTATTTAAAATTTTTTTTTTATTTTTCCTTTTTAACACAGTTCATATCACATAGAACAATTCCAACTTTTGGTCAGGTGATTTTTTTTTAAAGCATTTACAGTATAGACCACAAAAGAATTTTTTTTTTTTAACATTAACCAACTGAGACACAAATAGTAACTATATATGCTAACTTCACAGGCCCTTGACCTAATTGTCTCCACACTATTACTAAGAATTAAAGGACCCTAATTTATTGTTGTTGGTCTAAGTCCTATCCCTAATAGCTTAATTTTAGACTTAACCTCAGATGTTCCCCTACCAATAATCTATAATCTAATAGATCTGATATTAAGCTTACAAACCTTTTGACTATAGGAAATTGCCACCAATACTAAAGACATTGCAGGGATACAATATCTCCCCAACTTCATGTCATTTCCAGGCAGGAATAGATTGTCAACTTGCGTTCAGTCAGGCTTAAAGTCTGCCAGGTGTCAGTGGGGAAATTGAGCCAGGAGAATCCTACCTCAGCCCAGGCTGAACAGTCGCTCTCCCACCCTTCCCATGAGATTATGTTTTGCAGTTCATATCAGCATCTCACAGGCTTACTGGCATCATGGATTGGAGGCTCAGACAGCCTTTCTTGCTATCCATACCTGGAGTTAGACTCAGAACAGTCAGTTAATAATCCCATAGAATCTTAAAATAGCAAGTTCCAATGACCAGGTTTCAGATATGATTATAATTTCACATTGGCTAAGGAACATCTTTTAAGGCAAGTCTTAAGTGCTTACATGCCTTTCTGTACATGTTCCAGTTCCTGATTAAACAACAATCATAAAATCAAATTTACCATTAAAACCTTGACTTTTTCATCAATGCCAAATTTTACTCGAGGTCACCTGCTTCTAGGAAACTTAGACTAAAATTGTTTTCCCCAAACTAAAGATGTCTCTGATTTAGTCTCAGTAATTAATTCAGTCAATTGTTTTAATACTAATTGCTTTTACATCACTTTGAAACATGTCCAATTTTTCTTCTCATCTCTCTCCTCCCCCCACCCCCTAATAGCTTGCATTCTGATTACCCCGTCCCTCAATGTACCTACCCTTCCCTTATTCACATCTTCTCTCTTTTCTTGTAGGGCAAGATAAATTTCTATATCCCCATTGCCTGTGTTTCTTATTTTCAGGTTATATGCAATAATAATTCTCAACATTCATTTCTAATACTTTGAATTCCAACTTCTCTCCTTCCCTCCCTATCTCTACTGAGAAGGCAAGTAATTCAAGACAGACTAAATATGTGTCATTTTGCAAAAGATTTTCATAATAATCATGTTGTGTAATACTAATTATATTGTCCTCTATCCTACCCTATGCCTCCTTATTTTTTATTACCTCATTTGACCTTATCCCTTCCCAAAAATGTTTATTTCTAGTTACTCCCTTCTCCCATTTGCCCTCCCTTCTATTATTCCCCTTGCCCCACTTGTCGTCTCCTCCCCAACTTTCTTGTAGTGTAAGATAGATTTTCATATCAAATTTAGTGAGCATGTTATTCCCTCCTTAAGCCATATGTGAAGAGAGTAAGCTTCACTTTTCCCCTCTCACCTTCTCCCTTTTCTCCTCCATTGAACAAGATTTTTCTTATCTCTTTTATGAGTTGTAGTCTGCCCCATTCCCTTTCTCCTCCCAGTATTTTCCTCCCTCACCCCTTAATTTTTATTTTATTTTTTTATGGATATCATCTCTTCCAATTCAACTCAACCTGCACTCTCTGTCTATATGTATGTATGTATGTGTGTCTGTGTGTGTATGTGTGTGTGTGTGCGTAATCCCTCCACCTACCCAAATACTGAGAAAAGTCTCAAGAGTTACAAATATTATCTTTCCATGTAGGAATGTAAACAGTTCAGCTTTAGAAAGTCTTTTATGATTTCTCTTTCCTGTTTACCTTTTCATGCTTCTCTTGATTCTTGTGTTTGAAAGTCAAATTTTCTCTTCAGTTTTGGTCTTTTCATCATGAATGCTTGAAAGTCCTCTATATCACTGAATGACCATTTATTTCCTTGAAGTATTATACTCAGTTTTGCTGGGTAGGTGATTCTTGGTTTTAATCCCAGTTCTTTGACTTCTGGAATAACCTATCCCAAGCCCTTCGATCCCTTAATATGGAAGCTGCCAGATCTTGTGCTATCCTGATTGTATTTCCACAATACTCGAATTGTTTCTTTCTAACTGCTTACGGTATTTTCTCCTTGACCTGGGAACTCTGAAATTTGGCCACAATATTTCTAGGAGTTTTTCTCTTTGGGTCTCTTTCAGGAGGTGATCAGTGGATTCTTTCAATATTTATTTTGCCCTCTGGTTCTAGAATATCAGGACAGTTTTACTTGATGATTTTATGGAAGATAGTGTCTAGGCTCTTTTTTTGATCATGGTTTTCAGGTAGTCTCAATTTTCAAATTGTCTCTCCTGGATCTATTTTCCAGGTCAGTTGTTTTTCCAATGAGATGTTTCATATTATCTTTTATTTTTTTTCAAACTATTGGTTTTGTTTTTTAACTGCTTGGTTTATCTCATAGTTATTAGCTTCCCTGAACTTGATTCTCTCTTTTAAAAAACTATTTTGTTCAATGAACTTTTGAACCTTCTCCTTCATTAGCTAATTCTGCTTTTTAGAGCCCCCTTCTCCTCACTGACTTTTTGGACCTCTTTTTCCAATTGAGTTAGCCTCTTTTTAAAAGTGTTATTTTCCTCAGCACTTTTTTGGTTCTCCTTTAGCAAGCTGCTAATTTGCTTTTCAAGCTCTTCTATTGACTGAGACCATTTTACATTCACTTTGGAGGCACTGAAGGCAGGGGCTTTGACTTCCTCTGACAGTATGCCTTGTTCTTCCTCATATGAAAGGATGGGAGGAGACACCTGTTTACCAACAAAGTAACCTTCTATGGTATTATTTTTTTTCCTTTTTTTTGGACATTTCCCCAGCCAGTTACTTGCCTTCTCAATCCTTTGTCAAGAGGAGGGTCCTATTGCCCCTCCTTTCCCCGGTACCATGTTCAAGGCTGAGATTCGACTCAGCTGCTCCGTTGCCCTGGGCTTTGGGTGGGGGCAGGGCCATCACTCAGGACTGAGGTGTAGATCAGCTGCTCCCTACTGCCAGAGGCTTTAAGGTGACCTGTCTGGACAATGGGCCCAGGTTGCTCCCCAGCCACTGTAGTTGCCTGCAGCTTGCTGCTGCTGCTGCCACCTTAGGCTATTGCTAGAGGAACACTGTTCGCCTCACACCGAGCTGGAAAAACCTTCCCACATTGACCTTTGGAACTTTCTTTGTGGCTTGTGGGTTGAGGGATCTGGGACCCTCGCTGCGGGGAACTCTGCCCCAGAGGTCTGTTCAGGTCCTGTTCCTCCCAGTGACATGCAGCCAGGGTTGGGCTCCACTATGCCCAGCATCCTATGAGACAGACCTTTCCTATCAGCTGTCTGGGTTACCTTTGTCTGGAAACCTCTTTCACTCTGTTGTTCTGTGGCTTCTGCTGCTCTAGAATTTGTTGAGAGTCATTTTTTACAGGTATTTTTTGGGCTGTGGGGGAAGTGCTAGAGTATATACGGCTTTCTACTCTACCATCTTGGCTCCACACCGTAAAGATGTCCTTGACATTAAACTCATTATCTCTGCTAAATCCATCCCTTCTCATAACCTTCCTATTTCAGTCAAGGATATCACCATTATTCTAGTCATCCTAGTTTGTAATCTAGAAGTATCCTCAGGTTTCTACTCTTTATTTACTTCCTGATCCTATCAGCTGCTAAGAGTATTACCAGTTCTATCTTCTTAACCTCTCTTGCATATGTCCCTTTCTCTCTACTCACACTACAACTATTGTAGTTCAGGCCTTCCAAACTTTTTAGCTGGATTATTACCATAGTCTCTGAAGTGGTCTCCTTCCATTTAGTATCACCCCTTTCTAATGTATCCTCCATTTAGCTGCAAATTGATTTTCCTAAAGCATAGGCCATATCATGTAATTCTCCTACTCAAGAATGTCCAGTAGCTTTCTATTGCCTCTATATACAAACTTACCTGTGTGGCATTTAAAGTATTTCATGGCTGGCTGTGACATACATTACTTGACTTATTCAACACATCACATCTTCATCATGCATTCTAAATGCCAGTCAATCTGGCTTGCTTACTGATCACCACACACCTCAAGGGTAATAATGGAAAAAAAGTAGGAAGGAAGGGGAGGATTCCTGTTTATAAGTTCTAGATCTCAAAGTATGTTACAGTGTGGTAATCATTAAAATGACTTGAGTACCAGTTTAAAAAACAGAGAGGTAGATCAGCAGAACAAATTAGATACATAACATAAAGAAGCAAATAAATGCAGTAGTAAACACAGTATTTGCATAGTAAATGCAAAGACTCCAGTTATTGGAGAAAAGACTATTTAAAAAAAAAAACTGCTGAGAAAATTGGACAAAAGTGTGGGAGAAATCAGATTCATAACAACACCTCACACACTACATGAAGATAAGTTCCATGACCTTGATACAAAAGGTCATATCATAAACAAATTAGAAGGTCAAGAAGAAGAGTTTATGACTAAACAAACATTAGAGAGCACTGCATAAAGTAAAATGAACACTTCTAAGATAAAATTAAAGTTTTTGCACAAACAAATCTAATGTAGCAAAAATTGGGAAGGGAAATAGGTAACTGGGAAAAATCTTTACAGCATATTTCTCTGGTAAGATCTAATATTCAAATTACATCAGAGCTGATTTAATTTTATAATATTAAAAAGGCATTCTTCAATAGTTAAATAATTAATTAAAGGACTGGAGCAGGCAGTTTTTCAAGGAGGACTGTATTTTAAAAATGCTCTGATTCTCTATTAAGGAAATGTAAAGCAAGGTTGAGTTTCCATTGCATACCCACCAAACCAATAAAAATGGGAAAAGATGAAGGTGACAAAAACAAGCGCATTAATGCATTGTTGCTGGAGCTGTGAATTGGTCCAGCTATTCTGAAATCTGGAAGCGTATCATAAAAGTAACTAAAATGTGTATACCCTTTGACCAGCTATGTCATTACTAGGCCAATAGCCTAAATATATTAAAAAAGAAGAAGAAAATGATCTATATGTACAAAAGTATTTACAGCAGCTCTTTTTAATGGATACCTAAAACTGGAAATAAAGGGAGTATCCTCCCATTGGGAAATAGCTAAAAAAACTGTGGAAAATGAATTTAATGTAACATTATTGTGCTATATGAAATGATGAAATGGATTGTTTCAGAGGAAACTGGGAAGATGACTATAAAGTAATTCAGAGCAAAGTGAACAGAATGAGGAATACAATTTACATAATGATAACATTATAGAGAAAAACAACTTTGAAATACTTCAGAATTTAGATCAGTGCATTGATAAGTCACAAGTCCAAAGAAAAAAATACTTTCTAACAGAGAAGTCATGAATTTAAAATGCAGAAAAATATGCATTTTCAGAAATGGCCAATATGGGCATTTGTTTTGCCAGACTATGCAGCTATGTGTTCAGAGCTTTATTTTTCAGTTTTTTAAATTTGCTCATTGAAAAGGACAGATTAGTAATAAAAAGAAAAGAATGCAAAAGATATTTATAATGATAGACTATATTTATTTCAATATAATTTACTGCTGTGTAGTAGTGTTCTATTTTAAAGCTTAGGTACTGAATCACACTGTCAGAGATGAGTAGTAAAATACACTTCATCACATTGCTACTAAAAAAAGTATTTCAATGCACTGCCTTAATGGGGTAGGACTGTTATTGGGATAAGTTGGGAGCATTTATTAGAAAAAAACATGTTAAGCACACAAGATTTAAAGTGGATACCATTTGTATTTTTAGTTCACTGTGTTAAATATATGCTTATATGTTTTCTTTTGTCTCAAGGCTTAGGCTAAAGAGCCAGACTTGAAGATTCACTGAAAACTGGTACTCAGGAAGCTGGTAAAACAATGAGCTTTACCATGGGGGCACAGCAAGAAAAAAGCAAGCAAAAAAAATCATACAAAAATACATACAATGGCAAAGCAAGACAGATAGAGGTTTGGTCCCACAGATGCAAAGAAACTCATCTAAATCAGGGAGGGGAGAGGTATATAGTGGTAAAGCTTTCAGTGAGAGTACATGCTGAGAGTAGGGGTCTAAGCAGGGAAGTTTTATACCTTAAAAATAGACTTAAAAATGGGCTTGGTTGAGAACAGATAATCAGTGTTAGATGTGGGAGGGGACATTTCTAACTAGATCCAGATTTGGTGGGGATATTCTCCAGGTTACTTTTCGATACCAGATTTGGGTAGGAGTAGGTTCCTTATTGGGACCAGATTTCAGGTGAGAGTTTGAGTTGGCAGCTGGAGATGCCAGGGATAGGTGTGGCTCTCAGTTGCCACAGCTGGCCAGGAATCCATCCATTCAGGAGGTGTGATCAATTAGTTGTTTGACACAGGGTCAAAATGGGTCAGAACAGAGGACAAGTACAAACTGTCTGTCATTGCTTATGTTTCATGGACATTAGGATCACTTTGCCCAAGTGACTTCATAGTGGAGTCCTGTCATTTAACTATAATATCAAACAGTATGTTTAAAAAATCACAATTATTTTACTTTGTAATACAATAAAATTTAATAAAAGGAAATGTCTTGCACAATGGCAAACAGTAATCTCCTATCTACTAAAAGCTCGATTAATGTTTATAAATGTTCTCAAAACTATTTGGCATTTGGCATATTTGCCTCACTTTCTGCCATGGTAGAAGAGGAAGATGGCCATAAAAAAATTCTACATTTTTCTTTGTTCATGGGTTTCTATGGTAAAAATAAATTCATCAGCAGGTGGCTAATCTGTTGGTAATAAGCCTCTAAACACCTAGCTAGGCTGATCTGGGATTATACTTGAAGCCTCTCCAGGAAATACAACCTCTTATATCTTGTACTCCAGGGGTATAGTCTTTGAGAACCCAGGGTTATTTTCATTACAATGAAGAACCACAGAAGAGGATTCTTTACACAAAAGCTAAGTTAATATTCTAAAAAAATGGTCTAATCATGGGATTCCCTAGTGAAATGTCTTTAGTGGCTCTCTCTTGTGTCCAGGATAAAATACAAACTCTACATAATCTGGCTTTGGCCTACATTTCTATTTTTTTTTCATTTTGTGCCCTTTCATACTAGTTCCAATCAAAGTAGTCTACTGTTTAGCTGTTCCCTGAATTTGTCTCCCATGTTCCATCCTGTATCTTTACACAGGCTGACCAAAAATCTTCAATTTATTCTTGTCTCTTAGAATTCTTTGTTTCCTTCATGGCTCAAACCTGAGGCCACCTTTTATGGAAAATCCTCCCTGGTCCACTGAGTTTTTAGTGCTTTCTTCCTCCTCGTATTACCTTGTATTTACTTATATATGTATATGTTCTGTTCTCCTAATGAAGTGAAGTCTCTTTGAGGTCATGAAATGCTCTTTTTTTGTCTGTTTACCAAGCATAGTGACTTACATAGAGCAGATTTTAATTGAATATTTAAAAAATATTTATTGAATTGAATTGAATTTAGTTACTATTTAGAACAGCAAAAAGCAGCATGCACTCAGAGAAGCCAAAGGAGTGTGGGGATAAGCACTTGGCTGTGGTGTATGAGTACAAAGGCTACGAATATTTCTGCCACTTATTAGTACAAGACTAACTCATGAAAAATTACCCAGAATTACAATTACTAACTGTGTCTGTGTAAATTATCTCCACAATCCAATAGTTTTCCTCATCCACTGATTGATTATTCTACAGTATTCCTTATGTAATGCAGAAAATTCCTCTTATACTGCCTACCATGTTATTTAAAAATAACCTGACTTCTGCTGTCCTTATCCTTTAAATTTCTTTTTATGTCAATGTGCATTGTAAATAAACACCACATAGCAAATATGTCAAGCAAGAATTTTTATGCTAAGGAAGCACTGAGATCTCAAAATTGATTCCCAGTGGAATAAATAATCACTTTTGAAAATAAAATTATGAATTAAATTTATAGTAGTAATGATCTAACATATCAACAGTTTTATTCTACATTGTCTTGAATTTTTCTATCAGAACCAAACACTTACTTTAAATGTTGGAGAGAGATAATTTTTCAGAAACCAGAACTTAACAGGAGTTTCTGTGTGGCGTAACACAGAAAGCATCATGACTCTGTAAGAGAAATTGGGTTAAATCCAAGTTACAACAAAAAGCAATTGAAGGTCAACATAACTGTCAAGAATTTTCTAGCTTTGTTCTTTTTTCTTCTAGTTTTCAGGTATATTAATGGTATTCATTATAAGCCCTTCATTGACAAAGGTTACTCAACAGACTAAAAATTTTCTCTAAAAGTCATGGTTGACAAATGTGCAAAAATATTTATAACAGCTCTCTTTTTGGTGGCCAAAAACTGGAAATTAAGGGGATGCCCATTCATTGGAGAATGGCTGAATAAATTGTGGTATATGAATGTAATGGAATATTATTGGGCTGTAAGAAATGATGAACAGGAAGAATTGAGAGAGGCCTGGAAGGACTTACATGATCTGATGCTAAGTGAAAGGAGCAGAACCTGGAGAACTTTGTACACAGCAACAACCACAGTATGTGAGCAGTTTTTCTGGTAGACTTAGTACTTCACAGCAATGCAAGGACCTAAAAAAATTCCCAATGGACTCGAGGCAAAATGCCTTTCACACCCAGAGAAAGAACTATGGAATTTGATTGCAGAATGAAGCAGACCATTTTCTTTTGGATTATATTTTGTTTTATGGTTTCCCCCATTCATTTTAATTCTTCTATGTAACATGACTAAGGTGAAAATGTATTTAATTGGAATGTGTGTGTAGAACCTATATAAGATTATATGCTGTCTCAGGGAAGGAGTAGAGAAGGAGAGGGCAAGGAGGGGGAGGGAGGGGAAAAAAATCTAAGAAATATGGAAGTGACCGTAGAACACTGAAAACTAAGAAAATAATTTAATTTTAAAAAAAAGGAAAAAAAAGGCATGGTTGACCATTAGTTGAGTAATGCGCCTACATATGTATATGCATATACACATATATACATACATACACATAACTAACACTAGTTTTGTTTCAAATAAACACATTAAGAATCAAATCAGAAGACACAACTACAAGTTGAACTGAATTAGAGTTTCAGCACTATCACAATGCGATTAACACTAAGTCTTAAAATGCTGAACCATCCACATGAATTCTCTCTACCAAGGAAATCTTTGGGTAATTATATTTCCCCGAAAGATGTCTATCCTGGTATTTACAATGGGAAAATATGTCTGGAATAAGGAGTCAGAGTATTATGGTACACAGAATGCTGGACTTGGAGCCTGAAAGAAGTGGTTAGAACTACTTAGATGTTTGCTACCTGTATGATCTTGGATATACAACTATGAACATTTCTGAGCCTCAGTTCCCTCAGTTATAAAATGACCTAATAATAGTACATACTTATTGGATTAATAACATGAAGGGCTTTGTCATCTTAAAGCATTTTTATAATTTTCACCCATTACTATTACTAATGCCCATAGGGGGTATTATCAACAGTCCTTATTCATACATTTCAAGGCATTATGTGATTGCTTTTGAAGGTACTAAAAAGTCTATTTCTCACCTCAAAAAGATGACTTTTTTCTTTCCTTTTAGAAACAATATAGTTAGTTTTTGTTACAAAGTCAGTCATTTTTTTAGTCTTTAAGAGTTCATATCTCAGGCCATTTAAAAAATTTTCATATTTATTAAATTTAATTGAAATGATAAAAAATTAACTCACCTCAGGAAGCGTTCATATAAATGGCCTGAAGCAACTGAAAATATGTTTAGAAGATCAGTTTTCTTTTCCTTTGTTTCTGCTTGCAGTCCTCCTGTGAAACTTAAAATGCAAGAAAGAAGAGAATTGGCTATTTTTCTATGAAGATAAATTTCTAAGCTGTATGCTATAGGACCAACTCTAAAATACTTCATCCTGAAATAAGAAGGACATACCTCTAAGTGAAAGATTATTAAAATCGTAAATAAATATTTGTTATTAACCATTGGGAAGTCGTAACACTTAAAATGTAATATTTAGCTAGAAGTTTTCTCTTCTAAGACCTTAAACTCTTTCGATTCTGATTCATTTTGCAGTCAGTCAAACAATTTTGAGGACAAATCATAATGAGGAAGCTGTGATCACACTGGCAGTCAGACAGAATTCTGAGACTTTACTAATCTGCCGAGAATAACTGATTTTCTGTTGGAGGCTATGGACATAATGTAACAAACACTTATGAAGTTCCTTCCTTCAAGAGCTTAAGTTCTCTTGGAATCTTATACTGGGATACTTTTCCAAAAATGAAGAGCCATTCCATTGTTCCAATGGAATAAAGATAGAACTAAAAAGACAACTGAGATAATTGAATAAGGGCTGAAAGTACAGAGCTTGACTGAACAAAACTGAAATGTCACTGGTTCTCTTTTTAGGTTATTTTACTGTTCTATCAAATAAAATAATTGTGCCTCTTCAAGGTCAATATGAATAAATCATTGAGGTTCAGTCATTTTTCAGCCATGTCTGACTCTTTACAACCCCATTTGGGGTTTTCTTGGCAGAGCTCCTGGATATTTCACCATTTCCTTATTTTTACTAATTGTTATTGTTATTATTGTTATCCAAAGATATTTTGCCATTTCCTTCTCCAGTTCTTTTTACAAATGAAGAAACTGAGACAAGCAGGGTTAAGTGACTTGTCCAGGGTTATACAGTCAGTATCTGAGGCTGGATTTGAACTCAGAAAGATGAGTCATCCTGATTTATCTACTGCATCAGTTAGATACCCATGAATGAATCATTAGGATGGCTGAGATAACTGAAGCAACTACTTTTTAGTACAATTATATTACTTGGCTTAATAAATGCTTAGTTGATTGACCTGCAAACATTCTATCCAGCTGGTCAAACAAATTCGGCCAAAGAAGAGTCTTCCACATATGGTAAGTAGGAAGGCCAGTAATGATGCTAAAGATGAAAAAGATATAATTTGAAAATTAATTTGTTATGTATTTAATCATAAATAGCAAACCCATCTAAACTAATATCCATCAGTGAATGAGCATTTATTAATCACCTACTATGGACAAGTATACAAAGACAAACATGAAACATTTGCTGCCCTCAAAGAGCTTATTAAATTTTATAAGGAGAAGCCATATATACATAAGTAAGCATATGAAATACAAACATAAAGTAGGTTTCGTGTGTGTGTGTGTGTGTGTGTGTGTGTGTGTGTGTGTGTGTGTGTAGGACACTAGTAACTGAAGAGAGGTAAAGTTTCTGTTACAGAGTGTCATGAGTAGAGTTTTGAAGGACACAAAAGATGCAAAGAGTCAAAGATGATGTGGGAGTTCATTCCAGGAATGAAGGATAGTCAGCGTGAAAGTACAGAGACTGGAGATAGAGTATTACAGCAAGATGGCCACATTGGCATGATTGCAAAGTGTAGAAAGGGGAGTAAAAGGTAGCAAAATTGTGTCTAGTTTTAACAGTTAACAGTTAACGAGAGGAGTTTATACTTGATCTTGGGAGGCACTGGAGTTTAATTGAATAGGAAAGTGATGTGGACAGATCTGCACTTTAAGAAAATTACTTTGGCAGCTGTGTGTAGGATGATTCTGTTTTCTGATTTCTGATTCTGTTTTCATCATAGTCTCTTATAGCATTATAATATTATTTCACTATATTCACTATATTCATACTATATTCATATTCATATACCCTAATTTGTTCAGCCATTCTTAAATAATAGGTATCAACTTTGTTTTTGGCTCTTTACTACAAAAAAAGTGCTACGACAAACGTCCTGCTACATATGGGTCTTTGCCCTTTTTCTTTCATTTGTCTTTTTATGGCATAGATGACTCAACAATGCAATTACTAGGTCAAAGGGTGGTGATGAAAAAAATAAATAGAAAACGAGTCAAGGAAATATTTAAACATACATAGAAGAAAGTTCAGATGGTGACTCAAAAAAGCAGAAATTTGTTACTATTGTATTAAACTTAATATTTGTTTCAAAAAGACCTATGTAATTCAGAGCTTCACATACAATTTTCTTTTTCTGTGTATGTTTTTTTTGGTGTGTTATGGAATATTCACATTTGTTGATGTTTCTCAAAGAAACATGTATGTGTTAGACTTCTGTGTTGTCTATAAGTCTTTAGGGCTCACATTCTTTATTCCTGAATGATGTTTTCCACCTTATTTTTTACTATTCTTTTCAATGCTTTGTATTAAAGTTACCAAGCGCCAGAGTTAATTAACTTTGATTTAACTTGAAGGATCATGCTGAGTTTGTGGAATTTCTCTACCTCTTCATCTTCTGTAGCTGATGTTAGTACATAGGTTGCTGCACATTAAAGGGTTTGTTTTGTTTTGTGAGTAATTCACATGAACACTGTAGTAGAAGATGATCATATTGATCAATGTAAAAGGATGCTTCTTGTTGATTCTGGACACACGATGAGGCCAAATCTGTGAACTCCTTTATTTGCCTCTTCAAGAAGAAAACTGTCAGTCATCTTTCTATTTAGCCACAGGGTCCTTCTGTCTTCTGATTACATTTATGGCAAGAGTGTCAAAACTGACTAGATTCCATTCCTCTAGTAGTGTAACCACCCTTTAGTAACTGGAAAAGTATTTCACATTTAAAGTGCCAATAACTAAGTTAATGTATAACAGTAATATAGTCAGACCATCCTTTTTCCAGGACAAAGTAAAAATTAATACAAAACTATCAGGATGAAAATTAGAAAAGAAATATAACTGTGAAACTAAAACAACTGCAATCTGAATTATTTAAATAAATTATTGATGGTCAAAACAATGAGAAATGAATGGAGAAAAGGACATCAAAACTTCTTATATCGTAGAAAAGTTTAACCAATGTAAATCAAATGCCATAATGAGACCAGAAATGCCCCCAAACTAATTCTGTCAGCAAATACTTGATCTACCTGTCAAATAGAGAAATGTGTCACAATGGCAATAGTACTTTAGAGTATAAAGTGATTTGTAAAATCTTAGAGGTGAGGATGGCAAAAAGTTAAATGCAATACCACTTCACGAAGGGGCAAGAATCAATGGAAGGAAAAAAAAGTAAGCTTGGTGAGAGATTTAATTATGAAAAGTCGTTCCAACAGCATTTAAGGATGAAATTGGAAGGAAAATAACAGAAAAGTAAAGATGGAAAAGATTTGCAAAGATTTTTGTAGTAAACTCTTCTCAAAATTTAGGGCATGGAGTTGCCACATTTGTAATCTAACATCATAGTTCCAGATGTGCTTTCTGAAAAGTGGAAATGGTACTGAAGAAAAAAAAGAAAAATGGTTTTTACTAGAACAAGTATACAGAGGAAATCTAGTATTGGAGGAGACACAATTTTCATGTTGATTCTGACATTTGGTGATGGCTTCTCCTAGCATCGTAAGCAGGGGAAGATAACAAAAGCATGGAAAAAAACTTAAAGTTTTAAAAATTATATTATTATTTTCATTTATTTTATTATTTATTATTATTATATTTTATTGGTAACAGAAAAGCAGTGTCAAGTTTAGGGCTAAAAATGCCTATCTCACTCCTAAGATGCTCTTTAATTGGTATGCAAATGAAGTTGGATAGGAACAAAAGTCTAAGGGAAGAAAGCAAAGCTATCACTCCCCACTCTTTGCCCTCCTGTCTTGTAGGATCTAAAGGATAAGATTGATCCTATTTCTACAGTTTCCATGTACTGATTAGTTTTCTGGGAAGGAGCATCAGAATAATAATAGTATAAGTTAATATATTTACTTTCCAGTTATAAAGTATGTTATTTACATTATCTAATTTAATCTCTTAAATAGCCCTGAAGGGTTTCATATTTTTTTAAAGAGAATACCAAAAGTCATTCTCTGTGATAATTTGATAGAGTTAGATCACTTCTGGTGACCTGAAAACTTAGTAACACAAATATGTGTGTGTGCGTGCGTGCGTGCGTGCGTGTGTGTGTGTGTGTGTGTGTGTGTGTGCATGTGTAGCCCCCAATTTAGGGGTAATTTTGTTTGGAACAGAGTTGCTCATTTTAAAAATCTTCTATCTATGCTTTCACAGTTGAGACATGAAGCTAATTACCAATACTGTGATGCAGAGAAGTTACAGGTGACTATAAATGCTTGGGCAATCAACTGATCAAACTCAAACATTTATTAAGTATCTATTAAGCACAAGACATGTGGCAAATGCTGAGAATACAAAGACAAAATGGAAATAATCCCTGCCTTCAAAGAGTTTATATTCTACTGGGGGAGATATACATACAAAAATATATAACATATACAAGGAAATCTGGAGAAAGGAAGAAAGCATTAGTAACTGCAGGAATTAAGAAAAGTGTAATGTAGAAAGTGGCATTTGACTGAGTCCTGAAAGAAACTAAGAATTTTCAGAGGCCAGGGTAAAGAGTTCCAGACAAAGGGGACAACCAGTCCAAAGTTTCAACAGAGATAAAAGGTTATTTATGAAGAACAGCCAGTTTATGAAGAAAGCCAGTTTGGTTGGACTATAGTGCTTGCGGAGCAGAGTAATTTGCAATACAGTTGAAGAAGAACTTGAGATCAGATAGTGATGGGTATAAATGCCTTTTATGGGATAATATGGAATTATTAGAGCATCCCAATTAATTGATTATCCTAAGAATAGTTCTATATGGAAGGGGAAAAAGGAAGACAACAAATAATTACAAATAATAATTATTAAGTTTTATTATGGGCTAATTTCATGGGATAAAAGACTAACTTTTTTCACATTTTATTTGTTTTTTCTAATTAATTAACTAATAATTAGTTTTTAGTTTTCAATATTCACTTCCATAAGATTTTGAGTTCCAGATTTTCTCCCCATCTCTCTCCTCCACCCACCCCAAGACAGCATGCATTCTGATTACTCCTTCCCCCAATATGCCCTCCCTTCTATCACACCCCGCCCCTTACCTTATTCCCTTCCCCTCTCTTTTCTTATAGGGCAAGATAGATTTCTATACTCTATTGCCTGTATGTATTATTTCCCAGTTGCATGTAAACACAATTTTTAACATTTGTTTGTAAAACTTTGAGTTTCAACTTCTCTCCCTTTCTTCCTTTCTCCCCACCCACACTCATTGAGAAAGCAAGCAATTCAGGCTATACATGTATAGTTATGCAAAATACTTCCATAACATTCATGTTGTGAAAGACTAATTATATTTTCCTCCATCTTATCCTGTCCTCCATTTATTCTATTCTCTTTTTTGACCCAGTCCTTCCTCAAAAATGTTTACTTCTAATTATCCTCTCCTCCCATTTGCTCCCCCCTTTCTATCATCTTCCCCCTTTATCCCCTCTCCCCTATTTTCCTGTAGGGTAAGATAGATTTTCATACCAAATTGAGTGTGCATGTTATTCCTTCCTTAAGCCAAATCCGATGAGAGTATGGTTCACTCTTCTCCTCTCACCTCCCCCCTCTTTACCTCCATTGTAAAAGCTTTTTCTTGCCTCTTTTACGTGAGAGATAATTTATCCCATTCTATTTCTCCATTTTTTACTTTTCCCAATATATTCCTCTCTTACCCCTTAATTTTATCTTTTTTAGATACCATCCCTTCATATTCAACTCACTCTATGCCCTTTCTTTATATATAATCCTTCCAACTACCCTAATACTGAGAAAAGTCTAAAAAGTTACAAATATTATCTTTCCATGTAGGAATGTAAACAGCTCAACTTTAGTAAGTCCCTTATGATTTCTTTTTCCTGTTTACCTTTTCCTGCTTCTCTTAATTCTTGCATCTGAAAGTCAAATTTTCTATTCAGCTCTGGTCTTTTCATCAAGAATGCTTGAAAGTCCTCCATTTCATTAAATAACCATTTTTTCCCTTGAAGTATTATACTCAGTTTTGCTGGGTAGGTGATTCTTGGTTTTAATCCTAGCTCCTTTGACCTCTGGAATATCATATTCTAAATCCTTTGATCCCTTAATGTAGAAGCTGCTAGGTCTTGTTTTATCCTAATTGTGATTCCACAATACTTGAATTGTTTCTTTCTGGCTGCTTGCAATATTTTCTCCTTGAACTGGGAACTCTAGAATTTGGCTACAATATTCCTAGGAGTTGTCCTTTTGGAATCCCTTTCAGGAGGTGATTGGTGGATTCCTTCAATAGCTATTTCACCCTCTGGTTTCAGAATAAAATGTTAGTTTTCCTTGATAATTTCTTGAAAGATGATGTCTTAGGTGCTTTTTGTGATCATGGCTTTCAGGTAGTCCTATAATTTTAAAATTGTCTCTCCATGATTGATTTTCCAGGTCAGTTGTTTTTCCAGTGAGATATTTCATGTTGTCTTCCACCTTTTCATTCTTTTTGTTTTGTTTTATAATTTCTTAATTTTTCATAAAATCATCAGTTTTCATCTGCTCCATTCTATTTTTTATGGAATTATTTTCTTCAGTGAGCTTTTGGACCTCCTTTTCCATTTGACCAATTCTGCTTTTTAAGGCATTCTTCTCATTGACTTTTTGGATCTCTTTTACCATTTGGCTTAGTTTATTTTTTAAGGTATTACTTTCTTCAACACTTTTTGGGTCCCCTTAAACAAGCAGTTGACTTGTTTTTCATGAATTTCTTGCATCAATCTCATTTCTCTTCCCAATTTTTCCTCTACTTCTCTTACTTGATTTTAAAAATCATTTTTGAGCTCTTCCATGGCCTGAGACTAATTCATAATTTCTTGGAGACTTTGGATTTAGGAGTTTTGACTTTGTTGTATTCTTCTGGTTGTATGTTTTGATCTTCCTTGTCACCAAAGTAATACTCTATAGTCTGATTTTTTCCCCCCATTTTTGCTGATCTCTCCAGTTAATTACTTGACTTTTGAGCTCTTTGTCTATGTTGTTCTTTGCTTCCAGTGGAGGCAGAGTGGTATACTGTCAGCTGCTAGATCCTCCCACAATCTGTGGGCCTAGAACTTTAGAAACAGCCACTGCTGCTGCTGGTGTGGCTGCCTCGAGCTCCTCCTCCTCCTCTGCCACCCTGGGGCTACTCTTTCATACATGTTCAGTAGGTTTTTTCCACTGACCTTCCAAGTTGTCCTCTATGATTTGGGATCGAGAAGTCTGGAAAGTTCCACAGCTGCCAGTGATTCAGTCCCCGCCTAAGGCCTGCTCAGGCCTCATCTATGTTGGTCCATGCTGGACTCTCCACTGCTCCCAGCCTGGTGTGATAGATGCTTCCTGTTGACCTTCCATGCTGTCTTGGACTGAAGATTTGCTTCATACTGTCATTCTGTGGGTTCTGCAGCTTCTAAATTTGTTTAGAGTCATTTTTACAGGTATTTGGGGAGGGGTTTGGGCAAGAGCTCAAGCAAGTCCCTACTTTTACTCTGTCATCTTGGCTCTGCCTCCCAAAAGAGACATTTATTCTCTTCACTTGGTCCCAAATTTCTTTATACATACCAGGTTAGTAAAATTAGTATTGCTATTTTTCATGCACAATGCTCAACCTACTGTGTGGCTTCTGAGAGTTTCTAGTTTCTTTCCAGCCTTAACTCAAGTGTACTTCCTACATGAAGCCTTCCCTAATCCCCCCAGGTTTTAGTTCTTTCCCCTCCAAAATAAATGAATGGAATTTATTGAATAGAGAAGTGACAAGGTTAGACCTGAAGCTTAGGAAAATCAGTATTGTAAATGATGGACTGGTATGGTTAGAGACTTGACACAGAGAGACTAATTAGAAGTCTATTACAATAGTCCAGGAGGGAGATATTGAAGGGTTAAGTAGAGTGGTGGCTGTGTAAGTAGGGAGAAAGGGATACATATGAGAGATGCTGTGGAAGGAAAAACAAAGATTTGGAAACCGATTGGATATGTGGACTGAGAGAGAAGGAATTAAGTCACATATCATTTCTGGATTTGCCTCCTCATCTTTAAAATGAAATATGTAAGGTATATTCTGAAGTTGAACAAAAGAAAATAAGTGTGGATTTAAATTCATGCATCTCTTCAAAATTTCTTTCTACATTTATGTTGACAGAAGCATTAAGCTTTGTTCTTTTATCCTTACATGTTTAAAACCCCCCCCACCAAAATGGTTATTCTGATAAGTTTGTAAAGAGAGTAATTCCTTTAAAGTTGCCCAATTTTTCCATTCATTGCTATTCATTTCAAACATGTACCATATATAAATCATTAACCCTAAATTTCTCTCAAATGTAATTTTATGAATTTGAATTTCTCTCATAGTTTGGCTTTAAAATAAATTATTTCATAGTAACATATTTGTACAAAAATATTAATTACCTTTTAATGGAGTCCCACATTCCTTTTCCTTGTTCATCTTTATCTGTAAGGATATCTTCATCAATTTTACCAGGCCTTTTCTGTACCTGTATATTGTGACAATTAATATAAGATTTATTAGTTTAACATGTTTAATATTTTATTAAAGGTGAAACATACTTGGAAACAATATCACTCCATGAGAAGGGGAAATAAATATTAAATGACTAAGTTAATGTAAAATTAGGATTTGGTTCTCTTAACACAGTTCTCTGTTAACATGTTATCCTTCTGATTTTGAATGTGAGCAAAATGTCTTATTTCACTTTTCTCATCCAATTTAGTCCTGGGATTAAGACCCTATCCATACACAATAACTGTACAGAACATATGTACTGTTTAATTCAGTAAGCTATCCATTCAACTGCATGTCATAGTTTAAGTAATATACATTTTTCATCCAGCTGTTTCTTGTCCATGTGAATTGTAAGGTCAGTATCTTTGGGATACACATTAATATGACTGAAGAGACCCTGTAGTATCCTGGGCTTTGATGCAATCAGCATTATTTCACTAATGAATGAGTATATGGAGAACCCATCATCAATGTGTGTCATGTTTCACGACCGTAGATAACATCATTAGTTGGCAAACATCTCCATGTTTTATGTTTCAATAAGATAGAGGATCATTGAAGTTAGGTAGCAAGATAAAAGACAGAGGACTTCTACAGTTGTATCAAGGAGTCTTAT